>NC_091821.1:143176070-143794403 GCF_038994185.2 Dermacentor albipictus | reverse complement strand
CGTTTTTATATATCTCTATGTGAAAAGCAGTAGCCGGTGCCACTTAAAGACGACATCTCCTAAGCACTATACTACTACTACTACTACTACTACTACTACTACTACTACTACTACTACTACTACTACTACTACTACTAATAATAATAATAATAATAATAATCATAATAATAATGATGATGATGATGACGATGAAGATACTTTTTATATTTCTATCGCTGTAGAAGAGAAGGAGGATAGTGGTATTAGTTACAGGCGGATCTAGCGTTTCGAAGGTATGCCGGCAATTGCTCCAAACACTTGAGGCCCCCAATTTCTGAGCAATTAAGATGTTACAAACAAGATATCACATCATGACAAAAGAAAATGGATGACAAAACAGATGAACCGCTGCCAGCCGTATGACTTCCTATTCCAATCATGCAAGGTCCGACTTGAATTCGCTTTTTCCTAAAATGCGCCGCTTTCCGTGGTTCGGCCTAAACTGTATAGAAAGGATAGAAAGTCTCATCTGGATAGTGGATAGAAAAGCTTTGTTATTGAAGCTGATGGCACGGCTGACCTGTATATGCTAGGCGAAATGAGGAATAGCAAAAAAGGGGCAGAACCAGTATATCGAGCGAGGGTTCCTGCTTCACGGGTGCACTCCCACAAGGACTGCAAAACTGTAAATGAACGAGAAGAAAGGGGGTTAACCGAAGGGCCCGATTTTATTAGTCATATCATAAGAAGCCAACAAACGCCGACATTAGGACAACATAGGGGAAATTACTTGTGCTTAATACGTGAAATAAAGAAACGATAAATTAATGAAAATGAAAGTGGAGGAAAAAATAACTTGCCGCAGGTGGGTAGCGATCCCACAACCTTCGCATTTCGCGTGCGATGCTTTAACAATTGAGCTACCGCGGTGCCGTTTCCCCATCCACTTCCTTGGGTATTTATGTTTCCTAGTAGAACCCTGGGTGTGCAAGCCAGCACCACCACTCACAAACCTTGGCGGCGGATGTGGAACATCCTTCCTGCCGCAGGCGTCACGAGAGCGTGATCTTTTTGGGTGGAGGCAACCGGTCAATAAACCGGCCAATTGTCATTTTTCCATTCACTTTCATTTTCGTTAATTTATCGTGTCTTTATTTCATTTATTAAGCACAAATAATTTCCGCTATGTTGTCCTTGGTGTCAGTGTTTGTTGGCTTCTTATGGTATGACTAATAAAAATCGGGCCCCTCGGTTAACCCCCTTTCTTCTCGTCTATTACATAACGAGGGTCTCGAATCCGGCATCATTGATGCCTTCAGGTAGCACCCAAAAAAGATCACGCTCTCGTGACGCTTGCGGCAGAAAGGACGTTCCACATCCGCCGCCAAGGTCTGTGAGTGGTGGCGCTGGCTAACACTCCCAGGGTTCTACTAGGAAACATAAATACCCAAGGAAGTGGATGGGGAAACGGCGCCGCGGTAGCTCAATTGGTAAAGCATCGCACGCGAAATGCGAAGGTTGTGGGATCGCTACCCACCTGCGGCAAGTTATTTTTTCCTCCACTTTCATTTCCATTAATTTATCGTTTCTTTATTTCACGTATTAAGCACAAGTAATTTCCCCTACGTTGTCCTTTGTGTCAGTGTTTGTTGGCTTCTTATTACAGAACTGTCAATGATCATTCACGAGTGGACAGAAGAGCTTCAAGGACAGACCCGTTGCGCGCCGCCTACTGTCGCTGATGCTTGGTAGCTGCGGATGTAACGGTTCTATATTATTAATATTATTTAAAACGCTTAACACTTTCCGCTTACAAACTAAGTGCCGGGACAGGGAATTGAAGCAGCGATCTCGTGCTCAGCAGCGGCATGCCATGGCCGCTGGGAACAGCTTTGCTGGTTAACCTCCCTGCCTTTCCTTCTCCACTTTTTCCTTCCTTGCTGCTAGCTGCTTCACGTGGTCTCTTGCAGGGCTGACCTTGATACTGTATTGGTGTCAATGCTTGGACCTGCGCCCGTTTCTCAGTATTTCCGAAGGGTCTGAAGAGCTCGTCAAGTCTCCGCAATTTTTTCTCGGCGCAACTACGGGCACTGATTCATTGCCGCGACGCCCAAATGCCAGATAGCTCACGCTTAACTTCCTTACACGCACGCGCATGGTAACTTTCTAAGTACTTCGTAATTTGAAAGGTATACACGAATAATGTTTGCTGATTAGGAAACGCTCAAATTTAATGCTGTAGTTACAGTCTGCAGAGCGTTAAAAGTAGGGCGCCACCGGCTTCGGTTCCGTTGCCATTGCTTGCCTTGTATACACTGAATGTCTTAAAAGCACTTCTTGTTGGGCTAGTTGGTAGCTGTTCATTATAAAATATGAAGACGCCAAATCCCTGTCCCTGCCCTGTCCCGTTCTCTTCTCTTGTGTGTGTCTGTTTATTTGGCGTCTTCATATTTTATACTGAATGTCTAACCGCAAGACGAAATGGGCCACTTGGGATAACAACTTAAAGTACTCTTGTGACACCACTTTTTTTTGTGATAATAGTTCATGTGTTGCGAGGACACAGCTTTTCAGCAAGCGCAGTTTGCACTATCCATGTTCATTCTACTAAAATTAACTAAGCCAGCCTTAAACAAATAATTTCTTACTGCGAAGGGAATGATCTTGTCCTATCTTCTTCGCTGCTGTGTTCTTTTCTGATTTCAATGCTTAAGCAGGAATCGACTGCACAGTATTGTGCGGTGAAAACTGCCTGGTAGTGCAAGCATGTGTTTACAGCTCTGTTATGGGAAGTACAACAATTCAAAGGTGATATGTTTCACAAGAAAAATAAAATTGTTTAGAGCATGTAAAGCTTGGGGAAAAAAATCCTCAATCGATTGCGGCTTCGTCGAAGTGCAAGACAATGGGGTTATTGCCGAGGAACTTTTACGTTACCGTTAACGCTTTCTTGTAATGGGACGGAAAAAGCGGCGGCCTGTGACCAGCTATATGCATATAGCTTTAACTCAGTGGCGACGCCATCAGCATATATGGCTTTGGACGTATGCTATAGCCACGGCCGCTCGATGAAAACGCACAGGTGTTTTCATCGAGTGGCGGTGCTATAGCTTCCGGGGACCATATCCCTTTGCATGTAGCAACTACACTGATGTGAAAATGTGTGGGCGGGGTAGCAGTGCACGCAAGGGCTACAAGTTCTCAATTATGATAGACCACACAGTCACAGCAAAACTGGCCACCCTGTATACGCGATGCCTCATGACTTCGAGCGTACCAGAATCTTGGAAGAACGCTAACATAATCCTAATCCATAAGAAAGGGGACGCCAAGGACTTGAAAAATTATTGACCGGTCAGCTTACAAAGTATATACTAAGGTAATTGCAAATAGAATCAGGAACACCTTAGACTTCCGTCAACCAAAGGACCAGGCAGGATTCCGTAAAGGCTACTCAAGAATAGACCATATTCACACTATCAGTCAGGTGACAGAGAAATGTGCGGAATTTAACCGACCCTTATATATAGCTTTCATTGATTACGAGAAAGCGTTTGATTCAGTCGAAACATCAGCAGTCATGGAGGCATTACGGAATCAGGGTGTGCACGAGCCGTATGTAAAAATACTGAAAGATATCCATATCGGCTCCACAGCCACCGTAGTCCTCCATAAAGAAACCAACAAAATCCCTATAAAGAAAGGCGTCAGACAGGGAGATGCGATCTCTCCAATGCTATTCACAGCGTGTTTACAGGAGGTATTCAGAGACCTGGATTGGGAAGAATTGGGGATAAGAGTTAATGGAGAATATCTTAGTAACTTGCGATTCGCTGATGATATTGCCTTGCTTAGTAACTCAGGGGACCACCTGCAATGCATGCTCACTGACCTGGAGAGGCAAAGCAGAAGGGTGGGTCTAAAAATTAATCTGCAGAAAACTAAATAATGTTTAACAGTCTAGGAAGAGAACAGCAGTTTACGATAGGTAGCGAAGTACTGGAAGTCGTAAGGGAATACATCTACTTAGAACAGGTAGTGACCGCGGATCCAGGTCATGAGACTGAAATAATCGGAGTAATAAGAATGGGCTGGGGTGCATTTGGCAGGCATTCTCAGATAATGAACAGCAGGTTGCCATTATGCCTCAAGAGAAAAGTGTACAACAGCCGTGTCTTACCAGTACTCACGTACGGGGTAGAAACCTGGAGGCTTACGAAAAGCGTTCTACTTAAATTGAGGACGACGCTACGAGCTATGGAAAGAAGAATGTGTAGGTGTAACGTTAAGGGATAAGAAAAGAGCAGATTGGGTGAGGGAACAAACGCGAGTTAATGACATCTTGGTTGAAACCAAGAAAAACAAATGGGCATGGGCAGGAAATGTAATGAGGAGGGAAGATAACCGATGGTCATTAAGGGTTACGGACTGGATTCCGAGGGAAGGGAAGCGCAGCAGGGGGCGGCAGAAAGTTAGGTGGGCGGATGAGATTAAGAAGTTTGCAGGGACAACATGACCACAATTAGTACATGACCGGGGTAATTGGTCAAGTATGGGAGAGGCCTTTGCCCTGCAATGGGCGTAGCCAGGCTTATGATGATGATGATGACACAGTCGCAACAGAACCATTAAAAAGGCTGGTTAACTTTCAGTTATAGTGCATCTTTTTAGCGTCAGCCACTGTGATAAATTGTTCGGGTAAATTGCATGCAGTAGCGGTCGGACTTCTGGCGTGAAAAGCCCTGCACACAAGGACCGAAAGTATCTCCTAGCCGGCGCACCTTTTTTTTTTTTTTTTGCGTTTCCTGCCGTTGGCGACTACTGACTCGGGTATGGCGAATAGGGAAGGGGCTTGTTGACGCTAGGGATTTAAGCGCTGTATTGTCAGCGGTGGGAGAAGATCCGCAGTGTTAATCCGATCAGCTCCTCGCACTTGACCTTCGGTCAGCATGACAAAGAACGCTGTTTTGCCGGAATGTCTTTATTAGCAGACTTATATATACTGGATTTCTTCTTGTAAACGGAATTTTCGTTTAACGAATTTGAAGGCTAGCTAGCGAGAAAAAGTGTTATTTTATGAAACAATTGTTTGTTTCTTTTTTTTTTCGCACAAAGTGGGCGAGAAATACGCTGACACTTATTCGTGCATTCTATTTGAGGCGTTCATCAAACAATTTCGCAAGCAACGTCAAGTTCCGCAGCTGTGAACACACTGCAGTGCAGTACTCTGTAGGCTAGGGTAGTTTTTCCTCTCTTTGTTGCGCAAGGAGGATAACAAAATTACGCATTTCTCTATGCCTTTGTCATCTGCTCGACGCAGGCACCCTTGCGATTTACGTATAGGATTGTCTGCGGACAAAAATGTGGAAATGCGTGTATTGAATGCAAAAAGCAAAATAAAGAAAGAGGCCAGTTTTAACGTGAGCGACGACTTCGTAAGCCCATGGCCTTCGAGATTAGGCGGTGCAAATTTCGGAGGCCATAATAAGCCATCAAAGACGCGAAAATGAAAGCCAGGTGGCGATGCCAGCTCGAAGTTGCTAGAGTTATATATGCTACCAAAGGACCTTTGGGAGCCTATGCAGTAACTCTAGAAGTTGCTGAAGTTCGCGCATTAGAGTGGCGTCATGGATTATGACAGCGTCCACTCGGGACCAGTTATTGTTAACCGGTAAAGAGGGATCAAATCGCATTCTAGAAAGACACAGGAATCAACTTAACAGGCCGCGAGCATGGCCGCTCACGATTCTTGGCTGTCTTCTTCTGTGCTTTTATTTTCGGTTCTTGAAATAAAAATAAATTATACAAAAACCGCTCTTCAAACCATTTCCCTGTTATTGCACTGTTACTACTCTCGATACTATTATATTATTTTAGCGCTAACGCGAAGGGTGTCTCTTTCTACGTGTACGTCTATTTTATGCTGTATACTCGTGGGAATTCGCCTGTACACACACACACACACACACACACACACACACACACACACACACACACACACACACACACACACATATATATATATATATATATATATATATATATATATATATATATATATTGTCACGTGGTCGTGACGTTGAATAACACAGTAGCAGTACTGTGAACGACAAAACTAACTTTTATTGGGCGAACCTGTGCCCACAAAACAGGCTACACTTATAGCGCAACGATAGCGGCGAACACGCTCGGCGATCGTCGAAAATCTGATCAGCGGGTCAAGCGCGTCGGCTTTTATACAGAAATTATCGAATGTTCCAGATTAAACGTTGGGACCCGCATGCCTTCTAAAATGTTCTACACCATTCGTGTCAAGCGATGAAATCAGATAACACAATGTTCGGCGACAACAGACAGCGGATAGAAGCATCGATAACTTTCCAGAAACTTCGGACACATACAGGCGCGTCCCGCGCTGTGCGATAACATTTGTTAGCCGACAATACTTGCCGCCCGATAAAGACAAGTACACGTGTCAATACCCCCCTCTTAAAAAGCATCGACCCGATGCTGCAAACAAACGAAAGTAATAAGTTAGCACTCATAGCAAAGAAACAAAAAACAGAATAAGGAAAGTCCGTTAGCGTCCGTAAAATGGTTTAAGACGCACCACGTGGACCACTTCAGGTCGTGCGCGACGTCGCTGTGAATGCGAAATGCCGTCTGGCACGACCTCATAGTCCAGAGCGCCAATACGTCGGATGACCTTGTAGGGTCCGAAATAGCGTCGGAGTAGTTTCTCACTGAGTCCTCGTCGGCGTATCGGTGTCCAAACCCAAACACGGTCGCCGGGCTGGTACTCAACAAAGCGTCGTCGGAGGTTGTAGTGTCGGCTGTCGGTCCTCTGTTGGTTCTTGATCCGTAGGCGGGCGAGCTGTCGGGCTTCTTCGGCGCGCTGGAGATAGCTAGCGACGTCAACATTCTCTTCGTCAGTGACGTGGGGCAGCATGGCGTCGAGCGTCGTCGTCGGGTTCCTGCCGTAAACCAGCTTAAACGGCGTGATCTGTGTTGTTTCTTGCACCGCCGTGTTGTAAGCGAATGTTACGTATGGCAGGACGGCATCCCAGGTCTTGTGTTCGACGTCGACGTACATCGCTAGCATGTCGGCGAGGGTCTTATTCAGCCGCTCCGTAAGACCATTCGTCTGCGGGTGGTAGGCCGTGGTCCTCCTGTGCCTTGTCTGACTGTATTTCAGAATGGCTTGGGTGAGCTCTGCTGTAAAGGTCGTTCCTCTGTCGGTGATGAGGACTTCTGGGGCGCCGTGTCGAAGCAGGATGTTTTCGACAAAGAATTTTGCCACTTCGGCTGCGCTACCTTTCGGCAGTGCTTTAGTTTCAGCGAAGCGGGTAAGGTAGTCTGTCGCCACGACGATCCACTTATTTCCGGTTGTTGACGTCGGAAAGGGTCCCAGCAAGTCCATCCCGATCTGCTGGAATGGTCGGCAAGGAGGCTCGATTGGCTGTAGTAATCCGGCTGGCCTTGTTGGCGGTGTCTTGCGTCGCTGACAGTCTCGGCATGTTCTGACATAACCGGCGACGTCGGCGGTCAGGCGCGGCCAATAATACTTTTCTTGTATCCTCGATAGTGTCCGGGAAAAACCGAGGTGTCCAGCGGTCGGATCGTCATGTAGGGCGTGCAATACTTCTGGACGAAGTCCTGACGGGACAACAAGAAGGTAGTTGGCGCGGACTGGTGAAAAGTTCTTCTTCACGAGGAGATTGTTTTGAAGCGTGAAGGAAGATAATCCGCGCTTAAATGCCCTGGGGACAACGTCGGTGTGCCCTTCCAAATATTCCACCAGGCCTTTTAGCTCCGGGTCTGCCCGTTGCTGTTCAGCGAACTCTTCCGCGCTTATCATGCCAAGGAAGGCGTCGTCATCTTCGTCATCTTGCGGCGGCGGGTCAATGGGGGCGCGTGATAGGCAATCGGCATCGGAGTGTTTTCGTCCGGACTTGTAGGTTACAGTGATGTCGTATTCTTGTAGTCTGAGGCTCCACCGAGCCAGTCGTCCTGAAGGATCCTTTATACTCGCTAGCCAACACAACGCGTGATGGTCACTGACGACTTTGAATGGCCTGCCATAAAGATAAGGGCGAAATTTAGCTGTAGCCCAAACGATGGCGAGGCATTCCTTTTCGGTCGTAGAATAGTTGCCTTCCGCTTTTGACAGCGACCGGCTAGCGTAAGCTATCACCTGTTCGACTCCGTTTCTCCTCTGGACTAGAACGGCACCGAGGCCTAGGCTACTGGCGTCAGTATGGATTTCTGTATCGGCGTACTCGTCGAAGTGCGCAAGTACAGGCGGCGACTGCATGCGTCGTTTGAGTTCTTCAAATGCGTCGGCCTGCGGCGTTTCCCACTTGAACTCAACATCACATTTAGTTAGACGTGTCAACGGCTCGGCGATGCGTGAAAAGTCCTTGACAAAGCGCCTGTAGTAGGCACACATGCCAAGGAATCTACGCAGTGCCTTCTTGTCGGTGGGCTGCGGGAACTTTGCGATGGCAGCTGTTTTCTGGGGGTCGGGGCGTACTCCGGATTTACTGATGACGTGGCCTAGGAACAGAAGCTCGTCGTAAGCGAAGCGGCATTTTTCTGGCTTCAGAGTGAGCCCTGATGACTTGATGGCCTCTAGTACTGTCGTAAGCCGCCTAAGGTGATCGTCGAAATTTTCGGCGAAGACGACGACGTCATCCAAGTAAACAAGGCAGGTCTGCCACTTCAATCCTGCTAACACCGTGTCCATGGCGCGCTGGAAAGTTGCAGGTGCCGAGCAGAGACCGAATGGCATGACCTTGAACTCGTAGAGGCCGTCTGGCGTGATGAAGGCGGTCTTTTCGCGATCTCTCTCGTCGACTTCTATTTGCCAGTAGCCAGACTTGAGATCCATCGACGAGAAGTACTTAGCGTTGCAGAGCCGATCCAATGCGTCGTCTATCCGTGGAAGGGGGTATACGTCCTTCTTCGTGATCTTGTTCAGACGACGATAATCGACGCAGAAACTTAGGGTTCCGTCCTTTTTCTTCACCAGGACAACAGGAGATGCCCACGGGCTTTTCGACGGCTGGATGATGTCGTCGCGCAGCATTTCGTCGACTTGTTCTCTTATAGCTTCGCGTTCTCGCAGCGAAACTCGGTAAGGGCTTTGGCGGAGTGGTCGAGCGTACTCCTCGGTGATTATGCGATGCTTGGCGACTGGTGTTTGTCGAATCCTCGATGTCGTCGAAAAGCAGCCTTTGTATCGTCGGAGCAGACTTCTGAGCTGCTGTTGCTTAATCACTGGGAGACTTGGATTAATGTCGTAGTCTGGTTCGGGAACCATGGTCGTCGGGGTAGATGCGGCGGAATCCGAGAGGACAAACGCATTACCGGTTTCCACAATTTCCTCGATGTACGCGATCGTAGTGCCCTTGTTGATGTGCTTAAACTCCTGGCTGAAGTTTGTCAGCAACACTTCAGTTTTCCCTCCATGCAGTCGAGCGATCCCTCTTGCGACGCAAATTTCACGGTCTAGCAGGAGACGTTGGTCGCCTTCGATGACACCTTCTACGTCAGCGGGTATTTCGGTGCCGACCGAAATAACAATGCTGGAGCTCACTTGGTCTTCGAGCACACTCAAGGCGTGGTGACTACGAGGGCTCTTCGGTGGTATCGCTTTATCTTCCGACAGCGTTATTGACTTCGACTTCAGGTCGATGACTGCGCCGTGTTGGTTCAGGAAGTCCATACCGAGAATGACGTCTCGTGAACACTGTTGGAGGATAACGAAGGTGGCAGGGTAAGTCCGGTCATGAACGGTAATTCTTGCCGTGCAGACTCCAGACGGCGTGATGAGGTGTCCTCCAGCGGTTCGAATTTGAGGGCCTTCCCACGTAGTCTTAACTTTCTTCAACTGGGCGGCGATGTGTCCACTCATGATGGAGTAATCAGCCCCTGTGTCGACTAAGGCAGTGACTGCGTGGCCGTCGAGAAGCACGTCGAGGTCGGTGGTTCTTTGTCTGGCGTTGCAGTTAGGTCGTGGCGTCGGATCACGGCTGCGTCGTGTTGAACTGAAGTTGGAACGTCGCGTCGTCAAGTCGTCGTTCGTCGGTGTAGTCTTGTCTTCCTGACTTCGTCGGGACGGCGGCGTGTCGTTGTTATGTCGTCGAGATCGTTTCGTCGTCGTCTTCGTTGGCGGCGGAGGATCTTCGTCAGTTCGACGAACAGCAACCGCACCTCCATCGGTTGCTGCTTTTAGTTTTCCGGATATGGGCTCGCTGACCGGCCCCGGGCTGGGCCAGTGTATGGTCGGCGCTGCGGCGACAGGTAGCGTCCTGGTGACGGCGAACGGGATGGCCGTCGAGGGCTCCACTGAGTAGCGGCGAGGTAATCGGCGATGTCATGTGGGCGCTCTCCAAGCTGTGGACGCGGCGCGTTGACGGCGAAACCTCGCAGTCCCATCTCCCGGTACGGACATCGTCGGTAGACGTGACCCGTTTCTCCGCAGTGGTAGCAGAGCGGGCGGTGGTCAGGAGCACGCCAAATGTCCGTCTTCCTCGCGTAGGTGCGCTGGGCGACGGGTGGTCGTGCTGGCGGCGGCGTGTTGTGCCATTACCACAAGCCCGGATTCCGAATCTGCAAGATGCGGAATCTATCCTGCGAGCGCCATAATTCTCCCTTCACAAGACAAGATGCTGCGCCTTCGTGCGGGAGAAGCCTCGGCGAAGCAGCGTGTTTAAACGTGTCCGCGTGTGCCCGACAATCCGGCGCCGCACCTCCCTTGCCTGGAGGTCACCGCGCGCGCGAACTTTGAACCGGGTGGCCAGCGCGGTCGCTGGTTGGACCCCTCGGACGACCGTCGTGTGCTGACTTTGTATTGGGCCGGTTGAGTGACAATGGGCCTCGGGGATTATAAAAGCAGAGACACGCCGCTCGAAAACAGGATCCGCCGACCCCACCTGGAGAGAGGGTCGCTCCCGACTGGGGTGAGATGTGTCACGCGTTTTCGCCGGACGCCGTCGTGCGAGAACAGTCGCGTTTGTGTGAGCTCTCGGCCCCAGTGCCGATCCGTTTATGTCCTGTATGATAACCTGTATATAATGTATAAAGTCCCTTTTGTTATTCTCATCGACGCCAGGCTCGGAGTCTTCGCTACCAACGCTCTGTCACGAAACGGGTGACGAGCGCTACGGGACCACAAAGCCGTAATCGTGGTGCAGCGGTACAAGTTCGTAACACTGGTGGCACCGGTTGGGTGTCGTAACACTGGTGGCACCGGTTGGAGGTCCGTAACACTGGATGGCAGCTACGGGATTGACCGGCATCAGCTACCTCGGCGCGGTGAGTGCCTGAAGTTTACCTCAAACACCAGACTTTCTTTGACACAGGTTATAGTAGCTTAAGGAAGGATTTGGTGTTGCATTGTGATAACCTTGTGTGTTTCAAGCCTAGTAAGAGTGTTTTGAAAACCAGGGGATGCTGAGCGGGTAAACAGGGCAGTGTGTGAAATACTTGCATATGTCTTACTAGTAGTGTTATAGTAGCGTACGGCAGGTATATTCAAAAAGGGTAAACAGCAGGAGGACAGTGTGAACGATGGAGAAGTACAAGGTGAAGGAACTTCTCGAAATTTGTGAGGAGTTGGGCATTGAGTTGGGCTCAACCAAAAGAAAGAATGCGATCCTTGAGGTCATGAGGACTGGGGACGTAACGGCTGAGGAAGCCGCAGAGGCCTTGGCGGGTATCAATGAACGTCGGGAAAGGGAGGAAAGGAGAGAACAGCAACGTCGCGAGGACGAAAAGGAGGAAAGGAGAGAGATTCGTGAGCACGAGCTTAAAATGAAAGAGTTGGAGACCCGAAATAGCTCGCCAGCGCCTAGTCTCACTTCCAATGTTCCAAGAATACGCGATCAACTTCCACCCTTTGTCGTCGGAGAGGATATGGCCAAATACCTCGTGAAATTTGAGCACGTGTGTGAACGGAATAGCATTGAGCGATCCCTTTGGGCACAGAATCTGTTAGCGTTGCTTCCTGGGGAGGCATCAGACGTAATAACTTGCTTATCGAAAGAGGCGTTTGAGAGCTACAGTGATGTGAAGGAAGCGCTACTGCGGAAGTACAAATTGTCGCCCGAAGCTTTCCGGCAGAGGTTCCGGTATGCAAAAAAGGGTAAGGAGTCGAATGTTGACTTCGCGTTTCGTCTAAAAGCCGACTTGGTGGAATGGCTGAAGGGCGAAGAGGTTTACGACGACCGCGACAAAATTGTCGAATGCATCGCGTTGGAGCAGTTCTACCGTTGCATTGATGAGGATGTCCGGCTCTGGCTGCAAGATAGGCTAAAGGAGGTTAAGCTAAACAAGGCAGCAGAGTTAGCGGAAGAGTATTACACACGCCGCAGCTTGCACAGCAAGGCAGTGCGCATAGAAAAAGCAGATAGAAGAGATGGGTTTTACGGGAAGCCCGACGAACGGAAGGAAATCACGCGTCGCGAGTTTCGGGACGACGAGTCCCTTCCCAAAGAAACTGTAAGGGATGGACAGAATGCATCTCAGAATGATGACGATGGTCCGAAACAGCGAAACGAAATGACGCGTTCTTTTGAAAAACGGAGACCGTTAACCTGCTACAATTGCAAAAAGCAAGGGCACATCGCTGCAAGCTGTCCAGAGAGAATTGCTTTTGCAACGATACAGGAAACTCACAAGAACATACGTCTATTGGAGCCCTATGTGCAGGAAATTAAGGTAAACGGCAAGAAGTGCCGAGCACTGCGGGACTCTGCAGCAACTATGGACGTTGTTCACCCGTCTTTCGTCTCCTCGAGTGATTTTACGGGAGAGTGCGTTAGGATACGGCAAGTGGCCGAGAAGGAGAGTGTCTGTTTACCGATCGCAACGGTTAGCATTGAAGGAGAATTTGGGAAACTTAACACCGAAGCCGCTGTGTCAGCCGCCCTCCCGGAGCAATTTTCCTACCTCTTCTCAAATAGCTCGGAGCAGCTGCTGAGGGATCAGGGCAAATCATTCTTTGCCGACGTGGCGTACATGGCCCCCACGCGATCCAAAGCGCGCCCGCTGTCGAGGGAACTTGACTTAGCGTCGGTGAGCGAAAGGCGGTGCGGCACACGGACCGATCACGGTAACTTGAGTGGCGAGCAGTCACGGGAGAGGCAGAGCTCGGAGGCTGGCCTAGACGAGCGGGTCCTGGAAGTGAGTGGGAGTGACGCGTGCAGTGCTAGCCGCGATATAGACTCGACGCCGCAATTAGGCGACGCGGGCTCCACACTCGCTCCGGTTTCCGCCAGCTGGCAGGAGCAGGCTGCAGTTGAAAGGGAAACTCGGATTCGCGAACAACAGCAAGATTGTTCACTAGCCGATCTGAGGAAGAGCGTCAAACGGGGAGTGAAAGAAAAGGGGGTTTCGTTTGGCAAGGAATCTGGCTTATTGTACCGCCGCTACACGGATAAGCAGGGTCGCAAATATAAGCAGCTTCGGATTCCGCGAAAATATCGCCGGGAAAAATGAATGACCTCATTTGCTTCCTCAGAAGTATGTTTTCGGTCCAAGCGATTTCAAGGGGACCATTCTAGTTGTCATTATTAGTGATGATTAATAATTGTTTCTATTTTGTTGTGTTGTTGATTTGAAAACTGATTGTTTGAGCCTTGTGTGCTAGATCGTACACCTGCCTCTTGTTGCAGCGGGAGCAAAAGGGGATAGCGATTAATTAGGTTGATTTGAATTATGGCTTTGTCTGGTGTTTGACGGGAGACAGAGGGCACTTGTTCGTGTTGGGTGTTGCCTTTTGCCGGTCGATTTTGCAAGCTGCAGAACGACCAAGCGGGACCAGTGGCGAGAAGCAAGGTCTTAGGAACGACCCGAGCGGAGCTGGTCAAGGTGCCTTGGCGACGACGTGGTGAGCAGAGCTCCTGTCCTGGCGAGTCGGACCTGGGCACGTGATGTTACCTGGCGTCCCGACACTGGACGTGAACTTGGACGAGCCGGACGAACGTGCGCGCCTGGCATCCGAGCCACGTGGAGGCAGCTCGTCTTCCCGGCGCCTTATCTGAGGGCGGGGATGCTGTTGTGCCATTACCACAAGCCCGGATTCCGAATCTGCAAGATGCGGAATCTATCCTGCGAGCGCCATAATTCTCCCTTCACAAGACAAGATGCTGCGCCTTCGTGCGGGAGAAGCCTCGGCGAAGCAGCGTGTTTAAACGTGTCCGCGTGTGCCCGACAGCCCGGCGCCGCACCTCCCTTGCCTGGAGGTCACCGCGCGCGCGAACTTTGAACCGGGTGGCCAGCGCGGTCGCTGGTTGGACCCCTCGGACGACCGTCGTGTGCTGACTTTGTATTGGGCCGGTTGAGTGACAATGGGCCTCGGGGATTATAAAAGCAGAGACACGCCGCTCGAAAACAGGATCCGCCGACCCCACCTGGAGAGAGGGTCGCTCCCGACTGGGGTGAGATGTGTCACGCGTTTTCGCCGGACGCCGTCGTGCGAGAACAGTCGCGTTTGTGTGAGCTCTCGGCCCCAGTGCCGATCCGTTTATGTCCTGTATGATAACCTGTATATAATGTATAAAGTCCCTTTTGTTATTCTCATCGACGCCAGGCTCGGAGTCTTCGCTACCAACGCTCTGTCACGAAACGGGTGACGAGCGCTACGGGACCACAAAGCCGTAATCGTGGTGCAGCGGTACAAGTTCGTAACACTGGTGGCACCGGTTGGGTGTCGTAACACTGGTGGCACCGGTTGGAGGTCCGTAACAGGCGGCGGCGGACGACGAAATTGCGGCGTTACAGGGCCCTGGCGCGGTCGCTGAGGAGAGCCTTGACGGCGTACGACGGCGGCGTAGGTCATCGCTTCGGGTTGGGGTTGCGGTAATTGAGGTTGCACCTCCGGGACTCCAAGCGACCGCTGAACCTCATCTTTGACGATGTCAGCGATCGAGGCCACTTGAGGCTGCGACGACGGGAAGATCTTCTGAAGCTCCTCTCGTACGACTGCCCTGATAGCCTCGCGCAGGTCTTCGGAGGCCAGTGATTGAACTCCGGCATAGTTTGTAGCGTTGGTGCGGCGGTCGAATTGCCGGTTTCGCATCTCGAGTGTCTTCTCGATGCTAGTGGCCTCGCGAAGAAACTCGTCGACAGTCTTCGGTGGGTTTCGTACCATACCGGCGAAAAGTTCCTCCTTAACACCACGCATTAGTAGCCGGACTTTCTTTTCCTCGGACATTTCCGGGTCGGCGTGGCGGAATAGGCGGCTCATTTCTTCTGTAAAAATCGCGGTGGTCTCGTTGGGCAGCTGCACTCGGGTTTCCAGTAGTGCTTGGGCTCGTTCTCGGCGTACGACGCTTGTGAATGTCTTCAGGAAGCCGCTTCGGAACAGCTCCCAGGTAGTCAAGGTGGCTTCTCGGTTCTCGAACCACGTCCTGGCAGCGTCTTCCAATGCGAAGAAGACATGTCGCAGTTTGTCTTCGCTGTTCCAGTTGTTAAAAGCAGCGACCCTCTCGTATGTCTCAAGCCAGCTTTCTGCGTCCTCGAACGTTGAACCGCGGAACGTCGGAGGCTCCCTGGGCTGCTGCAGCACGACGGGGGATGCTGGGGCTGCCATTGGGGTGGACTTGGTGGCGATCTTTCTGCACGTCTCAGGTAGGAGTCCGTGCTCTGGGGGCAGTCCTTGCAGCCGGCGGCTAGCTCGCTTGTCTTGCGCAACGTTGGTTTTGTCCTCGGGCTTCGGGCTTGGATCGCGGCTTTGCGGGGGCGTTCGGTACATGAACGCACAAGCACCTCCACCAGATGTCACGTGGTCGTGACGTTGAATAACACAGTAGCAGTACTGTGAACGACAAAACTAATGGCGTTTTTCACTGGTCGATCTGGAGCAGCCGCCTGAATCCTCGAGCGAGCGCTCGGCTTTCACCAATCCGAGTCTGCCAGTGGAGCGCACGAACGCTCCGCGGGAGATCACACAGGAAGTCTGCGTGCACGTGACACAAACCGGTTCCGCAAACTATGCCCAACACAATGTTGTGCGTACCGACCGGGTACCGATTTCACTTGAAGACGGAAGTGACGCCTTGTGACACGTTCTATTTCCGCCCGAATCCGCGTCTCGGCGGCGGAGCAAGTGAGAGCGATCCGGCGCGGAGCGAGTTGATCCGAAACGACCAGTGGAACGCGCGAACCCGCTCCAGATCGACCAGTGAAATTCGGATTCGTTGCCGCGGAGCAAAAAAACCTGCTCCGAATCGACCAGTGAAAAACGCCATAACTTTTATTGGGCGAACCTGTGCCCACAAAACAGGCTACACTTATAGCGCAACGATAGCGGCGAACACGCTCGGCGATCGTCGAAAATCTGATCAGCGGGTCAAGCGCGTGGGCTTTTATACAGAAATCATCGAATGTTCCAGATTAAACGTTGGGACCCGCATGCCTTCTAAAATGTTCTACACCATTCGTGTCAAGCGATGAAATCAGATAACACAACGTTCGGCGACAATAGACAGCGGATAGAAGCATCGATAACTTTCCAGAAACTTCGGACACATGCAGGCGCGTCCCGCGCTGAGCGATAACATTTGTTAGGCGACAATACTTGCCGCCCGATAAAGACAAGTACACGTGTCAATATATATATATATATATATATATATATATATATATATATATATATATATATATGCGTGCTGAATTACATAATAGAATGAAATCGTGCGATCAAGCTAAAGCGGAAAAATAGCAGCATAGCCAATGGGCCAGATCACTGATGTTCCCTTGGGGGAAACAAATATTTCGGTCTTTTATTGCTTATACACTGCAGCTGGTTAAACCCCAAGAAGGTGAGGCCCAAACTTCCGCTTAGTAATAAAGCGGGCCCGGGCCGAAATATCAGGCCCGTGCTGTGCTCTGCTCTAGCTAGCTTACTCTAGCTGTTTTCGGTTGCTTCATGTGTAGATTACGCTCAGAACACGGTTGCTTGGCAGGGAAAACAAGCGAACTTGTAATGGGCAAAACAGACAACATAAGAGGTCGCCACATCTGGCAACAATCCACCCTTGAAAAGCCACTGGCAACGACTCCAAAACCGAAACCGAAACGAGTGAAAAAAAGTTGTTTTAAGATTCTACCGCAAGGGGAACCCTAATCGCAAGCGATAAAGCAAAGGGTAAGGAGAAAGCGTGAGAGCGCTGATAGAGAGAGACCTGCCGTATTCGGCGTAGCGAGCGTCCCTCTCCACTGGACTCTTTTCTATCAACTAAAAAAAGGCTGTGACTAGGGTTCACCTCCTCAAAAGTGCCTGACGCAGCGTCGAGCTCCCGTAACAGAAGCGGCGCGTCGCAAGGCCTTCCATGTGCTACAGCGTGTCTCCCACAGTGTCGACGGCAGCCGATCTCAGCACGGAACCGCGTGCCAGCTTGCGACAGGAGCCATCCACGCGCAATTGGAGCTAACGCACGCGGCGTGAGCGCGAAGCCGCCTCGCAGGGACGACCATGCCGCCGGAACCGAACGTCGAGTTGCAGTTAATGAACCCCGATGTCCAGGTGCGTCGGGGTTCCGGTTCGGAGTCACCTAAAAGAAATTCGGTAACATTGAAGAAGGAGCTGGGTCTCATGAATGGTGTAGGGATGATTGTTGGGGTGATCATAGGCGCCGGTATATTCGTTTCACCCACGGGAGTGCTTCGGTTCGCCGGCTCCCCCGGCATGGCCCTCGTGGTATGGGCTGCCTGCGGGCTCATATCGATGGTAGGAGCCATGTGTTATGCCGAACTGGGGACGATGATCCCAAAATCAGGAGGGGACTACGCTTACATCTTCAGCGCTTTTGGTCCGCTGCCGGCGTTCCTCTTCTTGTGGGTTGCGCTCCTCATCATTCAGCCCACGAGCAACGCGATCGCTGGCATCACTTTCGCCAACTACATTTTGGAGCCAATATACGCTGGCTGCCCACCCCCAGACAACGCAGTGAGGCTCGTCGCTGCCGTGGTTATATGTGAGTATATTTATTGCCTAAATAACGTTGCTTCTCTCCAGGTATCGCCGGTAGTATCGCGCCATGCGCAGGCGTTTTTCGCTCGCTCGCGCACGCACGTGTTGTGGTCAGATTGCGCCACATCTGCGCCAGGCGTTCACATGTCTGTCCGATTCTTGACTGGCGCATTGTGCTGTGCAGCTCAGCCAAGCGATCGGACAGATATAATTGGCGTGCATGCTTAGTGCAGACCGGGAAATGTATGTTGTGCCGTAAATTATTTTGCATTTATTATGGAATGACTTGTACTGTTTGTTGTATATACTAGCTGAACCCCCCCACTGTAATGACACACTGGCCGCTGTGGGCTTTGTAATAAATAAATAAATAAATAAATAGGTTGTGTGGAGTAGACTGCTTGTTTATGCCATTCTCGTTCATGCATGTTTGTATCTATGAGCATTGGTGTTGCGAATTCATTGTACTGCATCCGTGCTGTGCATAAGCAGTTTCTTTTACTGTACTGGATGACAACGGAACTGACAGATGTTCACTATTGATTTGGCAGCGCGAGCTAGTTGATTGTGAATATGTTTCCATATGGTAAACACGGTGTGAGCCACGGAAGCAGCTGCAGTCATTCATTGCTGGAAGGTTTTTTTTTTTTTTTTTGTAACTAATTCTCCGAAACTCGAAATTCTAACTTCGGGTGATGTGGACTGCGGAATGAAACTGCGGTCATTATTCTCGTGTCATTACGCCGTAGCGATTAAGTGGCCTAGCGGAATTACGCGGCTTGCGCGCTCATCAGCTTATGCTGGTGAACGCGCTCGTGTTCGTCAGTTTATTGATTTATTAGCGTTGGTAATACCTATGTATGATTAGTCAATTAATGGATTAAATGTTTCCCGCAACACGATTAATTATCATTGACGTCCACTTTTCATTTAATCGATTCGGACTGTTCGATTAATCGTTTTCGAGAGTTTGACAGGAGTGGCGCGAAAATCTTGAAATCGTACAGGAATGGCGGCGCACGAGCAGTGACTGTGCGGCTGTGGTATGGAGCGACTGTCGACTGTTTTTCCGAGTGCTTCCACTCTCTTTCCCCACACCGAAGCCGCAGGCTTGAAATGCACTCGCAATTCAAGACTAGTCGTTGATCGTCGTGCCACGCCCGGTCCACTAAAGACGTACTACAACAGCGTGCGCGCCGATTTGGAGCATGTGTTTGATATAGCGATCGAGTTCATGTCGATTCCAACAAATTTATAGCGTCCGATCATATATTCCCGCATGCTGGTTGTGTGGTCATTCTAAGAAGGTGTCGGTTTCACCCGAATATCCCAGCCAATTGAATTTCATTCGCTGTGTAGAAAAGAGCATGTGGTTGAAGGTCCTAAACCAGCCATTTTTTTTTGCCCTGGGCATATTGCACTTTTTTGCATATTTCAGTAACTGCACCGTTCACTTTTGCCATCTTTGTTGTTTTCTCGTTTAACTGTACTGTGCAGGGGTTCACTAGTGCCATGTACCTTATTTAATTCAGCACGAAGTGCCATTTCATAGCATATATTGTTTATCTTTTGATAAGCCACTAGTGCGAACCATATTTAGTTTTTAGTAAGTTAAAGATTATACTTTATCCAAGCTTTATACACTTGTGTTTCAACCTAGGTTCCACCTCTCAAACATTAAAATGGGGCGCTACAAAAGTAGATAACTGTGTGTCAACCTTGAAATTACCGGCAAAACTTTCGATTATTCGATGAAGAACCATGCATCGAAAGCAAGTAATCGATTAAAGACTAAAATGATGAATGATTCATCGTTAATCGATTAAAAAAATTCATCGATCATCCCTATGATTTATTAACGCTTTTTTGACCATCTGTGGCACTATTTTTTATTTATTATTATTTTTCAGTTACTCAAGCTAAATGCCAGTTTTCTAGCAAAAAGATTCGGCTGAGCACCTTTAGCAGCAGCACAAAGAAACACCCTCGCCGAGGTCGCGGGATCGAATCCCGGCCGCGGCGGCCGCATTGCGATGGTGGGCGAATGCAAGAACGCTCTTGCACTGACTTTGTGTGCGCGCCTGTAGCGCCATGCGCAGGCGCTGCCTCTCGCGCGCGCACGTGTTGTGTTTACGCAGAGCATCGCCTAAAGCAACAATCGCAAAACCGGACAAGCGCACGAAGAAGCGACGCAGAGAAGCCTCGTTTCGCAACTCTTCGTTACGAAAAGCCAGCGTATACGTAGCTTAAACGCCTGCAAAACAACAAAATCATGAATCCTTCCCCTCGCTCCAAGATAGTAAATAATAAAACGTCGAAAAAAAAAGAACTATAGAAAAAAAATCGCTTTGGGATCCGTTAACGATGTTCTGGGAACGCGAAAACTTTATCGTGTTAAGCTATTCATGGCTGACTGCCGCGCAAATCATGCGGTTGCTTGTCCGTTTCGCACTGCCCCTCCCCTCCTTTGTTTTTTCTTCTTTTTAAAGTTTAACTGCACCTACTCGCCCAGCTCCCCATAATTTGTGCAACTTATTGGTGGAGTAAGGACACATAAGCAGTAACCAAGTACGTTGCAGGTTTCAAGAGTATCTCGAGGAGAGGCTTCTCACCTTTGTGACGTGGGCGTTGGCCACGGGCCTAGCATCTTATTAATTCCGAGGCGCACACGGTCTAGCGCGTTAAGGTTGCTCATCAAACTGCGTCTCATCCCGTAGTCTCAGCTGCGCACTTTTGTCTTGGTGGCATCTGCTACAAAACGCGGTTGGCATGATGCCCCCTACTTCGTTGTGTGCGACGTTAGCATGTCAGTTATAGAGCCTGGAAGACTAAAAGGAGGGTAAGAGAAAAGAACGTTTTCCTTTAGTTTATGTGGATTTTCTTTTTCTTTTTTAGATGTAGGAGAATGGGAAGGTAGTCTACGTCACAGTTGACCATTCCAAAATACCAAATTCGTTATTCAAGGAAAAATAATAAAAGAAAAAGGAAGAAGAAAATAGCAAAAAACCGCGATACACCCGTGAAACTGTGTGCACGAACAGTTTTCCGCCTTGCTGTGCCGCAGCCTTAGATATTGGCCTCGAGCTCCACCACTGGAAAAGCTGGCGCCACCGTCGGCGTGACGTGCTAGGAGGGATCACGTGGACATAGCGGCTACGTCGGCTGCTTCGGGCGCGCCGAAGCGACCTGAAAACGAGTTTAAATTCCCTCGTACGCTGCGGTCCTCATTTAGTGGCGAAATTTTCCCGCTTCGAGTGTCTCCTTTACAACGCTTGAAAGCACTACAATAGGTAGTGGCTGCCTTTGAAGGCGCGCAACATGGTAGGCTACTGCTCGGTGCCGCAGAGCCGGACGCACGTAACGGAGGCCGGTGTCAGCCTTATTCACACGTAGCCGCAAGACAAGAAGCTGCGTGAAGCTTGGCTCGCGAAACATAGAACCGGCAAACAGTCATCGGCTACAACTCGGGTACGCAGCAAGCACAGACGCGAGGAAGATTTCTGCTACGGCGCCCGGTCTGCGATGTTCTGAAAACGCGCGCTGAGACGCTCGCCCGAGTCTGCTGTCCGACTAATGTCATGACGGTTTGGTGTATGAACTTGTCGATGCTATAGATACTGGCAAGTTCAGTGGAGTGGATAGGCAGTGGTAAGAAGCACATTTAAAAAAAGCATGGCATATGGTCATGTTTGTGTTATGAATTAATGCACTGGATTACAAAAAAAAAAGGAGCAGAGTGAAATTTCACGCTGAGAGCACCTATAAACATGCAGTGCGACGCAACTCGAGAAATAGCATTGAAAGGTCAAAGAATTTATAAGAAAAAAAAGATTGAGTCGTCGCGACGGCACATCACCATACCCGTAGGCGTCGAAGTCTCTACAATGAAATTATTTTTGAACAGCTCTGATAGCGCTCACGCAACAATGGTTGCTTGTATACTGTCAAATGCTCATATTCTGCGGCCTAAAGCTCATGGCACGGTGCGAAAACGCGCGCGCGGAGAAAGCGAAACAGTGCGCGGAAAAGCATGCAGACGCGCAGTCGGTCGCTGCGAATCTGCGCGATCGCTGCATTGAGGCTTCATTCTATTACACTCCATTTAGTTTTACAAACACTATAAGAACATATTTCACATAGTTTGCTCTCAGCGTTTACCTACCTTTGACGCAAGAAGCCGGTTCGGAAGACTCCATCGCGGCGACCACGCGCAGCGGCGTTCACTGTACGTATTCGCGGTAAAGAGACAGCGTCTGTAAACGATTGTGTGCTTTCAGTTTGCCCAAGATTATTATTTGGACAGTAAGAAACTTCTCTCGTTTCGAAAGTACTTACAGAAATGTCCGGGAGAGCTCGCGCGTGGTGTTTTCAGTGAGCGCTGACAGCAAAACCTATGAGGAGCGCGCCACGTGATCCCTCATACTACGCCAGCGAGGCGCTTCCGATAGATGGCGACTCCGTAACTCCTCGCCGCCAATAGCAAAAGTGTGAACGCAAAAAGACTCCATATTAGAAAGCGGGATAAACAAATATATTTAAGCGCCGTTCATCGTACCTAAGAGGAGGCAGTACCTTTATTATTATTATTATTATTATTATTATTATTATTATTGTTGTTGTTGTTGTTGTTGTTGTTGTTGTTGTTGTTGTTGTTGTTGTATTTTTAGAAACTTATCGTAACAACAAAACGATGTCTGCTCCTTTCCTTAAGGCTTTAAGATGCGTGCATGGGTTGATGTCGATGCGGAAAACAATATCGGGAACAAGTTGCTTGCTAAAAAGTCAGGCTAAGTGCATGCCGCATACGTTTTGCGCGTGTTCACCAACACGACTGCACGAGCGATGGGTGTTCGTGTGCGGACCTTCAAAGCGCTCTTACTTTGGCTATGTGTGCTGCGAAAATAGTATTCGCTCGTCGGCGGCTAAGACAGCGCAGAGAAGCCATGGACGGTGGGCAAAAGATGTGTCATCTGTGGACCTTTCGTTCTTTAGGCATGCCGATGAAAGGCTGTACAATGAGACCTCGAATGCCTTTCATAGCACCGTCCATGGCTTCCATCATATACCCTTACCATATGAAGCCAAGGAAAGCATAGCGGAAATTATTTGTAATTTTAATTGAAACTACAAACTACTTCAAATAAAACTACAAATAACTGCTATGCTTTTCTTGGCTTTATATGGTTCTGATCAACGAAAATCGGGCACCTCGGTTCCCCATCATCTCGTTCGTCATGTACTCTGGCAATTTGTGTTTGTTTTGGAATACAACAACTCCTCATTCGCCCATGCACCGGCAGTATCGATCGATATCAAACAAAGAACAGGCTTCCTTGCCACGTCATTGCTGACGGCGCTCGTGGACATGCCGAGCGAGCCTCCAACTGGCGTCTCTCTTAGTCCAAAGAAGACACTGCGAATTTGCAGAAATCGTATCACTTTTAAGTTCAACGCCGGTTGCGGAATACGGAAAGTCTTCTTTGTAGGCAAGTAAGCAAAGAAGCGAGTCACAAATTTATAACTTTTGTTTTTTTGATCAAGAAGAATGAGGGAAACAGAGGAGCACGATTTTTTTTTTTTGCTTTCTTTACAACCACATGAAGCCAACAGATAATGAAGCCAAGACAAATATAGGGAAATTACCGACTTTCTTAATTGAAATGTTGAAATAATTAGGAAACCGGGAATGAAAGTGGACGAATAGATTACTTGCCGCCTTTGGGAGCTATACCCACTAATTGAGTTATGGCGACGGTCGCCTCTCCCGTCCACTTTCTTATTTGTGTGTGTAGTATAGATCTAGCCTAGTCAGCGCCATTCATTAAAAATTAAATTATAGGGTTTTACGTGCCAAAACTACGATCTGATTATGAGACACGCCGTAGTGGGGGGACTCCTGAAATTGTGACCCCCAGGGGTTGTTTAACATGCACCTAAATCTAAGTACACGGGTGTTTTCTGCATTGCGCTCCCATAGAAATGCGGCCGCCATGGCCGGGATTCCATCCCACGACTTCGTGCTTAGCCGCTATTCATGGCCATGACAGGGCATGTCAAACATCCACTCAGCCGCAGGCGTCACGTGGTACAGTGAACTTAGGAGCAGGCAACAGGGCAATAAATCCTCATATGCTATACCTCATGGCTCCAAGGCTGCCGATTTCGAGACACTCGCTATGCAGTGAGCTAGAAGAGTTAGGGGTCTCAAGGGGCAAGACTTTTTTTTTTTTTTTTTTTTAGAAACTACATGACACCGGCCAAGGAAAGCATAGTGCAAGTCAGCGGACTGCTCATAAACGGCACCAGACTGCCTGGACGACCACGTTGGTGGCGCGTCCAAATAGGAAGGGTGGACGTCTTGGGACAGTATATTTCAACGAGCCATTTCATTTTCCATTGTTTTCGCTCTTCGTCAAAATCTCGGACGCCGTTGCGCCGCCGTTAACGCCGCGTTCGGCCTCTAAGCGGCGCAGATGGAAAAAAAAAAAAACATACGGTGGAAAGTGAAGGCGATCCTTACAAAGGACATCCCCTTCTCACAACGTATATTGACCCCAAGGACGTATGCTGCGGCGTCACCACGGGTGTGCCCCGCCGTTTCGTATTCGGAGCTCAGGGGCATCGTACAGGGTGTATATTTTTTTCTTATCTGCACCAAATTTTTAAAAATTGCCTGTGGCAGATGGCACAATTCTAATCCTTAATCTAAATTACTCGATCAAGCGGCCATTTCTTCTACGAGAAATAAGAACGGTTAATTAAATAATCCACATAGTTATGTTAATTATTATGTTTAAATTATTAGTATTACGGCCGCTATTTAAATCTGCGAATTATAGCCGCTGAGTTTGCCCGGAGTATCCACTTGGAACGCATTCTCCGGACTGCACCAGTTTCGAGATATTAATTTTCAAAGTGTTCGACGAAATTCATTGGCGTTCCAGCAAAATGGATACAACTGTTGTAGCCCGTGTGCACTGCCAGCGAATCAATCACGTGACAACGGAAGTACGCCAGTGCACGCTGCGACGAGTGCCTCGCGGCCCTTGAGTTTTCGCAGTGAGTGGCGCTGGCGCCTGGTTTTCTGAGTGTTGAGCACGTTCCACGAAATTCAGGCCCGCAGGGAAGTCTTGAATTTCGGCCGCGTGTGCGCGCGCATGGCAAGGAGAACAGCGGTTGTAGGTGTCGATTTCATTTGAAGAGCCGCGAGATCGATTTACAGACCCTGCCAACCCGTCCTTACATCTAGAAAATATGCGGGTTTTATTGCGCTCTCGGACGGGCTTTGTGCGTCGAACGTATCATGCAGGCGTACCGCAGATGATGGAGAGAAAGAGAAAAGGACCACTCGTAATCTCGACGTTCTCAGCAAGTAACAGCGCGATATCTGCTTCTCGCATTGCGGAAAAATATCGATGGGAGTTGTTATCATGGTGCACTTAACGACAAGTGTTCTCCACACTATGTCTTTTTTCTTTCCTTTTTGATATTCTTCGATCTCGAACTTCACACACTAGCACGGTATCACGCTGATAAGTGGCTTCAAATGGCGAGGCATGGCTTGTCGCCGTGCCGAACGTCACGGACAAACTGTCTTGTTGCACGCCTGCCGCATGCTCACGTTTGCTAGGACCGTGACACATTCTGCTGTGGTTCCAGGCCTCTGGCACCTCAGCATAGCTCGTTTGGTCCTATGGTCGAAATTGGTATGCAATGCGAAGGAGAACATGACAGTGTAGCTGTGTGGCGCAGTGTTTGCTTGGTTTGTTTGTTGGTTGGTTGGTTGTTCCTTAATGAAATGGCTCAACTCACTCTGGGAGATCGGCCATGAGTCGAGCGGTATACGAGGGTTCAAGAAAATAAACACTTTTATGAAAGTACATTGAAAAGTGAGTCAGTATCGTGATATTAAAAGTTGGCTGATACATATATAAAGCGAATTATAATTCAATGATAATAATAAACTATCGTGAATAAATGAAAATCGGAATATTAAGTAAGAAAAAAATATATACAGCGTAGTTCTTGTTTCGCGCAAGAAGTCGCAGAGGGCAAAAGGTTCCTTGGATAAAACCCAGTTTGGCAACACCAAAAGAAAGGACGGCCGGAAGAGTCAGCTTCAAGCCAGGATTTCGGAATGATTCTTCCGAAAATCTTTTTCTTTGATCAGTGAAACGGCGACAACCTAAAATGGAATCTACATATTCACTCACATTGCAAAAATGACGTAGAGACGATGGGGCCAGACGAGACCTGTGAAGTGGGTGGCGGTGGACTCGGCAACATAGTCTCGTAATGCGAGGTTTGTGACTTTTTAATGGGACACTGCATTGTTCCAAGCAAAATTTAGATGCGGGAAATCAGGAGTACAATGAAGATTTGGCAAACTTATTTGCGGGAGCAAATTTTCTTAATCGTGCAGCAATGATGAACGCAGACGTTGGTAAAACAGGGATTACCTGACCATCATGGCATGCTACTGTGAGTGCACCTGCAGATTCATCCTAACCCCTCGTGGTTTGACACCCGTACCGAACGAACGAGGTGTAAATGTCTTGGGACGAAAGAATAGAAATTTCCTAAAGTGTTTGGCAAGTTAGCTGTAGTTAGCGAATAACAAACAGACAGACAATCTATTAAAATTATGGCGGACGGCAAAGATTAAGGTAATTTACGTAAAGCTGAAACAATTGCCAATTGTTCGGCCCGAAAGATATATGCGTGAAGTCCGGTAGGCGAATGGAAGAAGACCAATTCAGAGACAGAGAAGAAAGGTGTTAACCGAAGGCCCCGATTTTTATTAATCATATCCTAAGAAGCCAACAAAAAATGACACCAAGGAAAACATAGCGAAAGTTACTTGTGCTTTCTAAACGAATTAAAGAAATGATCAATTAATGGCAATGATAATTAATGGCATAACGCGTGCGATGCTCTGTATCGCGTAATGCGAAGACTTGGAATCGTTCCCCACCTGTGGCAAGTTGTTTTTTTCTTGCACTTTCATTGCCATTAATTTATCATTACTTTAATTCAATTAGTAAGTACAATTAAGTAACTTGCCCTATGTTGTGCTTGGTGTATTTTTTCGCCGGTTTCTTATGATATGAATCAGAGACAGTGATACAAAGCTGACACCGGCCTTCCCTTCACAGACGGAAGCACCATTCGTTGTCACTGTTTTTATTTGAAGTTGTCCAACGTGGTCTTTCATAATGCCATTTAGGTATTGATAGGGCAAATGTTTCGCATTATTTGGAAGATGTCATCAAGCTCAATCTTAGTGACTGGAACAGCGCTGCTTAACGAGAAGACTACCTCACGGAAGTGAGTCTGCTACGGGTTAAGAGTGTTCGCACTAAAACCACTTGAGGGTCGCGTAAACTGGCTCCGGGCTGCGCAGTCTGTATGGTTCACTTTTTTCCTTGAGCGTCGCGCGCTCGCTTCAATGAGTGGTATACTTTACCATGCTTTCGGTTACCTGACCGTTCTCCTGACATCACTATCGTTTTTTTCTTCTGTTTTGTGCTTCTTCGCCTTACTCGGTCAACGCATTTCCAATTCGTGTCAGCATTAGACAATCTTGCTTTATATTTAGACATCCCGTACATAACGTCGGTGCTCTTGACTGCCTCGGAGAAGATAGACTAACAAAAATGAGGCAACAGCCTACCGCCCGAACGCATCCGTGCAGAGTTCTTGCGGCCGTTTAGAGGAAATAGAGCCATTATGCCGACGACATGTGACAGCAAGGCCTGTGTTGCGACCCGACCCGCTCGTATATACTCTGCACTCGCTCCGTGGGCACGTGCGTCGATACGCGATCGAGTGAAAATTATTGCCGGCGGTGTGTGCTCGGCGCGCAGGTTGACTCGCTGGCGGACGCTGTGAACCGACAGTGTACGCGCGCGCACGTAAGGACGGCGCCGGGGTCAGTCGGCCGCGGCGCAGCTGCGGCGCAGCAGATGCGCCGCGGTGTCTCCGGCGCGCCCCCGACTTTCGGTAATTTACGGCACTGCCGAGGCGTGACTG
This sequence comes from Dermacentor albipictus, assembly GCF_038994185.2. Lineage (NCBI taxonomy): Eukaryota > Metazoa > Arthropoda > Arachnida > Ixodida > Ixodidae > Dermacentor > Dermacentor albipictus. The sequence continues at coordinate 143,766,412 of NC_091821.1, read as the reverse complement.
AGTCCCGACGTATCTGCTGTACGTCGCGTGGCACAAGGAGACCGCTCCGCGTGGCGCGGCTCCCAGCAGCCGCAGTTTTCGAACCGCGTAAACTTATTTTTGTACGGACGATTGAACGAACAAACAAAATTTGTAGAGATCTGGGCTACTTTCAGCAGCACTTCAACATAGACAGCGCAACAGCTGTTATGCCAAAAGGCTGGAGTGATGACACGTGCGATCCAACTTCGCATATATATAATAGGGCGAAAGCCTTAAGTGTTCTCATACCTCCGATGGCCTCGAAAAAAAAAAAAACGCGCCGTCTGGTTCAATGGTACAAAAATATCATCATCAGCAATGGCTTATATTCCCCCCCCCCTCTCCGCCTCCTGCTTCTAAGCAAGCAAAAAATGGAATGGCTCATACGCACGTAAGGTAGATGCCACAAGCGCTCGGCAAAGTAAAGCGAACAGTGCATACGTTCGTTAAAACCAGCCATACAACACGCAGAACAGCGTCCGACCGCGAGTGCTGCTTTCCCCTGCTGAGAGGATGCAACGTTAAGTCGAAGAGAAACGTCGCTGACGCGAGTCGGGCCCCGCTATACGAGCGCGCGAAGCCGTTGCTAAGCGCTGAAAACGAGCCAAAGAAGCCGAACTGCGAAAGCAGCAACTCGACGATGCGAGACGGCGACATAGTGTTACGAACTTGCACAGCTGCACCACTATTACGACTTTGTGGTCCCGTAGCGCTCGTCACCCGTTTCGTGACAGAGCGTTGGTAGCGAAGACTCCGAGCCAGGCGTCGATGAGAATAACGAAAGGGATTTTATACATTATATACAGGTCATTGTACAGGACAAGATCGGATCGGCACTGGGGCCGAGAGCTCACACAAACGCGACTGTTCCCGCACGACGGCGTCCGGCGAAAACGCGTCACACATCTCACCCCAGTCGGGAGCGACACTCTCTCCCGGTGGGTCGGCGGATCCTGTTTTTCAGGCAGCGCGTCGCTGCTTTTATAATCCCCGAGAACCATTGTCACTCAAACGGCCCAATACAAAGTCAGCACACGACGGTCGTCCGAGGGGTCCAACCAGCGACCGCGCTGGCCACCCGGTTCAAAGTTCGCGCGCGCGGTGACCTCCAGGCAAAGGGAGGTGCGGCGCCGGGCTGTCTGGCACACGCCGACACGTCCAAATATGCGGCTCGCCGAGGCTTCTCCCGCAGGACCCCGCTGCCTGACGGCTCAGCATCTTGACTTGTGAAGGGAGAATTAGGGCGCTCGCAGGATAGATTCTGCATCTTGCAGATTCGGAATCCGGGCTTGTGGTGATGGCACAACAGCATCCCCGCCCTCAGATAAGGCGCCGGGAAGACGAGCTGCCTCCACGTGGCTCGGATGCCAGGCGCGCACGTTCGTCAGGCTCGTCCAAGTTCACGTCCAGTGTCGGGACGCCAGGTAACTTCACGTGCCCAGGTCCGACTCGCCAGGACAGGAGCTCTGCTCACCACGTTGTCGCCAAGGTACCTCGACCAGCTCCGCTCGGGTCGTTCCTAAGACCTTGCTTCTCGCCACTGGTCCCGGTTGGTCGTTCTGCAGCTTGCAAAACCGACCGGCAAAAGGCAACACCCAACACGAACAAGTGCCCTCTGTCTCCCGTCAAACACCAGACAAGGCCATAATCCAAATCAACCTAACTAAATTGTTATCCCCCTTTTTTCTCCCGCTGCAACAAGAGGCAGGTGTACGATCTAGTACACAAGGCTGAAACAACCAGTTTTCAAATTAACAACTCAACAAAATAGAAACAATTATTAATCAGCAATAATAATTACAAATAGAATGGTCCCCTTGAAATCGCTTGGGACCGAAAACTTACTACTGAGGAAGCAAATGAGGTCATTCATTTTTCCCGGCGATATTTTCGCGGAATCCGAAGCTGCTTATATTTGCGACCCTGCTTATCCGTGTAGCGGCGGTACAATAAGCCAGATTCCTTGCCAAATGAAACCCTCTTTTTTTTCACTCCCCGTTTGACGCTCTTCCTCAGATCGGCTAATGAACAGCCTTCCTGTTGCTCGCGAATCAGACTTTCTCTTTCAACTGCAGCCTGCTCCTGCCGGCTGGCGGAAACCGGAGCGAGTGTGGAGCCCGCGTCGCCTAATTGCGGCGTCGCGTCTATATCGCGGCTAGCACTGTACGCGTCACTCCCACTCACTTCCAGGACCCGCTCGTCTAGGCCTGCGTCCGAGCTCTGCCTCTCCCGTGACTGCTCGCCACTCAAGTTACCTTGATCAGTCCGTGTGCCGCACCGCCTTTCGCTCACCGACGCTAAGTCAAGTTCCCTCGACAGCGGGCGCGCTTTGGATCGCGTGGGGGCCATGTACGCCACGTCGGCAAAGAATGATTTGCCCTGATCCCTCAGCAGCTGCTCCGAGCTATTTGAGAAGAGGTAGGAAAATTGCTCCGGGAGGGCGGCTGACACAGCGGCTTCGGTGTTAAGTTTCCCAAACTCTCCTTCAATGATAACCGTTGCGATCGGTAAACAGACACTCTCCTTCTCGGCCACTTGCCGTATCCTAACGCACTCTCCCGTAAAATCACTCGAGGAGACGAAAGACGGGTGAACAACGTCCATAGTTGCTGCAGAGTCCCGCAGTGCTCGGCACTTCTTGCCGTTTACCTTAATTTCCTGCACATAGGGCTCCAATAGACGTATGTTTTTGTGAGTTTCCTGTATCGTTGCAAAAGCAATTCTCTCTGGGCAGCTTGCAGCGATGTGCCCTTGCTTTTTGCAATTGTAGCAGGTTAACGGTTTCCGTTTTTCAAAAGAACGCGTCATTTCGTTTCGCTGTTTCGGACCATCGTCATCATTCTGAGATGCATTCTGTCCATCCCTTACAGTTTCTTTGGGAAGGGATTCGTCGTCCCGAAACTCGCGACGCGTGATTTGCTTCCGTTCGTCGGGCTTCCCGGAAAACCAATCTCTCCTATCAGCTTTTTCTACGCGCACTGCCTTGCTGTGCAAGCTGCGGCGGGTGTAATACTCTTCCGCTAACTCTGCTGCCTTGTTTAGCTTAACCTCCTTTAGCCTATCTTGCAGCCAGAGCCGGACATCCTCATCAATGCAACGGTAGAACTGCTCCAACGCGATGCATTCGACAATTTTGTCGCGGTCGTCGTAAACCTCTTCGCCCTTCAGCCATTCCACCAGGTCGGCTTTTAGACGAAACGCGAAGTCAACATTCGACTCCTTACCCTTTTTTGCATACCGGAACCTCTGCCGGAAAGCTTCGGGCGACAATTTGTACTTCCGCAGTAGCGCTTCCTTCACATCACTGTAGCTCTCAAACGCCTCTTTCGATAAGCAAGTTATTACGTCTGATGCCTCCCCAGGAAGCAACGCTAACAGATTCTGTGCCCAAAGGGATCGCTCAATGCTATTCCGTTCGCACACGTGCTCAAATTTCACGAGGTATTTGGCCATATCCTCTCCGACGACAAAGGGTGGAAGTTGATCGCGTATTCTTGGAACATTAGAAGTGAGACTAGGCGCCGGCGAGTTATTTCGGATCTCCAACTCTTTCATTTTAAGCTCGTGCTCACGTCGCTCCCTCTCTCTCCTTTCCTCCTTTTCCTCCTCGCGAAGTTCCTTTTCTCTCCTTTCCTGCTTTTCCTCCTCGCGGCGTTCCTTTTCTCTCCTTTCCTGCTCGCAACGTTCCTTCTCCTCCCTTTCCCGTCGTTCATTTTCCTTCCTTTCCTGCTCGCAACGTTCCTTCTCCTCCCTTTCCCGACGTTCATTGATATCCGCCCAGGCCTCTGCGGCTTCCTCAGCCGTTACGTCCCCAGTCCTCATGACCTCAAGGATCGCATTCTTTCTTTTGGTTGAGCCCAACTCAATGCCCAACTCCTCACAAATTTCGAGAAGTTCCTTCACCTTGTACTTCTCCATCGTTCACACTGTCCTCCTGCTGTTTACCCTTTTTGAATATACCTGCCGTACGCTACTATAACACTACTAGTAAGACATATGCAAGTATTTCACACACTGCCCTGTTTACCCCCTCAGCATCCCCTGGTTTTCAAAACACTCTTACTAGGCTTGAAACACACAAGGTTATCACAATGCAACACCAAATCCTTCCCTAAGCTACTATAACCTGTGTCAGAGAAAGTCTGGTGTTTGAGGTAAACTTCAGGCACTCACCGCGCCGAGGTAGCTGATGCCGGTCAATCCCGTAGCTGCCATCCAGTGTTACGAACTTGCACCGCTGCACCACTATTACGACTTTGTGGTCCCGTAGCGCTCGTCACCCGTTTCGTGACAGAGCGTTGGTAGCGAAGACTCCGAGCCAGGCGTCGATGAGAATAACGAAAGGGATTTTATACATTATATACAGGTCATTGTACAGGACAAGATCGGATCGGCACTGGGGCCGAGAGCTCACACAAACGCGACTGTTCCCGCACGACGGCGTCCGGCGAAAACGCGTGACACATCTCACCCCAGTCGGGAGCGACACTCTCTCCCGGTGGGTCGGCGGATCCTGTTTTTCAGGCAGCGCGTCGCTGCTTTTATAATCCCCGAGAACCATTGTCACTCAAACGGCCCAATACAAAGTCAGCACACGACGGTCGTCCGAGGGGTCCAACCAGCGACCGCGCTGGCCACCCGGTTCAAAGTTCGCGCGCGCGGTGACCTCCAGGCAAAGGGAGGTGCGGCGCCGGGCTGTCTGGCACACGCCGACACGTCCAAACATGCGGCTCGCCGAGGCTTCTCCCGCAGGACCCCGCTGCCTGACGGCTCAGCATCTTGACTTGTGAAGGGAGAATTAGGGCGCTCGCAGGATAGATTCTGCATCTTGCAGATTCGGAATCCGGGCTTGTGGTGATGGCACAACAATAGAGAGGAGGCCGAAGCTCGCAGACAACGGCTTGCCACACGTGTACTTCACACTGGGGCTCGTTGTCTTGCAAGAAGTCTAACCCCTCCGATCGTATAACTTAATGCATTACCATTACTTATCATAAAATATGTATAGCGCAGCAGAAGCAGCAGTGTAATCGAGACAGGTCAAAGCGTAATAATTATCGATAAGCTGAATAAAAGATCGATTAAACAAGCTGCCAGGAACACACACACACACACACACACACACACACACACACACACGCGCGCACACGCACACACACACGCACACGCACACGCACACACACACACACACACACACACACACACACACGCGCACACGCGCACACACACACACACACACACACACACACACACACACACACACACACACACACACACTATGAAATGAATTGGTACAGCACGAGCACTACCTGTAGTGCTGTATATGCTTTTCTGTTGTATACGGTCTCATTACGGACGACAGAATGAAGATAATGGATTGATTGATGGAGTGGCATATGTAGAAAGCTTTGCCTTACGTCTGGAAGATATGGCGGATCTACTTGTATGCCGAAACGACGGAGCATGCTCGAAAATAAGCGAGCGAGAACCGAGTGGAAATACAGCGAACTTCAAACGGTCAACAGACAAACGGTCTTCAAACGGTCAACAGACACTAGCAGTAAATGGGTTGAGCGCAGTGTTGTCCACCCAATGTGTGCTTACCCGCTCACCGGCCCTAGGCGAGATGCTGGAAATTGCTGAGAAGCTCCACTGAGAGAGAGAAACAGAGAGAGAGAGAGAAAAAAAAAGAAAGAAAGTAAAGAATTGGCTGAGACAGGCGTGGCATTGCCCGATAAAGGAGCTTTGAGGGACCGCGAGGAAAGAAAGTAAGCTTCAAGAGTAGCGGTAACTGCGGGCACTTAAGGTTCACGCGCGCAGTATCCATTTACGTGGAAGCTTCTCTCAAATGCGCGCTCTGACACAACGCAAGTGATACGCATAACGTGCGGAGAGATCTCGAGCGCTGGAAGGACTGCCTTTTGTGCACTTCATGCGTGCAGGTAAAATGGAATATTAGAAGCGTTGCGTGATGCGCACTGCACATGCCCAGTACTCAAGCGACGCTGTGGCTTTTGCGAGCGTAAGCGATTTAGCGGCGTACGCGATTTAATGGACGTAATGCCTTGCGTAGGGCAACATGGCGGCGCCCGTCGACGTGGGTGCCATTCGCTTCGGATGTTTCAAGTTGTCATCCTACATCGTCTGGCTCGTTCGTTTCCAAATAATGCTTGTATTTGATTTTGATATGTGTCCTGATGCTTCAACAGCAAAGTACTAGTGACAACTGGGTGTTATTTTCGAGATATGGTCTCGATTTTTCGGCGCCTAATGAGAGTGGCTGTACGAGGGACGTACCGAAAGTAAGCTTCGTCATTTATTTGCACACGGAAACTTTATCGCAAAAAAGAAAGTACACCATGGTATCGTGAACTATACACCTTGCACTATTTTTCCACATAGTCGCCGCCGACATTGAGACATTTGTCATAACGTGCAATCAGTTAAAAAAATAAGTAAATTATGGTGTTTAACGTGCTAAAGCCACTTTACGATTATGAGGCACGCCGTAGTGGAGGACTCCGAAAATTTCGACCATCTGGGGTTCCTTAACGTGCACCTAAATCTAAGTACACGGGTGTTTTCGCATTTCGCCTCCATCGGAATGCGGCCGCCGCGGCCGGGATTCGATAATCAGTTTGAAGAAACCACTCTGGTAAAATTTGGTGTCTTGCGATGCAAGGCCTGATACCTTATATAACTTCTTCACCACACACGATCTGTAGACGTTCGTGGATGACGGACACAATGGTCCCAGGTGCACGCCAGGTCTATTGGCGACCACGTTGTCAGCACACGTCTGTCTGCCATCGTGATTTGTACTCGAATAACCTCGGGCACCCCGGTCTGATGCTACTCTCTCTTCTTCGGCGCTCTGCGCATGCGTCATTCCTCCTTCGCTAACGCTCCTTCCGTCGTTGAACCAGCAACGGGCGTGGATTCTTATGGCGATTGTTTGTTTCACCTGGTGTACCATCTTCTCTTTCAAAAAAGCGACCAAACTTACTTTCGAAACGTTCCTCGGACAAGCTGTTCATGACCTCCAAAGTTCTGCGGCGCGCGGGGCAAGCGCTGCCAGATCTCAGAACGACCGATGGCACGCGAGCGCTGACACTGCTGCCTGCACTCAGAATACTCCATTTTGTTTAGTGGTTATCCATGAGTTCCCATTCGTGGCCGATCCCACAGAATGGATGCGTCACTTTTACGCCAGGGGTATGACGCCTTAAATATATTTAGATATATGTGTCGTACTTCTCTGTGCATGCACCTCTCACCTGACGCTTGTCGAGGGATTCCTCCCTCGACAAGCATCATGCATTGCCTTCGTCCTCGTGACGCAGACGGCGAACTAAGAAAGAAAGCTAAGGGTGACAAAGCAAAGGGAGAAGAAGAAGAAATGTCGCTTAGGGGCCATAATGGACATTTCGCCGGCGTGGTCCATCGTCGCACTCGCGCCGCCCTTCTCGCTATCGCCTCGAGTCCCTGTCGCGAAGAGCGCACCTTTGTCAGTGCGAAATGTGCTCACTTGGCTCCTGCACGAGACGCGGTGACACAATTTCCTCTTGCGTACTTGCCAGGCACATTTATTACCTGTTCTTGTTAAGCGAATGAGATTCCACTAAAGCTGAAGTCGACATCCACACGGGGAACCCGTATTGGTTTTCTTTGTAACTTCGTGCTTCATTCGGATTGATGGCAACGTTCTCTTTCCAGAATATGAATGCAGTTTGCGTCCGAAGCCTGGATGTGTGAACGAACACATCGTTTTCAGGCAAGGACACGTGTAGCCTTTCAGTGCAGTGGTTGACGAAGGCTGAACACACTTTCAGGAGAAAGTAGAAACAATAGCGTCTCCTCTTGCCCAAGCCTGCCCCAACCCCCCTAAAAGAAAAAAAAAAGAAAGGAAAAGAAAAAGGAGGGAAAAAATGCCTTGTAAACGATGTATTATACACAGACGTTGCAAACCATATTACTGAGGGTTGGATAGAGTGAAATCTCTCCCAGCGGAAGCTAAAGGTATCGGGAATGTATGTTCCGTTTATCAGAAGCTTTGTTTACTGAGAAATTGTGTAGAATATATATATATATATATATATATATATATATATATATATATATATATATATATATATATATATAAACTACTTACAAGTACCTTGGCATCAATCTTCAATCAAACTTATCATGGAATAATCATATTAACCTTACCCTTGCCTCTTCAAATCGTACTCTCGGACTTATTAAACATAACTTAAAAGAAGCCCCAATGCATGTTAAAAAACTAGCATACACAACATTAATCCGTCCTAAACTAGAATACGCGTCTGCCATCTGGGATCCCGAACAAACGTATATCATAAGTAACATCGAAGCCTTGCAGAACCGTGCTGCGCGATTTATATTTTCAGATTATTCACGTTACACCAGCGTCACCGCGTTAAAGAATAAAGCTGACTTGGACAACTTAGCACTTCGCCGTAAAATTTCTCGCCTAACACTTTTCCATAAGCTTTATCACCATCTATCACTTCACGATGATTTCTTTCAGTCACCAACAGTTATTTTTCCACGCCGTGACCATCCATACAAAGTCAAACGCATTAACTGCCAATCATCCCATTATGCATCGTCGTTCTTACCACGCACAATAACTGAATGGAACGCCTTACCATCAATCATTGCCACGGAACCAGACTTGACTAAGTTTCAACATTTAATTCGCTCACGACTTGCCGACTAATCGTATTATTAATCTTTTTTGGGACTTTTACAGTGTTTTTCGATATTTGTTGGTGTTTTTTAGTGCAGTTGCCTTATGTTCTCCTAATATGTACTAATGTTTTCTCTGTAATAATTGTGACCTAATTATCTTGTATGTTAACTATGTTTTACTGTATTATTACTTCTGTTAACCTCTCTTGTTTTTAGTATGTACAAACTACAACCAGTGCTTGTGATTGACCCCCCCCCCCCATGTAATACCCTCGTAATGAGGGCCTTTGGGGGTATTTTGAATAAATAAATAATATATATATATATATATATATATATATATATATATATATATATATATATATATAATATTACTTGGGATATACATTCATTAAGGACAGGGCATGGCGACCCACAAACTACAGCTGCTTTCTTTGTACATAGGCAAACTGTGATCCAGCCGCAGTAAATAAGACCACCTGTGAAACCTTCAGTTGAATCTTCGTTTCCGCTCTTGCGGCCACTTTCCCCCGCTGCGTAGAAATCATTGTGATGCTATGCATTGGAATGAGCTTTGCTCTTGGCGAGCGCTGTTCTGTGTAAGGCCCCCTGGGAAGCCTCGCCGGATGCTCGTACTCCCTTCATAAGTTATTAGCCTCAATAATTTAAGGTGATATCTGCTAAAGGCACCAGCCGCATTTGCCGCGTTTTAGCGGCAGTAAAGCTCCCTGATAAGTTTGGAATCCGAGGAAAAAAAAATAAGAAAGCCTTAAAGGGACTGACAACCGATATTTAAGGACCTAGATTTTTATGGCGCAACGCAAAGCCCACCCTTGGTACTGCTTAAATCTGCAGCGGTTACTTCCAAAAGCGCGTGGATATTTAGTAAGCAAAATTTTTCCATCTGCATGAGCAACCTCTAAAAAAGTAAGAGTCCCTCTTCCAGCAACGCTGAGAAGTGAGAGCGATGTCGCTAGCCCGCCACGCAAATTGTGAAAGCCGCCCATCGTTCTGCTTTCACAGGAGAGAGTGTGACTGTGGTTAACCACCTACATTTTGACTTTTTCAACCACTTTTGAAAATAAAAAGCTGGTGCAATAAGTTCGCGTTGTTGTAAAGACATTTCTTATATTTGTAGCGCGTTTTTCTCACAAGTACACGTCATCGTTGACTGGTCCCCGTCGTTGTTGTTCTGTCGATAGACGAGCCAAGCCAATTAATCGGAAACGAAGGCTAAGGCAGCGCCACTTTTCTGCTCACTACTAACTAAGGCTTATCTGCACATTGTAAGTGAGGAAAAGCTTATAACAAAAACTATACTGCATTTCAATACTAACAAGAAGACCAGGAACCGCGTTCACTAGTAGAAGGTCACGTGGTGGACCTCTTGTGCAGCTTCATGTTTTCGCCGCGTGGGGCGCCAAAGGTCATTTTTCGCGACTTTTAGGGATGCATTAACAATGTAAATCCATGTTTAACGAGAAAACCATGACTTGTTTTAGCCACTACGATAGGCAATCTTTCCATTAGCGAGATTATCTCGATGCATGTTCTGAGCGGTTGCCTGTCCCTTTAATTGTCGCAGCTTTCAGTTATCTGTAGGCTAAAACACGCGAGACAGGAAATGCTTCGCCAGTCCTGCAAATCATCCGCGTTGCGCACGTGGTTTGAAGAAAATCAGCCCGCTCTTACATTGCACACCTTTGCGCATGCGCTGCGATGAGAACGTTTCACAGTAATATGGACCCTCACCGGCACTGGTCGCCGCTGGTCGCACCAGCAAGTCGCGCAACGCGGAGTGCTAAGACTATTGATGCTCAGATAAACACATTCGAGCGTTTCTACACGCAACATTGCACTAGCTGTCGCTGTATACAGGGTGTATTGTTTTAGCTGCACCTAATTTTTTAAAGATTACATATGGCAGATAGCACAATTCCAACCCGTGAGCTAAATTACTCGATGAGGCAGCCATTACTTCTACGCTAAAACAAAATGTTCAATTGAATCATTAAGGTAATTACGCTAATTAACGTTTTTAAATAATTACTTTACGCCGCATATTTCAATCCACCAATTATAACCGCTGAGTTCGCCCGGCATATCCACTTGTGACGAATTCTCTGGACAGCGCCAGTTTCGATATATTATTTTTAAAGTGTCCGTCGAAATGTATTGGTGTTCCAGTTACTTTTGTGCTTTAATGCATAACACAGCGGTTTCTTTAAAAAATAACTCTAACGCCAATGCATTTCGTCGGACACTTTGAAAATTAATATCTCGGAACTGGCGTTGTCCAGAGAATTCGTACCAAGTGGATACGTCGTGCGAACGCAGCGGCGTAAATATGTGGAGTAATGTAATTATTTAAATGTTAGTTAGCGTAACTCACTCACTCACTCACTCACTCACTCACTCACTCACTCACTCACTCACTCACTCACTCACTCACTCACTCACTCACTCACTCACTCACTCACTCACTCACTCACTCACTCACTCACTCACTCACTCACGCACGCACGCACGCACGCACGCACGCACGCACGCACGCACACACACAAACACACCCTATCACAGTGTGTGTGATAGTAGAGCACTCACTAAAATGCGAATCGAGGCAATTTGCAGTCTGATCAAGGCCTGTCCCGCAGATTGAATCATCTGTGTAGTGCACAATGCAGAGGCAGTGCACCGCCATGGGTCAAGGACGACCCATAGCTTTAGGCGCGTGTTGTAACTTGTGCTTATTAACGTGTGTCCGGGTTGAGGTTCAAAATTATCTACAAATCCAGTCGCATTACTCGTCGAGCCCTCTTAAACACTGCGCGTGTGGCGCACTTTGAAGAAGCGCTTATTCCACTTAAAGCGTTACTGTTTACCACCGTTTAAACGGTCTTGCATCGTTTATTCAGGCAACTGGCAAATATGGAATGACGATAAAAAAAAATGCTCGTCCAGCAAAGTTCCACTGCACGTGATAGAGTGACGCTGTGCGTTAAGAAGTCTTGAACCTTGCACAATGGCGGCCTGTCTGGCACTCTTTCTACATTACGCTCTGAAGAGTGGAACGAACGCGAACGGAGAGAGAGCTTTGCGAGTTGGCAGCGCCTCTTCACCGTATCGGAAGCCGGCCCTTTTTGCCCGAGTGCCTTGAAATCCTCAAATCCTTCCCTTCACGCGTGGCGCAGCCCATTGCGATATGCATCGTTGCTTGTCAGACGTTGTGATAGGGACGAGTTATCTTGTTTTTCGCGCTCCTCGTGCTCGCAGTGTGCACACCCCGGGCAAGCAGATCGCCGCGGCCTCTGCTGCAGGCGCTGCAGCGGACGTCTTCTGAGCGATCGCGTGCGCGTTTGCACGCGCTCTGGTGATCTTATCGCGCCACTTGGCGCGCGCGCGGGCTTCTTCCTTTCGATGAAACACGACGCGATAAAACGTATCAATGGACGTGCCACAACCCACTCGAGAGTGCGGCTACAGGAGCTCCCATTTCTCGAGAGAGCCCGCGGAGCCAGCCCGACGTGCCGGCGGCCACGAAGGAGCGAGTGGACTCGCCCCCCTTTATTACAGGTTCATCTCGTAGCTCTACCAAGCAAACTCGGCCCGTTGTCTTCAGGCGTGCGCGTTCATGCACACAGCGGTGAACCTCGGCAGATGGTTAGACGCGCCCAAGGGCGTGTAGCCGCCGCCGTGCTTGGCAAGTTGCAATGCCAGTCCTGTAATTGCTGTTGTGGGCTGACCATTTCTGGTGTCTTGTTTTTCTTTCTCCTCGACCTGGAGGAGAAGCAGCTCCATGCATGCCGCGTGCGCCTAGCAATCCGTCGTAATACAAGGCCTGGACGCAAGCAGCTTTCGGAGCGAGAACGAAGGGTGGAAGAGGATGCCTAACAGACACAGCATTGCTCATTTCGGGCTCCCAGTACCATTCCTCTATAGCTTTGCGTGTACGACGCTCGTATGGGGACGTTCTCGACTGGAGAATGTGCTTGCTCTCGCACTTACACATGACGGCGCACATTTTAGAGTCGGGGCGTCGAGCTCGTTGCGATAATATTCATTCTACGCGCATCGCATCGACACTTGCGGCCGATTCCAGCCGCTGTGTAGTATCACTTTCTGGGAATGGCATTTGACGAATGGTGTCAGTTTCTCAGGAGCCGGCTAATGCTGCAGAGGTATAACGCACTTGCAAGATATTTACAGATATGAGGGTTGGACAGACATATTCAACTTGTTTTCTTGAATAAACTCCTGCTTTTCAACTTTTCATCTCTGGTATCTGTGGGTGGGGAGCGGCCGGGGGACCCCGGATTTTTCGTCCTTTTGCTGAGATCATGACGAACACAAAAGAGGGCGAAGAAAAATGAAGTTACGTTGGTCTGCAATTAAGCTCCACTTTCTTCTCTGCGCATGCTTCATGTACTACATGGACAGATAGCTGGCGTGCGGAACGCTGACGTGTCCAGTGGATTTACGACGAAACACGGAGAATGCAGATTGTGTGTTCATTTCTTTATTTATTTTCGCTGTGAATAGGAACTGAGCGCATGTTTGTACCCGGAAACTCGTGCTCTCGACTCGGCGCAAACGGTCCCTGCGCAGAGAAAAGCCGCCTTTTATCGAACGGCGAATGGCGCAAATTCGCGCTAAGTTCATTGATCTGCGGTGCGGTCGACGCTGTGATGACGAAGCAACACGGGGATTGCCCCCCTTTTCGTGTCTTTTGCTCCACTCCTCCGTCATTCGTTCCCCGGGATTCCCCCCCCCCCCCCCCCCGGCAACAATGTCAGCACCGTGTCTCTCTTCGACTTGAATATTCCGCACCCTCGGACACTAATTTTGCATGCCGGCTTTGGAGTCGTGTTTTCGTTGTTTTGGCAGGGTGAAAGCGAGGCCATGGGTGTGCCCGTTTTATGCATGACGCGCATTGTGTGCTGAGGCAGCACTTGGTAACGTCTATGGACGCGAGAAACGAAAATAGAAGTTCTAATGACGATTGTGTAAAAATGTGTTCTCCAGCTTGCACGCAGTACAGCTTGCATGCGTGCAAAATAGAGAGAAAGAGGGAAGAAGCTTGATTTAGAAGGTTTCTGTAAGAATTTTACCAGATGAAAAAAGTTATATGCAATATTATTTCGGAACCGGCCTGCTGAAAAACGGGTGATACGCGACGGTAGCTTGCATACAGTATGTGTCAAACGTGAGCATTCGCTATTGTGCATTGGCGGACTTGGATATAACCATATCGTGCTGCTATGTTCATGCATGGCCTATATCAGGCTTGCACGTAACGAAATACTTGTATTTAATTACATGTCCTAGCAGTCACATAATTTATCAATTAGTTCTTGTTCTCGGTAACTCTTACTGTAATTCAATTATTTTTTTCAGCAACCAATTACATGTAATCATCGATTGATTTATTGGTGAGACAGGCGATGCAGCTTAGAGCACTTGAATTTCGCAGGAACTACAGCAGAATGCCCGGCGTCGTGCCACGCCGCAGCCTCGGGGATGCGGGTGTTCAGAGAGGCTCACTCGGGCACTCAGTATTTATTTCCTAATCTTAGTGCTCCGCCAGATGTTGCCCGGGGATTTGAAGTGGACAATTTCTTTCTCTATGTGGCCACTTTCACTGGTTAGGGTGCTTCGGTGCCAGCGCCGCCGTATTGAGGCACCCTACCACTGGCTGCAAGAACAAAAATGAACTTTCTTTATTTCTAGTAAACTGTTTTCCGTTGGAGAAAAATAACAGATTTTCTGCGTATGACCACAGAAAGTTTTAAGAACGATGCCTGTAATTTTACAGATTTTTTTTTACGGTGTCCGTAGCTCGACAGCAAAAGCTACTTCGGACGTTGATTTTAGAAAATCGCCTGCAGAAAAATTTTTTTCGCTGTTTAATTGTCTCTACCGGGAGCGTCTTCTTCGAGGCTCAGAAGATCGAGAGGCGAACGTCGCGGCATTGTGTGACGCAATCTTGCGCGCTAGGTGTTAGTAGGTTACAACGCCTTTCTTCCTTCCAGCGCATACATCGAGTGAATCTGTCGTGTCGCTGTTGGCGTCTCCACGAGAAAACAAGGGAACATGACCGACGAATACTTGGCAAAAACTTTGGTAGTGAACACAACGTGTGAAGGGCTACCGAGGATGCACTGAAACAGCCAGGGCAGCTCCTTCTACGTATTTACGGTATTCGTGCAATGTTAATAAAGATCGGTAAGAAAGCAACGTAAAAGTAATTTACTGCAATTCATTTATTTTAAGCTACTTTCTGCAGAAAACGTCCGGCTATGCGTTGAAGCACAAAAGTAAATGGAGCGCCAATGCATTATCTCCGCAAAGTTCGGGAATTAATATCTCGAAACTGCTGTCATTCTGAGAATTCGTTCCAAGTGGATCCGCCTTGTGAACTCCACTAGAATTGGCTAATTGCAATATGGTCCATAAGGTGATTAGTTAACAGCTTAATAGGGAAGTTATTCTTCATTAGTTTAAGTTTAAATTTTTTGTGCGTGTACGCCTCTTCGAGTAGACCAGCTCATGAACTAGATTTGTGCTGTCAGTCACAGGCAACCTTTGAAATAATATGGAAAGTGTTCGCTGAAACACCCAGTATATAACAGAACCTTCTGCTCAGCAGCACGCGTAAATTGCGGTGGCAAGTAGGACTGATGTATTACAATACTTTTGGCCAAAGTTGAATGTGGCCTCTTTGCTGGCAAGCAAGCAAAATCGTGAGAGGGAATCCGAGTCAGGTGTCGAATTGTGCTCTAAGGATATCTGTATCAGTGTTGACTGTCTGCATCGGCCGCAATGGCAATTGATAATTCCAGGAGGCATCAGAAAGAAAGCTGGAGCGCCTTTGCAATTTTTGAAACAAGCAACTTTGTAACACATTCACAACGTGCACAGATTCCGGCAACATGTCTACACAGATGGTTCGGTAAAACTCAACAGATCTGATGCTGCAGTCATCATCGCGGCAAAATCCGAAGGAATCAAATTAAGAACTTCATGTGTGATCACATCGACATGTTCAGAACTTGCGGCACTCCGTGCTGCACTTGATTTCATTATCAGGAACTACTACAACAATGAAGTCTTTATAGTGGCACAAAGGCAGCCCTTCAGTGCATACAAAGCCCAATGCGCCACTGACCCAATGAACAACTGGCCTCAGAAATTCGACACATATATCATCGTAGCCGTGACAAGGGACGCAACATTATCTTTCAATGACTTCCAGGACATTGCAGCATCAGCGGGAATGACCACACCGACGAAGCCGCCCGATCTGCACATGAAAGTGCTCAACGTGTCTTGATTCCGCTTTCGCGAACGGACGCTGCGGCTGGGCTGCGATTGATGTCCCGTGATTGTACTTTTCCCATGTGGGACTCAAATGTTTTCACCATGTGTCGGTTGCGTTCGTTGTCTCCGGACATACGGATGCACCTGCTGCCTGGGTTACCACGACGTGAACGGACCATGCTGTACCGTCTGTGGCTAGGCGTTGCGTTTACGAACTCATCTGCTTTGCTTATTGGAATGGCCAACAGCCCCACGTGCGACACATGCAACAGCGATGAGACGCTCGCCACGATATCTGTCTGTCTGTCCACGATATACTGCCCAGAGACAAGTGATGTGCAGAGTACTGGACCAGTTGGACAATCGCCCACTATCAGAACTCAAAACTTTCGGTCAGTATTCCCAAAGAACATCTGCGCTGAACTCGCGTTATTAAGGTTCCTGCGGTCTACGGGGCTGAACGATAGACATTAAGAACGCCGCCTCCTACCGCTCTGTAGTGTACGCGGTTTGTTCGTGCTCGTCTCTCTTTCTCTCTATCTCCCCATTTCACTCTCTTTCTCTTTTTATCCCCCTTCCCCCGTGCAGGGTAGCCAACCGGAACTACCGCTGGTTAACCTCCCTGCCTTTCTATACATCCTTTTCTTATCTCTCTCTCTCTCGCTGCTCAGCAGCACAATGATCGCTGACCTATCGTGGCGGCGGCTAGCCATAGAAGTCATGACTGACTGAATCTGGACACTGCGGGTTTCGGTGCTGAGCGCGCTGTGCCGCAGGCTCCTCGCAAAGTTGTTCAATATCTGGCGTCGATGAGTCCACTTGACTTGCTGCGTGGGCGCGGCGACCGCTTGACGACCGCTGTGCTTGTGGGCGTCGATAGGCTTCTGTGTTGTCAGGAGCTTGCCGCCTTTTCACTAAAGACGCCGCTGGCAAGGCGATACGTTGAGTGGCACGTGGAGTGGGTGGGTGTCGCCTTCCTACCCCCTCGTTTGACGGTGAGCGGCGTCATTTCTCCACCGGCGACAACAGGTAGCGCACTGGCAGATGAATGCTCTAACCGCTATAGGTTGCCACATGTGTTTGCGTCCCATAGCTGGCAACGAGCTCGATCCCTAGTTGTGTGACGATCGCGGTCGTTCACCTCTTGCCGCGATCCGGCTAGGCAGAGGAGCCGCGCTTTGCGCCACGGCTGCCGAGATCGCGGTTACGATGCCCTGTTGGCGTGGCCGCGGCCACGTGGTCTGTAGGGTCGCAGGCCGCTTGGTGCAGGCGAATGGCGCTGCACTGGAACGAGTTCAGGGGGTCTAAATTAAACTTGGGCACTCTCATCCGCATCGTAGTGCGAACACGTCATGCAGAGAAATATTTTTATGCAGCGAATGAAGCATTAGCGACTGCACTAGTTATTACTATTAAAATTTATCAGGCTACGTTTGTCCATGCGGCCAATGAAAAAAGGAAAGAATCACTAGTATATATTTTTAAATGATTTACACGTTAGAGCACATGTTCTAGTTGCGAAACTACGATGACACAAACACACACACACCGGAAGGACAAGCACTCGGCTCTTAAATGGCTTGGTGCAGCTCGCACCGATCCCTTCCCCCCCCCCCCTTTTTTTTTTTCTGAATCTGTACCAGTGATGGGACACCCACATGGAAACTCATGCCTGAAATTATCAATGGCGTCGGAGGCCACTGCGTGTAGACAGTGCCAGATCGATAATGTGCGTTCATTTCCCAACGCACGACGTGCATCGCCGAATCCATCACGGTGCTTCGTTGCGTTGCGGCGGTGTGGAGCGTGCATGAGAGCCCGCTTGAGTAGACGACAATCGGCGCCGCTGTACGCGCCCGTGGGCGCCTGTTTGTCTCGAGACGAGCAGCGGCGGCGAGGGGTTATTTATTATTCATTTATTTATTATTATTTTCTTTTTCTTTTTTTTTTTGGAGGCGCTACTCTCGATGCTTGCGGCGGCGAAGTGAGCCGCAGGTCCGTGGTTTCGCAGAGCCCGTTCTGTCGCGTTTATTTCTTTTCCTTTTTCCCCCTACCGTCGTGCGCATATACCATGGGATTGTTTACCACCTCCCTCTCTGCCGCGTTGCGTGAGCTGAATGCCGTCGGCGGGCGTGTAGAGTTTCGTCCGCGCTGCGGCGTCTGAGCGATTGCGCGCCTTCGAATGTCGGCGTGGCCGTGCGGCGGATTTCGCGCTGAATTTCTCGCAAATTCGATATCAGTCTGAAGAGACCGAGGAGAACAGCGGGTATTCTGGACTATTCGAGAAATTTTATGACCGCGAAATCGTAGACATCGTGCGCGCTTGTGTATCCGTGAGCTTCACCGCCTCTTTTAATAATAATAATAATAATAATAATAATAATAATAATAATAATAATAATAATAATAATAATAATAATAATACGGGTACCGAAGCACAACTGTCGGCAGTCCGCCTGTTAAAGAGAGATAGAGAGAGAGAGAAGAAAACACGTAACAAGTAAACACACCAAATGCAGGGACATTGCATATAACAGAGGTGACAGACTCATTCACACCACTAAGCCAAAGTTCACAAAAAAATGCAAAATGTTCAAACTGACAATAACAAATAGCGCAATATAATGCAATGTAAAAAAAAACAACAACAAATGTTTGCGTATACTGTAGTTTAAACAAACGCAATTGAACAAGACATTAGCGAGTTACGAAATGAGCTTAGACGACTGCGTAACTTGACATGGCGAAAACAACGGTAAATTTCCCGCAATTAGTGCTCACCCTGGGTAAGAACAGTTGACGTTGTTGAGAAAACGTTGTTGGTAAAACAGTTGACGTGTTGAGTTTGTGTTTTTCACCTGTTCCAGGTATTCGTGCGAAATACGGCAACAAGCCTAATTGTGCGTGGCGCATATAGTGTACGCAGTAAGCACGTCCTCTCTGCAGGTGCTCCGATATGGCTGCGTACAGCGTGTGCGCGGAGCAAAACCGCGATGGCGCTGTGATGTGGACGAAAGCGACACCTTGTTTTCGTGTACACCGAGCAGGCTGCGCGGTGGCGTCACGACAAAGGAATACGCATCGCCCGCCGGCGGAGCCTCTCACAAGGCTCATTACGCCTGGCTGTGCGTTGAGCGGATGCCGCTTCGTATCCGCAAAACGATCAGCACCTGTACGGAGAGAGAGCCTTGCTTTGCCGGTGGCTTTGTCTTCGAGAAACAATGGCACTGCGTGTGCCAGTGACATCTTTTCTGCATATCTGCACCGTCCTCCAGACGGGAAGAAAACGTCCGTCGTTTGCTGCACGACGTTGTAATGTTGCTTGTTCGCCGCCCTCAGCGCCATTAATTACTGCCCAGGAATGCCCTACGAGGTGGCCGAGATGCATGAAAAAGGCGCACTACATAATGGATCTCCTTGTGGTAGGTCCGCATCGACAGCTGGAGTCCATTTTTAATTTTCGAATGTGCTGAATGAAATGGTTGGATTTTAAGCTGAAGACCGTGCAGTTTTTGCGCTGGAGACTCGACAAAGTACAACTATAGCCATGCACCTTGCGCCGAAGCTTTTCACAGTGACAGCAGCGCCAGAACACACAGCCTGTAGCGAGCTGATGAAGGAAAAATTGGAGGACGCTTAAGCTTCGCCTTCAAGAGTGGAACGCGACAGCGTTTCGGTCGACCCGCCAAGGTGTGTAAGACAATGGGCTACGGCGCAGGGATCACTTACGAGGCGCCCCGCATCGGAAGCGGTGAGCGTCGAGCAACGTAGCGTTCGGTGCGGCAACGATACGTGCGCCTGAGCAAGCGGAACGAACCTAAGAACTCGGTGTCTCGGAGGGGGAAACGATGGACGCCAGCGATCGGCACGGGCGGAGAGATTGACAGATAGTGATCTAAAGAAAGGAGGACGCTTGATTCTGCAACCCGTGAAAGAGCAAGGCGAAGCGTCGTCAGGGGAGAGGGCGTCCGGGCCGCGACGCGCCTCGCACCGGTCCCCGCACAGCGCCAATGCGCGCGTGGCGAGCCACCTGTCGGGGCAGCGCCGTACATTGAGAGGAGGGGGGGTCTTCTGTGTTTGCCGCAAGATGGCTCTGCGTGTGCGGAAAGCGCAGATGAAATGTAGCAGAGACGCACTTCGCTACTTGTGTAACTGCGACTTCTGTAAGTTACATGGTCATAATTACCGATATACACCTCAGTATAACTTTCTACGGATCGTTTCTAAGGCAACACCGCATTCACTAGAGGCGCTTTTGTACCGCTTTGAAGCATTGCACTCGTGGCTGAGTGGTAACGTCTCCCTCTCACACTCCGGATATCCTGGTTCGATTCCCACCCAGCCAAGCTTGCAAGTTGTTTTTTTTTATTTATAAGTTATTCATCGCTCACGGCCAACGGCGACGACACCGGTTTTTCTGCGACACGAGCTCCTTAACGCTGTCGCGTTAAAATGGGAGCGACGCGATGCACATTCACCGCTACACTTCCGATCGCTAATCAGTATTCACGTGTCTCCGAGGCCTGAAAATGCCTAAGTGCACATCCTCCGCATGACTCGGCATGCCATGCTATCGAGATTAGAAGCGCGAACATTCCCAAGTTTCAGCTCGATGCGTATAGAACGCATGCGAGCGGATGAATGGTGAGCCGTTGTAGCTGGGAGTGTGGTTCGCGTCCCTAAGTGGCCGGTGTCGGCGACGCCGGGGCGATAAATGAAAGCGTCTTAGCGCCCTCTGGCTGGTGCAAGGTGCCTACCTGTATATTCGACAAGACTGCGCATTACCAGAAGCAATGCGTGTGTGTTCCATGAACTAACGACAGTAGGATATTCATTTGAACCTGTCTTGTGGCCGGAGAGAGAAGTTGTACAGAGCGATAAATGTTCAGTTAGAAGTGAATGTGTTGTTTTTATTGTTGCATTGAATGTTTGCACAATCAGCTTACACAATTGCCTTGACGTTGTGCGTGCTTGTGTGTGTGCATGAGCACACACAAACACACGTACCCGCGCGCAAAGAAAGAAAGAGAGAGAGAGCTCGTTGTGAACATGCTTTCTTTTAGTTCTAATATATATGTTTTTAAATCGCCTGTAGATAGCGCTGTTCTGCTTTTTTAGGTTGATTTATGGAAGCGATGGAAATTGTCTGCATGAATGGAAATCTCAGTGTAGCGAATTAAAGGTTCACTAATTAGTTTTCGAATTCACTTTGGACAGACGTTGGAATTGTGGATATAGGCCGAAAGTAGTAGTGAAAGTCACGTTTGCTTTGAAAATGGAAACTAGTATGCTGAAACCAGATCTCGAAAGCCTTTCGAGATTCCGCAGGGGAAAGTAAAAGAAAAAAAAAGCAGATCTTATGGTATACCGTGAGTATGCTAAGTGCAGTAGCACGGCCGCACGATGTCGTGATAAACCAGGCCACGGTAGTAGTGTTTTCCCAATGAATTTTTGGGGAACCTACCCCGAGGCCCGTGTCTGCTCGGTCTTCTCGTAAGGGGAAGAGTTGCAGGGTCTGCAGACAGAAAGCCGATTTTCTTCTCGCTCTTTTCTTTTTTACCTCTTCTCCAGGCGCTCGCATTTTCCTTCTATTTCCGCATGATGAATGTGCCAATTGTACCTTTCGCGTTTTCGCGAGCATCGACTCGTGCGCCTGTCAAAAGAAAAAACGAAAGGACTTTCCTTATAGTGTTGCCTCTTACGCGTTCCGCATAAGTGGCATCATAGGGCCGACCGGTCGTAAATATCATCGAGGGCTGGTGCCCTTTCCAAACCACTGTTTCAGTAGTTCGTGTCTAGTTTGCCCTGAGGCTCCTCGTCTCGGGATAGTAGGGCAGATACAGCCGCTCCGGCTTCGACAGGTGCACACCCATACTGCGGCGCGCGCTGTGCTGTTGGCCTTGGCCGCAGCGCTAGCGCGACGCGAAGTTTTGCTTCACTACACTGTATATAGGTTGGCTGTGGCATTATGGCTTGGCGGTGGCCTGACGCGCGTCGTAAATGCTACCGGGCACCTGTTCGCCTGCGTGCACTGTCTCCGCGCGCTTCTTTTGTCGCGGTCCTCTCTTATCTGGCGTCGTCGAGCGCGCTAGGGTCGCCTTCGAGGTGGTTGGTAGCGCGAGCGGAATGCCGCATGACCGAGATCGAGCGTTTGTGCCGCGAGCGACGCCGACGTCGCGCGCTCGTTCACCGCTGATAAGGGCGAAGCACGCGCTGTATGCGAGAACCGGCGTGACACGAGCGCCCGGTTGCAGTCCTCGAGGCTGCGTTCGTTATTTTGCTTTCTCTTCGCGGACGGGCCACCGCCATCATGTAGTGAGGGCATGAGCATATTTTACAGCGAGTGTTTTTGCGTGCGTGGGAGATACAGCGCGCTTAAACTGACGCCAATAATAGGATCACTGAAGGTTTTGACCCGGACTTTTGCTTACACAGCATAAAGTAAACGTTTGACGAGCTCCAAGCGGGCTGATCCATATATATATCTCATCAAAATATGCTATCCTCCTCATGCTATTTTGAAAATGATCATATTAAAAGAACTAAAATTTCGTTTACGAATTGTTGCATTTATATATGATGTATGTCGATGACCTAGCTGGTACATGACTTGGAAAAACGAACAGCGCTAAAAACGGCGACAAACAAAAACAAAACAGCGCACTATCGTGTGTCTTCTTGCTTGCAGGCCAGACTGGTTGCATCCCAGTGAACAGTGGAGATCACCGTTGTTTTCCAGCAGATCTAGTGAGTGGTACGGCCACGAGTATACGTACGGGAGAGGGCGGGCTCTGTTTCGCAAGTTGCCTATCCCTCAATCGTGCTTTCGGCGTTGTGGGCATGCTACATTATTCTAGATTTAAAAATATAGGAACGAATCTTTGCGTTAGAACTTCGATAGTATCATATGATGCAAGTTTCACTCGCTTTTGGTGACCTGCTGTCCGACTTTAAAGAAATGTTTGGGAGTAACTTTCGATAATGGTATTGTAGTCATCACGCGACGCATATTGTCAGAGCATTTCGGGGAGGGGGGGAGGGGGGTTGACTCCACACCTCCTCCCCCTGGCTACGCCGAAGAGTTGGCGACTTCACCGTCCATGGCGAAAAAAAAAAAAAAAGTCCACCTGTATTTTGCAAAGGTGATGCGCCGAAACAGGGCCTGCTTGAGCAGCGTTGGTTGCAGCAAATGAGCATCAGAATATGGCTCGAAACGATACCGCGCCGGTTACGGCATTCTTGCTTGTTTCGCACCAGTTCGAGAGCGCGCATCGCCAGCCTCCAGGTCAATTGCTCGCTTCATGAGGCCGCCGTCTGACGCATCGCGCAATATTCGCGCAGGCATCTCTTTGCGCCCACGAAAAAAAAAAAAAAGCGGATCGCTTTGCCTCTAGATAAATAGGAGAAGTTATGTGCTTGATTTGGATATGCCATCGCGCTGACAGGCCCGCAAGGAAAGGAAACGTCTTCCCGAAAAAACAAAACATTTAACATTTCTTTTTCTAAGACACCAAATAATTTTGCATTTATTGAATGGGACAGGAAACATTTACAGGACAAAATGTGTACACATTTGCAAGCATTTCAAAGGCTCCATGTAATAATTTCCCGACATCCATTAAAGAAAAAGAGAGAGCCTAGTACAGACAGAAAGACAGGTTTTAATGTAGAGCTTAATAGAAAGAGAACACTCGTCGTACTACGATATGTTGGTTGATGTTTCTCGGCATTTTTATTAAGTTTGAACTCCAGGAAGAATTCTGTGCTCTGTACCTAAACATAACTGGCATCATTCTTGCGCACTGCCGATGTTTTACTTACCAATAGCGCAGCCGGGACTACATTCCTCCGGCTTCTCAGTATGTTCGTCGCGAGTTTGTCCTGTGTCTTTTGCGGCCTTGCACGGAGCTGGTGGTACGGAGTATAGGTATTTAGGTAACCTCTAAGCAAAATATTCACTGATTAAATTATTGGGTTTTACGTGCCCAAACCACGATCTGATTGTGAGGCACGCCGTGGGGCTCTTTAGCGTGCACCAAATGCACGGTACGCGGGCGTTTTTGCGTTTCGCCCCCATCGGAATGCCGCCGCCGGGATTTGATTCCGCGACCTCGCTCTTAGAAGCGCAACGCCGTAACCGCTAAGCAACCACGGCCAGTTAAGCAAAAAATCGAAGGACACCAGTCACGGAACAAAATACACAAAACTTATACCACACGACTTGGTACGTTTGAAATCCGTATGACTACAGCTCAAAGTTGTTTTGACTGTCGTGTCATTGCAACGATATAAAATACGGCAGCCTAGCACTTGCTCTGGTCCACGGAGCTTCTCACTGGCCAAGCTGATCACGTGTATCTCCATATTCAGCTGCATCATGCAAATCCAACCACCTGCATAGAAAACGCAAATAAAACACTTCTATCTTTTGCCTGATACTGCAACGTGCTAGTGGTTATCTGGTGCGCATTCATTGACGACTCTAAAATGGATAAGATATCGTACTTTTTATCATTTGTAAGTCGGAAGAACTTCCTTGGCGGCGTTTTGCATCGCTGGGCGCAGTTAGACGAATTGGCGCCTACTTGCACTTATACTTGAGTTCGTCCGCGACCCCGGCCAACTGCAAAACCACAGGAAGGACAGCTACGCTAATTTCGTTTCTGGCAATATATAGCGTAGCCATGATCCTGGTAGGCAATGAAAAATTCAATAGCTTACGCATATTTAGTTCTATCATCTGAAACTACAAAATAATAAAGTAAAATGACGTCGTTATGTCTAGAAGTAAAAGTTCGGGTTCCTCGTGTTCTTTTTGGCATTTTTTAGATTTGTTCGTCATGAGGGTTTAGCATTTGGTTACATGTGCTAGAAGGGGGTAGTGTGTTTGACAGCGGCGCGCTCAATGCGTTGGCGTGAAGCGGGAAAACGTCCGGCCGGTCAAGCGCATGGACGACCACGCGACGGCAACGCCGCCGCCAACATCCGTCGCTCATTCTCCTGCTGTTAGTTGTGTGCCGCATAGAGTTTCCTTCAATAATTACTAGGGGGGAACTCTGGCGCTGGAATCGTTCGGCCACCATGGGAATGATGGCAAGTAGATGGATTTGACGGATCTTCGTTCTTGTGAATTCAGACGTTCCTGTGGAATCGTTTATTACACTTTATATGCCTTCATTGTCGTAAATTTTAGAGCAGTCTATACTTTTCTAAGTGCAGAAGACGCTGCGAACACGCACAATCGCTATTAATTGCAGCGGTTCAGCTTTGTCGACGTGGCCAAATTGAAACGCGCCAAGCGTCTCAAGGCATTGGGTTGCCTGCGATAAATTCATAAGGGTGTTATATGTCGCTTGTCGATGCATGCGTCCGTGGGGTAGTGGTTTCAATATCGGGCGTCTGTGGTTGAGATGCTGTGTTCGAATCCTGCCGTTGGACAATTTTGATATTTTTCATTCATTCATTCAAATCACCTTATTGAGAGCTCTGCGATTTCGTGGAGTGGGCCTTGACCCCAACTAGGTTTCGGCCAATGATTGTTGGCCCTTGCCGGCTTGCTCGGCTCGCTGGACGGCCCAGAGTTGGTGCTGCAGGTCCGAGCTGAGCAACGCAGACTCCCAGTGTGCGCAGAGGCTGTCGCTGTATGTGACTGCTTCATCTTTATTGTGTATTACCCGTAC
Source organism: Dermacentor albipictus (assembly GCF_038994185.2). Lineage (NCBI taxonomy): Eukaryota > Metazoa > Arthropoda > Arachnida > Ixodida > Ixodidae > Dermacentor > Dermacentor albipictus. The sequence continues at coordinate 143,740,679 of NC_091821.1, read as the reverse complement.
ATTCCTATATACGATATGCTATAGGGTGGCTCTAGAGTCGCAGTGTCTGCACTAGTCAGTCGTGTATAAATCTGGGTGTATCAGGCGCTTGATAGCTGGACTGGGATAGGATCTGGTCTCTAACTGTCGCCATTCGACAGACAGATTTTGTTTAATTTTGGGTGCGTAAGCGGGAATGTGCGCCTCTGCAGTCTATGGTGTTGTGTAATTTCGTGAAATCTGGTCATTCGATCTTCCCACTCGTCGGTAGTTGGTGAGGCGGGGCTAACCGAGGGTTGGTCCGTAAGCTCTCGAGCCATGCGATGTGCCGCCTCATTGCTACCGTCTGGTAGTGTGTGAGCGGGTGTCCAGATGAGATGGACACTTTTGTCGTGGTTATTGCCTAATTTTAGGAGTCGTAGTGCCTCTGGGGAGATTCGACCGTTGGCGAAGTTTCGTATAGCCGTCTGGGAATCACTGATGATTATGTCCGCTTGTGTTTGTGCTATGGCTAGCGCGATAGCTATTTCCTCTGCGGTTTCTATGTGTGGCGTGTTGACAGTAGCGCTCGTCGTGCATTTTCCCTCGTAATTTATCACCACTGCTGTGTATACACAAGCGCCTGTAGGCGCTTGTGTCTGTATCTAGCAGCGTCTACAAGTGTGGTGTCCTTGCTGTTACCGAATTTATTTTGTATATCGCGTGTTCTGCTTCCCGCCTATACGCGGATGGTAGGTGGGATGCCTATTCTTGGGTATTGGAGGGACGCTTATCATGTCTCTGATGTGTCTGGGCATATCTACTTTGACGCCCATGTTGAGTATGATACCCTATAACTAAGCGATCCTTTATTTGCTTACCTGTTTTAGTTTTGGACCGGCGTTCGTATTGTGCTATGCGTTGTGCCTCGATTAGCTCATCCAGTGTATTGTGGAGGCCTAGCTGCAGTAGTCTATCGTTGCTTGTGAAGATGGAGAGTCCGGTTGCTTGCTTAATAAGAAAAAAATCGAATATTGTTTGTTTAATTATTTATTACGCAGTACATTGTTGAAAATTACGAGTTTACAAAGTCACAAGTCTCAATACCCTCTTTCTAGTGCTTTTTACCTTTAAGTTTCTGCAAAAGACTTTCGCAGGCGCCGGTGATTAAACTCTGAGGGTAACCAGCCGAAAGTGTGTTTCTTTCTTGTCCTCGTTTTTTCGCGCAGTTATAAGAAACGTCCGAAGCTACGAACCAACTAGCCCGCCAGAACGTCCTACTAAAGTGTATTTAATTGCCCAATTACATTATTAATTGGTTGATTACTCGTCTTGTAATTAATTAGTTTTCCTATATCCAATACACTGTTGATTCTGTGACTTTTAGAAATGAAGTAAGCAGTCTCTTTACATCAAATGTTCATGTATTGTTGGAGCTGTATGTGCATGGGAAGGAGTACGTTTTCCTTGATGCTTTTTTCATGTGGGACACGTAATTCTAACAATTGCATGTGCATTAACATATCAGTAAAACTTCATTTGGGCCTAGTCGGTACATAATTCTGAACTTAACGTTACAGCGCAAACACCTACGCCGAACCACAAAAAAGAAAGACATGACACACACTGGCGCTGACTAACAACAATTCTTGGCAAAAGCAAGAATGAGCATGCGCGGCTTGCCTTAGAGGCCTACCACATTAAAAGACAAGGCAATAATTGCATCAGTGATACATCTTTGTCCCTGCACCCATCAAAATTTGAATTCCTACCGTTGCGTTTGCGATAAGTTGGCAGATGTCAGTAATGTATTCTCTGCGCCTGCGCGGTTGTGTGGCCTAGGTGTATATATGCATCGACGACGAAGGAAAAAAAAGTTGTTAGTCAGCGCCAGTGTGTGTCGTGTCTTAGGTGTTTGCGCTGTAACGTTAAGTTCTGCATTAACATAGTTTCCTTTCCTTTTCGGCCAGCACGAGCGCTTTCTTTTACCACTGTCCTCAAGTCCTGCCTTTATGAGTGGGCAGGGGAGGGTTCCTGCTATAAGTCACCAGCTTCTGCCTATAGAAAGCAAAGAAATACGAAAAGCGTCCGTTCTGTTTACACTATACCTGTCAAAATTTGTTTGAGGTCTCGTACTTTTGCTGCAAACCTTTGCATGCACACTCAACGTAGTAACTTTTTTTTCATATAACGTGAAGGGAAACAGTTTTCAAAATGGTTTCTAGCAGAAAACGAGGACATGGTCGCTGTTTTCTCCTCGGAATCGGTTCGCAATGTGCCCCATTCAACAAACTCATTCAAGAACCATTCTCAAATGAAGCAGCTTATCATTTTAGTAATATAGGGAGTTCGGAGCAACTATCGAAATCATTATGACACAGGAATGAAGTATATACAGGTCACAAAATTTGTCGCCTTCGCGGCTGGAACGGGAGTTTTCCGGCACAAATGCATGACTTGACCGTCGCGCAAGGGCGTGTTTACCGGCCTTTACCGGCGTTTCGGGGCTTCAGAATGTGCAGTGCGAGGCGATTTATTTATTCTGTTTTTCTTCATTTGATACACCTATCGAGCAATGCTAGTGAGCGCCTGGTTACATCTGTTCTTGCGCTTATATATACAAGACACTACTTCCGCCGGCATATTTCAAAAAGCGCTCCTGTACTTCAATTTAGGTGCGCGTTAAAGGACCCAAGGAGGTCGGAATTAACCATGAGTACCCGACTACGGCGTGCTTCCTAGTTTGTCGTGGTTTTGGCTCGCAAAACCCCAGTATTCGATTTTTATTGAAAAACATGGATTTGTGTCGCGCACGGTGTGCGATCTTCGGTGCGCGCGGTGCCTTTGGTCTCCAAGTGCATGGCCGCGTATCGGCGTATATGCTGCGAACCGTTGTCGGTGGTTTGCACCGCAGCTGAAATCGCCCGCTCAGTTTTTGCGCGCACCGCCGTCGATACGAAGGTGCTTGCGCACAGCTCGGCATCTCGGAATTCCCCGTTTTCGTGCTCACAAGACGCGTTAATCTTGAACTGCGATCTATCAAAGGAAATTTGTAAATGACGGGGGCTCAAGTTTCAGTTTGACGCGGCATATATTTTACATACCGAAGGGCTGAGCGAGCTGTTTTGAGATGCACTTCAAGTTTGACGTATCCGGCTTCGGCCGTGGGTTCAGCTTTCAAGCGGTTGCGCTGGTCTTCCGTCGTTGCTGTTATCTTGTCTCGATTACTCCACGCCGGGCCCACCAAGCGCTTCCTGTGGAACAGGCATGAAGCATCCTGCTTCCTAGGATACAAACAAACTACGTATTCTCCATAGAGGAAGGAAAAATATAGGAGGTAGCATTGCGTCACGCAGCCAGCGTTGGCAAGCGAACGCTTCGTGAATCCACAGTGGTGGCCCAACACGTGACCTCTTGCGTCGAGATCACGGAGCGAGAATCGAGATTTGCTGAGACGTTTGGCTTCCAGTAGCTACGCCAGTAGTTTTTCATTCGGTGCGCGCTTGTTCAGCTGCCCTGCTGCGGCTGTGCCTGCAGAGCGGGAATAATAAAACTAACCGCGCACTTTGATGTGTGATCACGTTTTGCGCCACCAGGTTTGGCTTCAATCGTGTTGCGGTATGTATGCTTCCCCTTATTTTTTTCCCCCCTCCATGGTATTCTCCAACGACCGCTTTTGAGACGCGCTGCCTGCGCTTTCGAGGTATACCTTCCGTCTTTGTTCATGACGTTCGCGGCTCTTTCGATTGGAGTCACAGTGCAGAGGTGCAAAATGCACGAGAAGCTTGGGCATGAACCTTGGAGCGTTGGTTTAACGCAACGAAACGCAGCGTCTCCACCTCGGTTCTGCCTTCTCCCATTTGGCCTGCATTGTTTTGTGGGAGGTGCGTCTGACAACTTGACATTTGGCCGGCGCCACCAACGCGCAGCTGTTCGTTCTTGTTGGCATCGCTCTGCACGGCTTCGTATTGCTGCTCTTATCGTGCGTAGCCCATAAGAATGCTGTCTCGCCAGACCGACTCTTTTCACGCTGTTATGTCGCGCAAGCCTGTTTATCTCTTGCATCCGGGGAGGCGTGAGGGGGAGCGGAGTGGGGCGACGAAGGGTCCACAATGCATGCACGGTGTTAAAGCTAACGTGTAATAAAATTAAGAAAAAAAAAGCTATGCTTTCTACCAGGGCACAGTCAACTGTATGTAGTTAGCAGCATTTTTTTGTGTGTTCTTCGTAATTATTTGATTGATAGCGATTAACTAAGTTCCAATTAGCATTACGACCGATATGTCAGAAGTTCTGTTAGCAGAAGTTTAGCGGCCTCACCAAGTTAAACGCACTGTCAAATAAATACAACCACGTGGTTAGAGCCATGTTGTTCGCTGTTCGCTGCGTGTAGCATGTTCGAAAGTAGCGCCGCTGTGGCGCGTAAACAGGAAGCGTTTTGGAAATGTCGCGAGCATTTTTCTGAAGTGGAAAATAAAAAAAAAAGCCACGCTAAAGATACTGCTCTGCAAACTGAAGCTGATGTTTCCGGATGCGCCCTAAACACCTATTATTGACCCAATGGTAGCTTATTTATTACTAGGAGCGTTCGATTAGTGAAATTTCCGAATGTAATCGGATACGAATGTCCGAAAAATAAAAAAAAGAGAAAAATATCGACCTCCGATTATCGAGTGTTTTCTCATTTCTGAACCAAGTGACTCCGATTGTGCGGAGTCCGTGTCATAAAAAAAAAGAAAGAAAGAAAAAAACCAAGAAAAAAAAAACAGAAGCGGTTTATTATTTATTTGGGTTATTTATTCAAGCTATTTATTTATTTAGTTTACACATGCATGTAATGCCTTTGGACACCCAGTCGTTAAAGTAACTTGTAAGTGAGAATCAACTGCCTTCAGTTATATTGAGCAAAGTGACATCAACAGTAACGAAACAAGGGAACAGTAAATCACCACATGCACGTAGATTGCTGTGTTCGTTGAATGAGAAAAGTGGGAAAAGCTTACTGAAAGTCTGCATACTATTCGGCAGGCGTTATGTGGCCTGCACGTTCGCCCAGAAACTGACGGTTTCTGCACTACAACGGCGGCCCTCCTGCAGCGAAGTCATTCGGAGCAGTCATCATATGCATCGGTCTCTGTCCCTCGATACTCCGGAGTGTTGCTCGGAGTCTCGAGTATTCGAATAGAAACGAATTTCGACAATTTTCTAATAATGGATTCTTGATTCGAATACGATTCCAATTGCATGGTTCGAATATTCGTTTCTTGGGAAGTTATGAGGAAGTTAGCTCGTTAATCACTTCTAATTACCTAATTAGGGCAAGGGAAAACTGGGGTCGTATTCTCTGTCTATCAGTTCCGGGGATACGATACATTCCGCAAGATTTCGCGTGACTTGGCACCGGAGGCGTCGGCGTCTACGAGCAACTGCGTTCCTGGCGCTATGTCAAGACAGCATGCTTGGCGCTGTGCTAGGAACACCGGAACGCTGTCGCCCGCAGACGTCGGCGTATCTGATGACGCGTCACGCGAAGTCTCGCGAATGATATCGTATCGCCGAAAGAGATCGGCCGAGAATGCTGCTCCTGGACGCTTCTTCATGTGGCTGCTAACAACAAACAGTTGGTTTCATCCGCGCAGCAGGCTCTGCTTTCTTTAAAGATTTAGTGCGTGATCTAGCTGGGACAGCCTCTATACACGCACGTAGATTCGATCGCGGGATGCGATTTACAAGGCGCGTAACTTATGAGTAGGCCGGCACCTGTTGGTATAAGAGCGGACGCGGAACAATCGTGATATCGAACATGCTATTAATGACGGACGTACGTCGGCCCATGACATAGTGATTGCGAACGAATAGTTTTGTAGATTTGGCGCAGAGACATCGAGGAATTTTCACAGGGTTTTGGAGGAGATCCCTGGAAATTTGGCTGAAACACTGCGCGGTTGTGAAAGACTGCCTTTGGGGGGCAGTAAGCACGGGAACATTTGTTGGCATGAAACCTTGCCCAACTGTAGAACATAATTATTGGAACCACATGCGAAGGGAATATAAACGTTCAGTCATGATTTTAGAGCCCTAGCAATGGCAAGACGACAGACATGGCATGTTGCGAGAGCGTCGTGCGAGCCCTCGTGTATACGCAATGCAGTAATTCGCTTTAGGACTGGCAATTCTGATCGAAGCATCTTGAGAACGGGAGCTGTACGTCCTCCTTGAAGAGCAAGCGGAGCCTAGCTGATACGTCTAAACTTCAAATACAGAATGAAGCGGGAAGAAAGCAGTTATATAGCCAGCGTTCGTGCGCCGGCCATGGACTATCGATGACATTTACGTCGCGGACTGGTTGACTGAACAAGTCGGATCACGCGTCGTTCTGCCATTTCACAAGTATGATCTGCTGTCGCGAAATTGTCATGCGTGTAATCATAGTAGGAAGGGTTTAGCTGCATGTGACTTTGCTACCTATGTTTTCTTTCCTTTTTTTTGCCATATTTGCAGTATCAACCACGTAATAATGTCGAGGAATTGTGGTACTCGACTTTTTCTGGGAGAATTAGGTGCATTAAAATGTATGTCTCCTACTGAAATGGAGAAAAGTCGTGAGACTAGGGACCCTTGCGTTCGAGAAATCGTCGCGACCTGTGACGGGAGCGGAACGGCGAAGAAGCTTACGAGAACGCATTAGCCCGTTAGTGATTCGGTAGAAGTTCTGTTACAGTGCAAACACACCCGACGAAAATTATTTTATCGTCCTTTCTATTCGCATTCTCAGAGCAGTTACGTCGAAGCAAGAGTGACGTCGCGGAAATTAATGTGTACTTGATTAATATGAAACTCTTCTAGAAAAGATAGACATTGGCTACAATCATCTTCGGTGTACTATTTATGAACTGAACTATAAACGCTTCATTATAAATAAAGAATATGTGTGTCCATGCGTACTGTGAATCTCTCTCCATCTTCTCGCCTTTCACTATACCCTTCCCCAGTGCAGGACAGCCAACCGGGCTCAGCCTGGTTAATCTCCCTACCTTTACCTTATTCACTCCTTCTCTCTCTCTCTCTCTCTCTCTCTCTCGTTTTCTTCTTATTATTATTCTTTGAAAGGCACAGTCTTTCGGGGAACTGCTTTTCAAGAGCAGTGGTTCAAGTGGGTGCCTTGCGTCAAGGTTACGACGTCCGATGGGGCTTCTCTGTGGGGTCCTTTGCTCAAAGCGGGCGTCGTAGGACCGCTTTTACAAAGGGCGAAATAAACCCACTGGACGAGCTTAAACGCTGGCATCCTTCGGCGCGGGCGCGTGGTCGGACGCGCCGGAAAGATACCGCCTTGCGCAATACGCCGTCTTTCTGTTGACGGCAGCACGTTCGCTAGCAGCAAAATGTACGTGTGCGGCAATATCAGCGCAACGTCCTCTGTCCTGGAGTAGGGCGGCCGTGTAAAATAACTTATCGCTCGTATGCTTCCGGCCTAGCTTAAGAGGCACTAAAGAGTACCACTAAATCACTTTATATTGGTGAAGCATTCTTTCAAGTCCTCGTTTTCACGAAGAAAATGAAGCGCAACCTTTCTTGTTTTTTTTTTGTGTGTGTGTGACAAAAAGAAAGCTTCAGCGCAGTGTGAAGGACGGCTCAAGCAAGTGGAAGTTAAGCGATGGGCGCCAAGAGTTTTCAGGTATACCTGTATCGGCGAAGTGTTAGTTACTGGGTGCCGAACACGGCGGCTTGCAAGTAAATACGGGTGTCAAAGGGGGAGCACGAAATACCTGTTACTTCCACACACACATACACACACCGCATATATATATATATATATATATATATATATATATATATATATATATATATATATATATATATATATATATATATATATATATAACATAAGGGAAATTACTTGTGCTTAATAAGAGATATAACGAATCGATAAATTAATGGAAATGAAAGTGGACGAATAAAGAACTTGCCGCAGGTGGGGAAGGATCCCACAACCTTCGCATTCCTCGTGCGATTACCAGACATTTACAACCGGTGTCAAAAGTTGACGGGGCGCAGATTCTGCGAAAAAGTTTAATCTCAGAAAGTTTGTGCCCGCACTCAGTTAAACCTTGCAATACTACGTTGTTTGATTACAGACTGAAAATACAAATGCCGTACTGCATGGCCCAGGCTGTGGAAATATTAACGTTTTCGCCAGATTATGTGTCCCGTAATATTTTCACACCGACAAGGCAGGACGACTAGAGAGGACATTAAGAAAGAAACATCTTTTTTTTTTCACAACTCAAATAGGCGCGCTGCATTTTTTAAAGCTGATGCAAGGTGCTTAAGAACAAAATGCTGCAGGCAAACGTTTCACAATGTAAGATATTGGTCGCCGATGGATGCAACTCAGAGCAACGACTGAACCTATTCTAATAAAGCTTAAATAATTCTCTTCAGTCCCAGATTGACGAGGCACTCACAGAGACCCTATAGGAGTATTGGGATTTAAAAGCCATGGCTGTTAGTTTAGCATGCAAAAGGTTTAGATAAGCAGGATGAGGCTGGAAGATTGGTGGAGAATGGTGATAGAATACATCTGTCAGGGCATGAAGGAAACTTAGGTCACGTGAATTTCTTTTTACAGCTATACATAGGTGACACCTCCTGTCACCATCTTGATATGAAGGGGCTGCCTCAAGATATATATCTAATTAGCTTTGAGCTACTTTCAGGTGCATGTCAAATTTCATTTTCCTGAATCTTCCCGCACTTTGCAGATTTTCGCAGAACTCCCATTTCACGAACGGAACAAAAGGCTCTTCACTCAGCATATCGAAGTAGTGGTGTCACGTGAGGCTACTCATCTTGAGTTTACATGTTTCTGGAGAGTGTACAGTCTTTTCTAATCTGGCGTAAGAAAAGAACCGGCTGTGAACTTGATGTCCTGCTTCTCGCTGCATCTCTAATTTTCGCTGCGTCGAGTCTGAACGCGTTGTCTGGTTTTCTTCGCGATATGAGTTCGCCGTACGCCGCAGAAACTTCCGGAAATATAGAGCGCGGCGGCTGAAAATTGACGTCAAGAAATCAAATAAATTTATATAGTCTCAAAGCAACATACTGGTTATGAAACTAGATAGAGAAAGGTGTATCGGGAGTTTTTCATGCCGCTCTACAATTTTCTCATTGAAACTTTTCATATAATTATAATATTTTAGAAGTTGATTAATTAAGACTAATTATGTAGTTAGGCGGAATGGAAAAAAATAGGTTCAGTATCTCCGAGCGACGGCAAACAATATTACTTTTGTTCTGTCCAGTTACGCGACATTTGCATATTTTTAATCTCTGGCCAAAGTTAGGTGGGACACCCTGTATACTTTCCACCGCAGTTTCGTTAAGTTTTCCTCTACTATATGTACCAAAACCCTGTCAAATTACACGTTTTCTATCCCGACGCGTACCCCAGCGACACGTGCTCCTCGTGCGGGGACACGGCAACACTCGCACACGTGCTCTGCGAGTGTAGAAGCACTCTTCCCGACTCTACATCGGACAAGTGGAAGAAGTCCTTCAGAAGCTCACTACTCGCCGACCAGCAGTGGGCCGTCCAGCAGGCCCGTGAAGCGACCGCCAGGTGCTCCCTGTCGGTCCCTACTTGGGAGACGCCCGCTACTCGTTAAGCGCGTCCTGCAGGACCATAATAAAGTTTTCTCCGTCCTCTATTATATCATTAAAACCCAAAACATCAGGCAGGGTAGCCACGTTTTCATTTACATCTGTAATGATGCTGCGACATGCTAGCAAAATATGTCCGATGGTTTCTGCGCTAGCTTCACGTACTACGGAGGTGTAGTCGTCATCGGCATATTTTCCCCTATAACACCGTGTTCTGAAACACTGTGATCTTGCTTAGAACAGTAGTGCACCGTCCTTTGATTTAGTGTAAAGCTTCTCTGTTTGGCTTCATTCTTTGATGTTTGGTATATTTCCATCGCTGACTTCTCCGTCGCACTTATCTAGTATGTTGTTTCTGCATCTCCAAATTTGCCTTTAACCACCTTTGTATTGTACGCCGTTAACTTAATGTTTAGTGGTCAGGCTCATAGTTCCTTTTCTCCACTGTGAGCGGCCGTTTTTCCTGTAGAAGTGCCAAAATACCTTAGCTGCCCATCTATTTTCCTTGAAATTATTTCTCAGCCATTTTCAAAATATATTTCATCTATTCAGCAGTTCACCTGTCCGATAGCGAAGTGTGCGAATTACTTTTTTAATTTATGTGGGGGGGGGGGCGAACTAGGCATGCTAAGAGTACAGTATTACACCATAATCATCAGACTTCTTTACGTTCACATCTGGACAAACTCCAATTATTACTATTTTCTGTAGTATTTACCAATGCTCACCAAAATGTGCGATACCGTGGCGAAAGTTAAGCGTAATCAAATGTAACTGCAACATCTACTTTTAAATTTGTTAAAATAAAAGCACAGGTCATCGTACATGAGTTCATGGCTAAGCGCGTCTTCTGTAGCTGCATCTTATACATTGCATCAGATCAGACCATAACCAACCCGGATGTGGCGACATCTATAGATGCACGTCCCTCTGTGAACGCTGTGAGGCGGCGCTCTGTTCCTTCAAGAGGTGCCCGTATATTTTTCGCAATTCCAACTAAGTGGGTTGGCAGCGTCTTCTGCTGTCGAGCGAGAGAGTAAACCTTCTTGACCTTGTGAGACGCTCCTCTTTGACCTCGTGCATTTTACGCGCTAAAAGTGAATAGAAGAGCATGTGACCGGATGATAATTCCGCGCTTGGTAAGAATAGTTGGCAAAAAAAATATAGACAAAGCTGCACATCAGACTCGGCGGAGAAGTAATTTACCGTTACCATGTGTTCGACATTTATCTAATCACTTCTCTATTTGTCACTCTTTCCACACTAGACGTTATTTGTGGCCTCATTATTAAACGTGAGAGCTGGGCAAAGCACGGAGTGCAGTGATAGTTTCATATGTGTCCTGTCAATAATATAGTAGCGATCAAAGGATGGGCATGGTGTGATTTTATCGTAGGAAATCAATACTGAAGAGTTGTTATATAAGTGCCCTAAAACATGCTAATTATACTGCATATATCGATACAAACCTTTTGCGCGCCTCGCAGTTTGTTTTCGGCCACTTGAGTGCGGCAAATTTGGCTGCATTTTTCAGTTTTGTCAGCTGTACGGGGCTAACGAGTTGAGTGCTCAATTGCAACCTTATACGCACCGAGAAATAGTATTTTTTTTCTAGAAACGTTTCGCTCGCGTGCTCCTCTCCTGAGCATTTCCCTGAGCCGCATTTTCCCAGTGCTTATACCGTTCGTTGTGTGATCGAATCCTAGCTGCGGCGGCCGCATGTCGATGGGGGCGAAATGTCCCGTGCAGTGGGGGCATGTTAAAAATTACCAGGGGGTCAAAATTAATTCGGAGACCCCCACTACGGCCTGCCTCATAATCAGATTGTGGGTTTGGCACGTAAAACCCGAGAATGCAATTCAATTCACCGTTGTGTGTGACCGCTCCCTGCCTCTCTTTTTATGTTTTGGTGTTTTTCTGCATTTGACGAAGGGTTCCAGCGTATTAAACGTCTGCCTGTCGCAAAAATGGATAAAGTGTCAATCAGCGCAACGTGTCGTTTTGATGCGAAAACATCAAATGGCCCATTGAGCGAAAAAGCCGGCGTCTGTAGCAGCGAGGTGGCACCTAAATTCACATTGGCTGCGACGCCATGTGACTTGCGCGCCTCGACGGAGCAGAGCGGGCGAAAACACTTGCTGCAGGAGCTGGCGTGCCAGGTGTTGCGTGAGGGGGGAAGGGGGAGGGCATTGCCGCGACGCCACATCAGCCTCGCTCTCGGAAGCCTGTGTTATCCCCGCGTTCTTTGTCCGCGCAAGCTCTCGCCTGCATTCTAACTGCGCCTCGGTAATCGCTATGAAGAAATTAATGTATATAAAAAATCTATAAATTCTAAAGGAAAAATTAATGTACAAAAATACAGAATAATCTCGAAAAGGAAAAATGTTGGCGGTAATAAGTTTCGAACAATTTCGAGTTTCGAACGTACGACCGCAAGCACAGAACCTGAGTCTCTTACTCACTGGGCTTAACCAGTGCCTCGTAGATAGCACGCCTGTTATTGCGGCTCGAAGTCGAAGACGAGAGGCGGACTCTTGAAGCAGACGAAGAGGAGACGAAAACCTTTATACAGTATGTACATATAGCAGGTAATAGCATACAGGTAGCGGTGCCTTAAAGCGCACCACACCGACGGGGCGCCTGGTGGCGACTCTCTCTCTAACCATGGGTCGGTTCTGCCTTAAATCCCTTTGGCAGGAACGAGACGAGACCGGTGCTGACGTGAACCGCGTCGCCTTCCTCTTTCGTCGCGGAAGAAGTCCAAGCTACATACCACTGTCTCCACGGCAAGGGGACAGCAGTTCTGTAGAATATTAAGGCGTAAGCCTTTAGTGGCTCATGAGTGTCCGCGCGCAGTCCGTGGTGGACGCAGGAAAGCGGTGATCACTGGCGAGGGGAGCAAGGAGAGGAGGCGCCATGCCAGTAGCGCTGTGCGAGTGGGCGCGTGGGAGAGCGCGGACATGCGCGTGGGTGTGCGCGCACATCGGCGACAAACGGACAAACTTTGCAGCTGTGATTGCATCCCATGCTGGCGGCCACGGCGGCGTCCGTTCGAACTTCGCAGAACAGCTCAGACAACAGCAACAGAGGCAGTCATAGATAGGCTTTCGCCTATCGCAGTTTAGCTCAGCAAAGTGCAAAGTGCCCCGAAATCCTCAGTTCGACCCATGGAATGGGCTGGCAATTTCGAGGAGTTTGCAGGTTGTCACAAGGTTAACCACTTCAGAAGAACGAGGGGTGGGAAAGGGGGGAGCGCCCGTTGCCTCGATGAAGGCACGCAGTGTGGCACAGCACTGTGCATTATGCTTTATGACATCATGCTACTTGGACCGAAATTTCCATTGCCAAGCCTGGCGTGAGGTAAGCGGTGACGCCAAAGTCACGGCGGCTTACTCGGGAGCGTCCCCATTAGATTCTATGGCAGATTAAAGTTTTTCCAATCCAATCGCGCTGGGTAGCATGACGTCACGGATCGAAGTGCTCCTGCCTTGTGCTGTCTAGAGGCGTTGGCCAAGCGTCTCAACGCGCTCGCTTGCCCAGGAGGAAATAACTCGAAGGACCGCTCAGCGGCGTTCATTTGGACAATAATGCTCTCGCATTTACAGCTCATAAGAAGTGCTTAGGTGTCCTCGGATTTTTCCTGTCTTCATTGTGTCCGTGTTCATACATCAGGTAGATACATATGCAGGTTCCCGCCTGAATATGAATAACCAACTAGCCAAAACTTTCAGGTTAATGGTTTCTTTTGCAGTTGCGTTAAAACAGACGGTAATTTCTAATTCGAAATGTTTCTTTGTTACATTGTAAGTTAACAAAAACAATCTGATTTATTCCACTAACAGTCAGTCGGCCTATCGAAAAAGTCGTGCACCTACAGCGTCTATTAGACGCGATGGTACCAGCATCGTGTCTAAGGCAATGCGTACGCAGTGTTTTCTATAGCATATAATATCAGTTAACGTTTTCGCGCTGTGTAACAAAAATACATTACCGAAAACTGTTAAGTGGAGCAGCAATGCGTTTCACAGCAGATTCTAAGTTCGTACTTCTCGAAAGTGGTGCTATAACACCATGTTCGAGCAAAACGCTATGCCTATGAGTGCCACCTAACTGCATTCTGCAATTACTAGTTCCCCCTAAAGACATTGTGTAAAAGGCACTAAAATTTTGTTAATTGATAATGATATTGGCGACTATATGTATTATATCGCGTGCGCTATTTATACTTTCTGATGTTTTCCAAAGATGTTTGTGGTGTACGTGCCTGCGTGTGGCGCGCGTGTGTGGGTGGCGCTATATTATCGTTGCTTTAGTAGTTTGCCGTTCCTGGGCATATTAAATAAGCCACCATGATTGATTGACTTATTACTAAGACTAGAACGAAATATATTGCAGGTTATATTACAGGTGGAGCTTCGTCAATTTGAGATGCGTCTTAACAGCGGGTGACGTGGCCTTATCGCCTTCCATCTTGTGTGCTGGTTTTTGGCAACCGTATATCCTTACTGAGCATGGCTTGAATTGCGGGGTTTTACGTTCCAAAACCACGATTTGATTATGAGGCACGCCATAGGGGGGAACTGCGGATGAATTTTGACTTTGTCTTTAACGTGCCCCCAACGCACGGGACATGGACATTTTTTGCATTTCGCCTCCATGGAAATGCGGCCGGGGTTTTATCCCGCGACTTGGTGCTTAGCAGCGCAGCACCGTAGCCGCTAAGCCACCGCAGCGTGTTGAGCAGAAAGCTTTAGCTCGGGGGTTCTTATCTAAATACACGGAAAAGCAGAAATCGTCTTTCTCGGCAACCACTGCACCAAATTTGATGAGCTAGGTTTGTTGCATTTAAAAGAAAAAGTTAAAATCTAGTGAGTGTTGGTAGCGAAGTTACGATTTATGCCGTCAATTTCTTTATAACAATTGTTGAAAATCGCATATTTTCAGAAAACGGCACTATGAAGTTTACAACTCTGTAACTCAGCTATAAGAAACGATATCACATTTCTGTAGAATGTATCTTTCATCTAAAGCGAACGAAAGTGGTGTATTATATATGGCTCTCGAATAATAGACCACTTTTATATGAGTAGGACTTTTGCAAAACCCTTGCAAACAATGCAACAAATTCACACTAGATGTAAATTCATAAATCAAATTTGTTCGCTTTGGATGCAGTTTACAGAACTGCGATATCTGTTCTTAGCGCAGAGCTACGAATTCGTAAACTTCGTGCTTCCAATTTTTTCAGTCTTACCTATTTTCGAACGTTCTTTTTAAAATTTTGGACTCTAAACGAAAATTCCGCTTCCAACAGTCACTAGAAATTAACATTCTCTCTCAAGTTCAATAAATTTATTAAAATCGGCCCAGTGGTTATCTCAGAGAAACGTTTCTGCGTTTTACATGTATTTGAATAGACAGAATCGGAGTTGGGACCGAGCTAAAGCTTCCTCTTCAGTTCCATTTGCATTTCGAAAGTCATCGAAGCATATTCTGTCCTCACGCATACGTTTGCGGTCTATATACCGTCTTGGTTTAGTGGGGACGTGCTGCGTCATCGACTACGGTAAAATATTGAGCAGTCTAGCCACTGAAACGCAGTGTCTTCGTGTTTTGGCAAATGGTGTGACCTAACATTTCCGGTTGCCTGTTGCTGGTAATGGTAACGAAGCAAACGGCTGAATAACGCCCGCGCAAAAAACAAAAAGACATATATAAGAAACCCCTCAGTTGAAAGGGTGATCTCGGTTTCGAAAGTCTGTTCTTACGTCGTTTTTAATTTTTTTTTTATTGAATAGCGTCGCATGAAAATTATCGGTCGCTACGCTGCAATTTTGGGGCTTAGTTTTATGGCTGTTGTCGTTATCGCTTTATCTTTGTTATGCAGGCTCAACCATGAGCGGAAAGGCAGTGGCCAAAGTCAGGTGTAAAACCTATCAGTGGCCAGACGGACCTAGTCTTCGGCCGTTTATTCCTTGTAAGGAACGGGTGTATCCTTAGGTCGTTGCGATCGGAACATCGTCCAGCGACGCTCGGAGCTATGTGTGTTTAGCCCTATCGTCGCCTTTCGCTGCACTCGCCCCGAGCAGCGCCACTGGTTCAGCACTTTCTGCCCAGCATTCGGCTGGCGCGTGCCTGAAATAATGGCCCGGAGCAAGCGTCCGAGCGAAACGTCGCCCCTTCTGCCCAAGTCTCCTAGCATTCAGCACGAATCGCCTTCAGGCAGCCATGGATCACCAAATGCTGTGCAGCTCAAGAAGAAGCTCGGTCTTGCCAATGGCGTATCGATGATCGTTGGCACGATTGTCGGGGCCGGCATTTTCGTGTCGCCTGCTGGCGTTGTCCGTTATGCCGGATCCGTGGGCATGTCTTTGATCGTGTGGGTACTTTCGGGCGCTGCCTGTTTCATTGGGGCACTATGTTACACTGAACTGGGCACCATGATTCCAAAGTCAGGAGGAGACTACGCTTACATCGCGGCTGCATTTGGGCCTTTCGCCGCGTTTCTTCAACTCTGGACGAATCTCGTAATAGTTCAGCCGGCTAGCAATGCTGTCGTGGCGCTCACGTTTGCGAACTACCTGCTACGACCGTTCTACAATGACGTGGAATGCATCCCGCCTCCCTTGGCTCTCAGGCTCTTAGCGGCCATTGTCTTATGTAAGCACAACGTAGGTTTTAGATAAACAGCAACGCCGTCACTCGTAGTGTGACTTATTTTTGCAACTAGGTTGCAGAATCCGTGGATCTTTCTCGATTTACTCTAACATGCATAAGTTATTCTGCTCACGGTATGCCAAGTTTCTTCTTCTTTGATTCACAGTGAATCTCGCCGGAAGCTGCCGTAATATCGCGCTCATTTTCTCGTTAAGCATAATATTACGGACTGCGGTACGTCGCGATTCAATAAATTGATTTGGTAGTATCAGCGGTGTAGGAAAAGAGGGAAGCAGTTGCCTACCATTGTGCTGTGTCGACTGTCATGGCGTGCGCCGTTCACTGCCGATGCCCCTGCTCGATGCTCGCATGTCCGTAACGCGATAACGCGCATTTTGATGCACGAAGGTCCTCTGATGAGGCGCGCGAACACAGCCTCGGTCTGCATATTTCTCCTCATGGATTTACTGTACATGTTAGGAGACCCTGGTAACGTCACCTTGCTCCCTCGCATAGCTTTTAAGTGCAGGCGTGGAACAATGGTATGGTTTATTGCATCATTTTCGGCATGAGAACAGTTATTACACGTCGGCTATTATGTAAATGTGTACTCAACCTGAATTATCGTTGTGCCTTCCTAAGCAGCATATGTATTCTGATTTAAGCATGTTTGATAGTAGCATTGTCACTCACCCCCCCCCCCCCCCATTTTTTTCTTCTTTTCATAGGTTTACTTACCTTTATCAACTGCTACAATGTCAAGTGGGCAACATTTGTTCAAGACTCCCTCATGTTTGCTAAGGTCATCGCTTTGGTCATCATCATTATCGCAGGCTTTGTGCACCTTGGTCAAGGTAAGTTCACTTCTCCTCTTTTAGACTCATGTGCAATTATGTTCGGTGTAATGGACTGTCTACTCTTTTTGCAAGGATCTTCCATATTATAGTACACCCGAAAGCGTACCATTCGAAGTGTCTAAACATGCAGTGGTTTCTATGGAAATTGAGTAGAGAAATTTAAAACAATTTTTCGATCTGTGTAGTCTCTTCTTAAGGGGACTGACAACAGGCCAGAATGTGTTGTGAGATGTGAATGGAAATGAAATGATCACCATTTGTAGTGATGGAATCCATCAAGCTGTTTGCGATTTAAGTAGGAATTATAATTTTACATTGGCAAAGAAAGTCTCAAAAACAACTGGCGAGACCTGGTGGTGAAATCTTGGTACTTCGGATGTATTCTATGAGATTACTGTACGTAAGTCGACTGTTATTAAGTACATCATAATTATTGCTTAAAATTGCAGTTGTTATATCATTAGACACTCAAGCATTATTCTATGCTACGAAAATCAAAACACATGCACGGCTATGGCAACACGGTGAACTCCATATCACGTGTAAAGGCATTGTTTCGTTTTGATCGAATTAGCTTCATTTTGACTGGTTAAATACCAAAGCAATTGGACAGGAAACTGCGAAAACACAGTTATCATCGTATCAACAATTTAACAATTCAGAAAACATGAATGGCAGGAACATCAACTTCATAGACAAGGTCATACTTTGTTACAGCACGGCCACACTTGTCATCTGCCTCCAACAAATGCCAGCGTAGAATTGCTATCGCGCTCACCTATCACTGTCTTTAGAATACTTCCACTGAACGACTACATCCTCACTGCAGATAGAAAAATTCTGGTAAAAAATGTTCCACGGCGTTTTCCACATTAGCATTTCATGATTAGGCACTCTGACTGGTAAGCTTTCCATAGCACAAAAAAAAAAGGGTGCCACGAAAATTGGTTGTCAGTCTCTTTAAATTTGTGTACTGATGCCGACAACACTGATACTAGTTGCGAGAGCAATCTCGGAAGCCACACATTAATGCACCGCTCCAATCACTCTAATGCCGTTCATTTCCACTAGGCGGTGTCATTTTTTAACACGCACTAGCTGGAAACAAGAAAGTACTCTCTCACATAAATAAAAGCAAACAGAAGCACGTAAAATACAATTTCAGACAATACAATATTGTATCTAAGCGAAATAATTTCCTGCACGGCTTTTTGGTTACGTGACGATACACGAATTGGTTACACTGTTTCACCATCGGGCGATGCCACATGTTGTCCTTGCACCACTCTTGGAGCCAAATTAAAGATATATTTCCTTGTTTACGGGATAAAAGCATGCTCGTTTCCATCAATATGACACATAATCTTCTCATTCCCACCACAATCCAGATACATCTCCTCAGTGGTAGACAGCCCCTTTAGAGGAAGAATGAATGAGTGAGTGAGTGAATAAACTTTTATTTGGTCCAGCAAAACGCGATAAAAGGCGCACCCGGCTAATCCCACGACGGGACTGACAGATCTAGTCTGCTGGCCCGATCGCGGACGCGCTGGATGGCCAGGAAGGAAGAATTAAATCATTCTACAATGTGCCTCTTCCCGAACACACTTGATAAGAACAGGGCGAGTGCATTGTGGCGACTATTATTATCAAAGAGAAGTATTGCAAGGCTCCTTTGATAAAGAGCAAGTTAAGCACTTAACAAACTTCTGCAGCAAGAGCAGCCCAGTACGCTTATGGGTTGTTTGAAAACAATGTCTGGGGAGGTTTTGGAAGTTTTGGTGCACGCGCACACACACACACACACACAGTGGAGAGAACACGCATATGAAAATTCTTGTTTACCAATGTTTAATTGGCTGGTGGACCAGGCTTTGTCAGAGTGATCCAAAATACAGGGTGTTTCAGCAAACACTTTCAAAATTTTTTAAGAATTGCCTGTGGCAGCTAGCACAATTCTAGTCCATGAGCCAGTCTACTCTAACTACCTTATGACACATTGTGCACTTTACAAATTATAGTGGGTGAGACTGCAAGGCATATCCACTTGAAGAGTATTGTGTGGATGATGCCATTTACGAGATATGCGCCGTCAAGCTTGCAGCAAAAATGCACTGTTGTTCCACTTACTTTCTTAACATGCATTGAAGCACTCAAGTAACTGGAACGCCAATGCATTTCTGCGCAGTTTGAGAATTAATATCTTAAAATAAGTGTCATCCTGAGAATTTATTATAAGTGGATCTGCCTTGTGGGCTCCCTGGCTAGAATTTGTAAATTGCAATGTGTGCCATAAGGTAATGAGCTAAAAACTTAGTGATGCAACTGGCAATTGCTAAAAATTTTTGAAAGTGTTCACTGACACACCTGGTATATATATAAATATATTATATTATATTATTCTTTTACAACCCCCCCTTGCCTCCCCTTATTTGTGAGTCACTGTTGTTAGAGCTTCTCTAATGCTCACATAAGAGATATCCGCATTTGTTGACCCGCCCTGGTTGCTAGTGGCTATGGTGTTGGTTGGGCTGCTATGCACGAGGTTGCAGGATCAAATCCCGGCCACGGCGGCCGCATTTCAATGGGGGTGAAATGCGAAAACACCCGTGTACTTAGATTTAGGTGCACGTCAAAGAACCCCAGGTGGTCCAAATTTCCGGAGTGCCCCACTACGGTGTGCCTCATAATCAGAAAGTGGTTTTGGCACATAAAAACACATTTTTTTAAACCCGAATTTATCATATACATTGCATATTTGGTAAATGTTGAAGTTGTTTAAGCTGAGTAGTGGCTCTACATGTGCCCTTTATACAAACCCTTATGTTTAGCTCCTTAAAGGTGTTGTTGTTGTTGTTGTTATTATTATTATTATTATTATTATTATTATTATTATTATTATTATTATTATTATTATTATTATTATTATTATTATTATTATTACATAATTTTTAGTGTCCTACTTCCTAGCGTTCTCTAAATACTTGTCTAGTACCATTTGAAACAGTTTGCTTTCATTGTGTTAGGCAAGTTTATTTTTGGTGTTTTGAAGTGTGAATGAGTTTCTAACTGCTGGTGCTAATGTAGCTGTACAATATATATGTCAAACATGCATGTTTTTTCCTTGTGGGATAGACCAGCCACTTTAGCCTAACGGCTACGATGTTGCACTGTTGAGCTCATTCGAGGCCGCAGATTCGATCTCGGCCGCTTGATGGAGGCAAATTTAGTTTTAAAGTGCTCGTAACTGTGCATTGAGTGCGCATTAGATAACTACATGTGGTCAGAATAATCTGGAGCCCTCACTACGGCGTGCTTCATAATCAGATCATGGATTTGACACATCAGGCTGCAGAGTTTAATGATATAGTTGTGAGATAGGTGTCTTCTTCGTTGTACATGTTCCTTTCCTTTTTTTGTGCAGCTTTTATTTTCATCAAGCCACAGACATGTGTAGTTATTGATGGCAACCTTTGCAGTATAGTACTTTTATGAAGCTTTGCATATTGTTAGTTCTTCAAAAAATGTAGTTTATCAAACTATTTTGACAGGATCAAAGTCATGTGATGTGTGCCTGTGCTGTCCTCGCGAATGGAATGGAATAGCTGGCTCATTAAACTGTTCAGGAGTAACAGGTGGCAGACGGGCAGCGCCAAGTATGAGGCAGTGCCATTTGTGTTTCTTGCGAAGTGTTGCCACATGCTGAAATGCTTGTGCTGACCTCTTTGTAACTAATCTTAAATTTGCTTCATTCTTCAACAGCTTTTGGTGGTACTTGTTTTGCACTTATAGGTGCATTGGCTTATTATAATTTTCTTTACACTAGCATTTATTTCCTATTTTTCGTGTGTTTCAGGTAACGTAGGAAACCTCCGGAACATGTTTGAAGGGACAACTACGGATCCTGGGCTCATTTGCTTGTCATTTTATTCTGGTCTTTTTTCCTACGCAGGATGGTAAGCTGAATAAATCATCTATGCATCCAAATTCATGCACATTCATAGCATTGAATTCAAGATATCTGTTGCCATGTGGTTTGGAGTAAAGCAAATTTTGTTTGTGTGTTTGGTTGTAAAGCTGTTTTCACAAATTGCAAAATCCAATCTGTAAGGGAAGCTGATTGCTTCTTGTTAAACACTGTTGTGCTATTCTATTTTATGCCTTAAAAGAGCACTGACACAAACATTTTGTATCTTGTCTTTTCTGCTGTAATAAGTAGCCAATGATCCAGTTATTACAACATGAAATCTTATTTGCTTCAGCACATGATGGTTAATTATTTAATGGCTTCTTTATTGTGACTAGCCCAACTTTCGATGTCAGAGCCACGAAAGGAACAGTAGATTTGGAAACGCAGCTAGTGACACGATTGCACAAAACTGTGGCGCGAACATTGACATGCAAGATTCGTTGTTGCTAGTTGTTTTTTTTTTTTCATCTATGTGCGCACATACTGCACCATGTTGTCTGTCCTCGTTGTTGTCATTGGTTTGTGGTCTAGCAGTGACAATTTTCTGCTGATGGGAGTCGTCGCCATACTAGGCATGGCAGATCACTTTTTGGCGTAGACATATTCAAACTAACTGTCCTTCCCACGTGGCAACCCTGCTGGAATGACTGCTTTGCTTTTAGCAGCTGCAGATAGGCTTCGACATAGGTCCATGCTAGCACCGTCTTGGCAACAGCTTGTTTCCCCATAGATGAAGGCATCATATATTTTTCTTGAAAATCGGGCAAGAGTATTGTGTGTTTTGATGAGCCACCCAGACAATTAAATGCGACCTTTCTGGAAATTTTCAGTAAGGCAAAGTAGAGGTAAGCGTAAAATAAGTTTTTATTCTTCTATGCTCTAAATGAGGGGAGCAAATGCAGCTGTTCAGTGGGGTCCACTTCTTGCGTCTATTGACATGCAGAAACTCTGTCCGCTTCTGCATATACCCAGTCCTGAATGTGTTGGGTGCAAGTCAATGATGCAATATGCAACCGACATCATGCTGTACTTGCATTTGGTGCATGGTCAGTGCAGTATAGTCGACACAGATAGTGTGGGAGCTTTCAACAAGCATGACAGAAACCGTTGCAGCGATACAGAGAGCATCCCACTACGACTAACAACTGAGGAAGACTGGGAGGGCGGCAAAAAAGGGCTAGGTCGTGGGACGAGCAAGAGCACGTACAAGGATCAGGGTAGCCAACACAAACTTGTGACGTAGAGCTGTTGTTATGCTCTAGGATGCTTACAAAGGCATGTTGTCAATTTTGCGACGTTCTGTGGTTTGTAGTTTTGTGCATGAACATACTTTAAAACTGAGTTCTTTTTAAGCTACATTTGCCATTGATATTTTGTAGATGTGTATGTGTCTACCGGAATCGATTTCACAGGCTGTCTGGACTTCGAAATTTGTGTCAGTACTCCTTTAAAATGTTAGGCCAATATTCTGAAGTGAATATTTTCATCTGTGGATTGTTGTTAAATTGTGTTCTTGAAACAACCTTGGTAACGAATTTTTTAAAGAAATATAGTTGAATGCCTCTATAACGAAATAACCTGTATAATGAAGGAATAATTCTATCCCTGTTCCATTGCGAGTGCTCCGATAGGCAACCTTTGCAATGAAGTGACCTGTGTACTGAATGATTCTGGAGGCCCCAAGCACTTCATTATAACGGCGTTTAACTTATGGTCAAACCATGTTATTGCAACACATTGAAAGGGTGAGGTTTATTTGTACTCACTTTTTAGGCTTTCAAGGAACATTCAAATTTTGTTGTAAAAACTAAGCATTGTGCTATGAAGCTTACTTCTTATTAAAAAAAAAAATGGATGTTGTATTTGGTGTTTACTTTTTAGTCTTTTCAGCCTACATTGTGCTGTCAATGTTTGATTCCTTTCATTAATAAGAAATTGTTTGTTCATGGCATTGTTGTGGTGTTTTTCTTTTTTTTTTCATTTTCTAGGAACTACTTGAACTTTGTAACTGAGGAATTGAAGAACCCTTTTAGGTATGTGCTTACATTTTCTTGTTTCATTTGAGCCTGGCACTCTTACCATTGATTGTTTTTATACATCATTTGGGTGTATATGAATATTAGAGGAAAATGTTAATGTTGCCAATGATAAGACATCCTCTAGTCCTACAAAGTAAAAATGGCCTTGAAAGACCAATGTATTGAGAATATTTGAGATGTCAGTAAGGAGGCCATGACAACTCCTGTATTTGACAAACAACTTAAAAAATTGTTTTAGTGATTCAATCAGCTGCTATTGTTGTAAGACAGGCTGATTAGCTAGTTAGTAATTAATTGTTACACTGCTTGAAAGGCCCAGGCTGTGTTCAATGCAGCTTCCTAATTTTTATTATAGCCTCTGCTGTCATACTATCTTTGTATTTATTTGCAGAAGACATATCTGCTACCTTGCACTGTTTAGTTCTGGTGCTGCTGTGCAACATAAAACCATCACTTTATTATTATATGCGTCTTCACCATGCTCCAATGCTCAAATGTTTTGTTTCCACAGGAACTTGCCATTTGCTATCTACATTTCATTACCCATGGTGACAATCATATACCTCCTTGCCAATGTGTCCTACTTTGTTGTCCTCACTGCTGACGAAGTTCAGTCAGCAAATGCTGTGGCTGTGGTAAGTGCACTTGTTGCCCAATTTAATATGCAACCATTGCCTTGCACGTGAATCTCTGTTGTCTCTGTAGGAAAATAGGCATCAGACATGTCCTAGGATTTTTGTGAGGATGTCGCCTGTGCTTGTAAGCTCAAGATATGTCATATGTATTGCACATAGCATTGCATAATTTCTAGGTAAGCAGGTTTTTCATTTCCCCTTAGCAGAAATGAAAAATTGTGTAATATTGAAACAAAATACCAGTAACCAGACTACGAAGTTATTTTCTCAAGGCTAAAAATAAAATAATGCTTAAAACCCTGTAGATCACAACAATGATAAGGCTAAAATAAACAGCAAATGTTCTAATCCGTCTAGTTAACGATTATGTGAACAGTTCGTTCGTCTCTTTAGAGTTGTTTGTGACCATCCTTCTGGCTGTGAGTGTTTCTGGAAAAGTGAAGTTACAGCTTTTCAACGTGGTCACTGCTTTGTTGGAATGTGTGCATTTGTATTTGTTAAGGCCTTGTGCACATATATTTGCTTTGGAAAATTTTCATTGTATTCACAACAGTAGCATCTGGGTATAACTGTTGCAAATATTTTTGAACATTTTTTTATGTTACAGTTTGCTTTATATCTATTTTGAAATATGGTTGTTCTAGTCATTTAGTGTATAATTTGTTATGCGGAAAAACCTAATTTATGCACGACTTCATCAATTATGTGTAAACAGACAAGCAGCTGAGGAAAAAGATAAACAAAGGGCATTGTTTATGTTGCTGCTTTTATAGGCGTAATAGAAGTTATAGTGATGTAAAAACCTTAACTTTTGTACTGGTGTTTGCTTTGCAGACATTTGGGGAGAAAGTTCTTGGTGTGATGTCATGGATTATGCCAGTCTCTGTGGCACTTTCTACATTTGGAGGCCTCAATGGTGGAATATTTGCATCCTCTCGGTAAGTTGAATGGTTAAATGTGGTTTCAGAGAGCTGCTACAAAAATTGACACTTTTCTCATAATGCATATTTGTTTTGAATAACAGCAAATTAAAGCTTTAATTCGCTTTAATTCTGAAATACTTTTTGATGAGGACATTCTAATTTGCATGTATGAAGCATTGGCTACTGGCCATTTACGGAACGTTTGACTTCAATTCTTATTTAGAAAACTCTTATAAATCACCATTTAAACAATATCATAAGAAGCCAGCAAACACTGACACCAAGGACAACATAGGGGAAAAAACTTGTGCTTAATAAATGAAATAAAGAAACGATAAATTAATGGAAATGAAAGTGGATGAACAAATAACTTGCCGCAGCTGGGGACCGAACCCACAACCTTCGCATTTCGCGTGCGATGCTCTACCAATTGAGCTACGGTGGCGCCATTTCCCCATCCACTTTCTTGGGTATTTATGTTTCCTTGTAGAACCTTGGGAGTGTTAGCCAGTGCCACCTCTCGCAGACCTTGGCGGCAGACGTGGAACGTCCTTTCTGCCGCATGCGCCACGAGAACGTGATCTTTTTGGGTGAAGGTGACTGGTCAATAGTTGTGTGTTCGCTCTCCACCTGCGGCAAGTTGTTTTTTCATCCACTTTCATTTCCATTAATTTATTGTTTCTTTATTTCATTTATTAAGCACAAGTAATTTCTCCGATGTTGTAATTGGTGTCAATGTTTGTTGGCTTCTTATGATATGACTAATAAAAAATTGGGCCCCTCAGTTAATCCCCTTTCTTCTCATTAATTTAAACAATATCAAATAGGGGCTCCTTAATTGCTACAATGTAAGGGTAGTGAACTTGTCATATTTATTTAAAATTTCGTTGGTGCTGAGCTTCAGTGAGTTAATCATTTGAGTGTTTGACTGTGTTCCTGGGCACTTCTGAAGTTTTCATGCTTTATTGGTGCCAAAATATTTTGTTGTCGTTCATTTCTGTTTGCCTGCATGAATGACACATATGCGTCTGCCATAAACTGATTAGTATTATGCAAGAAGACGTAGGTATCAAAAACCGTCTAAGCAGCTTTTGCTACATTAAGAGCTGGATTTAGATCCTGACAGCCATGTGGATACAGAGCCCCATAGGAGATTTTGGCTTGAGTGCATTTGCTCTTCAGGATTTCTGCTGGGAAGATGCAGCAGGAGAGCTGTCCATTTGAGTGTTCAGACTGATTTAGTGCTAGAGAAGAATGACCTAAAGATGCCATACAGCTTTCCTCGATTTTGTTGAGTTTGAATACTTCACATCACCACATGGGAAAACAGACTGTATTTACAATGTTGTTTGCTTAATGGTATTTTCTTCTTACCTAAGACTTGTCAAAATAAATGTGTAAACTTTGTGGGCATTCTAGGCCAGAAACTGAAGTGTTCTAATTGACAAGGCATGGCCACAGCCCCAATTTTGGTTGCTGCTTTTAATGTAATAAATGGAGAATTTCATTTTATTTCTCAGTAATTAACACATAAAGAAAAATTCACTTACGTCTGACAGAAACCGAAGAATAAAAAAATAGCATGTTGGCACAATACCGATTCCATCAGGAAAAAGTTCTGTGACCATTGCAGTTGCTTCACTTTTGAATTTCCCTTTGCTCCCGCACTACACGTTGTACTCACAGGAAATTAATGGCGCAGGCTTTTGCTTTCTGTGCTTACTTCAATCGTAAATGTTTCAACATTTGAACCGTCGGTTTTAAAATTTAATGAAATTTCGATGTTCCCAAGATAAGTAGGGATGTTATCATGGAAACAGCACACATATTTTAGAAAACAGCCATTCTAACTTTATTGATTCAAAACACCCAATGCTGATGGGCGTTTGTAATAAATCTTGTCTTGATCTTTTTACTTGACGTTATTCGAAACAGACAAGGATATTATAGGAGTTCTGCCTAAATATTTCTCTAAAGCTGTACTAAGGCTGTAGATAGCAAACTTGAGAAATGCCACATTTTTCTGGTCTACTTGGCAATGTGCTTTGCTTCAATGTCTGCATAATTACAGATTGTCGTCCACAAATGTAAAGTGCTCACAGAACGAAATACGACTGGGAGCATTTAGTAGAACCCTGAATATGTGCAAAGTACCATGCCATATAGCTAGGAATCTGGTCACCAAAGGTGAGGTGGACTCCAATCTAAGTGTATGCGCCAAAATTAGGTCGATGTGACATGAACTGCAGCTGGTGGAAAAACTGTGCACATTAGTTAGCCTTAAATTGACGCATTTCATTCTGTTAGCACTGAACCTACATAAATGCATACCACATGTACAAAAACACAGGTGTACAGACTTGTACATCATAACTCGGGATCAGTATTCTCTAAAATATTCAGCAGAGAGTTTTAGAATAGGGGACCCAAACATTTTGGTGCCCCAAAGAAATAGCGTCAAAGCCACTGCACATGCACGAGATGCAAACTGCGTTTGGGTTTTGCGTCGGGCACGTTATTTCACTGATTTAGCGGGAGCCCCAAAAGCTGCCGCAATTGCTTTGCGTCAACGAACATGGCGGCACCCATCGAAGCGACTGCTTATGCAAAATAGAAGTGAGGCATGCAGACAGGACACAAGAGTAGAGAAGTGGACACCACGAACGCCGACTGGTGTCCACTTCTCTACTCTTGTGTCCTGTCTGCACGCCTCACTTCTATTTTGCATAATGAATCCTTACCAACTAGCTCAGCTTTCTGTCGTTCGAAGCGACTGCTCTAACCTAGCACCATACTGGGCTCGATTCGTGGTAACCTGTGAAGTTCATAAGTGACTGCAGTTATCGCTTTTGCGTTATGTGTGAAAATTGATTCATTATATGCCACTGATACCAAATTCTGTTGTCGATTTCCTGGCTCATAGGCCTAACATGGCTTAAATTGGCTGGTGAAGGCACATAAAGTTGCTTGCTACTAATAGAGTGGCCTCTAGATTGTAATGAAATGCGAAAATATGCAAGTCAGAATTACTCTTATCATAAAATGACATTTTATTTAATTACTTATAATAACTTTTCATTGATGCCGTAGTGACGTTGCAAGCGCAAGACGCTATTCGCAAACGCTAAGCCCTATTCTGAAACTTCACACCTGTGTGCCCCAACACTAATACCCGCAGAAGTCTTCTAAAGCTCTCCAGTCAAAGTGAATTTCATCATCATCATCATCAGTCTGTTTTATGTCCACTGCAGGACGAAGGCCTCTCCCTGCGATTTACAATTACCCCTGGCCTGCACCAACAGATTCCAACTATCGCCCGCGAATTTCCTAATTTCATCACTCCACCTGTCTTCTGCCGTCCTCGATTGCGTTTTCCTTCTCTTGGTCCCCATTCTGTAACTCTAATGGTCCAACAGTTATCTAACTGGCACATTACATGACCTGCCCAGCTCCATTTTTTTCTCTTGATGTCAATTAGAATATCAGCTATACCCGTTAGCTCTCTGATCCAAACATCTGTCTTTCTGTCTCTTAAAGTTATACCTAGCAATCTTCGTTCCATCGCTCTTTGCGTGGTGCTTAACTTGTCCTTAAGCTTCTTTCTCAGTCTCTAAGTCTCTGCCCCATCTGTCAGCACTGGTAAAGTGCACTTATTGTACACCTTCCTTTTCAATGATAATGGTAAGATTCCAATCAGGAGCTGACAATGTCTGCCGTATGCGATCCAACCCATTTTTATTCTTCTATGAATTTCCTTCCCATGATCAGGGTTCCCTGTGATTAACTGACCAAGGTAAACATATTCCTTCACGAACTCTACGGGCTGACTGGCAATCTTGAACTCTTGTTCCCTTGCCTGGCTATTCATGATTATCTTTGTCTTCTGCATATTAATCTTTAACCCCACTCTTGCACTCTCTCTGTTAAGGTCCTCAATCATTTGTTGTAATTCGTCTGCATTGTTGCTGAATAGAACAATGTCATTGGCAAACCGAAGGTGGCTGAGATATTCGCCATCGTTCCTTACTCCTAAGCCTTCCCAGTTTAATAGATTGAATACTTCTTCCAAGAACGCAGTGAATAGCATTGGAGAGATTGCGACTCCCTGTCTGACCTCTTTCTTTATAGGTATCTTCCTGCGTTTCTTGTGTAGAATTAAGGTAGCTCTGGAACCTGTGTAGATATTTTCCAAGGTATTTACGTAAGCCATCTGTACTCCTTGATTACGTAATGCCTCTATGACCGCTGATATCTCTGCTGAATCAAATGCCTTTTCGTAATCTATGAAAGCCATATAAAGAGGCTTATCGTACTCTGTAGATTTCTCAATAACCTGATTAATGACATGGATGTGATCCATTTTAGAGTATCCCTTCCTGAAGCCAGCCTGTTCCCTTGGTTGACTAAAGTCATATGTTACCCTTATTCTATTGGAGATTATTTTGGTAAATATTTTATACAATATTGGGAGTAATCTGATGGGCCTCTAATTTTTCAATTCTTAAACGTCTCCTTTTTTGTGGATTAGTATAATGTTTGCATTCTTCCAGTTTTCTGGGACCCTTGTAGTCGATAGGCACTTCGTATAAAGAGCTGCCAGTTTTCCAAGCATCATTTCTCCTCCATCTTTGAATAAATCGACTGTTATTCCATCTTCTCCTGCCGCTCTTCCTCGTTTGATGTCTTGCAAGGCCCTTCTGACCTCATCACTAGTTATAGGAAGAGTTTCTGTATCCTGTTCATTACTGTTTCTAATTGAGATATCCCGACTCCTCTGGGTACCTTACGGGTCAGTATAGAATTCTTCCGCTGCTTTTACTATATCTTTGAGATTGCTGATGATATTACCCTGCTTATCTTTCAGAACATACGTCTTGGTTTGTCCTATGCCAAGTTTCTTTCTCACTGATTTCAGGCTGCGTCCATTTTTTTCGGTTTCTTCAGTTTTTCTCACGCTATAGTTTCGAATATCACTTATTTTCACCTTGTTTATCAGTATTGACAGTTCCGCGAATTCTATCTTCTCTTGAGTTGGACACTTTCATTCTTTGTCGTTTTTTTATTAGGTGCTTTGTTACTTGGTAAAGCTTGCCTTGGTGCCTTGCCTCCCACTTTAATTGCTGTCTCTGAAGCCAGGCTAGTTATGGTTTCATTCATTATCTCTATCATCTTCATCTCTCTGTTCTAAGGCTGCATATCTGTTTGCAAGTATCAGCCTAAATTTGTCTGCTTTTACCCTTACTGCTTCTAGGTTGACCTGTTTTTTCTTGACCAATTTTACGCTTTTTCTCTTCAAATTGAGGTGAATCCTAGCCCTCACTAACCTATGATCACTGCACTTTATCCTACATATCGCTTCTACATCCTGTACTATGCTGGGATCAGCAGAAAGTATGAACTCAATGTCATTTCTTGTTTCACCATTACGCCTTTTCCAGGTCCACTTTCTGTTGCTATGCTTCCCGAAAAAGATGTTCATTATTCGAAGCTTCTTCCTTTCTGCGAATTCTATCAGCATCTCTCCTCTAGCATTCCTAGAATCAACGCCATAGTTGCGAATTGCTTGTTCACCAGCCTGCTTTTTCCTCACTTTTGGATTGAAATCACCCATTACTACAGTATACCGAGTTTACACTTGTCTCATCGCTAATTCAAAATCTTCATAAAACTGATCTGAACAAACTGAACTACCTTTAATCTATACCTCTTATTAAGTTTGATTACGACTATAGCTACCCTCTCAGTAATGCTGTAGAATTCGTCAATGTTACCTGCTATATCCTTACGAATTAGGAATCCTACCCCGTATTGCTTCTTATCTGGAAGACCTCTAAAGCAGAGGGCATGGTCATTATTCAGCAATGTATAAGCCTCACCAGTTCTTCTAATCTTACTAAGGCCGATGATATCCCAAACAATGTCTGATAGTTCCTCAAGGAGTCCTGCTAAGCTAGCCTCACTCGACAGAGTTCAGCAATGAAAGGTTGACAGGCTCAGTTTCCATTGGCGGCCTGTCCGGACACAGAGATTCTTAGCACCCTCTGCTGCATTACAGGTCTGACCGCCGCCTTGGTCAGGTGCTCCACAGCTGCTGGGAACTGAGGGCCATGGGTTAATTGTAGGAACCATTCGGGAGGTAGTGGCCAAATACTGCACCAGGGAGGCCAATTCCTGTTCTGGGAGTGTCTTTGTTGAAGCTTTGTTAAAGCAAATTAACCAGAGAGCTAATATGGTGCTTGGCGTGCATCTGTGAGCCTACATGTGCCCTAATCAAGGAGCCTGGTAAGATGGTCACGTGTCCGCCTGCTGCCCAAGCAATCCTTACTTTTTATTATTTCTGTTCATTTTGCCTCTGCTGCAACAAAAAACAAGCCAGGAGGGATGTATGCAGAGAGATCAGGGGAGCTGTGGCCCAGGTCCTTGCAGTCTTTGCGCTGCAGTGAATGAATTGGGCAAGTTCACTAATGTTAACAGAGGTGTCTATCTGGTAATCTTTTTTTTTTCAGGTATTGTTGTTGGAGGCTTAAGCCATCTGTATGTTACAAATAATTACAAATAAAGTCTACTTCTATTTGTGCTCGAGTATCAAATGCGCTGTAATAATTGATACATAGTCTGATCACTGTGTGGCATTGTGCTCTTACTAGAGTGCTTCTCAGAAATTTTTTATTCTCTGTATTGCCTGTAACTGCAGCATTAACGAGCAGGATGAGCACTCATATAGCATGTTTCAGCATGAAAAAATTTACTGAGCCAGATATTTACCTGAAAGAAACAAACAAATGAAACAGGAAGCTCGGCATGGAAAATTATTTGCGCGAAGATGGCAATGGAAGGTCGCCTAGAAGAATACATTATAAAAGAGAACAAAAAATTTTCAGATAGAAATAGACTAAAAGAAAGTGTGCTGAATTTTGGGAAAATCAAAACTGAAAACATTGAACCCCACTTGTAACACCCCAATGCACAAGCCAGAATATATGCAGACTGATGCCTTTTAGTGGCATCACAGATAAATATTGTCACAGTCAAGCTATAAAGAAAGTTTGAATGGCTGCATGCAGTCTTGCAACCGGTTGGCCTGCAAGAAGGGAGTATTTTGCAATATCAATTGTGCATCACATACATATCGCGACAATGCTTGTGCAACTGCATTACACCCATAGGTAATATTCCTGTGCTCTTCTTTCACCATTGTGTTTTGTCTGGTAAGTGCTCTGCACTGACCTGTCTTCTGTTTTGTGGTTCCTCCATTCTACATGAAATTATGCAGTGGAGTGGTCATTTATGAAATATCTAGAGCATAAACCAAATTTTTTCTTAGTTACTTAGCATTACCATGTGTACATTGTTTATTGTCTTTGACCTCAGATTACTTTTCCTTTCAGGTTATTTTTTGTAGGTGCAAGACAGGGACACCTGCCTACTTGCCTTGCAATGATCAATGTGTCCCACTTTACACCAGCTCCAAGCCTAGTCTTCTTGGTTAGTGTTAACTTATATTCCTGGCAAAGTTACAAGTTGCATCATTTTTTATAGTTTTTCATGAATGTATGGCTGGATTGTGAACACATTTAACTAGGTTTTTTGGAGGCGCCTCATTTACTAAAAGCCTGTAATGTATTTCTGACTAGATTAAGCGTCAAAATGTGGCACACAGCTTCAAGAAACTGCTTAAGTGTCTGTTGAAGTGACCTTCCTTACATGCAGTCCTCAGTTATATCAGCCATTTCTGCATTTGGTTTTATAGTGCACCTACTTTTTTAAATTGGAGCAGTTCACGCTATATGCTTTCTTAGTCCTTTAGCTCTTTTGCATGCAGTCATGTGTTTCTTGAAAAGTTCATTGATTGAACATTGAATGCTTATAAAGCAACAGATTTTGCTAAAGCATTTCGTGGGCTAGTTGGTGTGAATTCAGGATTAAAATGTGCAGCTCAACTAGACGATGAAAAGTATGTGTTGTCCTCCTTCTCTGTTGCTACACTTCCCATTTTATTCATGAAAGCAGAAGAATTAAGTAAATGAGGTTTCATGAATGCATGTCATGTTCATCAGTTATTTTTTTCTTTCAGGATAGCTTCTTTTGTGGCTCATAAATTGTGGTTCTCATAATTTGCAACACCCTCTGTGAAAGTGCAAGGCCAATATTGGATTTACTCTTCAGCAGTGGCTGAATACTTGCAGCTACTTAAATAATTATTCATTTGGGAGGGGGATGTAACGCATGGAAAGCTTTGGTGTGTGTGCCTCTTTGTTACTTATTTGTGAAACTGCAGTTATATTGAGCTGTTTTATTAGTGGGATGGCAAGTATTTTCATTTTAGCATAAATGAATAATGCATTGCTGCTATTCATATGTGGTGCTTCAGAGAAACAAAACTGGATAAGACCAGGGTTTCTTTTTGTCTTGCGCTGTTTGTCCCAAGCTGCAGACATAAGCAGTGATAGTGCATCCCCAACTCAGAATCTCAAGCTGTTCTCATTAGCTAGCGCTTCTTTTTCCTCGTGTTGTTTAACATATCTAAATAAGATTTTTTTCCTACTCTTTCAGTGCCTTCTGAGCCTGCTGTACCTGACAAACACTGATGTGTTTGTTCTAATAACATACACTGCCTTTAGTGAGGCCATGTTTATAATGCTGTCTGTGGGTGGGCTCCTTTGGCTTCGGATAAAACAGCCCAATACAAAACGACCAATTAAGGTATGGACATCTGTTCTGATGACATTTTTGAGCATTGTGAGATTTTATTGTTTTATATTTATGCACAGGGGTACCTCAGCTGCATGCACTTAAGGTTTAAAAAAAAAAAAGCACGGTCATTTACGTAAACAAAACTAAGGGTATACTGTCCATAGTTGTGTTGAACTGCCATTAGTTATGAGGATCATTGACTGATGGACCAGTTGGTGCATCAAGTTGTGGTGTTGAGCAGAATAAGGGTGGAAGGAAATTGGTGTCTGTCCTGTCCACATTGTTTTCTTCTGTGCTTATTTTGCCTAATGATGTAACACTAACTATTATTGTCCAGATGCTAATTAGGAAGTTTATGGAATTGGAAGTTGCATCAAATTGAGATGTTTGCTGCGGGGTGTGCTTCTTGTAGTGACTTTTTATCAAAGAAAAAAAAAGGTCCATGCGGCATAAAACTGCACCAGTGCACACCGGTTAGTATTGTGCTCAACCAGGCTTGGCAGGGGAGCTAGCACTTAATCTCTAGAACTCTGCCCAAGACAATGAGTTGCGTAGATTTTTACGCGTTCTTGACCAGAGTAACAGTGAAAAACTACAGCATGCTGCGTTCAATACTATCGGTGCACCGTAATGAATTTGTGAAGAAATTTACCTCATGCTTACTACGCGAGTAACATGAATAACTTTCATTCTAAAGAATTATCTGAAGTGTGTACTTCGGGGATTACACTACAGCCTTACATTAGGTTTATGCTCGAACTGAGTCCTCTAGGACATTACGGCAATTTGTACAGTAATACGAGGGTGGACCAAAGCAGTTTCATCCATAAGGTGAAGTGTTGATAGGGATAACAAACTATTAGACAATGTAAAGTAAGGATCATAGCTTCATTGGCCACATAATCTGCAGTAAACATTTGCTTACTAAATAAATTAACAAGCATGGTGCCCCCGTTGTCAACAACGAACACTCGCTGTCGCAACATTGGGATGATGAAGAGTACAAATAGAGGGAAGCAAACGCTTCGTGCTGCCTTTCGCTTCAATGCATCTCCGAAACTTGAGGTTACGCGACCTCCAGGTACTAGGCACGTGAGAAGACGGTGCACATGAAACGAAAAACCATCTCGGTTTGCCTTGCCTGTGGACTTGCTGGAGATTACCTGCAATATAGGGTATGCAGGCTGTGCACATGGTGAGTTGCGTGAACTGCCATGCATAGCCACTGTCGGGATAGAGGAAGAGATGCCTTGCTCACCTTCCCCTCTAGTCTCTCCAGCACACACTTGATGATAGTATCACACTTACCCCCCCCCTCTCTCTCTCTCCCCCTCCCCCTCCCCCCACCTGGTGCACCTCAAACATTCAGCACAGGGGAAGACTGCGCACATCAAGGCACCATTCTTTCTCGACTCACCCTCACACGCTTTCTCTCACACCTACGGCATACGGCGTGTAGAGTATGACAAGGTCTTTTTGCACTAGGACATTATAATGTTAGATTTGAGTATGGTCGTCACAGAGTTGACTGTCGCACACGTCGCGCCTTTGCCTATGCCGCCAGTGCATCTTGAAACCGGCAACTGGCTTACACAATCAGGGCATCACACAGAGGCTGAGCAGGCCCACATCATTGTCTGTGCTTTTATGATGAGAGTTACTTCTTTGTGATCAGTTACGACGTTAGGAGGCGAGAAAGAGGAGGTCAAAACAAAGCATATACACTGTGCCTAAGATGATTGTGGAAAGGAAGAAGCGAATTCACTGTACTCATTGTCCCAGTGATGGCTGGGAGAGGTGAACAACTGAAGCTGCCAGAAACTGCCACCCTCTTCTTAACTAGCTTGGTGGGTTGGCATGATGCACAACACTTAGCGTTGGTAATTAGTGGCCTCTTGAATGCGGGTCGGCTAGGGCAGCTTGCTGAATATGCACGCACCCATTTTTTGCTTTTTCGGCCATTAGCCCACAGCTTGAATAACAGATGCCTCCAAAGACTGCTTCACAGTGATGTCATGGGCAAGTCGCTAGGCAGGAATATAGATGCACCCTCCTGTAGTAATGCCAAATTTATCAGCATCTCAGTGTCTGTGCTGACTCAGTGGAATGTCATTTGATGCTGATACCGCAATGACTCCGGCCTCCGCTCTTCAGCTAATATGCCAAACATAACAATACAGAACATCAATGCAACGGCAAATAAATTCACCTGGAGTGTTCCTGTAATTGCTGTCTAGTTCTCTTCAAAATAATCTCCGTAAGAATCAATGCACTTGTCCGACCTTTTCTTTCTTCTTTGAAGCAATTCTGGAGCTCCTCAAGCCTAACACTGCTGAGTGGCCTCTGTGAAGGTGTCTTCACCTCGCACATAGGGGCAAAACTCCTACTTTTAATTTTCTTCTTTGGAAGAAGGAAAAAAATATAATGAAATCACAGGGAGTTAGGTTTAGTGAATAGGATGGGTGGGGAACGCCAGCTCATCCCTGAGAGGCTAATTACCATGCCACAGACAAAGCAGTGTGAGCTGGGGTGCTGTCGTGATGGGGAAACCAGTCACCCAGGTTCCACAACATTACACAGTTTCCCTTGCGCGTTCTCTTTCCATCACATCAACGCCTCAAAGTAAAATTGGTGATTGATCTTGTGCAGGAGGAATCTATTCTCCCCTGCACAATTCCACAACAGCCAGAGCATATAAAAAGGAAACAGTGACCATGGTCTTCACCTGAGTGCACTTGTTGCATTTTTATTTCTTTCAGTCTTTGTGAAAAAGGTATCTTCAATTAACTGAAAACTGTTTTCATTTAGGCTCATACCCATAGCACCAGCTTTCATAGCCTGTGATGATATTCGAAAGACTGTTTCAGTGACTTTTGATGCGATTTATCGAATCCTAGCATAAAATCAAACAAGTGTTCTTTGTTTTTATATTTTTTCTTCTGTGTGTGCAAGCATCTCGGGTAAAAGTCCATGTTCAAAATCTACTCGCAAGAGTTCCCACTCAAACAAGCAGCTTCTGAAATCTTTGCAGCTGCCTAGCAAAACCCTTAACTTTTTGTCGAACCTTTTCAACAGTCTTGTAGGTACGACTGGTTGGAGGTCAGGCAAAATGAGGATGGCTGAAGGGCCAAATATTGGGTCAAGCTAAAGTGATAAATTAATTCTCCGGAACATCTAAGGTATCATTATTATTGTGAACAGAGTTTTAGTAATTGGGAAATTGAGGTAAATGCACAAGGGGGGGGCGGGGGGGGGGGGCATGATTTGAGACTCCCCCCAGACATTAAAGTACTAGCTCAATGACATAGGCACTCCTCTTTATAATTGTCACTACTACTCAACCACACGTAATAAAAAGATCAATGCATTGCATTATAAGATGGAATAAAATGCTACCTGTCCAGTTCTATTCAATATTATAAAAAAGAACTCGATGTTATGCTTGATGAGGACGGTCTAAAGGTTTAGTTTTCGCTAGGCTCTATGCCACCACGCTTTCGCACTTCAGTATTTCGTTATCTCATGGTACTGCGCTGGTTTTCTGGCTGGTAAACTTGCACAAACTGTAAATAGCAGTTAATGCGGTGTGCCCGAATGGTCCATGCCACTTGACCAAGAATAGCTGCAGTGGTGAATCCAACACTCTGTCTTGGCTCTGTTTCTCCATGGCTGCAC
Source organism: Dermacentor albipictus (assembly GCF_038994185.2). Classification (NCBI taxonomy): domain Eukaryota; kingdom Metazoa; phylum Arthropoda; class Arachnida; order Ixodida; family Ixodidae; genus Dermacentor; species Dermacentor albipictus. Next base: position 143,703,611 of record NC_091821.1, on the reverse strand, counting down.
ATTTCCATTTCGAGTAAAAGAACAGAGTCTGTCATGCACCATTTTACTCGCCGATGGCAGTAAAGAGTGGCGATAGCGTATACAATGTCACCACTCCCCGCTCGGGGGCAGGCAATTTGAATTTCGATAAAGGCCGGCAGGCCCTTCAGACGCGATTTTCTCTGTCTTTTTTTTTTGCACAAAACAAGCACTGTGAGGTTTCTGGAATGGTATTTTAGTTTGGAATGGTATTTTTAGAATCGACCTTTGTGTCCTTTAACAATTATTTCTCGTTTTGAAACCACCCGAACCGGTCAAAAACTTATGTACAGCTGAGCGCCTGCTCCAGAAATGTCATTTAAATCATTGCTAGTGTTTTGTGCTTGTTTTTTCAAGGAGAAAAGAAAAGTTCACGCAGATAAGCTGTCACATTTTCATAAGAGTGTTATGACAATAGTTGGTACAGCTGTGAACACAAACCTGTTAGACATTCTACAGTGGCATTGGCTTGGCTACTGACTTGTGATGTGTCAACTTACTGCAGTATAATTACAAAGAGCTCCATCAAGCCAGTCTGGATTTTTTAGGAGGGTCCTCCCTCATAGATATGCTTTCAAGCCTTTCTGATGTGCCACGATGCTGAACACAGAAACCAGAAGGAACAATGATAGTTAGGTACACCTTTTGATTCAGTGCAGTGTAATTACTCAAGAATTTGAAAGTGTGATGATAGTGACTGTCTTCATGACAGGCTTGCATTATTGCCATCAAAAATTTTTTTTTGGTCTTGGATCTTATGTGAAATCCACCGTATAGATACTTGTAAGGGCCGCACTTTTTTTTTTTTTCACAATGCTGACGAGGTGCAGCCTTTACATGGTATTGAATATTTTGGTCAAAAAGGTGTTGCTGCAGCCGGCGACTTGTGCACACTCCAGATCCCCGGACATACCATCACATCAAAGGCCAGTTCGCAGCTCTCGCCATCCAGTAGTGTCACGTGGAAGTATGCAGAGCGCGCACGGCATCGAGGCAGCGAATGCAATTGCTTCTCCACTGGAAATTTTTTCCCTAATTTTGGGCTGGCAAGTTGGGGGCGTGGTCTTTAGATGAGTCTGTTTGGTATTGCAAAGAAATTAAAGTGTGCATGTACATACAAAGCACATATACAGGGTGTCCCAACTAACTTTAGCGAGAGTTTAAAAATATGCGAATGCCACGTAACTGGACATTACCAAGATAATGTTGTTTGTCATTGCTTGAAGATACTCAATTTTTTAAATTCTGCCTAATTAGGTAATTAGTCTTACTTAATTAATGAACTTCTCGAATATTATAATTAGATGAAAAATGTCAATGGAAAAATTGTAGAGTGACATGAAAAACTTCTCATACAGCTTTCTGTTGCTCAATACCTGCTACATAAGTGTTTTTCCGAGTGTGAAAGAAGCCTACAAATGCACACAAAATTGCCGCGCGACTGACCACTCGAGGCACTTAGCGTGTATTTATGAGCTTCTTTCACACTTGGAAAAACACTGTTATATAGCACGCATTAAGCAACAGAAAGCTGTATCGGGAGTTTTTCATGTTGCTGTACAATTTTCTCATTGACACTTTTCATCTAACTATATTTGAGAGTTCATTAATTAGGCTGGTTACCTAATTAGGCAGAATGAAAAAAATTGAGTACCTCCAAGCAACGACGAACAACATTACCTTGGTTCTGCCAAGCTACATGGCATTCACATATTTTTCAACTCTGGTTACAGTTAGCTGAGACACCCTCTATATGCATATGCATGTGCACTCACTCTGCATTTTTCAGACTGAATTCTACACCCGTTGTAGAGACCACAGGTATGAACTTGGGCTTAAGATAACTGCATCAGAATTGAAAAAAAGGGCGAGTTTGTGCACATTCATTGCATGGCGGCAGCACTACTGGTACGAGCACTTCAAAAGGTGTGTCCGATTCATACCTTCTTCAAACCTCGTACCAGTAGCGCTCTCGCCATACAATAAAATAAGATTCTTCCTTAGATTGCCTGCACCTTCTGTATATTCCACAGTGACGAATTTGAGCTGTAAGTAAGCTTTTTCTTTTAAGATCCCCACAACCAGCATAAGTTGATATGAATATGTGACTTAGCATGGTATAATGTTTCAGATGCAGCTGGGCCTTGTTCTTTATCGTATTGGACTATGATCTTCAAAGTCTTCTATAGCCTGCAGCACAATAAATTTTACCTTTTAAACATGTATAGTCTGGAAAGTGTATATATATATATATATATATATATATATATATATATTTTGACACATGTACTTATCTTTATCGGGCGACCACGTTTCGCCGCCTAACAAATGTAATCGCACAGCGTGGGACGCGCCTGCACGTATGTGAAGTTTCTGGAAAGTTATCGATGCTTCTATCCGCTGTCTGTTGTTGCCGAACCTTATGTTATCTGATTTCATCACCTGACGTGAATGGTGTAGAACTTTGTGGAAGGCACGCGGGTCCGAACGATTAGTCTGGAACATTCGACGACTGCTGTATAAAAGCGGACGCGCTTGACCCACTGATCAGATTTTCGCCGATCGCCGACCGTGTTCGCCGCTATCGTTGTGCTATAAGTGTAGCCTGTTTTTGTGGGCACAGGTTCGCCCAATAAAAGTTAGTTTTGTCTTTCACAGTAATACTACTGTGTTCTTCAATGTCACCACCACGTGACAATATATATATATATATATATATATATATATATATATATATATATATATATATATATATGTATGTATGTATGTATAGAGAGAGAGAGAGAGAAAGTTAAACCTCAGTATAACGAAATTCTCGATATGACGTAGTATTTAACTTTTCATAACCTCTTGTCCATAGAACACCATGTAATTAGAACCTCAATATAACGATGTTTGTTTGTATGCAATTTCAATGTAATGAAATTCCGCTTCTGCAGCAAAGGAATGCTGAGACAAATGGAAACTTCCGCGGACGCAGATGGTCAAAGGATTGAATTAAAAGCGAGTGCTTGCAAACACCTGTGAAATCGCGCGCGGGTGTGACAAGAGCGACCGCCTAAGTCAAGTAGCATCATGTGTCCAAGTGTGATAAGATCCTGTCGCGCCGGCGCACTTTGTGCTTTAGGTGCTAGTGAAGGAGTGCGAGGGTGAGAAGGAAAGATGGTGGCTTCACGCACGGGGCCGCTTTCCCGCCCGAGCAAATGGAAGAGAGAGGGGGGTGCTCGTTCGCGGTAATACGCGGTAACGCGTTCAAGCGCGCACGAGCGGCTGAGGGAGTAAATTGGCGCTTCGTGACTTCTGGCGTGCGTCACGGCCATGGCTGCGCATGGCTGTAAGCGCGGCTGAGCGCATACGCAGCCGCGCACGCTGCTTTAGAGGTAATCTGCCGCGTGTGCAAAGAGTGAGCATGCCGAGTCGTCGTGGAATCATGGCAGCTGTCTTCCCGCATGTTAAGTATTGAAGGTTGCGTAATCTCGAGTTTCGGTGACGCTCTGGAGCGAGAGGCAGACGAAGCATTCGCTCCCCGCTGCCGGTGCTTTTCATGATAGTGTTCCAGTGTGGGCGACGCCATCAACTGCGGGGGTAGAGTGAACACAAAAGCGTGGTTGGCTTCGCTTGATTCGTACCGCCTACGTGAAGATATCCTCGACGTGGCATGAAACCGCATCATTCGTTGCAGACTCTCGGATTCATCAAAATTAATTGTTTTCTCCTCCAAATTTGCTTTTTTTTTATTGCCCGATAATTCGGAAAATTCTGCAGCCCCTTTCCGTGTAAGAAAAATCGATCGGCGACTCAGCATCCTCCTTAAGAGGAAGCTTTAGCTCGGGTGCTCCTATCTAAATACATGTAGAAGGGGAATTCGTTTTTCTCGGCCACCACTGCACCAAATTTGACGAAGTCTGTTGCATTTAAAAGAAACACTTAGGGGTGAAGGGGGGGGGGCGGGGTTCTAGTGACGGCTGGTTTTGAATTTTTCATTTAGGTCATCAATTTTTTATTAAAAATTGGCCAAAATCGCAAATTTTCATAAAACGAAACTATAAAGTTTAAAGCTCTGTAACTCAACAATGAAAAATTATATCACAATTCTGTGAATTTCATCGAATAGGGCATCTACAGCAGACAAAATTGATATGTTACTCATGAATATAAAAATTTAGTATTATGGAAGCACTGCTTTTCCTGAAGCCTTGTACACAACGTAACCAATTCATGTGAGATACAATTTGACATAACAAATTTGTCCGCTTTGACTGTTATAATAGATGCTGTTTACACTTCCAAATTTCAAATTTCACATTTTTCGAAATATTTTAAGCAAAATTAAGGCCCTAAATCAAAATTCCGCTTCCAACAGACACTACAATTTAACTTTCTCTCTCAAATGCAACAAATTTCATTAGAAGCGATCCAGAGGTTATCTCAGAAAAGCATTTCTGCATTTTACAGGTATTTGAATAGGCCGCGTCGGAGTGGGGCTCGAGCTAGATTCCTCTTAAACAATTTGTCGAGGGATCAAATACATGAATAATAATTGCATTGCCATTGCCAAAGATGCTGCAAATGAATTCTTGAATGCTACGCACTGTAAAAACAAATAAAATATATCATTATTCATAAAAGAATGTACTCGTATGTGCCAAAAAGTGTGTCCAAAATAACTGATATCAATGCTTCCGTGTTTTTTGTCTATTTAATAAGTAAAGAAAATATCACGCCAACTTTAGAACTAGATCAGTTCAAAACAAGCAAAGCAGTGCATGCCGCTGATATGAAAAATGCAAAGGCCATGAAATGAACAAGTTGAGGACAAATATGTTAATGAAACTTTGTCATTCAAGAACTGTGTTTACATTCATGTACGCATGCAACGGCTAGTGCAAAATATCGATGACGCTGGCATTTGTTCCAATGTATTATGCAGGAGCAGCTGTCACCGGTCGTGTATCATGAGTAATTGCACCGAAATTATAGTCGCAACAGAGAGCACGTATAAAAAGCAGTTCTGCAAAATATACGAGAGTGAGTCAAATGAAAGTGAGCCAATGCGAATATATCACAAACGGGGTACCTTTTTTAAAAGTAGTCTCCATGAGCATTTACACATTTCTCCCATTGACTAAGGAGTCGCGTGATTCCGGTCTCATAAAATTCCTTGTGTTGCTGCTTCAAAGAGTCTGCAACTGACTCTTTCATGTCATCGTCCGACACGAGTGTGGTTCCCTTGAGCTGTTTTCTTTTTTTTTCGTTTGCCCCAAAATGTGGATGTCGCAAGGTGACAGATCTGGGTTGTGCGGCAGATGTTGCAGCATTTCCCACTTGAAGGTTGCCAGTTTTGTATTAAATACATCAGCGATGTGGGGACGGGCATTGTCGTGGAACAAGATGAGCCTTTTCGTCAATTTTCCATATGGTTTCTTCTTGATTGCAACGTGTAGCCGTTCTGGCGTTTCACAGTATCGGAAACAAGTGATAGTCTCTCAAGACTTAGCAAATTCCATCCGTAATGGTCCCTGACGATCGAAAAAAAAAAGTCAACACCTTTCCGGCGGAAATGATGGCCTTTGCTTTCTTTGGGGAGCGTGGTGAATTTGAATGTTTCCACTGTAAGCTTTGCTGTCGTGTTTCAGGCTCGTAGTAGTGGCACCATGGTTCATCCCAGATAACAATTACAGACAAGAAGTCGTCACCCTCATTGTGACACCGGATCAGATCAGTCAAGGCAGCGCCGAACTTCTCCGTCTTCTGGCGGTGGTTCAAAATATTTGGCACCCATTGCACAAACAAAAGCCGATGACAGAGATGTTCATGAATTATGGCGTGAACCGAACCATGGCTGATGTTCACACGCTCGACCAGTTTATCGGTGCCTATCCTTCGTTCTTGTATAATCAGCTCATCAACCTTTGCAATTGTGTTGGGGGTGATTGCACGGTTGCTTTGGCCCAGTCTTGGATCATCTTCGCAACTTTCACGTCCTTCTTTGAACCGTTTGCTCCAACGCTTCACAGTGGCCAATGAAATGCAATGTACAACGTACGTGGCACCCACAAAGCGACTAATTTCTTTTTGGGAAACACTTTCAGCTGTCAAAATACCTCACGACACCACGTTGTTCAACTTTTGGAGCGTCCATTATGTCACGCAACCATGTTCAGCCCAGTGTATGAGAGCATTAAAGAACATATATGAAGCGGTATGAGCCTTGGAATAGAAGATGAAGAAGCGCAGGAGTCTGGGTTCAGGAAAATAGAAGAAGAAAGTGAGAATAAAATGGTAGACAAGATGGACGCCAGTTCCATAGCAATACCTTCCGTCTATTGTATCCTTTAACTAGGAACGCTACAATATTTTGGCGCAGCTGACAGCGGACTCCAACATGTGGGTGACATTTTTCCTTGAGGAGACCTCCGCAGAGAAGATCATCTTTTCGAGATACCAAGCTGAAGATGAACCGGCGGTGGAACTACCTCGCGAACTCAACTCAGCAGAACTCGTGAACCTGGTTTTAGAGAAGGCTTCCATGGACACTGATGAACTACGTCGGAAGGGTGCTGTGCAAGTGAACTTGCGTCTGGCGATCTTCGACGAATTAGTTCTTCAACCGATGCGTCGAAAGGACTCTGGATCACAGTCGTCGATGGAAAAGGTGAGCCTCGTTTTCAAAGCTCTTCGGCTACAACAAGAACAGATTTCGCAACAGAACCAGCTGGTGGCATCGCTTATAAGCTCTTTAAACGCTGAGAAGCCGGTGACTAATATTGTAGAACCCGATGCATTCGACGGCATGTCTTCAAGTCCAGAAGGTTGGTTTGAATTCTATGAATATGCCGCTGGGAAGAACAACTGGCACTCTAATGAGGACAAGATTACTAACATGCGTAGTTACTTAAGCGGTGTTGCACGGAAGTGGTATGATTTGCACATTATTGAAGAGGCTGGCAACTCTTGGAATCAGTGGAAAGAAAAATTTTTGACGACATTCCGAAGCAACCCAGTGCAAAGGTGGGATGCCGCGCTTAATTTTAAATTCAAGCAAGGCTCCCTCGTCGAATATTTCTTTGACAAACGCCGCCTTTTAAAGCTGGCCGAGCCTATGCTTCCTCCTTCTGCCGTAGTAGCACTAATAATGCACGAACTGCACGCGCAAGTCCTGAAGCAAGTGCAAATACGGTCACCTAAAACTATGGACGGGCTCCTGGAGTGCCTTCACGACATACCATTTACTTCAGAAGAAAATATAAGCGCTCGCTCAAGCAGTCACTTCACACGGTCCGGTGCGGATTGGTCAAGCCGTAATCAGCGAGAACCGCGCCGCCTTGCAGGCGGCACAGAGAACTTGGGTTGGCGCGCTCCCAGAGGTCGGGTGAATAACGTCGACAGCGACCCTGTCCCCCTACTTTCGGACGCTGAAGAGGCTCCGCCGACAAAAAACTGATAAACAAGGGTGATCAGTCCGACCCGATGACCACAACTGAGACTGTTTATTTAACTTGCTCTAGCCTACTTCACATCCCTGTCAAAGTGGGAAACAGACATATGATGGCTTTGGTTGACAGCGGTGCTTCTGTGTCTATAATAAATGCCAAGCTGGTAGATGCAAGTCACCTGCATAGTGGAAGAGTACTACGGGTGCAAGGCTACGATGGAAAAGTGACAATGCATAATCAGTGGGCCTCAGTAAACATCGAGTTCCAAGGTCATGACATAGAGAGTGAAGTACTGGTGATTGAGGGGGTGGCGTATGACTTTCTGCTATCCAGACCAGATATAAAGAAACTAAAAATCAACGTATACTGGGACGATGCGGTTTTAGTGGAAGGGTTATCAAGGCAAGAGACACAGCCGGATAGAAAAGATAACCTGCGAGTTGTCAAGTGTGCGGAGGATATTGCAACGACCTATCCTGAACTGGTATGCATAGGAAGCTATCCACCGGCGATGACGTCACACAAGGTGCCTTTCGAACTAACCGACAAGACCGTCATCCGAAAATCACCTTACAACATGTCAAGAGAGCGCAAGATATGGTTGAAGAAGGAATTGCAGGAGATGCTAGACGCCAATATAATCCGGCCCTCGGTGTCACCCTTCGCCTCTCCCATAACTATTGCACCGAAAGAAGATGGAACTTTCAGACTGTGCACAGACTACAGGGTTCTCAACCGACAGACAGAACTTATACCATTTCCCATGCCTAAGATAGACACGATTATAGATGAGACAGGTGGTTGCTGATGTTTTTCACGTATTGACTTATGCAAAGGTTTCTGGCAGATCCCGCTAACCGAAGAAACAAAAATGTACACTGCTTTTATCATGCCCTTCGACCTGTACGAGTATAACCGGCTTCCTTTCGGCTGGAAAAACTCACCAGCATGGTTCCAGAAGATTATGAACGAAGTCCTGAAGCCTTTCCTATAGTCGGATACAACTTTAGAAAAAAGGAGAGGCCCCGCCCAGATGACCGAAGCGCGACAGCCGAGTGCCTCCGCGACTAAAATAGTCCCGCCAAAAAAATCGTGCTCCTGAAACGCGCAATTCTCGGTATAAATAAAGACTTTTGTATTTTGATGACTGGTTAAGCAGAGCTCTCATGTGCTACAGCACATGCCGGATAGCGACAGAAAAATAACACCGTGCCTTCTACAACGCTGCCCGTCGTCTGCTCTTTAGCTTCATTGCAAGTCACAAAAGTAGAAAGAGCAGCTCTGCATGGCTTTTGCGCTTGTTCGCATGTACACGGCGTATCTACTACTCGTTTTCCAAGCTTAAAATAAATCAGTTGCTATTGAAAAAGTACTTATATAAAACAATGCGTTTATCGCTGAAGCACAGAGCTGACGCGATTTGGCCCAGTTCGAAGCGCGGGCGACCATCTTCTCCGTCGGCGGGGTCACCGGCCGTCTGGCTCATGACGTCAGTCCAGAGTGCGCGCCCATTGGTGGATGCTCGTGTGCATCCGCGTCGGAGGAGTAAACGCCCCCTTTTTTCTAAAGTTGTATCCGACTATAGGTGTCTTTTGTAACGTGTACATAGACGATATTATCGTCTTCTTCAAAACAGAGACGGAGCATCAGGAACACCTGTCCCAGGTATTAAATGCCTTGAGCTTGGCACACCTCAAGGTTAATTTTAAGAAAAGTGCGTTCTTTAAAAAAAAAGTGGTGTTTCTTGGAAGAGTCTTTGATGGGACTACCAAAAGCACGAAACAAGAGTCCGTCGAGAGGATGTCCCAACTGGTAAAACCATATGACGTACACTCATTGCGTGTGTTTTTGGGATTAGCAGGACATTTCAGACCCTTCATAAAAGACTTTGCCATCAAAACAAGATGCCTCACGCGCCTAACACAGAAAGAAGTTCCATTTGAGTGGGATGAGGAATGTGAGAGAGTCTACCGTGATCTGCTGCACAGAATCTCTGCTGACCCTATTCTACGCATACCAGTTTTCACTTTACCCTTTGAACTGAATACCGACGCCTCACACTATGGGACAGGTGCAGTCTTGTACCAGAAATGTCCAGAAGCATCCGGCCGAAAAAAGCGACACGTAGTAGGTTACTACAGCTACACCCTCAAGCCACCTGAAGTCAACTACACCACTACTGAAAAGGAAGCTCTTGCAGTCCTTAAAGCCATTCAGTACTTCCGTACGTACCTAGAAGGTGCGAAGTTTACTTTGTTCACCGATCACCATGCCCTCACTCATCTCTTGAATATGACCCAACCTAAGGGACGTATCGCCAGATCGGTGAACTATTTGCAGCAGTTCGATTTCACCATCTCCCACAGACCTGGACCCCTTTTGACTGATGCAGACGCATTGTCTAGACTGATGATACAGGCCAACAACGAACAATCGGAAGAAATCAATAAAATTAAATTGTGGGAAGGCACTGAACAATTGATTTTTAGGGAAGGTCGCTATCAAGTCCCGCCAACGCTGGTTTCCAGGGTGCTTTATTTGTACCACGATAGCCCAGAATCTGGAGGACACGACGGATTTTGGCGCACCTACAACAAGCTAGTCAAGAGATTTACGTGGCCTCACGTGAAAGAAGACGTCAATCGATACGTTCGTTCATGCCACATTTGTCAAGTCAACAAAGTGAAATATAAGCAGCCTACGGACGCCATGATAATACCTTGCCACTCGAACGTGCCTTTTGAAGTTATACATCTGGATTTCGCCGAGCTAAATAAGAAACGAGAAGGAGTCCGAAAAACGCAAGCTTTTCTTCTGGCCATAGATGAATGCACCAGGATGGTCGCGGCACGGGCAGGAAAAGAAGATGCGAATAGTGTCATCGCCCTTCTCGAACGGGATATGTTTAGGACAACCAAGACAATTGTATGTGACAACGGTCCAGCGTTCAAGAGTGAAAAGCTAGCAAGATGGGCTCGAGACCACAATATATCAATCAAATTCTGTGCGCCATACCATCCCGCAGCGAACGGGCTTGCAGAGCGTGCTATACGAGATGTTAAACAATACATCAGGATGTACGATAGTTTCCCTGGTGGTTGGAAATGCTCTTTAGAAGCAGCTGTAAGACATCACAATCGCTCCTACACCAGTGGCTTGGGATGCAGCCTGCAATTCGCTTCTTCAGGAGAAACCCCTATTCTTCAGGCGGACCGTGAACTTAGGCTGTTAGAAAATCTCAAGATCGTCGAGGAGAGGAAACAGAAATCGCAGGAGGAGAGGTACCGTAAACGAATGAAAAAAAATTTCGACAAGAGACATTGCTCAGATATCCCAGACATTCAAGTCACCGACCTCATTCTAGTTAGGAAAGGAGTAAGAGAATCCAATGCCAAATTTTATGGTCCTTACTCTGTGACAAAGACAGCCACTCAGAAAGGAATATTGAAGACTGTGTGGTACATTGGCGAATGTGGCTCAGTTGAATGTGCTTCGATTGGAAACGTTTTCAAGTATTACCCCAGGAGGGGTTAGCAAAAGAAATTTGGAAGGGTGAAGCGGTATGAGCCTTGGAATAGAAGATGAAGAAGCGCAGGAGTCTGGGTTCAGGAAAAGAGAAGAAGAAAGTGAGAATAAAATGGTATACAAGATGGACGCCAGTTCCATAGCAATACCTTCCGCCTATTGTATCCTTTAACTTGGAACGCTACAATATATCCTCACACCTGCGTGTCACTCTTGTAAATGAGAGATGCCTGTGTGCTACGCGCATGCCTCACAGATAAGGGACTGAACGATTATTGCGCGGGGTGGGTTGGCTCACTTTCATTTGACTTGCCCTCGTACTTTATAAATGCCAAGATGCAATGGAATATACAAATGCGAAGATACAGCTTCATAAAGGGCAAAAAAGTGTCCATGCAAACTAAGTTCACTGCACGTAACACAAAACCGCGCAACAAGATATTTAAGTATACGTATAAGTCCCCAATAAATCAACGTATCTACGAAAAAGTTACTGTATATAATGCGTCAAACAAGGCAAATAAACATGTCGCACAAATACAGATTCACCGATCACAGAATCCACAGCCCCTCTCGCCCCCCTCTCTCTACTCCCTCTGATGCGCCGCGCGCGACGGAAGGCGGCGCGCTTCCTCCCCTCTTTTCTCCCTTGCGCAAACAGGACTGAGCCACCATGGTTGGACCCCCCTCCCACCCCTCCTTACACTTTCACTCGCACATACAGCATGCGGTGCGCGATGGCGACGTTAGCGCCCTTGGACTTTATACGAAACATGAGCGTGACGGTGATGCCAGGAATGTGCTTGGAGTGTCCATATAATTGCCATCGCAACAATATAATAAGAGTATCCAGCAAATGAAGCGTCCCGTGGCCCATTACTTTCTGCAAAGGAAGAAGTAACAAAATTGAACTTTCACCATGCAACAATGTACTTTTTTCCTTTTGTGGGTGGGGGCACCGAAATTAAATAACCCCAAGGAAGATATGTTGGCCACAATTGAACGCCTACTTTGTGTACCTAATGTGGCTACCGAAGGAATATCGAAAAAAACGTGAGACGCTTGGTCCACAGAGAACCATACACATACGTATGGTTCTAAGCCCCCCCCCATAAGCCCCTTCCCCCGCCCCTGCTAGGCCTCTGTACACAAGTATACAGAAGGAGGTCCCAGAGCATGTGGCTGAAAGGGGATCTCAGAAAATGTTCACATCAGAGGAAATACACAGCATAAAACCGCAATACAGTAATCACTAAATGGAAGGTTATAGATTTCACAAAGTAAATGTAGTAAACTGCAAAATAATATAAAGTCATTAGGTAGTCGTAGAATTAAAACAGTAGTTACAGGCATTCGCAACAGAACAAGCCAAAAATACATGTAAAGGCTACAAATCAGAAAAATAACCAAAGAAAAAGGAAAAATGGAAAGGAAATGAGCAGGAGTGAAGTCTAGCTTCCTACGATCAGGGTTCCCTGTCAATAATTGACCTAGGTAAACGTACTCCTTCATAGACTCTAGAGACTGACTGGTGATCATGAACTCTTGTTCCCTTGCCCGGCTATTCATGATTATCTTTGTCTTCTGCATATTAATCTTCAACCCCACTCTTGCACTCTCTCTGTTAAGGTCCTCAATCATTTGTTGGAATTCGTCTGCATTGTTGCTGAGTAGAACAATCTCATTGGCAAACTGAAGGTTGCTGAGGTATTCGCTGTCGATCCTTACTACTACTACGCCTTCCCAGTTTAATAGCTTCAATACTTCTTCCAAGAATGCAGTGAATATCATTGAAGAGAGTGTCTCCCCGTCTGACCCCTTTCTTTATAGATATCTTCCGGCTTTTTCGTGTGCAGAATTGAGGTAGCAGTAGAACCTCTGTAGATATTTTCCAAAGTATTTACGTAAGCATTCTGCGCTCCTTGATTACATAATGCCTCTATGACTGCTGGTATCTCTACAGAATCAAATGCCTTTTTGTAATCTACAAAAGCCATATAGAGAGGTTTATCGTACTCTGCAGATTTCTCGATAACCTGATTAATGACATGGATGTGATCCATTGTAGTGTATTCCTTCCTGAAGCCAGCCTCTTCCCTTGGTTGACTAAAATCCATTGTTGCCCTTATTCTATTGGAGATTATTTCGGTAACTATTTTTTGTATAATACTGGGAGTAAGCTAATGGGCCCATAATTTTTCAATTCTTTAAGATCTCCCTTTTTGTGGATTAGTATAATGTTTCCATTCTTCTAGTTTTCTGTGACCCTTACAGTTGATAGACACTTCATATAAAGAGCCTCCAGTTTTCCAAGCATTATTTCTCCTCCATCTTTGATCAAATCGACTGTTATTTTATCTTCTCCTGCCGCTCTTCCTCGTTTCATGTCTTGGAAGGCCCTTCTGACCTCATTGCTAGTTATAGAGTTTCTGTATCCTGTTCAATACTGTTTCTCATTGAGATATCCTGACTCCTCTGGGTACTGTACTGGTCAGTATAGAATTCTTCCGCTTGTTTTACTATATCTTTGAGATTGCTGATGATATTACCCTGCTTATCTTTCAGTGCATAGATCTTGGTTTGTCCTATACCAAGTTTCTCACTGATTTCAGGCTGCGTCCATTTTTTTCGGTTTCTTCAGTTTTTCTCACGCTATAGTTTCGAATATCACTTATTTTCACCTTGTTTATCAGTTTTGACAGTTCCGCGAATTCTGTCTTCTCTTGAGTTGGACACTTTCATTCTTTGTCGTTTTTTTATTAGGTACTTTGTTACTTGGTAAAGCTTGCCTTGGTGCCTTGCCTCCCACTTTAATTGCTGTCTCTGAAGCCAGGCTAGTTATGGTTTCATTCATTATTTCTATCATCTTCATGTCTCTGTTCTAAGGCTGCATATCTGTTTGCAAGTATCAGCCTGAATTTGTCTGCTTTTACCCTTACTGCTTCTAGGTTAACCTCTTTCTTCTTGACCAATTTTATGCTTTCTCTCTTCAAATTGAGGTGAATCCTAGCCCTGACTAACCTATGATCACTGCACTTTATCCTAAATGTCACTTCTACATTTTGCACTATGCTGGGATCAGCAGAAAGTATGAAGTCAATGTCATTTCTTGTTTTACCATTACGGCTTTTCCAGGTGCACTTTCTGTTGCTACGGTTCCCGAAAAAGGTGTTCATTATTAGAAGCTTCTTTTCTGCGAATTCTATCAGCACCTCTCCTCTAGCGTTCCTAGAATCAGCGGCATAGTTGTGAATTGCTTGTTCACCAGCCTGCTTTTTCCTCACTTTTGCATTGAAGTCACCCATTGCTACAGTATACTGAGTTTGCACTTCTCTCATCACTAATTCAAAATCTTCATAAAACTGATCTATTTTCTCATCATCATGACTGGATGTTGGAGCGTAGGCTTGTACTACCTTTAATATTTACCTCTTATTAAGTTTGATTACGACTACAGCTACCCTTTCAGTAATGCTGTAGAATTCGTCAATGTTGCCTGCTATATCCTTACAGATTAGGAATCCTACCCCGTATTGCTTCTTATCTGGAAGACCTCTATAGCAGAGGACATGGCCATTATTCAGCAATGTATAAGCCTCTCCAGTTCTTTTAATCTCGCTAAAACTGATGATATCCCAAACAATGTCTGATAGTTCCTCAAAGAGTCCTGCTAAGCTAGCCTCATTCGACAGAGTTCAGCAATTAAAGGTTGACAGGGTCTGTTTCCCATTGGCGGACTGCCCGAATCTAGAGATTCTTATCACCCTCTGATATGACGAAGCAAATTGACAATTTTACCTACTTCGTTATATCGAGGTTTAACTGTATATAGCTTTCATTTTTACTTCGTACAGACTTTTTAAAAGATAGCATCCAGCATACTGTGACTTGAAGGCCGCTCGGAGGCCTAACCGCTTTTCAATTTCACTCTTAATAACAACTGATAAGTTCCGAATGTGAGAGCCCATTTTTGTGATAATAGTTTGGTTAGATGCTGAAAGCAACATTTCCAGGTATGTGGACAAAGCAATGATCTCATGTTGATTGTTCTAGAGATCACTTGTCTTTGCCTGAACACAGAGATGAATATGTAACACCATGCGGTGAGCCGGCATGCTGATACTGCATGCTCTTGTGGTACGTCTTTGAAATGCGGGTCACGGGTGCTTTTTGTTGCAGTGGTCTGGGTCAAACAAGTGTCAATTTCCTGGAAAGTTCACGACAAGAAAATTATTAACCATTTACGTACAGTTCCACATGCGTCAGACTTCATATTCAGGAATGATATTTTACGTAATTTCTTTCCAGTTAACCTTAAAAAGGATTGAAGGCAATGTGCTGCATAACATTCGAGTGGTCTTGCTTAATTATAGCACAATCGCAGTGTTCAGATGGATTACCTAAAGAGGCCACATTTCTCGCAATGACAAATGGCACTTATTGGCTAAGTAAATATATTCACTAATGAACTTCTTTGTTCCTGAATTACGGGCACATGTTGTGGTCATGAAGTTGAAGCCAAGCAGTAGTGAAGTCAATTCTGGTTAGCAGAAATTTTAAGATTAGCACCACGTTCGAGATATGTCCTTAAAGGGGCCCTGCAACATCTTTCCTTGAAAACTGAGAACGTGCTGGAATAGGTGTGATCCCATTCAGTGAACCTATTCCTGTAGAAATTTTTGAAAAGGAACTAAAAACAGAGAAGATCTAGAGGGAGCAATGTTTGCGTGTCTGATTCCTCTTTAAAACGTTCCTGCTCAGCTGGGGCTGCATCGGTAGCAATTCCCTGCCTATGGCTCCTTTCTTACTTGTTTCCATGGTGCACTTGGTAAGCATTCCAGGTTGACATCTGGCAAAGGTGCTGGAGAATGACAAAGGAGCAGTAGCAGGATAGGCAAGTAGCAAAATAGGACTTGCAACTGCTACTTTTCCATCAGTTCAAAGAGACACCAAAGGCAAATATTAAGTCAAGCTAAGGTGATGGATTAGTGCTCGAGAATCGCTAAGGCATCAATGTTATTGTGAAGAGAGCCTTAATAATCGAAAAATTCAAGTAAATGCAGGACATCATTAGAGACTTCCCCATGACATTCAAGTACGTACTTTCCAGATGATGAAAGCACTTCTCAGGTAAATTGTGTCACTGGTACTCAATCACTCTTTGCAAAAAACTTGCTTGTGTTGTATTATAAGATGAAATAAAATGCTACTTGTCCAGTTCTATTTCATTTTTAGAAAAAGCCTCGTTGAAATTACCCTTGACGACGACGCGCGCAGTCTAAAGGTTTTGTTTTCGCTGGACTCCGCGCTGCCCACGCTTTTGTGTTTCAGTAGTTTCGTTATCCCGTAGTGCTGCACTGGATTTGCTGGCTTGTTAAACTTGCACAAACTGCAAGTAGCAGATAATTCAACTTCCATGTGATGTCGCGGGATGCCCGAACTGTCTACGCCAACTGACCGAATAGCAGTTGCAGCGGTGAAACCACTGCTCTGTCTTGGCTGGGTACTGCCGTCTGTCGTTCACCGTTTTAATCACCGACAGCAGCAGAGGGTGGTGTAGCCATATGTAACGTCACCACTCCCCCGGTTGCATGGTGGGAGATTTGAATTACGAAAAAGTATTAGGACCGTTGAGATGCAATTTTCTCGTAAAATAAGTATCTTTTTTTTTTGGCGTGAAACAAGTGTTCAGATTTCTGGAATGGTATTTAAACAGTCCACATCGACTTAGTATTTGCCTTTAGTGCCCCTTTAAAAAGTGGAAGGGTGTATGAATTTTGATCGAGGGTGGCTCTTGATCATGAACAATTTCCCAATGGTATCTATAAGCTGTCGCGTGGGTTTATGATGCCATGATTGGGTCATAATAGAGGGGGCCTCAAAAGCAGCAGGAGAGAGTGAACAATATTGTTACGTGGAAGTTCAGCTGGTAAGAAACTATGCCACAACATGGAGGCTAGCAAATTGGATCAAAGGCGCTTTGTTGTCTTCAGTCAGGTGGGTGCAAAGGCTGTCAAGTGTCGCATAGCATGACCTCTGGCAGCAGAAGCGCTGTCCTTGCCTGTCTAAGTGGCAGCAGAGGGGCACAGTATAGACTTTTCCATCGGGGGGGGGGGGGGGGAAGCATCTCCTCTCTGCACTGTTATGCGTGAATACAAAGGCACGCGCTGCAGCTTCATCAGTGCTTTTGTGGCAGGCTGACGTATAACTATAAGTACAGAGGGCATTACATCACGCAAAGAGTTCTCATTGAAAAGGTCTATAGGTTGAGTCTGGTGACATAAACAACATCAAGGGACAGTAGAGTAGAGGACTTAGTGGAACTTCTGGGCATGATCTCGTATGTGTCATCAGTAACTTGTAATGAGGAAGGAGCTTCTTGGAAAGCCCACACGACGGGATGGGAACCAATATTTCATGCAAGGTTGTGGGCTGTCAGCTGCATGCAGTGGAATAATAATTGGCTCACATCTTCATAGTAGCCTTGTCAACAGATCGTGAATGTTTTCTCACCGTGTTCAAAAGGTGCTGCTGTCCCCTTTAATATTTGATACGAAATGTGTTAGTGTTCAAGTTAAGTTTCCCAAAAGCCTCCCTATGGCAGTTTTGGATGATATTTACTGTGATGATAATGCAAAGAATATTTTGGGGACAAATATCTCAGCTGGGGTTAGTCTTAAGATTTCTGAGAAGACTTCACTACTGTTAGGCAATGATTTTAGAATTTCAACATGTGTTCTAAAGAAGAAACAAATTAGTGAATCTTTCTAATTGTTGAATTTTTCATGCAGCTAATTTCCACATCTTCTAGAAATTCACCTGAATATGCAGAACAGTGCTATCACGGGCATTGCATATGTGAATGCGCGCATGTGTTTTTGAATGAGTGGGTGGGTGAGGTATCCTCTGTTTATGTGTCAGCAGCTTCCACCACATTTTGTATACCAAGAGTCCGGTAATGTTCTGTCTGGAGTGGGACAGTATAAATGTGTCAGGTCTCCAAATAAGCCTGTTTTACGGTGTTACTGTCTGGAGAGTGTGTGTGCATAGTCACCTGGTATTTTAATATGGAAAGGCATTGTCTCAACAATGGAGAGCATGAAAATAAACAATGCCTGCGGAGGCCCGTGTATTTTAGACTCATTTATACAGACTGCATCGAGATGAATGAATGAACAAATACTTACACAAGGGAAGAAGGGACAGGATGAGGGCTAGACTTGAGTAAGTCTAATGCTCTTCCTGTCCACTTTTTTTCTTGTGTAACCATCTGTTCACTGGTTTCCTGTTCACTCACATCTATGTGCCAACTCAACCAGTGAGAAACTGCTGGTATACATAAATTTTCACTATTCCCCATGTAAACATTACATGCCTTTTATTTTAAGTGATGAAAAGCATTGAATGAGGAACAGAAAGCTTGTCAAATTTTCTTACGTTACAGTGCGACAGTATTTTGCTGATGCATGAAGCTGTTCATGCCCGAGAACTAGCATTGACATGGCATTGCAATGTATGATGCATATGTGATAATTATGTAAGCAGTGCTATCATTTCGTGGCTGGATTGAGATGTGCCTAAACATAGAGACATTCGAAAAGAGTGCCACCAATATTAAATTACTGAAAAACATGCTTTAGGAGTGGCCTCTTGAACGTGGCATGTGAAGGTGATTGAAATTATGTGTAGCGCCTTGAATTTAGGATAAAGTTTGCAACAGAACACCATGTAGCTGAAATACCAGAGGCATAAACTAAATCAAAGCTTTGACAATACGCAGTAAACTGGGATTTTGCTGTATGAAAGCCATTGTTCCATATCATTTTACACATTTAATTTTGATGCGAAAGCTTAAAATGGCCTATTGAGCAAATGGCCCATTGGGCGTCTGCAGCAGCACCTAAATTGCCATTGGCCGTGACGCGATGTCACTTGTGCGCCTCGTGGGAGCAGAGCAGGTGAAAGGGAACACCTGCTGATGCGCTGGCATGCCAGAAGAGAGGGCATCGCCGCGACGCCATCCTCACTCTTGGAAGCCTGTGTTATCAGTGCGTTCCTTGTGGGAGCAATCACTCGCCTGCGTTCTAACTTCACCTCGGATATCGGTATAAAAAATTAATGTTTAAAGAAAAACAATAAATTCGAAAGGAAATTTGTTGGTGGTAGCGAGTTTTGAACCTACGACCCCATGCTCAGAAGCTGAGTGTCTTACCCGCTAGGCTATACTAGCGCCTCCTAGATAGCAGGCTTGTGAAGTCTGCTTTATGACATCATCCTACTTGGACTGAAATTTTCATTGGCAAGCCTGGCATGGCGAAAGGAGTGATTTCAAAATCGCTGCACCTTACTCTGGAGCATCCCCATTGCATTCTATGGCAGTAGGGCAAGGTAGCACGACGTCACGGATCGAAGTACATTGACTTTGTGCTATATAGGAGGTGTTGGCCAAGCATCTCAACAGACTCGCTTGCCCGTGAGGATTTCATAACTCGAAGGACCCCTCAGCAACGTTAGATTGGACATTAATGCTTTCGCATACACAACTCGTAACTGCTTAGGTTCTCTCGGGTTTTTTTCTATAGATCTCGTCTACTTTGCGACTTGAGAAGTATATTGAGGAACCTGTTTATTTTGGTATTCATGCAAGGAGTAGCATAAATTTTTCAATTATTTGGGTGCGTCTATCTTTTTTCAGCAATGGCCAATACTTTTCATTGGCATTAGCAAGTATGCAATTAAATTGTGAAGTTACCTCCTGTCAGTCTCTGTGTGTCGCTTCGATTTCAGCTAAACCAGCTTCTGAAGCCTTATTTCTTAACCTTCCTCCTATGCGAAGATCACAAGTGTAGCCATCCTTATCTTTTCTGCCTAATTAAAATTTATTGTTATAATGAAAATTGAGAAATTTGAAAATTTGGTCTTTGGATGATGTTTTGTGTCTAGGTTTAAATTCATAATGTCATCAGTACAATGTCACATACTCACGGACACACCTTTTTTTTTTATTGTAAGCATAAATACCATTCTTGCTGCTTGCTGTCAGAGTGGTTCACAGTTATCATGCCTTGCAGGTGAACATCATACTGCCCGTGTTGTTCTTCCTCATATCGCTGTTCCTTGTGGTGCTGCCATTCTTCAGCCAGCCCCTGGAAACATCCATTGGTGCTGGCATCATGCTCTCTGGAATCCCTGTTTACTTCCTCACAATCTACTGGAAGGATAAACCCCTCGCTTACAGGAGAACAATTCGTGAGTACTTGCTTCATCTTACTTTTGCTTTGAGAGGCTGCCATGACTTTGCTAGAAATGTGCTGTTGTCTTATTCTCTGTCTTGTTGGTTGTCACATCTTGTGCTGGAAAATAGCACTTTGCTAGGAAAGGGTGATATGCAGCAGCGGGCGGTCAGCTGCCTGCTGCTGTGGGTGCAAGCTCCCTTTTCAATAAAACAGTTACCATAAGCAGAAACAAATGTGAAGACACTCGCCTAATAATTGAAGCCTACGAAATTCACTATTTCGGTGATGCATGTATCAGTAAAACTTCTGAAACTTTGACTGAGAAAGAATGGAATTTTCTGCACATGCCATGACAGTTTGACTTTTCCGAGTTCTTCTGGGTGCTCTGTTCTTCCTTTTTTGGTTTTGATTGTAAAGTCATTCACGTGATCTGCGATGTCATTCACTAAAGGTAGTTTTGTTCAGCTCGGGGAAGGAATTAAAGATCATTGTTGTTAGGAGCGGCTGTGTGTTCAATGTACCGTTGTTTGTCTTCATGTTTCCCTGCACTCAACCACCTTTATTCATTAGAAAGCTTTTAGAAAGTTGCCAAAACCCAAGTGGCCACTTGTTGTCACTTCCACTTTAGTGGCACAGTCTGTGTGGCAGTGGTTTGCTTTATGGTGGCAAATAATAACCCCCTCATGTAATAAGTAAATAACATCATTTGTCATCTGCTATGCCAACTTCGAATTAGAGGCATAGCCTTTCGTTGCTCCTTGATTTCTACTGTTCAATGTAATCACTGATGAGTGATGCTTTTGTGATGGTAATTGTTTGGTTGCTTAATGCTTGGATGCTTTAATTCTTCGGTCATTGGAAAGGATATGTTGCTTTTGCATGAAATGAAGTAGACAATTATGAATGGGCAGCAGCAACTAAACAAAAAATGGAGAATAGTGTAAGAGTTGTCGGACGATCCTACCGCTGTCAAGCAGATGTAGGACTCGTCGAACTAGTTCGCCGCTGCCACCATTTGAAGGAGTCGGAGGTCGTAGATGAGGAACTCGGTTAACAGGATTTATTTACAGGATTAACATATTTTAAGACAAGATGCATTGGCAGTCTAGCGCGACTCCCATATGGAGCCCGCAAGATTAACATTCAGCAAAACAGCATTCGAGCACACAGCTCACTATAACATCGAGCACTCAGCTCCTTACGACGAGCACGACACGAGCACGAGCACGCTCTAGCAGTCGGCAAACGCTGCTTATAAGCCTCCGCTTGACGTCATAGTTCGACGTCATCGTTCGGCGTGGACGGAGCACGAATGGTCGGGAATGTGCGTCCAATCATGGTAAACTTGCCGCCGCCCCGCAGTACAGCCCACACACACAAAGGCTAACACGTTCGAGCCTACACACACAAAGGATAATGCGTTCGGGCCTACACACACAAAGGCTAACGCGCTCGAGGGCTTTGTAGAACTCTCGGTATAACCCGCGGTGTCGTCGACCGAGGGCCTCGTAGAACTTTGCGCCGTCCCGGGTGGCGCGGCGGCGCACCACATTCCAGAGCTGCCCGCGCGCCACGTGGCCGCCTGTCATCCGTAGTTCTCAGAAGGCGCCTCGTCTGGGGGGGTTGGAACACGCGCAGCGGGCTGAAAGCTGGCACGTTGCCACCCCCGTACGGCCATTCCTAACAATAGTGAGCCATGAGTACCAAGCATATAGGTACCAGAATCTGTGAAAATCACTTTCTCAGAGGCACTTGTCAGCAGTCTTAGATATGCCGTTTGCCAGTACTACAGATATTTTTTTTTTCTTAAGTGCATGAAGAGTAGGACAGTGGTAAGTATATCATATCACAGTGCACATGCTCCATATCTCTTCTGTACTTTGTCTGGTTTTCGCTTCTTGAATTAATTGATACCAACTCATCCCATAGCTCACTACTCTTCTTGCTTCATGAGTTCATGTATTAACGACCAATCAGTTAAACATCACAATTGTTAACCCCTAGCTGCTAAACATGCATTATTTGCATGTGGTGAACTTTATATAACCCTGTGACGAGCAACAATTCATTATGGAGCACAAAGCGCATGTGAGAAACAATGTTTCTGACTGTGAAACATTGCTAAAACCAGAGTTCTTAACACTTCAATAAAGGAATTACAGCTCGGTGCTTTTGGTACTGTGAAGTGGGGATTGCATGGTGGTGGTTTGCTTTAACTGCATAGCACTCAAGATGCGCTGTGATTAATCTGAGAAAAGCAGCAACTGCCGAGTGCTGGCAGAGTAGTGGAGAAAACAACAGCACTATGTTGGCTAAGGTGACATGGCATCTTGAATCGGAAGTGGCAGCTGAGAACAACGCACTTCACATTGCCTTTGCAACAATATCTTTTTTGTTATGCTCCCATGCCATGGTTAAGTATTGAAGCGGTCTGCGCTGGACGCATGAAAGAAGACGAAGGAAGGTGCTAGGGGAGAAGTGAGAAGGAAGAAGTTGGAATAAAATGGCGGACGACACCCGTCTCACTTAGATGATGTCATTTCTGTTGCTGTTCTAGTTAGGAACGCTACATTTTGGCGCAGCCGACAGTTTTCGAAGACCAGCGATGTGGGTGACGTTTTTCGTCGACCAGGCGTCATCAGAGTCTGTTGTGTTCACCCGATACCAAGTGCACGGTGAGCCAGCGACGGACCTTCCTCTTGAAGTTAGTTCTACCGCGCTGATCAACGTGGTACTGCAACAAGCTGCAATCAGCCGCCAAGCCCTCGTGCAAACAGGATCGGTGACAGTGAATCTACAACTGCAGACACTGAGCGAACTCGTTCTGGAACCCATACGACGTGGCACCCTCAAAGAGGAAACGCCTGCCGGGAAGGTGAGCCTAGACTTGAGTGTTATGGAACTGCAAAGGAACATTATACAACAGATCGAAATAATGAGAACTTTCGTCCAAGCGCTTAGTCGAGAGCAGTCAGCACGAAGTATTGTTGAACCAGATGTTTTTGAAGGAAAATCGCAAAATGCACACTACTGGCTGTGTTTTTTCGAGTACGCCTGTGACAAGAATCTGTGGCACTCCGACGACACAAAGATTTTGCATATGCGCCGCTATTTGGGCGGTATAGCCAGAAAATGGTATGACGTGCAACTCATGGATTATGGAACAACATGTTGGGAACTGTGGAAAAGCAACT
The DNA here is from genome assembly GCF_038994185.2 of Dermacentor albipictus. NCBI lineage: Eukaryota > Metazoa > Arthropoda > Arachnida > Ixodida > Ixodidae > Dermacentor > Dermacentor albipictus. Next base: position 143,680,202 of record NC_091821.1, on the reverse strand, counting down.
TTTTAGGGGCTTTCGAAGGCAACGCAGTAGAAAGATGGGATGCGGCACTGCGGTTCAGTTATACAGGTGGCTCTCTGCTTGAGTACTGTCTTGAGAAGCGTCGCCTGTTGTATTCTGCAGAACCGAAGCTGTCGTCTTCTGCTGTTGTAGCTTTGATAACGCAAGGGTTGTGTATCGAGATCCGTTGTCATGTCCAGCTCAAAGGTCCAAGAACGTTTGATGACCTTCTGAACTTTCTACAGACCTCAGTGCCAAGAATTACATCGAGAAGACAGCCAGATGGTAGAACAGAGCAACTTGATTCCAATCTAGAGTCGTTGCCGTCAACTGAATGTGAACACAGCTTCATAAACAAATCTCTGGGAAGCGTAAATCATGACTGTGAGGATGGTGAAGAACCAATTACCGCAGTTCACGGCAACCTACTTCCACATAATCTGTCTACCGTGCATCACAAGCCCCAGAAAAAGAGCTTCAGTGAGACAGTATATTTGGTGTCGTCAAGCTTATTGTACGCCCCCATTAAGGTAGATGGCATTGAAGTGAAGGCTCTCGTTGACAGTGGAGCTTCGGTATCTATTATCAACAAGACTCGAGTGGATGCCAGTCGTCTGCACGCTGGTAGAACATTGCGTGTCCAAGCCTACGATGGGTCAGTGACCATGCATAGCGAATGGGTAACCCTGGCTATTGAATTTCAAGGAAATGCTATTACCAGTGACGTATTGGCCATTCCCAATGTCACCTACGATTTTCTTTTGTCCCGTCCAGACATGAAAAAACTTAAGATGAACCTCTATTGGGATGACAAGGTAATGGCCGAAGACACGATAAGAACAGAAGATCCTGGTGAAGAACCTAGTGTATCAAGGCTAATTTTTCACCACGAAGACATCAAGACTAAGTACCCAGAGCTTATATGCATAGGAAGCTACCCTCCAGCAATGAAATCCCATGTCGTTCCTTTCGAGCTCGCAGATAAAACAGTGGTTCGTAGAACCCCCTATAATATGTCCAGAGATAAAAAGGTGTGGCTGAAAAAGGAGTTGCAAGAAATGTTAGACGCAGGTATCATCCGGCCTTCTGTATCCCCATTTGCTTCTCCTATCACTATTGCACCTAAAGAAGACGGGACATTCCGCCTCTGCACAGACTACCGGGCTCTCAATCGTCAAACTGAATTGATACCTTATCCAATGCCGAGAATCGACGACATCATTGACGAAACCGGTGGTTGCCATTGGTTTTCACGAATAGATCTCTGCAAGGGCTTTTGGCAGATTCCACTAAGTGAAGAAACGAAGAAGTACACCGCGTTCATAACCCCATTTGACTTGTTTGAGTACAACCGCCTACCATTTGGTTGGAAAAACTCCCCTGCGTGGTTTCAGAAGATTATGACGGACATTCTGAAACCTTACCTGGGCACATTTTGCAATGTGTACATCGACGACATCATCATCTACTCAAAGACAAAGGACGAACACCGTAGTCATCTTTCAAAAGTTCTTCATGCCCTCAGTCTTGCCCAACTCAAAGTCAACTTCAAGAAAAGTGCGTTCTTTCAAGATACCGTAGTATTTCTTGGCAGGGTGTTTGATGGACAGACTAAAAGCACCAAGCAAGAATCGGTAGAGAGAATCTCCAAGCTGGTAAAGCCTTATGATGTGCACTCCCTGCGCGTTTTTCTTGGCCTTGCAGGACACTTCCGGGCGTTTATCAAAGACTACGCACTGAGAACAAGGTGCCTCACACGTTTAACTCAGAAAGACGTGCCTTTTCATTGGGACGAGAAGTGCGAAGCTGTCTATCGTGAGCTTGTAAAACTAATATCGTCGGACCCCATCTTGCGAATACCGGATTTTTCCTTGCCTTTCGTGCTGAACACGGACGCATCACATTATGCTACCGGTGCAGTTCTATACCAGAAGCCATCCAAACAAGCTGATCAAACCAAACACTACGTCGTGGGGTACTACAGCTATACCCTGAAACCCGCCGAAATCAATTACTGTACCACAGAAAAGGAAGCTCTGGCCGTCTTAAAAGCTGTGCAGTACTTTCGTACTTACCTGGAAGGTGCCAAATTCATACTTTTCACGGACCATCAAGCATTGACTCAACTTCTGAGCATGGCCCAGCCAAGAGGCCGCATTGCTAGATGGGTGAACTATCTGCAACAATTTGATTTCGTAATTTCGCACCGTCCTGGCCCACTCCTCACTGACGCTGACGCACTATCAAGATTACTTGTACAGGAATCAAGCAATAACCCAGATACAATCAATCATATTAAGCTATGGGAAGGTACAGAAGAGCTCCAGTTTATCAATGGAAGGTATCACGTACCACCAACTATGATTCCAAGGATTCTTCATCTATACCACGACACCCCTGAATCGGGTGGACATGATGGCTTCTGGCGCACTTATAAGAAATTGCTCATGAGATTCACATGGCCGGGCATGAAAAACGACATCAGCCATTACATCCGCACATGCCACCTCTGCCAGGTGAACAAAGTTAAATTCAAGCAATCGACAGACGTTATGACAAACCCTGAATATTCAAGCATCCCGTTCGAAGTAATTCATTTGGACTTCGCGGAGCTCAAAAAGAAGGGGGAAGGAGTCAAGCGAACGCAAGCTTTCTTGCTCTCCATAGATGAATGCACACGGACGATTGCGGCTAAAGCTGGCAAAGAAGACGCAAACAGCGTAATAGACCTCCTCAAAGCTGAGTGTTTTAAACACACAAAGACGCTCGTCTGCGACAACGGGCCGGCTTTTCGGAGTGCCAAATTATCAAAGTGGGCCCAGGAGCACGGCATCATGATAAGGTATTCTTCTCCATACCACCCGGCAGCAAACGGCCTAGCGGAACGTGCCATACGAGACATCAAACAGTATCTGAAGATGTATCCAGACTTTGCCGGTGGCTGGAAGTGCTGTCTCGAGGCCGCTGTGAAGCATCACAACAGATCATACACCACGAGTTTAGGCTGCAGACCTCATTTTGTAACTTCAGGTACAGCGCCCATACTTCCTGCAGATCGTGAGCTAGGTCTCCTAGAGAACCTCGAACTTGCAGAAGTAAGGAAAACTGTCAAAGAACAGGAGATCTACAAGCGCCGCATGAAGCGAAACTTTGATAAAAGGCACAGTAGCGAGATACCGGACATACAGCCTGGAGACTATGTCCTTGTAAGGAAAGGAGCTGTGCCCTCAAATTCAAAATATTGCGGACCATTTCAAGTTATTAAGACTGCATGCCAGCATGGAATATTGAAGAATGTCTGGTACACCGGAGCCTCGGGCCAAACGGAGTGCGCCGCTATTGGAAACGTATTCAAGTATTACCCCAGGAGGTGTAATTAAAAGAAATCCGGAAGAGTGAAGCGGTCTGCGCTGGACGCATGAAAGAAGACGAAGGAAGGTGCTAGGGGAGAAGTGAGAAGGAAGAAGTTGGAATAAAATGGCGGACGACACCCGTCTCACTTAGATGATGTCATTTCTGTTGCCGTTCTAGTTAGGAACGCTACAAGTATCATTGCTACTTTTTTCCTTATTGAAACCATCATCGCTCGCAGAGAGTTGCACAACTTCCCCAAATGGTGATGAAATAGTTGCCGCAATTCTTTGCTGCTATCAGTTACATTAGAAAATGGTTAGCTGGAGATTTAGGTCTATATGGGCAACTTCAAATTGTATTTAAGGTGACACATCACTCGAAAAGAATAGGATATGAAGGAATTTTGTGTTCAAAATTTATTATTAGGCACTAACACTAAAAATAAAAAAAAAGAGTGCAGGAACCAGTGAAACCAGCCAGAGCAACATCTGGTTGTGTGGTGTGCAAGAGGTGATTGCAGCTTTCACAAAATGCCTGATATATGATTTAAAGTCAGCGCTTTTCTCTTGGAAACAACTGGCAAAGACTTTACTGTGTAGCAATACTTAAGGCTCCTGAAAAGAAATAGCACTATAATAAAGCATTATAAGAAAATATTTACTTGTAATTGGCTCATAGGAAGTAGCAGCTAAAGGAATTTACAGACTTAAATATCACACGAAGTCCTTTTGGTCTCACAGCTGGATCAGTTTCTCTGGAGGTTATTATGGTAAAATTAATGTCAAAATCACCCTTATTAATACGCACCAGTCATATTTTGGTTTTGGTATTTTAAGTGCTTCAGTTTATGCTAACAATAGTTGAATAATTAAAGAAACTGCTTAGTGAAATACAAATTTTTCTTCTTGTCAGTTCAAGTTCAGCTTAAGCTGGTGAATCTTGTATCATCTCCAGTGGGTACAAAGTAGCAGCTGAATTTTTTTATATAGTATATTGAGTCATTTTTACCACAAGGTCGATTGAAATGGGCTGCGAAGCTTCGGGCAGTAAGCAGTCTAGAACCAATTGTCACTGACATCAGCAAGGGCGGTTATGGGAGCAGTGATTGAAGTGTGAGTAGGTGAGGAGGGAACAAACATTCCTAAAAAAATGTTTTTAATCAAAAACATTAAGGCACAACTTAATCTCATTCAATGAAAATAAAATTCCTAATCAATTATATATATCATGAGGAATAAAACATATGCCTTTTTATCATGGGTAATAAGTACCACTTTTATAGCGCTTGCTAAAAAAAGGGCCATTCACTACGCTATCAAGTGAAATGCAATGCAGCTCCTGTAGTGTGCAGAAAGGCACGCTTGTAAAGTTCAACTGATACTGTATGCCCCCTCTCACAAGTTGTGTTGTTTGTTTGTCAGTGTTTGTCTGAGTTATGGTGGCGTTCTGTTTGCGAGGTGTGTTTCATCGTCATTTTGTGTTCATTCAATAGTTGTGAGTTACGAATGCCAGATAATTGTTTAATTTAGCTGCTTTCATTCAGCTGTGCTGGCTGATGGACTCAGCGTCCAACACTGCGACCAACACTCAAAGTTTTTTATGTCCCACGAAGAAACAATGTTCTGTTCATTGGTGCAACAGCTATACAACTGGCATTTCACTGCATTGGTTTCTGCGCTAAAAGTTCAAAACGGATCGAGGCGAATTGCGGGGCATATGAAAGTACTGCTCTGAAAGTAAGGCAGGCCACATAAATAAATTTCACACCTTTGACAGCAAATATTACATCACTTCTTTTTTTAAAAGTAAATGATACATTATTTTTTGTTCTGCCGGTAGTGTTCCATCATCACACAGATGGCACTAAGCCCCATGAACTGTCAATGAACCACCATGTTTTGAAGGTTTGGGCTTCTATTGAGGCTTCACTACCAGGTGTATTCACCTTGTTTACCATTTCAACCATCACAAGCAGAAAAAAATTTCTGCAGTACAATAGGCATAGACAACCATACAGGTCTGTATGTGTGTGTGTCGAAGGTAAAAATATTGTAGCTTTGCACGCATATTGTTGCAGAGAAAGCAGATCTATGCGACAGCTTGCCTTGTGACTTGCTTCTTCATTTTCCCTTATTGTTTTCGTTTTTTTTATGTGTTTTCAAATGGCTGGTAACTGCTGGTATTTCTTGGGATAGTAGAAAAAAGCATGTGATCAATTAATACATAAGCTTCTGTAATGTTTATTAAGTGCTGAAGGCCAAAAGCTTTACAATTGGTTACATAAAATAAAAAGAAAACAACAAAATACAGTGAGTAAAATAGTCAGTATGGCTTTTGATTCTACAATTTTAGCCAGTAATCATCATCGTCATAGGATTTAGGCTCCTTGCAGGATGAAGGCCACTTGCAGAGATGTCCAGTTACTCCTGTCTTGCATCAGCCGGCTCAAATTCTGCAACTCTTATCTTATTTCACCACCTAATTTTGTGCTGTGCTTCTGTTTCCATTGCCACTCATCCTGTTGTTCTACTATACTGTCAGTTTTCTGCACGAGGCATTACATGATCTGCTCAGCTCGAGTCTTCCTCTTAAATATACTAGAATATCAGCTGTATCTGTTTACTCTCTAATCCATACTGTTACCTTCCCATCTCTTAGCATTACAACTACTGTACAATTTTTTATTCCATTGCTCGTTGTGCAGTTCTTAGCTTCTTAATCTTTATCTTCCAGGTTTCAGCCCCATGGGCTAGTACTGGTAGAATGTATTGAGTGTATACTTTTCAAGAATGCCATTATGCTGTTGGTCTTGACTTGAGAGTGCCGGCTATACGCACTCCCACCCATTTTTTATATTTGTCCTAAAATTGCTGTATCATGATTTGGGGTCCCCAGTGACTGGTACTTACTTGGCTTATGTAAATGTACTCTTGCACAGCTACTAAAGGCTTACTACCAGTCGAGAGCTCTTGTTCACTTGCCAGGCTATTGAACAGTACCTTACTCTTCGGCATATTAGTCTTCAAACCTACCTGTAGACTTCACCAAATAAATCTCCAATCATTTGTTGTAAGTTATCTCCAGAATTTCTGAATAGGAGAGTGTCATCTGCAAACTGCAAGTTGTCTCTGACATACTTTGAAGTCGTGAGGCATTCCATATAAAGAGTTGCAAGCTTTCCGAGTGCAATATCCTCGCCAATTTTTGTCATAGCGACTGTTATTCCGTCTTATTCTGCTGCTTTTCCCCTGTGGATTTCTTGAGAAGCCTTTCTAACCTCATCCCTAGTTACACATAGAACTTCAATCTCTCCTTTTCAACTGCATCCTATCTTTAATACATATATGGCTGTTCTGGGCACTGTACAGTTAAGTGTAGGATTCTTCCACTGCTCTTATTATTATATCATTGCAATTGCTTATGACATTGCCCCACTTATCTTTGACTATATACATGTTCCTGTTGATGGCAAGTCTGGTTTTATGCTTCCTCAATCTATTCCTGTGTTATAATTTGGAACGTCACTTGTCCTCTTGATCAGTTTTTGCAGTTTAGCCAACATTACGTGATGATTGGAATTGGAGACTTCTATGCTCTGGTGTGTTCCTTTATTAGGTCCTTTGCTGCTTGGCACAGCTTGTTTCTCTCTTCGGAATTTAGAGATGTCCTGCAGCTCACTGGGCTTTTAGTACTGCACTTTAGTATACAGAACACTTCTACACCCTGCACAATGCTGCAATTGTCACAAAGTGTGAAATATTTAATTTCTTGCTACCTTGTTTGAAGTTTTCCAGGTCTACCTTATTACTGTGTTTTCAAAATAAGGTATTCATTATTCATAATTATTCCCTTTCACAAACTCTACCAGCTTATGTTTTCTACTATTTCTAGAGTCAATATCATCGTTCCCGTTTGCCTATCCTCCAGCTTGCCATTTCCCTGCATTTGCATTGAAATTGCCCATGACTACAGTATACGAAGTAGCTTAAGAGAATGTGTTGCTGAGCTAGTTAGTTGATACTTTCAGGTTTTATTTGCGTTTGTTAAAACCTGCAAGTATGAACCAACTACAACTAGCCCAGCAACACATTCCTTTAAGCTACATTTGTTCTACTGTAGGCCCTGCTATTTGTTTTCCTCCATGACTGTCATGCATGAGCTTTGTGAAGTGCTCGGCAAGGTAAAGGTTCGTTCATTACGTACGGGTAGTGTACGCTGGTACGTGTCGTACTTGCCCTGCTGGCTATGCGGCATGTCTCAATGCCTTGGCTTCCGCGTAGCTGGTGCGTTCTAATTGCCAGGAGACCAAAAAGCCTCTATTGACACCCATACAAACAAGCCACAAGTGAGTGAACAGAACGTGCAACTTTATGGGCAGAACACAAGCAGTGTACATTCTCGTGCAATAGCAGAAATAAAATTTGCATGTCGAGATATGCTGGAATCATGACACGAGTTCGTAAATGGCTCACCGTCGTCGTCGCACATGGCGGTCTGGTAACGAGTGACAACCAGCGGCGCAAGCAGATTGGACAGAGTGTCCGACCTCTTTGCAGCGGCAGTCGCCGTTAAAGATGAGCAACTTGCAGTGCAAAGCAATCAGGTGACGCAGGCATCTGCTGCCACAGCCTACACAGCAACCTGGACTACCCGGCATTTTAGCATTGACTCCTTTCCAACCTGCACGTTTATTTCTTTCGGAGGCCGCTAATGTGTGGCTCAAACTTGGTGTCCCACATTGTCCCAATATGGACAAGTCGCTTTTGTGGGAATCACGTTCATCAGCCACTTTTGCTAGCCTTTCCACCCAACTTCATACACATCAGACATTGTAAGCACGTATGCTGGTTTCCGTTTCTGCTTAATCGCAGCCGAGAAAGGCCACAGGCGCAATTTTCCCATGGCTGCAGTAGGAAAGGGTGAATGCGGAGCACGAATCATGGTGTGTGTAAATTGGGAGTCTATGTCGCTGTGCAGACTGCAGGAGCAAATGCTTACTTCGAGAGACTGCTTCCCAATGCAATTGACCAGGCCACCATATACGAAAAACATAACACAGCGACCGTAACCAAGTGAGATAACAGCAAAATTAAACAGCAATCAATCACCGCATGAGGTTCAGACAATACATTATACATTGGCTGCGAACCATATGGCAACAGTGAGCATTCACATACACGGGTCTCTTAGGTTACATTCAGCCGCCTACCTACAGGCATAATGCTTGCCTTCGTCGCATGTGGTAGTCGGGTAACGAGCGACAGCCAGCGGTACAAACAGATTGGACAGAGCGTCGCACCTGTTTGAACCGACAGTTGCCGTTGAAGATGAGCAACTTCCATTGCGAAGCAATCGGGTGACGCAGGCATCTGCTGCCGCAACCAACACAGCAACATGGACTACCCAGCAATTTAGCGTTAACTCCTTTCCAACCTGCACGTTTATTTTCTTTGGAGGGCCGCTAATGTGTGGCTCACACTTGGTGTCCCACTTTGTCTCAATATGGGAAGTCGCTTTCATGGGCATCACCTTTGGCAGCCATTTTTGCGGGCCTTTCCACCCATACGGCTATCAACTTCATACACTTCGAACCATGTAAGCACATATGCTGGTCTCCGTTTTGAGCGAATCATGGCCGAGGTAGGTCAAAAGCACAATTTGCCCATGGCTGCAGCAGGAAAGAATGAACGGGGAGCACCAGTTACGGTGTGTGTATACTCGGAGTCTATGTCGCTGTGCGGACTGCAGAAGCAAATGCTTACTTCGAGAGACTGCTTCCCAATGCAACTGACCAGGCCCCCACATCCAAGAAACGTAACCCGGCTGTCCCACAACCAAGTGGGGCAGCAAAACCAGATTCTGCAATCAATCACTTCAGTGTAGCTTGTGCAAAGGCCCAAGATATTGAGGAGCAAGAGCAATTATCAACAAGACTAGGAATATGGAAAATGAGAAAGCTTGCATTCAAGAGAGAAGCCACTCTGCTCTGCAATCATTGAAGCCTAAAAACATCAAGAAAAGTAAAATGGTGCATAGCACACGGTGTGTAGGTTAATGCCAGACACGTGCCAATGCTGCATCAGCTATTTCAGGAGAGCAATTGTGCATGACAACATACACTAGAAGATACTGCTACAGATATGTTAGGCTACTAGACAGTGACTGGTATTAAGCATGAGCGAAGAATCGGTTGACCTTTATGTTTGGATGAGGATGAATGGTCTCTAACGAGAATGGGCAATGAAAAAGCTTGCATTTATAGAAGAAAAATTACACTTGACACAAATGGAATTGACATGGCCAGGAAGCTGATTAAGGGCAAACTGACGGAACTCTTTTGGCCAGCGTCGTCCATGCTTGGTCAGAAGTTGCAGGTGCATCTGAAGACGAAGAATTTCTTGAAAGTCCTTTTTGAGTTACCTCGATGACTCAGCCAAATGTCCGTGCTGGTGGAATGGTGGCTGAAGCTCTTTTCAGTCTTGACACAGTCCTCTGCAGACTTGATATCTCATCCAATTTCTTCTGCGTGCGCTTTTGTTCATGGTGTAAAAGCCTTGCAAATTCAGCTCCAGCCCCTTTCTGTTGGTGTAGATTAGAGCTCCTGTGATGACCAAAATGTGCTTGGCATGGACTCTGTTGGGGCGGAACAGTGACACATGAGATACAGCACAGATTAGCCAAATTCATGTGTGTTTTCTTTTATGTTCGAACCAATTATACTGAACCATAAATATGAACAAACATTCATATCTGCTGCAAACAGCAAGCCAATACAGCATATATCAAGCATATTTATTTCTGAACCATGTGTTGTTTACCTTCTAGTAGCAGCCAGCGTACACACAATGGCCTTGTTGTAGCAGGCAGCAGCTTCTGTTTAGTGGGTGGAGTGTGTTGCTTTATACGGGTGCCATCCTCATTACTGCATGTCTGGAACAGAAATTTTGACTGAATCAGAAATTGAAAAAGCACAAGTTTGCAATGAAATGCAAAAAGGTGCGACATATATATTGTAATGATTTGTGACTACAGAACACATGCAAATGTACACTGTCTGTTCTAGGGTGCTTAAGCAGCTTGTTAAATAAATATTGCTATTGTCCATAAAATTGATGTCTACCTAACTACAATGCACGTCAACAGCTTAAGTATTATTAAGATCACAAATGAAAACATTTGTGCGTTCATTTATATACTAGAAGAGATCACGCTGCTGGTTCCACAAGCAAATGCATGAAAGTCGTGAAGCTATTAGAACTGATGCATTATTTTTCTGCATGAACGTGATGCACCGCTTCACTACTACAAACATAAATGCCCTACGGTAAACCAAACTGAACAGCAAGAACATTTGGAACCAACAAGCACGAAATATGGGTGAATTATCATGCTTGCAACTGTTTAATACATTAAATTCTGTACTTTCACTTCATTTTACCAAAGGATTATTCAGTTTTGTGGACGATAGAAGTTTCCGGCCGACTCGCAAAAAAAGTTTTATATGTATATTGATAAGGCTACTCAGTCACCTGTGACCACGGCTACAATAAGATGAAAAATGAGACGCACGTTTCGATATCGCTCTTTCTTTCCTGATTGTGTATAACGACAGCCTCGCAAGTAAAGGTTTATTTAGGAAACAGCAACTGAGATGCTGACTGCCCATATGTAATGCAGGATATATTTTGTTAACTTGTCCCCGCTTGTAAGTTAATGAGACGGATATTATATAACGATTCAAACAGCGGTGTTAAATGACTCACCGTTATTGCCGTTGTCAGCCTCAGCAAAATCCAGCTCCCGTTTCGATGCACACGTGTTCCGAATGGCTCACGACCAAAACCCAACTTTCGGGCTTACATGTCCGCTTGCAAACACGTCCCTTCACCCCAAGTTAAATAACGCGAGACATCGAAGCACAATAAGCTAGTTTTAGCAACAAAGAAGCAGCCAGTCTGAGTGTACGAACGAATGAATCCGTGCCACCACGCACTCGAAAATACCAGTAAAATTTTAAAATCCAGGCCAGAGGTCACGTGAAAGATCGATGATGCTGAACGCTATTTGCGTTTATGACGAAGAAACGATAAACTTACTAACAAACAGTACAATATCTCATTAGCAATGATAATTTTGCCCTCTTTTTTATGTAATAAAAATGCTTAGTTTGTAAGATAAAATGGATGGATGGATGGATAGATGGATGGATGAATGAGGCTCAACCCTTTGAATCGGATGGCAGCGGCGCGCACCACCTAGCCTTGAATGGTACTATATGCATGCATACCTATGTATTTACTCCTTTACTTTTGTGGTGATATTATCCACCAATCAGATAGCTTCCGTTTAGTTATTTCTACCTGTTCAAAGTCTATTTTACTTTCACGGTCTTTAAGACCCAAAGCTTTGAATAGTTCCCCATTACATTCAACTGCAGGGTGAAGGTGTTTACAAGCAAGTATAAGGTGTTCAGCCGTTTCCTCCTCCTCTCCACATGCCCCGCACAACAAGTCTATCTCGTGGTATCTGGCTCTGTACGTTTTAGTCTGCAGTACACCTGTCTTGGCCTCAAACAACAATGAGCTTCCTTTAGAGTTATCGTAAATATTTTCTTTAGTTATTTCTTGCTTAAACGTCATGTATGTCTCTAATGCTTATTTAGTTTGCATCTCTGTTTTCCTACCCCTCTCTGTCTCCTTAACCTTTTTCTTGATGGATGATTCCTTACCTGTCCCCCCACTGTTGCCCAAGTATTTGCTTGACAAATTTCTAGTTTGCTTCCTCCACCTTGTGTCAACATTCCTCGTGTATAAGTAACTGAAAACCTTCCTAGCCCACCGCATTTCACCCATTTTTCTTGATCGCTCCTTAATTACAATCTTGCTACTAGCCTCTCTGCCCTTGAAAGAATACCATCCCAGATCCCCCTGCACCACAAGATTTGGTGTCTTGCCATGTGCTCCCAGAGAGAGCCTACCCACACCACGTTGCCTAGTTTCCAACTGTGCCCGGTACTCTGCTGTTAACATAGAACTGCATTGGCAAAAGTCAGGCCCAGAACCATTACCCCCTTCCATATCCCTTGTACCTGTTGTAGTTCCACAGTGCCCTACTCATTATAATCGCTGCACTTCTGTTACCATTGGTCGTTACATATTTTTCGTACTCTGTCAGATACTGAATTCCATTATTTATCCACACCCCAAGATACTTGTACGTATCAACTATCTCAAGCGTGGCCTCCTGTATTTTATTCCCACCGCAGATGTTATCATTAAAAATCATGACTGCTGATTTTTCTATGCTGAACTTCAAGCCTAATCTGTCTCCTTCTGTACCACATATGTCCATCAATCCCTGCAGATCTTCTGTATTGTCAGCCATTAATACAATATCATCTGCATACATCAGTCCTGGTAATGACTGTTGAATCAATTTTCCTTGTTTGCTATCTCCACGTTTACTAGAGCGAATACCAAAGTGTCTCCAAAAGTCCGCCGGCCCATTAGAGGTGCTGTTCTATAATGATTCAATGCGAGACTTGTGATCCCGCTTTCTCAATTTGCGTATACATTTGTTGGGCTGAGGACTTATGGCTTTTCTATGGGCATGCCCTTACGCTGTTAGAGCAGTTCTAAGTTACGCAGAAAACCAATGAGGAAATTTACGTAGTTTAGGCTTGTACTGGTGTATGTAGTTGTGAATACCACCTAGAACTACCTCGTTAAACCAATGGAGCTGTTCGTCGACGTCACATATACTAGTAATGAGAGACAAATCAACGGTAGAGAAAAACTTCATAAGGCCTACGTAGTCACCAGATTTGAAAGCATAGCGGGGGAACTTCCTGATAGAATCTGAACGGTTATAGCGTAAGGCCGAGAAGGATGTGGATATCATGGGGGGGGGGGGGGGTGAAACTTGTCAGACCGAAAAAGGGAAATGTCAGAGTTGCATTCTGTTGCACTGTTGCATTCTGTACATTTGGCAGGCACAGGTCTAAAACATTACCGCGACAGTTCTCAGTTGTGCTGCTAAAGGGAATTAAAAACTGGGAAATCGAACAACGAGCTGCATTTGTTTCCTGTGAAACTATTGTAGTGGGAAAAGGTGTAATTGCTCCACTGGATAGGTGGAGCAACTGCAATAAGTAGTTGGCGCTTTATATGCGTGGTCACGTGTTCAGTAGATGTGATGACCTCATGTGATGTGATGTCAGGATTGAAGTTGGGTGGTACATAAAAAGCTCCAGGTTCTCGTACAGTTTCTAGGCCGAGATGTCTAATGGCGTTTCACTGGTCGATTCGGAGCAGGATTTCTTGCTCCGTGGCAATGAATCCGAATTTCACTGGTCGATCTGCTAGCGGGTTCGCGCTTTGCGCTAATCGTTTCGGATCAACTCGCTCCGCGCCGAATCGCTCTCACTTGCTCCACCACCGAGGCACGGATTCGGGCGCAAATAGCTCGCGTCACTTCCGTCTTCAACCGAAATCGGTACCCGGTCGGTACTCGCAACATTGTGTTGCTTCGCAAAATGGTGGGGTTTGGTGCTGCTGTAGAGCTCGCGTTTAGCGATGAGGGCTCGGACGACAGCGATTACGAGGTGACGCAGGTGCTGTACGAAGTCTTCTATGTACGTTGTCCATGCGCAATCCTTGCGGGCCCGACATGGAAATGACGGACTCTGCGACTGCCTCGGTCAAATTACGCACAGGGCCCGGCGACTTTGGTTGCCGTGGAAACATACAGAGCGGAAGTCGGGCATGGTCTCTGGAACCGGTTTGTGTGACGTGTACATACGCACACTTCCTGTGTGTTCCTCCGCGGAGCGTTTTGGCGCTCCGCTGGCCGATTCGGATTTGTGAAACTCGAGCGCTCGCTCGAGGATTTCGGCGGCCGCTCTAGATCGACCAGTGAAAAACGCCATTACACATTTAGGGGATCCGTCAACGATAATTAGGACACCACCACCTTTTTGTTTGGATCCATATAAGATTCTGTCACTGTGAAATACATCGTAGTAAAGCGAGTACAGGTCAGACGACAATTAGATGGCACTGCACAGCAGGCACGTACCCAGGATTTTTTTTCGGGGGGGGGGGGGGGGGTACCTCTTCCTAACCTAACCTAACCTAACCCAAGGTAACTTTTCTGTTCAAATGAGAGGGGCGGGGTACCTTCACTAGCGTAAATGTGAATAATGCCCACCGTTCGCTACAAGAACGCGTAAATCCGCAGAAGAGAAATTAAATAATGTGCACCTCACAGGTATACGCCTGTGAGATAGACCTCTCCTTTGCTTGACAAACAAGGAACGACATCAAACGGACTCCCGCAGGACGTGCAGTGCCAAGAACAAGTAAACAAGTGAAAGTGTAAAATAAAGATCTCTAGTAGCTTTTTTTTTTAGTTAGCTCTGGAAGACATACAGATAAATATATATTTACGGAAGAATCACAGTTCTTTTGGGTCCGTCGTTTGCTGCTCTACCAAGTTGAGTGTCAAAACCAACTCGTATTGTTATTTTGAAGTTGCGTAACGATGCGTGGCTGCCAGTCCCGTACAACCGCATAGAGCGCAGGACGCTGCAGTTCTAGACGTACTGTGGCCACCGCGAAAGGTTAGAAAAACACCCACGTAAGCATAGCTCAGAAGTGGTAGCTATGTCAGGCGGCTATATACTGATAACGGTAGAAGCGTCATTCAAAACACACGGAATCATACTCCAATTCTGGCGGCGTTTTCTCTACTTCTTTTTAAATAAAAAGATGTCGATCCATCAATGGTTCCACAAGCAACGGTTAAATATGTTAATTTTCGTTTTTCTTTCCTGTTTGGCTGTTGCCTCGGCTCTCTCCCTTAGTAGGTGGCTTAATTTCTCAACTCCTTGCGACTCTTGTTTCCAGTTGCCAGTTTTGCTGGAAAGTGCTGTACAATTACGGAAAAACCAGATGAGGTAACAGGTGACATTCATATTATGGTTTTAACGGTCATTGCCGGGTTTGGTCATGGACGCTGTTTCGCATGATTTCATTTTGCACCTTATGTAACCTATATCACGGGTGTATGGTTCCAAGGATATGTCAGCGTCGCGACGAGCCGTCACTCGAGGAAATAATGAAGCAAAAGGAAATTTTCAACACAAATAGCGTTGTCTCCGCCCGCAACACGCTCCACGAGCATACAGGCCTGCTGAGTACGAACCGGATCCCTTTTCTGGTCCCTGGATCAGTCTAAACAAAGGTTGAACTAACGCGTGACCGTTGTTATAGATGGTGGCAACTGAACGCATGTCGAGTTGATCGCGCTGGCACCGAATCGATGTGCAAACTGGCCTTCACACCCCAGGAGATGCCGATGACTACCGCCGTCCGAAAGGAGTGAAAAATTCAGCAAAATGTTGACCGCCGAATAGCTGTCAAGTCTCAAGATTGATTTGGCGGTGTTTTAGCAATGTGTGTGAGGAGTTGTGGCGCAGGTAGAAGGGATGCCGCTTAGTTTCGCCCCCCCTCCCCCCCTGGGAACGTGCCTGCTGCGCAGTCAGGTTTCTGTTAGTACAGCAACGGGGAAAGAAGAGGAAAGAATGCTAGCAAATAGTTTAGGTGCCTTAGTACGAAGAGCTCCAGCGTTCTGATGATAGATATCTAAATTACTGATGTTGCTGAACATTGGTTAGTAGTCACCTCAGTAGCATGGAGCATATCATCATGTAGCTCACCAGCTCCCCACGAAACACCTTGAAGAGGCAACCAATCGGTCGCACGGACGGGTCGTCAGGGCGTTTAAAAGCTTCGTCGTTAACAACCACATGGAATGAAGAATAGGAGTCGTGCTTTGTTTTGCGTTGCTGGCAAGAGACAGGGTTAACATCGACAGACTTCAAGCGATCAGTCATGTGGCCAGGGCTGGTCTCAAGGGAGAGCTTTGACGCGCAAAAAAAAAAAAAGCCTTTGGGACGTTTGGGTGTTTCGGCAACAGTTAATGCCGACTCATCGATTAAGGCAGGAATTCTCTTTTTGTCGTCTCAGTAGGATTCCGGTCGGCACACCCCTGCGAGGAGGCAGTCGGGTAGGCGAGTGCATCGAAACTTGTTCCGATAGTTTTAGGAAACGTTTGTTTGCAGAAGGCGTCAGCTTGCCAGCAGTGGTTGCGTTGGAAAGCGTGGTTGCATTGACTGGGTGCCAT
Organism: Dermacentor albipictus; assembly: GCF_038994185.2. Lineage (NCBI taxonomy): Eukaryota > Metazoa > Arthropoda > Arachnida > Ixodida > Ixodidae > Dermacentor > Dermacentor albipictus. Next base: position 143,663,666 of record NC_091821.1, on the reverse strand, counting down.
GCTAGCTCGGCATCTAGCGACTGAACTAAAGCTCCTCCATACCGCTCTCGTCGCGCGATGAAGGCGCTTTAGAATGAACGTATTGCCTAAGAGAGGCGACGATGTCTGTCCACTTGGCGAGAAATGCTTTCGATATTGTCACGGCTGAGACGCATGTTTTCCTCGCGCAAGTGGGTCACTTAATCGCTTAAAACAGATATACCTTCCAGCGCGTCAAAGAGGAGTTCACGCAGCCAGTCAAGGTAACCCGGGAGTGAAGGAGAGGTGCAAGGGAGGGAGCCAGGTTCGAAGCGGGAAAGCGGTAACCGGCGCTAGGCCTAACATCCCACTGCGACAACTCAAATAGTGCAGCAGAAAAGAAGTGAGTCAGGCTTTCAGAAGTTGTAGCTCATTTTGCCATTGCACACGTTTAGCGTACACGTTTGTCGCAACTGGTACATCGAAAATACTGCCGCATGCCCCCCCCCCCCCCCCCCCCCGAAAATGCCGAGAGCAGAGTAGATATGCGTTAGTACAGTGGCTAGCCACTGTAGCGTTAGTCAGTGACGCTAACATGCGTCCTTGCTGGGCGACATACTGCGGGAATATATTAATAATGCTAATACTAATAATCGAATAGCCAATACCCGTGCTGTGCGGAACGTCAATTTCTCCTCACATTTAACATATTGAATTTTCACTCTTGAACGTTGAAGCAACCACTTTCTCATTGCATAATGACTTTGCTTTACTATTTCGCGGACGTCGCATGTTGGTGCGAAAAATCGGTAGGTTGAGTATAGAAACGCTGGAGCGAGCAACTTCCTGGTCCAAGATTTGTGTGCAACTACCTTGTGGGGCGCCTTGACCGGCTTTCAGTGTGCCGCCCGATCTCGGAGGCCACAATCGTTGCTTTGGCTTTGCGTCGCATCGCGAATGGCGGCGCATTCGCACCGTCGCTGTCTCAACTTGTGCCTGTGCTCTACGCATGTGCACTTTGCGCGTATCCCTTTAGGGGTGATTGAGGGGCACCAAAGCTTGAAAGAGAAACAGAAGAGAGGAAAGGCAGGGAGGTTAACCAGACGGCACATCTGGTTTGCTGCCCTGCACTTAGGACAGGAGATATAGGACAAACTGCCTGTTTTTAGGATGTACTGAACGCCACGCGCTATGTATACATGTATAGTTCGCATTTCAGTGTGTTGATACAGCAGTGTGACTAATTTCAGCTAATATTTAATCTAAATAACGGAAAAGTCCGCGCTCGTAATTTCAGCCGGTGGATACGCAGGGTTTTTTGTCGAAAGTAATCTTGTAACAAGGAATTATACTGAAGGTTTCTTCTTCAAGCTGCATAAGTAGCGCAAATTAAAAGCTACAGTTCAATAAACAAACAAACTGCAAGTCTTTGACAGCACAAGTTACAACATTTTCTCCTTGTTTGCAGGTGTGGTGACAGAGTATGTGCAAAAGATATTGTACAGCGTTCCGCAAGAAGACAAGGTGGGATCGGATTAGCAGCGTGCATCAAGGACAATTTCCAAGAAACGACGCTTTGGCCCGTCTCAGCACGGTCTTTATGTGTATATATATATATATATATATATATATATATATATATATATATATATATATATATATACGGAAATTCTGTGCTTCTGAGGCGCATCAGTTCGTGTGCTAGCCTCGTTTATAGAAAAGAAAGCGCATCTGTAAGAGTTCTTGCAATAGATTTGCGTGCGAATATGTATTCCCTGATGTTAAAATGCATTTTAAAAGAGCAGAATAAGAACATGGGTTTACGTAAACATTTATTTTTGTATCTGCGTGACTTAAGTAAATTTGTTTCAGAATCTATTCTTTTCTTTATGATAATATATCCTGCAATTCATGCCTTATGTTGTATTTGAAGGCTTTGTGCTTATGCAAAGCACATGATGTTTCTTGTTGACAATTTCGAAGGATGCTGCTCTGTATATTGCTCTAATGTGGTGGTACACTGTAAAGAACAGCTTATGCGTCATATCTTTGCGGTACTTAAGTTTTTCTGCTCGAAACGAATACCGAGTTGTCTAAAAAATGCATTTCTGTTGTTCAAACAAAGAGGTAATGTGTTGGGATTGTACGGTGCTCTTGTATATGTGCTTATAGGTCATTGCATAAGAAGGGAACAGATGACAGAAAAATTACGTACAGGATTCCACCACAGCCACTCCCCCCCCCCCCTCATTTTTTTGGCGCATTATGTTATTTTTCTCGCTAACAGGTGCAAATCACGTGCATTGCTCGTGAAAGCAACAAAATTTGTATTTCTCGCGCTTAGTTTCTGTAAGTATGGGATGAGGTTGCGTCTGACATTTTCTGACCACAAATGCAGTTTAGCTTACTGCAATTATCTTGTATTTAGTCACGTCTGCTATTACTCATTTTAACTCGACAACTGGGGAGATCTAGCGTTGTAAAAATCGGATCTTTTCATGCTGGCTTGTGTTATGAGCGTTAAGCATTTTTTATGTTTCTGTTATCATATTCAAGTACATTTTTCTCTTCGTGAAGATACATCGCAAATCAAGTAGAATACTGTATATTTTTGTTACCATATATACAACGAAATTGTATCCGTGCAGTTAGCATGATTGCTCAGATTTAACCGTAGTTAAGTGACAGCATAGTGCAGTTTTGACTGAGTTAAATGTTATTTGGTTTCTTTTAGTTGTTCTTCTGTCGCCAATATTATGGAAGTGTTCTAACATAAATGAAAAAAAAAAGGTATCGCGATTCTATGTGCGAGTGTTCAAATATTAACCCTTCAAGGAGCACTGCGATGTCTTTTGTTTTGTATAGCACATTCTTTCGTTACTTCCGTCTCTATTATGAGTACTTGCTGTATTTGCACTGACTTGAGGGACAAGAGTCGTATTCCTGTTTCTGCTGCGCTCTGTAAAGAAGCGAGAGCAGTGCGAATGATTGAGAGCATGATATTTTTATTCGTTCTGTACGTGCTGACGAGCACAACCAAGCACTCGCGAAAACAAACGCATTTGTGAACTGTTCAAACCACGGCGCAGTGCTCAGTACTGACAGCCCGTTTGTTGCGAGTGCGGATGACGTGTGTACATATATGTTGTGATGAAGTGCTCGTAGCAAGTGTGGGTTGGCGCTCTTCTGCTATTTCCTTTTTGTAGATAAAGCCACTGTTGCTTGTATTTTAGTGTTTGTATTCGAAATGCAAGAAGTAGACTTTCTCCAAAATGCCGTTGACAAAATTTTATAAAGTCCATGATCTGCACGGACTAGGACGTTACTGCCTGGATTTTGTGAACACGAGTGGCTGTCAATTCGAGCATTCAGTTTTGGTCGGTGAACTTTCATTGAGTCAAATTCAAGCACTTGTGTTTCTGAACAAGGGTGCGAAGTAGTGTTGTTTTTGTTAACCATAATTAACCTGCTATACATTATGACTACGCTTTCAATTCAGCATAGAGTTAAGCAGGAAAGGTCACTGCTAAAACGTCCTGCTAAATGCCAGCGTGGACTTGTGATGACTCACTTGGTAGGGATTGTGATATCCTCGAATAGGTTTGGGCTGGCACAACTCTTTACATAAATAGTGTTTATATATTTGCACGTTACTACTATGCTTTATTTTTGTTAGTTCTCAATTATTTGACCACATAAAAGCTTGCCAAACGTTTTCCGGCTGTGCTGGAAATTTGGAGACAATTATTTTGTGTGGTGCCAAATATTGGCTTTCAGTGTTTCTTAAAGACAAGCAGAACCCAAAGGGACCATATGAATGTGAATTTATCTTGTTTATTATTATTTTTTTTTGCCCTACACTACGTTGCCAAAGCGAAATGGACTGTTTGTTGGGGAAAGTTGTGTTGTTGTTGCCTTTTTCTTCTCACATGTGGTTGCCCTCCTTGGCGAGGTAGGTGGTGAATATTTAGGCAGAGCATGCTAGAAATGTCACGTTGATTTTGCAGCTTTGTTCACCTGCTTGCCGTTGCGCATACGTGCCGACAGTTCGGAGGGAGCCCCTGACCCTCAGGTCGCCCTTGCCGCTCGCGATTTTCCTGACGCGGAATTTGATTGCCGCTAGCTATTGCGCAAGGCCGAGTCGTACTTAGCGCTGGTATGCTGCATTCGCTCGAAATAGCTTTGAGCAGCAGCTGTACGTACATCTGAAAGACGCACACAGTCGGAAGTGGACAACGCCTGGAAGTAACTTTTGCCGGACGGACCGCCATTTGCCTTGCTGAAGCCTCCAGGAGTGTCGCCAAGTGCCTGAGTTGTTTGCCCTGTGTGTGTATGTGTGTGTTCTCTTTTTTTTCTTTGCGCTTGCGCTAGAGTCTGAACGTTTTTGAAATTTTTCATCGCTGCTTGTGGATTTGTGCTCGTGCGAACGCTCTCACGCTTGTTCTTTCCCCTCCCATGTCCCTGTGTTCTTATATTTGGCAGCGATATGTGTGCCTTCGGTTTTAGCATTTGCTTTCGTCGCTCATGATTCACAAATGTTTCTGACACTAGAGAGCACGCTATTTTTGATAGCACACCTTAGTGCTGTCGTTGTTCACGACGCTGTTCAAGCTTTCTTCGTGTGAAAGTGTCTTGCATGACCGACTGGCTACCCTCATTGTGTGCTGCCAGGTACTGGACAGTATGCTTATGTACTGTCAACAAATGTTGAAGCTGAACTGTTTGAGCAGTTTGCATCGGCTCTAAACACATTGCTGCCAAAGGTGCCTTATTGAGAGGAGAATGAGAAGTGTGTGATGGGAGATTTCGTTTGCAAACGCGAGTCATTCTAGGTATGCCGGGAAATAAATTTTTTTCAACCTAAAAACGTGTGGTTGTTCTGACTGGCCCTTTACAACTCTCAATGACTTCTTCTGACGGCTTAAGTTAATATGCGTCGACTGCACGATAAAATATTGCCGGTTTCTTTCGATTGTCCTTGCTGGCTAAGTTGGGCTGAGAAATATTTAATTCTAGCAGCAATAGAAGGTCTTGGATGCGCTTTATGTGATGGTGTTGTGCATCGATTGGCGGTGACGCTGCGTTTTTCCTCGTCCTGCGAGGTGAAGGGTGGAGGAAGGGCGGTGGGAAACGGGTGGTGAGGGGAGCAGGGAGGCCGTGGCGTTGAGCTCTTTTGTTGTTTCTCCTGCAAGTCGGTACGCCCTCTCCTCGCTGCTATCTATCCCTCTCCTTCCTCTTCTGTCTCCTGCCGCGTTACTTTTTTTTTTCGTTGGCTTCTCTTTCTCTTGTCTTTTGGCCCGCTGGTTCTCGCTCACTTCCTTTCTCGCCTTTCTGTGTGCGCTTTGTTTTCTCTGTTGGTGCGTTAGCGCAACCGCTTCGCTCCCCCCTTGCGCTTCGCCTCTTTCTTCCTCGACTTTTTTTCCTGCCTCCCGCTTCCCTCTCTCAACCATCTCGGCCTTCTTTCTTTCCTCCTCCGTACTCGCTCGCCTCCTATGTTTCTGTGTTTTGCTTTCTCTCTCTCTCTCCAGCGATGTGCGTTTCTGCACTCGCCTTTCCCGCGATAGTGTCTGTCCTCCCCCCGCGCCTCCGTCTTCCCTCTTGATTTTGTTTTCTTTTTCCTCCTCCGCCTCCTTCCTCCTCGATGTCTTTCTGCTTCCCCGTTCGCTTCGCGTCCTTTCTCGCCGGGCTGTCTTTTCGTTGTTGGCTTTTTCTACCCGCGGCCTTTCGCGAGGGGGCTCGCCTTTGGCGCGTACTGCGGCGGTGCGTCGTTGGTTTGCAGCAGCGGGATCCGCTTTTCTGCCCCTTCCCCCTCTCTCCTTTGTCTCTTTCGGAAGGGCGGGGAGGGGGGGACCAAAGAGAAGAGACGAGGGGGGATGGGTGGCAGGGAGGGCACGGCCAGGTTGCTTGGGAAAGGGGGTTCCCAGCCAGGCTGGTGGGCAGGGCGGTAGAGACGAGGGTGGAAAAGTGCTGCTGATGCCTGTTCGCGCTGGGGGAGATTGCGGTGCTGCTCTGCTAGGCGACAGCGCTTTCAAGCTGGAGTCTGCCGACGAAGCGACTGACTCGCCGCTCGCGGAGCGGCGCGTTCTCAAGCGCAGTGACAAGGGCGGCTACATGTACTACCACATCGAGAAGTAAGTACCACGCGTGGCTGTGAACGCGATGTTGTCATTTAACGCGCCTTGGCGGCCTTGGCTGCTATAACGGGCTGTGGTCAGGCGCGAGCGTGTGTGCGCGCGCGCCATGGCCGCTCTCCAGTAGTTGTAGCCGCTTTGGCTTTCTCCTCGCGGCGTTAGAGGGCGCGAGGCGAACATTTGTAAGCAGTGGTGTGCGTCGTGCGTCTATCTTCATTGTTTGTCTCGATAGCAGTACTTTACGTTGCTTTTCCGTTTCATTTCATTTTGTCTGCTTAAGGCGAAGCTCATTAACGCGCTCGTAGTCATTCCTGACTGTAGGGCCACTCAAGTAGAAAGCTTCGTTCGTTTCGCGGTACTCGCGTTGTTCGGGAGAAGCCACGCTTCAGTGTAGAGCGTGCGTGGATACTGCTCAGTGGCTCGTTTTGCTAGCGTCTCTAGTGGTCCGCCGCATACAGGTAACACAAATATCTCATAAAATTGACAATTCCTGGGGGGACACGTGTTCAGCACAGGCACTGCGACCACACGTTTCCGTATGGAGTACACGAGCAAGTTGTGGCTATCGTAAATTGATTACAGAGCTCCAACGTACAGAATTCTGCGAAAAGACACCGTGCCTCTCGCGTAGCATTGATTGCATCTCACTTGAGAACGTTCACTTGATGGACGCTAGTTGGCTGCTTCTCAGCCCGCGTGTCGTAGTGATGTCCAGATGAACTGAATGTTACCGGAACTATAGTCACGTTTCATACATAGCAGGCAACGTTACGAAGGCCAGATAGACTTCTCACGTACTGGCTGCCTTCGCTGCTAAAAATAGTGCGTCACATATGAAGGAAGGGTATAGGTATATGCGTCATGTAATGTGATGCAACATTGTCTCATTCCTCTATATCGCAAAATATGATCTATTTGGTGAATAAGAGACGTCGCGGATATGAGCCTATTTACCACCGAAAGAGCGGAGCGATACGTTTCTCCAGTCAGCGGCCATAATGGACTGCTAGCGCGGGAGACGAAGACATCGTACATCGTATACTGGGATCCACAAAGGTGCACATATAATATGTAGTTCCAAATTTGACACAACGCTACGTCCACAAGTTGCAGCTCTAATATATGAAGTAAGTTATTCCGCAGAAGACGTCACGTATCAAAAACAAACGCACTGCAAAACGCGCGAAGTTACACTAAGAACGCACTACTCGCGTGGCTTCCGCATCGTTGCCTGCAAAGTATGAAACTGGATGAAGGCGACTGTGTGACGGAAGCCCGTCGGGTCGGGATTATTCATTCTTGAAGGAAGTGGTCTGGAAACCAACCAGAAAATGATTTAAAATCGTAACGTTTAGGCTTCCCCGCGGGAGACTTGTTCACAATCACATTGTGAAAAAGGTCCCCGTGGGGGAGACGAAACGTAACAAACGATTTTAAATTCTTTTCTGACTGGTGTCCTGGCCCCTTCCTTGTAAGAATATGAAATAGTGTACACTCACAAAACATATGTGAATTGTATAGGCATTAATCGAAGGGCAAGGCACCTACTTTTGAGTGTTTGCTGACAGACTGGCCTTTATGACTTAGATATGTTATGCACGCTCAGAATTGCCTAGCTCTTTGTTTACTTCTTTGCGCACTTTGAAAAAAGTAGCAATGTCCTAAATAACCGACTAAGAATGTCCGTAACGTCATGTTGTAGTGAAACACTTTAAAATGCATACTTTTAGTCGTACGTACTCGTTCAGGCTTAAGACTTACGGAGAAAAGGTTTGGCATATAGTCGAATAACCGAAGATGAGATTCTCATCATTTGAAGGTTGTGGGGAAGTTCGCATAGTCATAATTTCTATATAAGGCTAATCTAGTGAAGCGCGTTAGTCTTCAGCATGGCTTTCAGCGCAAGAAATCATGGCTGGACAGGCCACAGCCTAGTACACAGAAATTTGGGGGGAGGGGGGTGCACATGTGTCCCCTGTTACGCCCCTGTCTATGTCCTCACTTTGTCTTCGTCCTTATCACTGTTCGTGCCTGAATATGAATAACCAACTACCCGATGCTTTCACGTGAATAGTCGGAAGTTATTTCTGGAAATATTAAGCGATATTTGGCCGATAAATAAAAATCGGAAGAAACGCTGTGGCCAGTCTTCATTAATACGGATAAGAAAAGGAAATGAGTCCCGCGCACAGGAGCTTCGGTATACATAGAGTCTCGGCATGTATATCCGGTGGATGCCTACTCAGGCAGATTTTGGGAATTTGTCCACTCTATATTACAGTCGAAACTCGATTTAATTAAGCGATGACGACGCTCTACTTATTTCGTTAAATCGGCAAGTTTGGAAAGTCAAGAAATTGATTTTCCGGTCCTTCGCGATCTAACATTGCAGCGTATAGCGACACGCAAAAGCTACCACGGCATTGTATTTGCGGGTAACCCAGCCATCTGTCGCATAAACCATGAAATAACGAAAGCAACCACCGCCGCCCTTACCGAGGCGGTGTCGAGTTCGTTATTGCGTGCATGGGCGCGGCGTGCAGCCTCGTCAAAATGAAGCTAGGGCACCTAGATGTTTTAACGCGATAGCTTTAGAGCGCACGCTCGAAGAAAAACCCGTATGTGTCAAAAGTGTGTAGAAATTACCGCTTGTTCACTCATTTATTTCAGGAAAAAACTCCGTTAAATCGAGCTCGGCCAAGTTTCGTTAATACGGTTTGATGACGACATTGAACCCTATGGGTACCTGCCAGAGAAAGGAAATTGCTTTGTTAGTTCGGGAACTTCGTAAAATCCGGTTTCGTTAGATCGAGTTTTAACTGTATTATTATTATTATGTTTTCGGGTTCTCACTAGAAAGTCGGCTCAAGGCAGAATGATTATCCGAGACGAACTGAGAACGGTTGAAAAGAAAGTTTTGCTCCCGCCAAAATTTATGCCTCAAAGTTAAGGCGGCTTAGTTTATGTAGTAGAAGCTTGCGACAAACCCTGTAGAAAGCATCGGGAAAATGTAGAAGGGACGCACTGAGCTAATAATTTGTCGAGAATAACGGTCATTCTCATCCATGTGCAGTTAATAATAATAAGAAATGAAGCTTGCCGGGGAATGAAATTAGCTGTTTCACACGGATATATTTAGCGTAACATATATTTAGCATATATTTATGGCGGAACAATATAGACACCCCTCCCAAGGTCGATCCAAGTAGGTCGCGAAGCTTCGGGCGAAAAGTGGTTCAGAACAAATTGTCACCGTTATCAGCAAAGGTGGTTATGGGAGCAACGATTGAAGCGCGACTATCTGAGGAGGGAACAGACATTTGGAAAGAAAAAAAAAACGTTTTTTAATTGAAACGATACTAAGTTTGATTAAATCAACGAAAATAAAAAAGCATAATCGATTTTATATACGTGTGGTGAGAAAAGAAAAAGAAGAGCGACTCTATAGCGCGTGATCCATTGTCAATAAATGACTTTTCAGCGCACTTGCAATGCAGCTCTTGAAGTGGGCAGAAAGGCGCGGTCGTAAAGTTCACCTGTTTACAATACGCCCTCCTCACACGTTGTGTTGTTTTGCTTGTCGACGTTTGTCGAATTTGGTGGCGCGGGTAGTTTCATCGCTTTCTTACCTGTTCAGTCAAAAGTAGTAAGTTACGACCGCCAGGTAATTGTTTAGTGTAACTGCTTTCATGTGGCTGCGATGGCCGACGCGCTTGGCGTTTGGCAATGGGACCAGCACTCTAACCCAAATCTTTCGCCGGTCTGCAAAGAAAGTAGGTTCTGTGCAGGGATGCGATTTTCGACACCCGTACGGCTGTCCATCTGCTGCATCGCTTTCCGCGCTGTAAACTCGAAACGCCGAACATATTGAATTGCGGGGCATTTGAATACACAGCTTTAATGGCAGGCCACGAAAACACATTTCGCGCATTTGAGAACAACATGATGTTACTTGTGTTTTTAACGGATATAGCGTCACAATATTTTTTCCTTCCGCCGGAAGTGTTCTCTCGTCACACAGATGGCGCTAAGCCCCACGAACCGCTAGGGTGCCTCGATGTTCTTGTCCGCCGCTCCGTACAGGGTGGAGAAAACCGCAGCGTCTACTATGGCGTTGGGCACGCGAATGGCGGATACACACGAGCGCCGGCAACGCGCCCCTACGGCGCCCATCAAATGCGTCCACTACGGCGTCCTCCATTCACATGCCCATCGCCGTAGCAGACGCCGCGGTTGTCTCTACCTTGTACGGAGCGGCGGGCGAGAAGGACATCGAGGCACTCTATGAGCCGCCATGTTTTGAACGTATGGGCTTCTGTGGCAGCTTACCCGCCGTGGTTGCTCAGTGGCTATGGTGTTGGGCTGCTGAGCACGAGGTCGCGGGATCGAATCCCGGCCACGGCGGCCGCATTTCGATGGGGGCGAAATGCGAAAACACCCGTGTGCTTGGATTTAGGTGCACGTTAAAGAACCCCAGGTGGTCAAAATTTCCGGAGTCCTCCACTACGGCGTGCCTCATAATCAGAAAGTGGTTTTGGCACGTAAAACCCCAAATATTATATTATTATCTGTGGCAGCTTCACTACCAAGTATATTTACCTTGCCCCTCCCCCCCCCCCCTTCTAAAAATGTGTGGCGTGAATAGAGAGTGTGCGTTTTAACGAAATAACGACGAGTGATAAAGGGTGTGTAATTAGGAGCAGAATGTTTGTTACCCGATCAAGAAAGCGAAATCAACTACCTGATTTTCCAGTCTGATGGTAGTGAGCATTCACCGAGTGCTCAAAAATCCTGTTTAGTGTCGGCGAGAAATAACACGCTGCGCATTAAAAAAAAGAGAAGGCTTCTTCGCTTAAATTGCCAGATTATGCGGTCGACGACTTGAATGATTTGATTACGTATTCAAATCTATGAGTGTAATAGTCGGTGAATACATTCGAGGATATATAAAAAGATGGGTATATTTCCGGCAAAGAAAAAAAATATTTTAATACTGAGGTTTTACGCGCCAAAACCGCGATTTGATTATGGGGTACGCCGTATTGTGGGGGACTGCGCATTAATTTTGAACACCAGGGGATCTTTAACGCTCCCCCAATGCACGGGTCACGGGCGTTTTTGCATTTTTTACATTGTTACAGGCTCTCTAAGCCTATCGTTATCCGCCGTGGTTGCTCAGTGGCTATGGTGTTAGGCTGCTGAGCACAAGGTCGCGGGATCGTACCCCGGCCACGGCGGCTGCATTTCGATGGGGGCGAAATTCGAAAACACCCGTGTACTTAGATTTAGGTGCACGTTAAAGAACCCCAGGTGGTCAAAATTTCCGGAGTCCTCCACTACGGCGTGCCTCATAATCAGAAAGTGGTTTCGGCGCGTTAAACCCCATAATTTTTAATTTGATTTTTGTGATTGGTCATGCACGCTCGTTGAAACATCCTCGATAGCTACGATTTCGTTATACGGGGCGATATCGGAGGTAAGGTCGTTATCACACACGTAGACTAAGAAGAAATAATCATTCAATGCTTCTGCGATTTCCCGTTTATCAGTTACAACTTCGTTGTTAACCTATGTGCTCGAAACTGGACTTCTTTTGGACGAAAAGTGCTTCCTAAACTTATCTGGTGACGTCAGAAGGAAATTCTTCAAAACTTCGATCTGATATTTTTCTTTCGCTTTCTTCAAGCTGTCCATTAGCTTCATACGCATCTCAGTTATTATCTTGTCTATGCCAGACACTGACGGTCAAGTCTTTTGTCGTTTCCTTGTCTTTTTCACTTTACGTCCAAGGCGTGCGATTTCTTTCGTCATCCAGGGGTTCAATTGGTTGAGTACCTTGCGTTTATGGAGAGCAAATTCATCGATACATTTAGTCACTATATCTTTGAAGAAGTGCCACGATTCGCCGACAGAGCACTCATTTTGTTGAAAAAGTGTTAATAAATGAGAGAAAGTATCGTCTAACGTGTCTAGAATGTCCACGACACTATCATGCGAAAACACAGGTACAACGGTGGTCTTTTTATCGAACTTCTTAACAAAGCACAGTTAGAGATACTCTTATGGTCTGATATTAAATCATAAATTTGCACATCTGGACTACGGCGGTCTATGCCTCAATTAGCAAGAAAAAGATCTAAGATTGTGCTAGAGTCGTTTTGAATACTAGTGGGCATTGTTACCAACTGCGTCGGGTCATGGAACAGTAAAAAAAAATAATAAACTATGGGGTTTTACGTGCCAAAACCACTTCCTGATTATGAGGCACATCGTAGTGGACGACCCCAAAAATTTTGGCCAACTGGGGTTCTTTAACGTGAACCTAAATCTAAGTACACGGGTGTTTCCGCGTTTCGCCTCCATCGAAATGCGGCCGCCTTGGCCGGGATTCGATCGCGCGACCTCGCGCTCAGCAGCCCACCACCATAGCCACTGAGCAACCACGGCGGGTATGGAACAGTAAAACACCAAGAAAAGGTACGGAAGCACGTGTGAGGGCGTCGGCAAACTCTTCTCTCCAATTCACCATAGGAAACTGAAAATCACCACCCAATAACATGTGACAAGCATTAGTTTTATACATACACAAAAATTCGTTTAGTTGTTCCACAAGCTCGTCACAACAATTGGGTGGACGATAAAAGACCCAAATGACAGTATTGAGCTCCATATAGAAAAAATTTAACGATAACACGTTCGATTCCCTTTATGTTGGCCCAGTGTTGTAGCTAGGTCGTCTGGCACCCGGGGCCCATAGGTCTTCTGTCACCCCCCCCCACCCCCCCACCCCCGTGTGTAGCCGGCGGAAAGAGGGGTGTCTTCAGGCGCAATCTGTCCGCTTGAAATATTTGCATGGTGTTTATTTTTAAGAAATAGCAGCAACGTACTGTACCGTGCCTTGAACTTAAGCTTATCCAGTCTCCCCGCAAGCGCTGTTGTATAGACCGTTTTTTCGTAGGCGCCGCCATATTGTGAGCGCAGTGGCGCCGCCTGTGAGCAGCGCCATACTGGCTTGGGTGGAAGCGGTCTTTTGCATGGCACGTATACGCTCGGCGGCAGGTTCTGGCGTTTGTTTTCGCGGTCGTGCGGTCTGTTTAGTATGACGTGCGTCTTCTACGTGGTAAACGGTTCTGTGAGACGTGCTGAACTGGTTTAAGGCGTCATGGCCGGAATTTCTGCTGGCGTTGAGGTGGATGGAACACGCAGCGCGATGTGTGCGCGCATATTCGAGTCTACAATCAGCCTCGGAGATCAATTGTGCATTTCTGAATGTTCCAATCACTAATGTGACCTTATTGCAGTATTATCCTCTATTTCTAAGCTGCGGTTTAGGAGCCATGAAACATGCGCGACGATCGTAACAGCGTGAGTGTGGGTACCGTTCTGCTGCGATAGGAGCTGTGATGTTATACTTTGACAAGCGTTTAAACTGTTCGCTGCAGGTTACATTGCGTGACTACTTGGTTCGATGGATGAGTTTTCCGCCCCTGAATAAAATAGTTTTGGCAAGTAATAGCAGCATACCTTAGAGTCTGAATTAAACTTGTCCAGCAAAGGGACTGTTTACGAACTGCGCGTTTTCTCTTGCTTTTTCGAGAAAGAGGATGATAAATTTTTTTTTTTCGGTTGTGTTCGTTCCGTTCTCTACGACGCACTCACACATAGTAGGGAAATTTTGTCCTCAAAAATAGGCATCGCATTCTTCTTATGCGATCTCTCGTATATTACGGCTGTATGCAGGCCAAAAATGGCAATGCCGAAGCGCAGAGCTTACTTATGTACCTTGCTGGTTCAACAACCGCAGTTATCGCTGTGTTGAGCAGCGCCATCGGCCTCATACAGGAAGGCTAGCGTAGACATATGGTAACTTGAAGTCTACTAGACTTGAAATGCGCGACAACGATGCCGGTGCATCACGAATATTTGATAGCGCCTGCCGCTTAGATGTTTCGTGGTTGCCTTAGGTTGGCCGTGCACGAGCATTCGCTCTTATGCTTTATGTTTTACTCCCTACGCCAAGCGATCAGATATTGAGCAGATTTACCATTTCATGCTGCTAATACAGAGTCACCGGTTTTCTTTATTGAATTAAAACCGATATAAGCAAAATAGTTCACAACACATACATACACCGCGACTGATAATGTTCGTACACCGCGGCTGAAAAAACGCGTCGCATTTTTGCGCCCCCAAGAGAGATTTCCGCCTACTGTAGTTACCTATGCACCGAAAGGCTTCCCTGACGGCCTTATATGAACGGACATGGCGTAAATTTCACAAAGTACCATTTAAAACATTTCGAAATCGTTCCGCAGCACGCGACAGCAATACTTTCAAGCAGCGGTGCGCCGGATCGCCCAAGCCCGAGAGGAGGAAAGGCTCTCCGCAGCGCCCTATCCTCCTCGCCCGATGAAACGGTCTATACTAGGAGGGTTTCCTTGCCTTCTGATGTCATCCCCCCCCCCCCGCCCTTGTAGAGGTTCGGCCTCTTCTCCTCTCACCTCTCTACAGTTCTATCTACGTCCCCTCAGGACTCGTACGTTAGTAGAAAGGGAAGCACTGTAGTTTCTGCAATGCCTTTGAGGGGGGTCACAGATAATTACAGCTGTCAAGAGGCTAGTGTGGCGACGCCCAGGGAGCTCCAGAGGGCATTGTGCTCATTGGACGCGGTGGGGTCCAAACGGGCGTCGCCGTTTCTCTCTGGCTCGCTCCTGTCTAGTATCCCACGCTCTGACTCCCCCCCCCCCCCCGACGCTTTGTGCCAGACAGCAGTGGCCACAGCAGCAGCAATTGGAAATTCGAAGGAAGAGGCAAAGAAACTTTCGGTTAATAGAGTTGACTTTTCTTTAGTCGTCACGCATAATATTGATTAGGAATATTACTTTTGTTGAGTGAATCGGTGTTTCGCTTCAACTAAAAAAAAAAAATGCTTGCTTTTTCTTTCCCAATGCTTGTTCCCTTCAAACATAGTAGCACTTCAATCGCTGCTCCCATAACCACCCTTGCTGACGTCGGTGACAGTTCGTTCTGAATCGCTTTTCGCCCGAAGCTTCGCGACCTATTGGGATCGACCTTGTGACACCATTTTTGTATGAAGACAGTCCCATTCATACGTTTGGTTATCAATTCTAATCTTGTCGTATGTTAGTTTCACCTTGGCGAGTGCTTTTCTACTGTCGGACGCACTATAGCCGATAAATTCTTCTGGATTTGCCTGGTGGCTGCCGAGAAGTCCCTTGACACAAAAAAAGCAGTTGCCCTTACCTTAAAACAGTTTTTCAGCGTACTTCTTTTTTCTCGGTTGTCTATGAATTTTAAAATTAGCGGTTTTGATTTATTTGGCTGCGTGCCTCCTACCATATGCAATCTTTCCACAGAATTCACCTTTACACCGAGATTATTTTTGAACACGATTGATTGAAGTGAGCCCTGTGTTTCCTCCGATCTTTCAGGGATTCCAAAAACCAGAAGATTGTTTCGCCTACCTTTGTCTTGAAAACTCGCTAACCTTTTTTCCAGTCCCGGAACAGTATTTTTCGAGACTGGATACTTTGGTACCCAGTTCCTTAACGACTGACACTGATGTTTTAACCAGGCACGCACCCAGGAAAGGGAGCCGTCTCCCCCCCCCCAAAAAAAAAAAAATTACGTGGCATACACCATCCCCCCTCCCACGCCACCACTCCTCACACACATTCCTAAAGGGCCGCCAAATCAAATATTGAGACTCGACAGCTATTCGGCGGTTAACATTTTGCTGCCCTTTCCTCTCCTTTTGGGTGGCGGTAGTTATCGTCATCTCCTGGGGCGTGAAGGCCAGTTTTGTCATCGATTCGGTGCCCGCGCGATTAACTCGAGCTGCATTCAGTTGTCACCATCTATTCAACGGTCACGCGCATCGCTGTTGCTTCGTTAGTTCAACCGCCTTTGTTTAGACTGATCCAGGAACCAGGAAAAAGATTCAGTTCGTAGTGAGCTGGTGTGTATGCTCGTGGAACGAGTTGCGGCCGGAGAAAACTCCAGTTGCGTTTAACTTTTCTTTTTGCTTCATTATTTCCCCGAGTGACGGCTCGCCGCGGTGCTGGCAGATCCTCGGAGATAAGGTGGAAAATAAAATCATGCGAAACAGCGTCCATCATGAAACCCTGCAATAACCGTTAAACTGATAAGCAATATGAATGTCACCCGTTACCTCGTCTATTTTTCCCCTATTGGTACAGCACTTTTCATGCAAAATGTCAACTGGAAACGAGAGTCTCAGGGAGTTGAGAAATTAAACGATCTACTAAGGGAGAGCGCCGAAGAAACCGCTAAACAGGAAGGAAAAGCGAAAATTAACAAATTTAACCATTGTTTGTGAAAATATTTATGGATCAAGATCTTTTTATTTGAAAAGTAGAGAAAACGCCGCCTGAAGTGGAGAATGATTCCGTGTGATTTGAAAGACGCTGTCGTAGTTCAGTCGAGCCGCCTGACGTAGCCACTTCTCTGCTGTGCTTATGACGAAGCTGCTAGGAAAGCACACGAGGTAGCAACCCTTGTTTCTGTACCCTTATGGCGGACTGACGCAGCCCAACACTTAAGCAAGCTAGCACACCGTATGACATTGGAGAAGTGGCACGCACCTGAATTCACCCAACATCGATTGCATTCCCTCGATCCATCTATGCAACTGCGGCTGTTACCAAGGCTTCCGCGTAATGAGGAAACAATGCTGTGCCGCTTACGCTTGGGCGTCACATTCACCAATGCATATACGTTTTTGAGTGGAATGGCTGATAGCGCCGAGTGCAAGGCCTGTGGTGTCGAGGAAACTATAGAACACCTACTGTGCTATTGCCCATCTTTTGAAAATGAAAGACATGACCTCTGCACAGCTCTCAATCAGTTGGATAGAAAACCGTTCGCCTTGAACAAGATCTTGGGACCATGGCCTCTCATATCGCAGCTACAAAAGGCCACAAAAGCGCTGCTGCGATATTTGAAAGCTACCGGATTGAGTCAGCGTCTGGGATCCCGACTGAGTGACCGAACGATATCCCCAGTGTACTTTCTTTTCGTTTAATCTTTCCGTTCCCTTTTCCCTTTCCCCAGTGTAGGGTAGCCAACCGGGCTCAGTGCTGGTTAACCTCCCTACCTTTCAATTATAATTTGCGCTCTCTCTCTCTCTCTCTCTCTCTCTCTCTGCTGTGCTTATGTGGGTGTTATAACCGTTCGCGGTGGACGCAGTACGTCTAGAACCGCAGCGTCCTGCGCCATGCGCGGTTGTACGGGACTGGCGGCCACGCATCGTTACGCATCTTTCCAGATAACAATACGAGTTGGTTTTGGCACTTCGTAGAGCAGTAAACGAGGGTTCCAAAAGAACCTGTGATTGTTCCGCAAATATGTATTTCTATATAATTCTTCCAGAACTTATTCAATAAACGCTACTAGAAATCGTTATTTGACACTTTCGCTTGTTAACTTGTTCTTGGCAGTGTGCTTCCTGCGCTTATTTCCTGCGCGAGTCCATTTGATGTGGTTCTTTGTTTGTCAAGATGTATCTCACAGGCGTACCTGTGAGAGACACCTTATTTCATTTCTCTTTTGCGGGTTTGCGCGTCTTTATGGCGAATGGTGGGCATTATTCGCATTTGTACTAGTAAAGGTGCACTCCCTCCCCTCCTCCCCCCCCCCCTTATTTGCACAGGAAAGTTACCCTGGGTACGTGGCTGGTTTCAACTTTCTTGAGTTTCAACCCTATCTCATCTAATCGTTTATGCATAGTCTTTTGGTCCTCAAGAAGTTCCCTTAATAATTGTTTGGTAGACGGACCTGGATTGGATTCTATGTCGCCTCAATGTTTGAGCAACGACAGCACTATATTGCGCACATGCAGGTAACACAAACACACGCTGTTGGGGCACGTGAACTGCATAAAGCAGGGATCGCGAAATTTGACTGTAGAATGTTTGTTACTAACCTGCATCAAGTTAAGTAACGAGTTGGTCGTAGCTGTGACAGGCGGCCAACCGACGTGCCCACTAGAGGCATGCCGAGATGTCAAGTTGCTTATATACATGGCATAGTCGATGATCTAGGTCAGTTACTCACAAAGGACCCTAGTCATGAGAAGAAAACTTGCAGAAGAATAAAAATGGGTTGGAGTGCATACGGCAGCCATCACCAAATCCTTAATGGGAGCTTACCACTGTTGTTGAAAAAAAAGGTGTACAGTCGTTGCATTTTACAGGTGCTAACATATGAGGCAGAAATTTGGAGGTTAATAAAGAAGCTCAAGAACAAGTTAAGCACCGCGCAAAGTGCGATGGAACGAAAAATGTTAGTCGCAACGTTAAGAGACAGGAAGAGGATGGTGTGGATCAGAGAACAAACGGGGATAGCCGATAATTTAGTTGACATTGAGAAAAAAAAAAAAAATCTCCAGCCGTGTGATGCGTTGGGTCGATAACCGGTGGCCTATTAAAGTTACAGAATGGATGCCAAGAGAATCGAAAGTGCAATCGAGGACGACGGAGAATTATGTGACGCGATGGAATTTGGAAATTTGCAGGCATTGGATGGTGCCAGCTGACGCAAAACTGGTGCAATTGGTGATCGTTGGGAGAGAGAGCGAGAGAAATATTTATTATTCCCTAAAGAAATGAGGCCCCAGTTTGAGACTCCTGGCTTAAGACGTTTTTGACGTGCTGCACCAAGAGCGTGACCAAGAGTGGCCACCATTGTTTTTCAAATTTTCATGGGGGTGGTCCACTCCTCCCAGCTGCCGGGACGCTGGCTGCTTGGTAGTTTCGAAGTATATTGGCTTTCTGATGATGGAGTTGGCGGGGCACTCCCACGAGGTGTGTTTATTTGATGGACAGACCTCGCAGTGTTTGCATGTGGGGTAGCCTAGTTCCCTGTTAATGAATATAGTGTGGAGTGAGTAATGTGTGAGTTTGTGCTTTTCGTATAATTGAGTCGTTCTCTCTCGAATGCGTGTAGAATAGTGTGTTAGGAAGTGTTGATGCTCCCCTGTTTCACTTAAATATATGTAGCCTATCGTTCCGCTGCATCTTCCGCCCTTTCCTGGGAGAGGGTTTTGTACTGCAGTGGGCATAAAACAGTTTCATGATGAACCTCCCTTGGGATCTTCATCTTGAATGAACGGCGCAAAGCAGCGCCTCCGAGCTGGTTGCGCTGCACCGGCTATCTCAGAAGCTTAGCACAGTGTGTGACTCCCGACAGTGCGAAGCGCGATTATGTTTTGCTTACATCTCTTCGGATTCTGAAATTATGCTCAATGTGGTACTGTTTGTGGCTTTAGTTTGTAGTGGTCGGTAAACTATCCCCAATTTGACATAATTATCGCTAAATAGATCGCTGATCATCAAATTTTAAATTTTGTCGCCAAACTAAGGTCAATGCCGTTGATTTTAGCCAGAAGATTGCCAAAATGTCAAGACTGCTGCCTTTGGAAACATTGGCTGTTACGCCCGTTGCTTCGTCCATTGGTACGATACGAAAAATTGTACTGAAAGGTTCGCGCTTCGCAGCTTACTACGATGCCTCATGGACTCAGCAAATGCACCCATTGATGTACACAGAATATTGCAAAGCATCTTTTACTGAGCTTATTCGTCGTCGTGTGAACAAGGGGCAGGGAGGATGGCAGGGTGGGAGGGAGGGAAGGGGGGAGGGGGCTTGCTCCGATGGAATATAATTGGTGTTAATACGTTACCGATGTATTGCACGAGCAGTACGTTACGCTTGTCAGAATGTATAATGCATTGCGGAGGGCATGTTTATACTCTTCCGGACTAAACTAATCTTGCCAGACCTTGCATTTTGCTGCACGCAGTATCGACGACCGGGCTGTAGTTGTGACCGGGATGTAGTTGTGCCACAGCGTGAACCTATGGAGAACTATCGTCAGATCGCTTCTATACCGCGCTTAATTCAAAACAGCTACAATGGTGGAGGTTGAATTTGTGCAAGGAACGCGTCGAAATAGTAGATCACTTGTGAAAAAAAGATGAGTCTGACGTCTTGCGGAACAGATGGCTAAGCGAGATCTATAAGCAGGCCTCAACACAACCTGTGTAGTTAGTTTAGTTACGCTGCCTTACTCGTCGGTGTGCTCGGGCGGACCAGATGGTGTCGTGGCTCCGCTAGGCTAGATGCGCCCGTAGGTCCCACCCTCTTCTTACTCTTCGTGCTTAGCTTCTTTCCGTTTCTCTCTCTATTCTCCTTTTACTCACTCCCTACCTTTTTCAAGCTCACATTGTGTGAGAGATTGAATAAGTAACAGGGTTTAATTATGAGCTAGTGAATTTTTTTTAGTCTAGCGGCGAGCGTTAGTAAACTCTCGCGCCAAAGGCGACCGTATATGAAACAGTACGGCAAGCGTGTGCAGTGTATTACTTCTTTTGTCGACTGGTTGTCACATTTTGTTCTTATTGGTTTCGTCAAACTGAAGCTTCTTGTATCTGCTTTTTTTTGCTCTCTCTCTCTTTCTTGTTTTCTTTTTTTCTTTTTTGAGACCGGAGTGATCTCACTTTATTATTTCTGTGCTTTCTTTCTTGCCTGTTCATCTCTTGGAAAACCAGCTCGGCACTCAGGTGAGTCATCATCCTTTGAGCCTCTTCTCTGTTCTCGAGCTTTCTCTCAATATCTCTCTTTCCCTACTGGTATTCAGCGGTGAGCTGTTATTGGTGGAGAAGCCAAAGTTGAGAGTGAACGGGTAGTTGTGACATTCATATTACTATCGCGTTCTCTGCTTTAGAGTGTCATGATGAAGCGCAGAAACGGTGCGTTATTACCGTCTGCCTCAAGCAAGAACACGGCGAGGTTTCAAGCACTGAGATCGATACGAGGGGTAACGTATTCACTTCGCTCCCGCTTGGGATCGTTGCTTGCTTTTCGCGAGTGTAGGAGGGGCGGGTAGCGTGTTTTTAAATAAAAAAAAATAAAAGATTGAACAGAATGGACGCGAAACACTGGCAAGGATTCGATGTTCGATGCATTTTGTAACCCACACTAAAATAGCGCGCGTGGAACGCTTGCGTGAAGCCCGCCTAGCAACCGGAAGACAATTGGTTCTTGCTAAAATCAGCTTTTTTTATATCGGGTGTTTCAGCGAACACTTCTAAAATATTTTAAAAATTGCCTGTGGCAGATAGCACAATTCTAGTCCATGTGCTGGTAAACTCGATCAGGCGGACATTACTTGCGCAAGAAACTGAAATGCATAATCGACGAATTAACAACAATTCACTAATTAACGTTTTAACTAGTTCCATTGTGGCACATGTTGCAATTTACAACTTCTAGCCGGGGAATTCGCAGGGCGAATCCACTTAGAACGAATTCTCAGGATGACACCCAGTTTCGATATAATAATTCACGAACTTTGCGGAGAGATGCATTGGCGTTCCAGCTACTTTTGTGCTTCATTGTATAAAACGACGTTCTCTTAAGAAAGTGTGTGGAACGGCAGTGCATTTTTACCGCAAGTTTGACGGCGCATATCTCGTAAATGGTGTCATCCACAGAATTCTTTTCAAGTGGATAGGCATGGCAGTCTCACCCGCTAGAATTTATGAATTGCAATATGTGCGATAAGGTAATTATTAAATCTCAATTTTTGTGCAAGTAATGTCCGCCTCTTCGAGTAGACCAGCTCATGTACTATAATTGTGGTATCTGCCATAGGCAATCTAAAAAAAAATTGAAAGTGTTCGATGAAACACCCTGTATATATCTTACCTGGTGTCGGGTTTGCGATTATGAAAATCTCTTGTTATTTATTTATTTATCTAATTTATTCCTCGGCTGGTGGTGCCCGGGGATACCTACAAACTGCTCCGTAACTACTGTTTATCGCTCTTAAAAAGGGTACGAACGCTAAACGGAAAAGCTACATTTCGATACATCGATGGGAACGACAGCTCCCGTATGCGAACTTCAGAAATGAGAAAAGTGTAGCGGATTATATTTGATTATATTAGATACGATTGAAGAAGAACCTTTGAACGCCTGGACTATTTTTTAAACTTTTTTTGCTTATGACTTATGTTATTGCTGGGGTGCTGCAGCGTTATAAGTTTTGTACCTTAAGTTTTCATGATGTCAATTTAAAAAAAGCTTCTTATAAGTTCCACGAAGAGAATAATTGTGAACAGTGCTTTTATAAGTCAACAAACGCATTTCCTTTTTTTTATTTGTTTATATGCAATAAGTATGTTCAAAAGGGCGCAGCTATTATTTAAGTTAGAGATGTATCATTTGTTTCGGTACAGGGAATAGGAGTTGTCCATACGTCACAAGTTGCAGACAACGGACTTGTTTTATTTTTTTGGATGGTGCAGAGATAGTAACCTCACCTTGAATGCTGCTAACACTAAAGTCGCGACTTTCACACTCAAAACAGCGAGCATTTCTTTTTCTTATTCTGTAGATTCTGTACCATTGTGTAAGGTCTGTGAGATCAACGGTCTCGGTGTACTTTTTGACACAACCTTACATTTTTCTGCTCACACTAAACGCTTTGCAATCTGATGTAGGCGCCCTCTTGGCTCTAATTGCACACTATCGAGGGAATTCCATTCTCCTACACCGTCCCACAAGTTGTACACAACAATAATCTGTCTTGCTCAACTGGAATACGCGTCGGTCGTCTGGAATGGCATGTCTAGATCCAGCAGTGACATTATAGATCGGTCCAGAAAACGTTTCTAAGCATATATCGCCATCGCTTTGCTAACACGAACACTAAACCTTGTTCTAGAACTGTTGGATTATTGTCGTTGCCCTTACTTCGCTGCCGACGTAATCGCGCAGACATTCTGTTTCTTTTCCAACTCCTTCAGGGTATCCTCACTTGCCCCGAACTCCTCAGCTCTATGAGGTTCCGTATTCCGCGCAAGGTCACCAGAGATCATAGACGTTTCCATGTTCCTGCATGCCATCACCAACACTCAACCGTCTACAGAATGCTGAGTCTTTATAACACTTATTTTCATGATATCGACATTTTTCATAACTCGTTGTCGTTGTTCGTTTCCCGAGCTCTGCGTTGTGTCATAGTTTCACGCACTGTTCAAATGCCTTTCTGCTCATTTCTTTTCCATTTACCTAGTGCTTTGTTTTGTGTACATTCTTATTTTCGTAAGTGTTTCGTATCCAACTTTCTTACTTATATTTCCCTTGTTTCTTTTTTAATACGAAAGTGTTTTATGCCGGGATCCACCATCAACTTCCTTTAACGGATGGGACATCGGGGCGAACGCGTAAAAAAATTATGCAGATCCCACGCATTGCGGGAATCGATGTATGCGAAGCTTTCCGTGCTGGATGTTTTGATTGACGATAATTAGCGCTGATTTTGACGGCTAAAGCTTAATTTCTTCAACGTTTAGGCTAACACGAGAGTGGTGAGTTGATGTTAAACGTTACCTTGCGTGCAGCACTGCTGTTTGTCTACGTAGAGCACACTGGGAGAGTTGTTTGCGTGAGGCGTTGTTGAGCGCCATATTTCATAACGCCTGAGAGGGTTGAGCATAGTCATTGCCTCACATGGCACATTGTATTGTGCAGAAGTATTAAACTTGAACTGGATTATGGGGCTGTAGGTGTCAAAACCACACTCGGATTATGAGGCAAGCCGTAGTGGTGGACTCCGGATTAATTTTGACACCGTGATGTTCTTTAACGTGTCCCAAAATCTAAGTGCACGTGCGTTTTCTATTTCGCCCCCGTCGAAATGCGACTGCCGCGATTGGGATCAAATCCACGACCTCTAGCAATGCCATAGCCGCAAAGCTAAGGCGGCGTGCACAGAAGTGTTGATTTGACGGTCGACCGCTTCCGTAGTGTCTCCTGTACCCTGCGGTGCGTTTTAATTAATGCGGCTCTGCTTCTGCACGCCCTGCGTAAGTTGCCCAATTGACATATTTACATGGCGTTTATTTTTAAGAAATAGCAGCAACGTACTGTACCATACCTTGAACTTAAGCTTAACCTGTTTCGACCCGCAACCGCTGGCGTATAGTAGTTGGGTTTCCTTGCCTTCCCACGTACGTCACCTCCCCACCGTCTCTTATATGAGTCGATGAGGATAGCAATAGGGGCTTGTTGGTACGGCATATCTTATTTTGTTATAGCGCAAGCTTGACACGGACAACAGAAGCCACATCTGACACACACAGCGCTAACTTTCAACCACAGATTTATTTCTAGTTCTCGTCGCTATATATTCACCCTCGAACCGTCATACAGAACGTGTAAAACTTTTGGAAAAAAAAATATATATATATATAAACTGGGAACCACACGTAGGCAGTTTCTTGACTCACATAATTGAGCTCTTTTGAGAATAATGAAATGGAAGGTTTACTGATGCATGCGTCGCCGAATGTTGATATGTGTCTGGCTTCTATTATCAAGCGCGTCATTTCACATCTGCTTCTACTCATGATGACTGTTTCTTGAAATCTTGGTTTGCATTAGCATCTCTGGCAATGGATGGCAAGAAAGCCGTCAGCGGCCAAGTTGTTAACTTTGTTACTGTGTTCTCGTAGCTTGTCATTTATGCATCTGCCTGTTTGACCGATTTTTGTTTATTTTTTCAAAAATTTTACTCGTGCTGTATGATGGTTCGAGGGTGTATATATAGCGACGAGAACGAGAAATAAATCTGTTGAAAGTTAGCGCTGTGTGTGTCAGATGGGCCTTCTGTTGTACGTGTCAAGCTTGCGCTATAAAAAAATATGTCTTATATGAGAACTCCCTCTTCTCCTCCCTCTCCGTCTTCTCCTCTCCACAGTTCTGTCTGTGTCCCCTCTGACCTTGCACGTTAGTAGAAAGGGAAGCGCTGCAATTTCTGCAATGCTTTCTGCAATGCAGTCAGGTATAATTATAGCTGTCAAGCGGCTAATTGGCGACGGCCAGGGAGCTCCAGAGGGCATTGTGCACATTCGACGCGCTGGGGAGAAAATGAGTTTCTCCCGTCGCCTTTCCTCTCTGACTCGCGCCTGTCATCTATATACACGCTCTGAACCACCCCCGACGCGGTGTGCGCGACAACAGCAGCCCACAGCAGCAGCAGCAGCAGTGGGAAAGTCGAAAGAAGAGGCAAAGAAAGCTTCGCTTTAATGTGCTCTCCCTTGACAGGGGTGGCGCCGCCATCTAGGAGCGGGGAAGCGAAGTACTGCATCGTGACACTAATGGACGCCGACAGTGAGCGCTTCGGTATACGCTCCTGACAGTGGAGTTGGATGGATGGATGGATGGATGGATGGATGGATGGATGGATGGATGGATGGATGGATGGATGGATGGATGGAAGGAAGGTAGGAGCGTCCCCTTTGAAACGGAGTGATGGCAGTTACCACCATGTTCAGCTTTTTATTTTTGTTTAATTGTGTTGTAAGTTATTAACATTCGCCATTTTCTTTAAATACGTCTTCCTACACTTTTAACCTTATGTCACATCTCTGCTTTTGAGCCACCAATCTTCCAATCGCTTTTTGCTAATTTCCACCGCATATTTATTTACATGACTATTGTTATCTCTAAACCCTAGGGCCTCAGGAAGCGTGACTGTGCCCACACTGACATCGGTAGGGATACCTTCACATTTTAGTATGATGTGTTCTATTGTTTCTACAGATTTACCACACACAGTACATGTGTCTTCTTCTTCGTTAAATTTCTTTTTATAGCTGCGCGTTCTAAGACATCCTGACCTAGCTTCAAAGAGTTGGGCACTGCCGCTTCAGTTGTCATAAAATGCTTCGTTCCTGATCTGCTGTTTCCAGTATCGATATAGTTCAACACTATGCTTCTTTTCCATTGAATTTATCCAATTTTTACCTTCCGCGTTTTTTAACCTGTGGTTTAGTGCTCTGTCTTTCTCCGTCCTCGTATCTGGTATGCCTACTGGTTAGCTTCCTAGTTAATTCCGCCATTGCGAGTGAATGCTCTTTCTGTATAGGTATTTTAAATACCTTAGCTGTCCTCCAGGGGCGTAACCAGGGGGGGGGGGGGCTTATGGGGCTCCAGCCCCTCCCCCCCCCCTTCCCCGAAATATTTTCGTGCTGTCGTGCGCCGCCGACCAAAACAATCCCAGGCACCGGGAATCATGCTGGATTTGTCTAGAATGTCCTTTTCACGCTCGAAAAGACGTTTTAGCGCGAACATTGCGAAATCGGGCTGTATTTCGCGGCAACGCCCATGCACCGGGAGTCACGTATCGTAACGCAAGGAGCCCCATCCGAGCACGAAGTTTCAAGGGCGTTTTGATGGCGAGCGGGCTCATCGCGGCATCTCGGGAAGGCCGCGGAATCTACGGAGCGCATGGACTTCAATTCCGAAACTTTATGGGTATAAAGTTCTCGTAAACTTTTGATACGAAAGGCGCATTGACATTTCTAAAGTAGGGCTTTAGATTTTCAATTCCAGAACTTTATGGGTTTGATGTTATAAACATTTGACGCCAAAGGTGCACTGACTTTCCTAAAGTCGTACATGGGATCATACAACGAGACAAGCTGAATCAATGCACTCTCAGACGCCACTGCTGTCCACCTGTTATCGTCCAATTTCCTCAGGCGTTTTTCGTATAGAATTTCACTCTGAACTTCCCGTGCTTCGAACGATGCCCAGCCCATATCCCCCTGTACTGCCTCGTTTGTGGTTTTCCCGTGGGCACCTAGTGCTAATCTTCCAGCAGTTCTCTGATTAACTTCTAGTCTCGACTGAACTTCTGCCCTTAAGCACAGGACCGCGTTCCCGAAAGTAAGCCCCGGTACCATTATTCCTTTCCAAATACCTCTCAGTACTTCATACCTCTTGTACCCCCACAATTCCCTACGTATCATTATCCCGGCATCTCTCCACCCTTTTGCTATGAGAGACTGTTCGTGCTTTTCCGTGTACATCTGCCCTTTGTTTATTCGTACCCCGATATATTTGTATTCGGCCACTCGGGGTGTTTCATGGCATTGTATTGTAAGCTCCTGATCAGTTGTATCGTTGAAAAAACATCCCACCGGACTTAACTGCGCTAAAACTGTGACCTAGACTGTCTACGTCTCCACAATAATTAACCAGAGTTTGCAAGTTTCCCTGAGTATCCCGGCGACG
The DNA here is from genome assembly GCF_038994185.2 of Dermacentor albipictus. Lineage (NCBI taxonomy): Eukaryota > Metazoa > Arthropoda > Arachnida > Ixodida > Ixodidae > Dermacentor > Dermacentor albipictus. The sequence goes on along the minus strand of NC_091821.1, from coordinate 143,636,448 downwards.
GCCGCGCCACCTGTAGCGTCGAAAGCGCAACTCTGACACTGATCCAACTTCAGTTGACGGCGTAGAATCCAGCTGGTGCACGTGTTGTTGTTATGACCGCGTGTGGTTTGAAAGTTCTGAACCACGTGCGCCACCGTCCTGCAGGTAAACGTTCTCATACTGCTGTTTTACGATGGCAAATTTGCAAGACATCGAAAACGGCTCAGGAAAAAAAGCGTGCGGACGGCGGTTCTGCTGCGTCAGACTGTAGCGGCCGCGCAGGACTGCCTGCTCTGCGGCTCTACAGATTTTCTGGCCGGCCGTGGTTTTGTGCTCGCGCTTCCTTCCTGGAGAATCGCACTAGAAAGTATTGTAGTCAGTAGACTGAACTTTTTGGTCGAGAAAGAGTGTTGCCGGAAAGCCGACCTAAGTTTTCTTTTTTTGTAAATTCTACATATCATTTAGAGCTATTTATTTTGCTGTACTGCGCGTACTGCGTGGTACGAAGCGTACTGCGCGTACTGCGTGGCACCTGCGTGGCACCTGCGTGGTGGCTGCAGGTGTTCTGGCTTGCGTGAGTCGCTGAGCACTTCACGCTGCGCGGCTCTGCTTGGGTTCAGGTTGCCGGATACGGTCACTCGAGTCTTGGGTGCCGAAGCGGCCCAAGGTCGTGCCGGTGCCTCGGCAGTTGCAAACAAAGTACTGTAGTTGCTTGGCAGAACATAGCAGTCTAATACAATTTTTGTGCAAGTTATTTAAAAGAGCCTTTGAGTAATTCGAAAAGATATGGTGCCTATCGGCCGCGGCGGCCGCATTTCGATGGGGGCGAAATACGAAAACACCCGTGTACTTAGATTTAGGTGCACGTTAAAGAACTCCAGGTGGTCGAAATTTTCGGAGTCCTCCACTACGGCGTGCCTCATAATCTGAAAGTGGCTATGGCACGTTAAACCCCATAACTTATATGGCGCCTATCATCCGTAGCCAATGAGACTTCGCAAGCGTTTCAAAACACCACCACGGAAGAACACGTTTTGTCTAAGGTAACTCAAATGGTTGGCCAAGAACCCCTACGCCTAACCTTTAATAAGCTCAGCCGTGCCTGCTCACTCAATTGAACTGCTTGATCAAAGCATAATATGATAGTTGAGTTTTCTCACGTCCAGAGATACGCTGTAGTTGTGTATGCCTTGCTGGGAGTGACACTTCGCCAGCAGAGTCACACCGGCGACTTCTTTCACGCTGTGAACGTGCCCGGCAGCATAGGGCTTTTCCGCTTTACGACGAATAGGAGGGCGTATCCGACCGTCTAATTTTGAGATTGGTTTGAAACCACACAGCAAAACTTGTGCCATTTGTTCGTTTCGAAACAAGCATGAACATGCGATCACGCTGGCAGATCCGCGTGGGCAGCCTGAGTAGCGTGGTCCGTCAGTGTCAGTTTTGACGGAAGGTGCCGCGAGAGGCGCTGACGATCGCTGCTCGGACCCACCGCCTGGGCAGTGTCAGGAGAGTATACTCTCAGCGCAGCGGAGGTTCCAACATGGTGTAGCCGCTGTAAGCCGGCTTATGTGTAGGCGGCGTTAAAGTCCCTAGATCGGCTTTTGCTTTTTTTAGAAAAGCTCATAAAGGGAACTTAGGTGGTGCAGGCCTTCTGCTTAGGTGAAGACGCAGGTTTCGTACGTGCTTTATGTTTCGTGTCCGATTAGCGTGTGGCGCTTCGTCGCCTACGGAGTGCAGCGAGGCTGGCCTATGTGTAGGCGGTGGAGGCCTTCTGCTGGGGTGACAACACAGCTTCCGCACGTGGTTTGTTTTTCGCGTCCGATCAGCCTGTGACGCCTCGTTGCCTACGGAGTGCAGCTTCAACATGCATCAGCAGTGCTTACACGCCGCCTACCCCTTACAAAAATCGGTTTGACCTTTCAGTCACTCATGAGTCACCTATCAGTCACCCCTGTCACCTATCTGTAGACTCGACCTTTCTGTAGACTAAGTCCGCAGAATGTCTGCAGACACCGTGCGGACTGCAAGTAGACTTGTCTGTAATATGCGTGCCCAGTGAGTGTGTGTGTAAATATGTATATGTATCTATATATACATGCATATTCTGAACGATGACATATTTTATAATTACGGTTGAATAGTTTTGACCTTTCAGTCACCCATGAGTCACCCACCAGTCACCTCCACGTAGACCTAGTCTGCAGAATGTCTGCAGACACCGTGCGGACTGCAAGTAGACTTGTCTGTAATATGCGTGCGCAGTGAGTGTGTGTGTAAATATGTATATGTATCTATATATACATACATATTCTGAACCATGACATATTTTATAATTACGGTTGAATAGTTTTGACCTTTCAGTCACCCATGAGTCACCCACCAGCCACCTCCACGTAGACCTAGTCTGCAGAATGTCTGCAGACACCGTGCGGACTGCAAGCAGACTTGTCTAATATGCATGCCCAGCGAGTGTGTGTGTGTGTGTAGATGTATATCTATATATAAACGCATATATATACATATTCTGAACCATGACACATTTTATAATTACGGTTCAATAGGTCTGACCTTTCAGTCACCCTTGAGTCACCCACCAGTCACCTCCACGTAGACCTAGTCTGCAGAATGTCTGCAGACACCGTGCGGACTGCAAGTAGACTTGTCTGTAATATGCATGCCCAGCGAGTGTGTGTGTGTGTGTAGATGTATATCTATATATAAACGCATATATATACATATTCTAAACCATGACACATTTTATAATTACGGTTCAATAGGTCTGACCTTTCAGTCACCCATGAGTCACCCACCAGTCACCTCCATGTAGAGCTAGTCTACAGACTGTCTGCATATTGTCTGCAGACACTGTGTGGACGGCAAGTACGTAGACTTGTATGTAATATGCATGCCAAATATATAAATATACATACATACATATATATATATATATATACATACATATATATACATACATACATATATATACATACATATATATATATATATATATATATATATATATATATATATATATATATATTCTACATGACACATTTTATAAATAACAGTTAAATCGGCTTCACCTTTCAGCCACCCACGAATCACACACGCACACAAGCACACACACCCACACACGTGTGCGCATCCTGAACCATGACACATTTTATCATTGCGGTCTGTTTTGCCATTTTAACCTTTTGAAAACTTTGTCACTGATTGCTACAAGAACAGTCTGATAATGGCAGTTATATAAATCAATTATTTAATACTAATTGAAATAAGGTAATTAATAATTATAAAATAATAAAAATAAAATAAGACATTAAAATAGATAATTAATAATTAATACGGTAATAAGGTAATACTGGCGTGTTACATAACGTACATTAAATGCAGCAATTATACTATGGCTCGAACCGCAGCCTGAATTTAAGGACATATCTACCGCGCGACGCCGACACCATCCACCGACTGCGTGGTTGCTTTCGGCGCCGGCCCCCAGGAGGCGCTGGCCGCGAGCACCGGTAAAATTACGGCTGAGTATATTTTCCCGTCTGCACCTGGTCACCGACAAGTCGCGGCGTGCACGCGTGCACGCCATGTGCACGCCGCATTGACGGCGACCGATGAGGTGGTGAACATGCCGTGCCGAGAAGAATTCTGGCGATTTTTGTGTGTATTAATGATCCAAAACCCCTGTGACTGCATAACGTAGCTCTCAGTGTTTTCCGTGTGGTGTGCCGATGCCAATTATCGTAGTTATGACCCGGTCGCGCTTTCTTTGTTACCGGCTCATGAAAAGCCGATGGTACTCTCGCTGCGCTCGCATTCCATCACAGTGCGCGGAAGAATTTTTTGAAAGTTGTGCTATGACGTGCTGTAGTTCATCTGCAATTCTACGCCGTTGACGCTGGAGGCACCGTGCACCGACTGTCCTTCCTGCGGTACCTGTGCGATGCGGCAGCAGCTGTCACGCAGACTCGTTTACCGAGCACGCCTAGAAAGGTAAGTCCGGCGCGTGCGCGCATTCTTGTAGTCCGTGAAGTGGGCATTTCTGTACGAGTAACAAGGTGATTAGTAACGTGACAAAAATGATCGTGCTTTTCGAATGTTCGTTCTTGTCGCAGGGCGCATTTAGCGAAGTTTGATGAAAATTGCCCTAAAACGTGATGTTGCCAAAATCTATCGACTATTTGCTTTCTGCTGTGAAGTTTCCTTGCGCCGGGGACTGCTTGATTTGAATAGGCGCAAAAATTCAAGCAGGGAAAGTTACTATTTCTGTACGTAATTTTTCAGCGAGAAATCGTATAGCCATTTCTAGAGGTACGTCGATTTGTCGTCTTCACAGCTAACGGCAGCGCGAGATGGCACCCGATTGCTGTGTACGACGCATGGCCAGATTTTAGCTTGTATGCAAGTTCTTTTATTTATATAGTGTCTTCAGACAGCCTGTATTTCTTGCGTTGGGTGTCATGTGGTTTCGTGTATTTGTAAATGGTTCCGAGATTTCAACAACAGTATCTATCTTTAATGGAAAAAAATTGTTTTCTCACCTGAAAAAAGGGAGTCTGTTCTTTTTCAATGCATCGTCATTTGGGGCAGGGCTTTGTTGCACCGCATAAATAAATTAGGTTTTCGAACGCTTATCATGTGTTAACGAGTTTTCTGGTTGTGCAATTCGCATTTGACTTGGTACAGACGTGCGTTTGTGTGAACTTTTTTATAGTAGATTCATGTTTGCTCCAGTTCCATTTACATGTTAACTGCCTGTGATGTAATAATCGGGTATTTGTGCAACCATGCAGCTTCATGTAGCTGTTTGTACGAGACTTTTCACAATGTCACAAGTTTACAGTTTCAGCAGGGTTAACTTTACAGTAAACTGAACATTTCTTCTTGTTTAGGGATGTCACGATTTTGTGAGCCAGAGGAATCTACATCACTTGGGAGCCTGCGGCACTTCTGCAGGCTGAACAGCGCGTCAAAGCGTCTGATTTGCATGCTGCGACAAGGTGTGTGCAAGGCGGTCACTGCCACTCACATGAGATGTCGGTACTCACTACTTCATTCCTTGGAAGCGATATTCTTGGTCCCAACCAAGCAGCCCGGAAGAAATCGGAGACAAATAAAATGTGCAAAGAATACTATTGCGTCTGTTATTTTATTGCATGCATGCATGCCAGTTCCCCATAGTGGGGCTACAGAAATTCTATCTAATGTCTGCCTAAATGCTGTAATCCTGTGACCACAATCTCGACAGACTTTCTGCAGAAATGCTGTATCCTGCAGCTACACAGATTGAGCAGACTTTCTGCAGAAAGGGTGTACCAATTGGGCGCTGGGAGGTGACAGAAAGTCTGTCACCTGTCTTCAGATATTCTGCATCCCGGGTGACTCGGGGTATGCAGAATTTCTGCAGAAAGGGTGTACCAATTGGGCGCTGGGAGGTGACAGGGGGTGACAGAAAGTCTGTCACCTGTCTTCAGATATTCTGCATCCCGGGTGACTCGGGGTATGCAGAATTTCTGCAGCAAGTCTGCAATGATTTTTGTAAGGGACTGCATCGTTTGCGATGGCACCTACTAAGAAAACTGCTGCGCTACGCGGCGCAGAAAGGCAACGACGTCGACGGGCGAATTTCGCTTTGATCCGGCGATGAGAGACACGCCAGCGTGAAGCAGAACTGCTTCGCGTGTTCGCGGCGCGCGCTGCGAACTCTGCCGCTCGCATTCCTGAAGATGAGCGCGTCTTAACTCAACTGGCTGCCCAAGACACTACGGAGCCGGAGCAAAATGCTCGTATCTTCGCCGAAGCGACTCGCCAATAGCACACCGCGCGCCAAGCAAACCTGCAACACGTTGCCGACCCCCAAATTGTGCGTCTTTCGCTGCAGCGGACCGTCATGTCACGAAGCAAACATGCAACAGCTTCTGTGTAGACACGTTTCACTTTCGTGTTCAGCCGATTACTATGAAAGAGGGATCAACCACATCTTTTTGTATGTATGCGTGCTGCCGCACTCAGACCTTAGGGTTGTTCCTGGGCGCGGTAAGCACATCATTGATTGATCGATTGGTTATTTCTTGTGGGAGGTGAAGTCATACAGCTGGAGGTATAGCACAATTCCAGGATGTCTGCCTTTGAAACGGCGGGAAGAGAATTTAAGTATGTGCGAATTATCTTATTTTGATGTTGTTCCATGCTATTGACCCGGATGATTGAGGTCAATGGTGATTGCAGACGCTCAAAAGTGTGAGGGCTTCATCGTTTCTGTCCACACGGTGTTCAAGCTCTGAGACGCTCCGGCAACCTCGCTTAATGTGCCGCATTGCGGTGACTGCGTATGAAATTCACCAAGACGGCATACCGCAAGGTTTCGTTACAGTGGTGAGACTCATTTTGCCCATTGCAAATGTTTATGGGAACGGTAAATGTTTGGGAACGGTTTCGTATATGAATAAGGCGCTATGTTACTAATATCACCTTTTGCGTAGTCAATTTCCTTACACTATAGCGAGCTCATCAATATATTTTTCTTCTTTCTTTATTTTAATATGCAGCTTTATTGTTATTTAAATGCTAGATTCTAGTAATATAGAACGAGATCGTTTAATATTTTCTAAACCCTGCACACGCTTGGCTCATTTCTGGTCCTTCCAATGTGACGTTAAAGGCACGCTGGAGCAGGAAACGCCAACACGCCCTACAGGCGTAACCATGCCCGAACTACAGGCCAGTGAAATAGATCGGCGGTAACAAGCTTCGACATGGTTGCGACAATAAAAGAACGGATGGGTGCGGAACCTCTCGTCATTTTCTCTTTGTTTTGGCATTTCGTAACTTTTTGCAATGACAATTTTGGGCCGTTCATTGTGTTTTATAGAGTTTTTGTTAAATAAGTGATAATTTCTCGCTTATCACAAAGTGTGCGCGCGCACACTTCGTATCGCTCGCTTGCCCGTGCCTTATAGATAAGACGTTTTGCTGCTCGTGGTGCGCGCTTGCAGGTGTATGGAGAGCTTGGAACCTAAGACGCCCAGCTGGACGGAGAACGACCTGCTGGTGCTGATCACCGAGTACTGGAAGCGGAAGGACATTCTGCGCGCCAAGGCCTCGGAGAGCGTGACCAACCTGCAGAAGCGCGAATGCTGGATCGAGATCACCGACGTGGTGAACGCGCGCTGCTTCACGCCGCATACCAGGAAGACCATGGACCAGCTGAAGCGCAAGTGGGAGAAGACGATCATGCTGGCCAAGAAGGCCGCGCTCAACATCCAGAAGCGATCCGGTATGGAATCAAGCTATAACGATCACGTGTGCATATTGCGCGCGTGATTACAGCTTTGCTTTGCCAGTGTCATTTCGTATATTCTGTCGCTTGCAAGAGGGCTTATTTCTTGAAGGCCTACTGACATGACGTTTTCAACTGTTTTGTTATTTTGCGTTCAGTGAAGGTTCTCGAACTAGGAACTCGCGAAAATTGAAATACCGACAAGCACCAGCGTGCCCTAAATAATTTATGATAATTTATTTTTCTACGATCTAGTTTTGCGTATGTTTGCCAACAGGTGTACGTGTCGTGACGTCATGACGCAGAAGGCGGACACGTGGGAGCAAGGCATCGCTACGTTTTGGCTCTCGCTTCCGGTTCGCTCGATAGTCCGTTACGCTACGTCGGGCCGATCGATATTCTTAGTACCTTTTTCTTCAGCTTGGCGGTCATTTTTGTTGGGTTTCGAAGTACAGTATCTCCTTTTACCGTAAAAAAAAAAAATGAAAAGTCTCAAATGTCATTTCAATAATACGTTACGTGGGACCGAATACTTGTAGAGTCAAGGACGAACAAACAAATAGAGAAATAAACCAAACGAAAACAGTGTACCGCGTTTTTCTCGAGCGCCGAGAAAAATAAAATAAAACAGGAATGCGAGGGCTACCTTTGGCTCGTTATATGCTTTCTTCATCCATTCTATTAGCACTCTATGTCTTGTGCTACGTTACAGCTGCACTTCCATGTCGTTCCTTCTTTTTTTTCTGCCTTATGTAATTGCAAGCGCGTCCGCAGTAATTGCGCTGGTCGTATGCCAGGAAGAGCAGCAGGCGACAAGAGGTCACTTATCCAGTGTCTTATACTTCCTACGCGGCAGCCGGCGTCTGGCTGAGTGGCATTTTGTTGGCGTCGCTGCAGGTAATCTGTCAGACTTGGCACCGGCCTACCAGCTGGCCTTGTCCATAGTCTGCGAGGATTTTCCGGCGTCCCTGGAATGCGCGAACGGCCTCGCCGCGGCAGATGTGCCCTCTCTCGCTGAGCCACCGAACGCTGGCGGATATATCGACGAAGTGTCCAGGTAAGACTGAAGCACGCTGTTGCAGGACTGCCTCTTTTTAGCAAACATTTGCACGAACCCTCTATTAGATAAAACACATATACAGAGATCGGGATCGGGTGGAGCTTATGCCAAAGTGTAGAGCACCACAGCCAGTGGGCACATTTTTTTTTTTCTGCTGTGGGGGGGGGGGGGGGAGGTTGCGGAAATATAGTAGTAAGTCCGTATTATTCAGCGCTGCACAAAGCACTGACATAATCATTTTTTCTTATGTACTTACGGTAATAAAAATGCACATGAAAGCCTACAGGATTTGGAAAGGGATGTTAAAATGCTATTCACTGGCATCCTGCACGAGTCAGGCCTTTATTTACGATTCAAAAGGACGACACATTGGGCACGTTGGTATTCCATACTGAAACTATTGACAGCGCTAAACGGCCCGAACTACACAAGAAACTTTAAAAAAAATTATAGAAAGTCTATTGACAGTCTATAGACGTCTATAGACTTTCTATAAAAAAATTGTAAGGGAAGATACACGGACAAGCGCTGGAAGGGCTACCAGAAGAGCAAGGTTATTTGCGGTAAAGTTTAAGGACGGAAAAGAGCGCTAATAACTAGTAATATGCTTCAAAAGGACGGTATGTCCCTGTATCTTTCTTGTGTAGTTCGTGCCGTCAATAGTTCCAGTTTATTTACGACATCCATGTAGACTTATTAGCGGTTGGTTGTGTAGGACGAGCCGCCATAAGCGGGTGCGCATTTTTGCCCACTAATCCGATGACTACTGAGCCTCTGCACCGCTCTCTGACTACCGAATGTACGCACTGGAGGCAGCAGGTAGGCGGTGGTGTTTTTACCAGCGCCTTCACGTGGGCCTCTCAGATCGCGAGGCTTATATATACGCAACTCAGACGAGCAAATTTATTGCCACTTCGAGCGAGTGCACTGCGCCTCGCTGAGTGTCACTTTGGCGACGTGGTGCTAGGCGGCAAAACGAAGTGTCATTCGGAATTGAGGACATTGAGTGTCTGTGAAGCCATAGGGGTTGATATCATTCTCGGAAGTTTGAGGTTTAGGAACCGTCAATGTTTTATACGAGAAGATGCTTATGTGCAAGAACCTCCGCAATGAAAAATAGAAATACTGTAATCTTATTAACACGTCTGTTTGTTTTGAGCCAATACAAGCAAGGAACGTATCCAAAATCCACAGGGTCAAAATGACGGAATCCGTCGTAAATGAACGTTTCAAGGTCTTTTTCTTTCTTTCTTTTTTTTTGCCTCGCTCATGTCACTAAGACGCTCATAACATTCGAAATAAAAAAAAAGTGGTTTGAAATATCAAAAGAGTGGTCTTAGAATTAGTATTCAGCCTGCTGTGATCATTTATTTATTTATTTTCGACGCATGGCTATCGAGGCGACACACCTCAACGCAGCGAAGTGAGTTCCTGCAACAGACTCGCTAGCAAGCGCACTCCATAGTAGTGTCACTAAACCTTTCCAGTCTTACAGCTTGCGAGTGACACTATAGCGGCGAAGTGTGCTCGCTCGAAGTGTCGCTAAATTTGCCCGTGTCACTGGGATATAATCGCTGCCGCATATAAAATGGGTGCATATAGAATAGAATAACGGCGGGCACACCCTTCCCTAGTTTTCTTCGGAAGTAAAGCTGATTGACTATAGAGCCATTTCCCGTTGCTGCCGTTGGAATTTAGCATTTGAGATTTGGACTGAAAAGACACTAAAAGAAAACCATGAGTATGAAGTGATGAAACATACTTAAAAAAGCACACACATTTTATCTAAACTGTCATCTTGGTAATTTATAGTATTTTGGAGGGCAACAGCTATGATACGAATGGGTATAGTAGGGGACACCGACGACGCTGTCGTATGAATTTCGTCAATGCTACAAATGCGAATGCACGAGACAATTAACTTCGTTAAGTATTCACGAAAATGCAAATGAGCGCACACGTATCAGCATGCAACAGACCATCTCGCCATCAGTCAGCCGCATAAAAAATAAATACCGACTGCGCTTTGTGTGGGCACATTGTGCATCGTGAATGCGCTCTCCACAAATCGCATGTGGAGTGTGGCAACCGAACCCTGTAAATGTGAGGCCCACGTTTGAGCATGGTCGGCGCCGCGGTGAAGCGAACGGCGTGGTTTCTCCTTTGCAGCATGGTGATCACGGAGCTCGAGGAGGAGTCATCGGGCGACGGGCCGCCGGTTGCCAAGGGTGACAAGACGCAGCCGGTCAAGGCGGAGATGCTGAGCGAGGCTGCCGAGTGCGCGCCGCACTCGCTGGGCAGCCGTGCGTTCCAGCCCGTCCTGTCCGGCAGCAGCACTCAGGACGGCGCCACTGACGGCAGCCACCAGCCACACGAAGCTCAAGACGCGACTGCCGAGTTCGTCAACAACTTCCGCAAACGCAAGTGGGAGCAAGACCTGGTGGAACTGCAGAAAGAAAAAGTGCGCCGCCAGATACAGTACCACAAGGTCCAGCATGAGCTCCAGATGAGTGTGCTCCGGTCGCAAATGGAGTTCTGGGAGATGAAGAAGTCCAAGCTGGCTGCTGAGATACGCCAAGGTGGCATCCCCACGTTGCCGCCAACGGTGCCGACAGCGAATGCATCGACTACGTAGCCTCTGCTACCAGGGCCTGTGCGATGTCGCAGGAGGACGCCCCAGCCATCTTCCGCGGCGTTTTGGGCCTGTCAGGCTCCGATACATCAGTGCTCATCGAACGGCCTTTCACAGCCATCCATCACAAAAATAACATTCACCCGCACGAAGTGTCTGCGCAAACATTTCTTGATATATTATGTACATGTGAAAAGAACTGTCTGTCTTGCACAGCGATGCCAACCTTGTGTGCTTCAAGAAGCACACAAGCCTGTGGACCGCCACATCACTGTGTTTCGTGTGTTGTTTATGTCAAGCACTAAGACGACGCAAGATATCGACCAAGCTTTTGCCCCAGATCGCATGAGAAAATGTGCAGTACCGAGAGCAGAAAATCTACAAATGAACAAATAGCACCTCTAGCGGCTGAAAGCTGAAAACAGGCGCTGAGACACCATTTTTCGCGAATGTGTAACCAGAGAGAGAACTAACTGGACTATAGTGTGAAAACGGATTTTGCACGCCTCTAGCTCCCACATTACGCATACAGTAGCGCTGTTTTTACGACCGGATTTGACAAACGCGTGCAAAGTTTGAACAATTGGAGTATATGGAAATCCCAAAATTCTCTGCAGAAAATAACTGCAATCAATGTAATGCACGAATTGTGATCCAAAAGTAACCATAGGTTATGACTCGGCTTTCATTTCCGTCAAACAGAATGTCTTAAATTGAGTAAAAGAAAGTGATATTTTTTAAAGCATGCACGTCACTATGTATAGGCGAAGGGTAAGTATGATCCTTCACTCACCAAGAAACGCTTTCCCACACATTGGTCGAGCAGTTTTGCGATCGGAAATAATGTTTTGTGAGGAGGTAAACCTGCCTTCGCTGGTTGAACTCCAGGTATCTACAGTTAAACGTCGATGTAACAAACTTCAGTGTAATGAAATTATCGATATAACGAAGTATTTAATTTTTTTATTAAACCTTGTCCATAGAACACCATGTCTTTAGAACCTCAATTTAACGAAGGGCGTATGCGATTTCAGTATAACAAAATTTCACTGCTGCCGCAAACGAATTCAGAGACAGTAAATGGAAACTTCCGCGGACGCAGATGTTCAAATGATTGAATCACAAGCGGCTACTTGCAAACTCACCTCCAAATCGCGCGCGGCGCGACAAGAGCGACCGCCGTAGCCGCATCATGCTCCGTATAAAGTCCAAGTGCGATAAGATCATATCGCGGCCCGCACACTGTGTGCTTTAGGTGCGAGCGAACGTGCGCGAGGGTGAGACAAGAATGATGGTGGCTTCACGAGTCCATGCCGCCTTCCCGCGCGAGCATAGGTAAAGAGGGGGAGGGGAGCGAGCTCGTGGTAACGCGATCAAGCTAGCGCGAGGGGGCCGGAATGCAGGGTAAGTTTGCGCGCGTCTCGGCCGTGGCTACGCATGACTGTAAGCGCGGTTGAGCGCATACGTAGCCTGCTTTAGAGGTAATCTGCCCCGTGTGCAAAGAGTTGGCGTGCCGAGATGGCGTGGCATCATGTAAGCTGTATTACCGCGAGTTTAGTATTGGAGGTTGGGTAATCTCGAGTTTCGGTGACCCGTTTGAGCGAGAGGCACACGAAACATTCGCTCCTCGCTGCCGGCACTTTTCCCGATAGCGTCGACCCAGTGCGGGCGACGCTATCAGCCGCGGCGGCGGAGTTCACGCGAAAGTGTGTCTGGCTTCGCTTAATTCGTAGCGCCGAGAAGATATCGTCCACGTACTTACGTGCATGAAACCGCATTTTTCGTCGCCTACTTCTAAAATTATCAAATTGAATTTGCTCATTCAAATTTGCCTTTTTCGATTGCCCGACAAATCGGAAAATTAAAAGTTAAACTATGGGTTTTTACGTGCCAAAACCACTTTAATTATGAGGCACGCCGTAGTGGAGGACTCCGGAAATTTTGACCACCTGGGGTTCTTTAACGTGCACCTAAATCTAAGTACACGGGTGTTTTCGGATTTCGCTCCCACCGAAATGAGGCCTCCGTGGCCGGGATTCGATCCGGCGACCTCGCGCTCAGTGCCCAACAGAAATCGTAAAATTCTGTGGGCCCTTTCGGTGTGAAGAAAAATCGATTGGCGGCTGCACTTATTTGCATAAAAGGTCGAATTTCAGTGCAACGACATTTCTATATAACGAGGCAAATTGCCGATTTTACCGACATTGTTATGCTGAGGTTTACCTGTAGTCTTATTGCTGTATCACTGATTAAGTTCACGGATCGATGGGACACCTTGTTCTCGAAAATGGATGTCGAGTTCCTTTAGAATTTCTGCTGAGTTTTTAAGAGGAAAACATATTTTGTTTCATTCGTTGTTTTCACTGAGTCGTTTTCATTGACTTTCTTTAAAAAAAAATACATTACGGAATTTAACATCCTAGAGCAATACACGGGTGTTTATCGTCTTTTCTGGCTTATCGAGACTCCTCGCGCGGTAAGAGGGGTCTTTCGGTATTGTATGAGGACACTAAAAGACAAGGTAAGTCGTGAAATTAGTACGGAAAAGGAAGGCTAAACATGAATTTCTTGAATTTCCCGCCGGAACCCTAGTGGCTTTACGTCAGTGTGACGTCACGGATTTCAAAGCCTTTTCTCGTAAAAGTGCTTGACACTTGCCAAGTTCAGTCTTTAGATCCTTTAGAATGCAACGTAGTCGATATTTACCGATAAAAAGTTAGTTGTAAGACCGAGCAGACGGCCGTCGAAATCCAAGACGTCGCGGCCAGCTGGTACAGGAAGTTTTATGCGGCGTCGCCACCAGTATTTGGTATTTTTTCGTCCTTTGTGGCTTATCGAGACTGCTCGCACAGTAAGAGTGGCCTTTCTACAAAAATGATGTACTAATATAGCTGCATTAATCTTTCTGTTTAGTGACCCTTTAAAATGCCGTAGTGGAGGACTCCGAAATCATTTCGAACACTTGTCTAAATACACGGAGAGATAATAATAATAATAATAATAATAATAATAATAATATATGGGTTTTTACGTGCCAAAACCACTTTAATTATGAGGCACGCCGTAGTGGAGGACTCCGGAAATTTTGACCACCTGGGGTTCTTTAACGTGCACCTAAATCTAAGTACACGGGTGTTTTCGGATTTCGCTCCCACCGAAATGAGGCCTCCGTGGCCGGGATTCGATCCGGCGACCTCGCGCTCAGTGCCCAACAGAAATCGTAAAATTCTGTGGGCCCTTTCGGTGTGAAGAAAAATCGATTGGCGGCTGCACTTATTTGCATAAAAGGTCGAATTTCAGTGCAACGACATTTCTATATAACGAGGCAAATTGCCGATTTTACCGACATTGTTATGCTGAGGTTTACCTGTAGTCTTATTGCTGTATCACTGATTAAGTTCACGGATCGATGGGACACCTTGTTCTCGAAAATGGATGTCGAGTTCCTTTAGAATTTCTGCTGAGTTTTTAAGAGGAAAACATATTTTGTTTCATTCGTTGTTTTCACTGAGTCGTTTTCATTGACTTTCTTTAAAAAAAAAACATTACGGAATTTAACATCCTAGAGCAATACACGGGTGTTTATCGTCTTTTCTGGCTTATCGAGACTCCTCGCGCGGTAAGAGTGGTCTTTCGGTATTGTATGAGGACACTAAAAGACAAGGTAAGTCGTGAAATTAGTACGGAAAAGGAAGGCTAAACATGAATTTCTTGAATTTCCCGCCGGAACCCTAGTGGCTTTACGTCAGTGTGACGTCACGGATTTCAAAGCATTTTCTCGTAAAAGTGCTTGACACTTGCCAAGTTCAGTCTTTAGATCCTTTAGAATGCAACGTAGTCGATATTTACCGATAAAAAGTTAGTTGTAAGACCGAGCAGACGGCCGTCGAAATCCAAGACGTCGCGGCCAGCTGGTACAGGAAGTTTTATGCGGCGTCGCCACCAGTATTTGGTATTTTTTCGTCCTTTGTGGCTTATCGAGACTGCTCGCACAGTAAGAGTGGCCTTTCTACAAAAATGATGTACTAATATAGCTGCATTAATCTTTCTGTTTAGTGACCCTTTAAAATGCCGTAGTGGAGGACTCCGAAATCATTTCGAACACTTGTCTAAATACACGGAGAGATAATAATAATAATAATAATAATAATATATGGGGTTTTACGTGCCAAAACCACTTTCTGATTATGAGGCACGCCGTAGTGGGGGACTCCGGAAATTTTGACCACCTGGGGTTCTTTAACGTGCACCTAAATCTAAGATACACGGAGAGATAAAGAAACGTTTATTATTCGAAGCGGTGTCCCGAGCGAGGCCCTGTATCATTCTAAGGTGGGAAGGCTCCTTAGTCCAGGAACCCTCTGGCTTCGACTGCGCTCTTGGTCATGGCGACGAGTTCTCGTTGGTCTTCCAGGTCACCGAGGGCGAGCTTGGCCTCCCACGGTTCGAATAGGTGGCTTGCTTCTTGTGCTCGTTTTGCGCCCGTTTCCTGTTGCATATCGCTGCCTTCCTGCCACGGGCATATTCCAGGAGCAAGTGTGCCAGAGTGTCGGGTACGTTGCAGAGTGGACAGAGGTAGCCGTGGAGCGTCGGGTAGAGGTGATGCATTATCGTTCCGCGAGTGTACGTGTTACTTTGCAGGCGTCTAAGGATCATGCTTTCTTCTCTGCCGAGTTTAGGGTGCCGTGGAGCGCACACTCGACGCTCGAGCCTGTAGCGTTGTAATATGGCTGAATAGATGGTGGGTACGGCCTCCGCCTGTTCTGTCGCGGGTCTGAGAGCGCGTGGGAAGAGGGGAGCCCGGCTCATGTGCTCGCGGCACGGAGTAAGACATTTAGGAGGGGAAACTCCCGTCAGCGCGAGCGAGTGCGGGCGACCAGATAAGAGTGTGTTTTAGTTGAGCGCGTTTACGCTCCGCTAAGCAGTTAAGCGAAGCGGAAGCGCGAATGCGCATGCGCCGTCCGCTTAGCCGTAAGCGGGATAGCGGAGCGAGGAACATGGTCCGCTTAGAAGCTGCCTGAGCGGAGCGTGGCGCGCAGCACTTTGGCTAGCATTGGCGTCAGAACAGATTGGAGTGGATGCAGAAAGCAAGCGCGCTGGTTAACACGTGGCGTTCCCCAAGACGGCGCTTTATTTTCCATTGGATAAAATGGACCGGTAATGGATCGACCTTGTGTAATGCATTACAGCGCACGTTTAGATACTTCATGGAGAAATAAGTTACATATATACGTTGTACTGTATAAGAGTGATCATAAAGTGTTTTTATTTTCTTTCACCCCTGAATTTAGCCAGGGGGCGCTGCAACTACGAAAGGTCCGCTCCGCTACTCTAAACGTATAAACCAAAACGTGAAAATTGCCCGCCGCTCCGCTGTGGCTTAGCGGGGCAGCTCGGAGCGGAGCGTACCGTAAAGACGCTCAACTAAAACACTCTAAGGTCACAATTGTATGCGCCGACGGGGCCGTATACAGTTGCGGCGCGTCGGAGAAGCCGCAGCGAAAAAAAAAAATGCAGCGCCCGGGCAGGCGGCTCCGGCGCGCTCTCAACGGCGGTAATTTCTTTCCAGGCCGCCAGCACGATAACGGCTCCGCGGGCTTGTGACTTTTTCTGGTCGCCGCAAACAGCGGAGTTTCTACTCCTAAATGTTTCTTGCTCGTGGCTCGCGGGCAGCGGCGCGGGCCGCTTCGTTCGCCTCTAGTCCCTCGTGTCCGGGCACCCACGTTACGCAGGCGTACGGGAGTGGAGTGCTTCGTCATTTTAGCATCTTGAATGCATCGGTCGAGATGCGGCCCCTCGAGAAGTTTCTACAGGCGAACTGATAGTCGGTGAATATAACCGCTGCATCGGTGCATGTGGTGGTGGCGAGAGCAATTGCCGCTTCTTCAGACGTTTCTTGTTTGCGTGCCTTGACGGTTACCGATGCTAACTTGCCGCCTCGGGAGTCTACGATGTTGAGAGCGTAGGCGTTTCGATGCGCATACTTGGCCGTGTAGGTTGTTGCGTTCTCCTGGGTAGCGTACCCCACCGCTGCCGACCAGTTGTCGCGACGCCTGGTTCTTCAACCTCGACTGGCGTTACTACTGGGTAGCGTGGCGTTGTCGGCAGGCTGCAGGCGTCCGGTAGACCGTGGCGATCAGGCAGGGACGAGACGACTTCTAGTGCGAAACTTGCACGGTTTATTCAATGATTGGTGAAAGATGAGAAGAGAATGAAGTGAAAAAGTACATTGCGCGGCCCTTTAAATAGGCCCATTAAAATCGTACGCGGGATCTTGCTCACGACAACGTCACGTGACATGCACTGAGTCCCACGGTGCTTGGCGGCGGCACCCACTTTAACAGGACGATGTTTTCCCGAGCTTGCCTCCGCAAGTGGCAACCTGCGGGTCCTGGGGATCGAAGGCAGCTGATCCCTTTTCTTTCGCGCGGCGTTGGTTCGCGGAAAGGGCGTCTGGTTGTGGATGGGCGGCTGATCCGTTCTCCCGGTTGATGTATTTACGAGCGCGCCTCCGCTAGCGGCAATCCGGGGGTCCTGTCTTGTTTGCGGAAAGGGTTTTCACGCACACACACAAAGGGGCCTGCGAACACAGCGGAGCAACCGGCATCCACTCAAGACAACCATAGCAAATTAGGAATCCATTCTTCGTTTTGCTTAGGCATGCACACACACGAAGGGGCGTGTAAGTACTGCGGTGCACCTGCCAGACCGGTAACCACTCGAGACAACCACAAGGAATTAGGAATCCACCCTCCGTTTCGATGAGGCATGGTGGTTGAGCATCCTTCTTGCCCGGGGTGTTACACGCCAACCGTAACACGGTGTAGCGGGCATTCGGGTTGTGCTTGAAACTTCGCTTGATGGCCTTGGCTCTAGCCTGTCTTCTACCCTTGTGCTATATGGGATGCATGTTGAGCGGGACACGTGTGATGCAAATGCACTCTCGAATGTCTGGTGTGATTGGCTCTTTCTTGTCCGTGCCTGCGACGTACGTCTCGCTGTAGTTCATGTGTCGGAGTACTGATCTCCCTGTGGGCGTGAGGTTGAGCCGTTCCAGTTGGCTGTTCTTGTGCGTTTCGGCGAGCTCTTGCCACGTGTTGTGGACGCCCATCTTCAGGAGACGTGAAGTGGAGGCCATGGCGGGGAGCCCCATGGCAACGTTGATTGCCTTTCTTATCATGTTGTTGAGCTTTTCTATTTCAGCGTTTTCAAAGCCAGGTACGGCGTGCCGTATGTGATGCGGCTGGTGAGCAGTGTTTGTATTATTCTTAGCGTGTCTTGCTCCTTGAGCCGCTTCTTTGGCTTTGGCAGCTCCCGATCCGTCCTTGTGGATGTGGAGTCCAAGTATTCGTACAGTATCGACTTTCGGGATTGTTATCCCGTTGAGGGTGACGCTGGGGTCGGGTTCTTCGTAGCTGGGTGGCGGGCCTGTCGTTCTTGCTTTCAGGACGAGCTTCTCGGACTTTTCGAGGGCGCAGCGGAAGCCGCAGTTTCGGAGTTAGCTTTCGATGGTGCCTACGGCTTCTTGTAAGCCACTTTCTTGCCTTCCAGTGTTCGTAGCTCTGGTCCAGAGCGTGATGTCATCAGCATACATCAACTTACGCAGATCTGGTATGGTCTCGAGGAGTGTGGGTAGTTTGATCATAGCTACTTTAAAGAGTAGCGGTGAAATGACCGACCCTTGCGGGGTGCCACTGTTTGGAAGTAGGAAGCTTTCGCTGCGGATGTTGCAAATTCCGACTGTTGCCGTGCGGTCCATCAGAAAGTTTCTGACGTACGCGTAGGTCCTAGAGCCGCAGCCAGTGCTTTCGAGGTTGTTGAGAATCGCGTCGTGGCTAACGTTATCAAAGGCTCCCTTGACGTCTAATGCCACTATAGACTATATGATTCGATTGTTAGGTGATCTAGGAGGCCTTCTTTTAGTTGTAAGAGTACCTGGTGCGTGGAGAGGTGCTACCTGAAGCCGAACATGGTGTCCGGTAGGTGCCCGTTGTTCTCCAAGTACTGGGTAATGCGGTCGTGCACCATATGTTCGAAAAGCTTTTCCGCGCACGAGGTGAGGTAGATCGGGCGTAGGTTCTCCAAGGTGAGTGGTTTGTTGGTATCATGGATCATGGTGATCTCCGAGTGCTTCCATACAGCAGGCAGTTCTCCTTTCTCCCAGCACTCGTTGTAGTAACGGAGGAGAGCCTCGGTGGCCTGCTGCGGTAGGTTGCGTAGGTGTTTGTTAACGATCCGGTCTTTACCAGGGCTGGCATTTCTAGTCAGCTTGGATAGGGCTACGTAGATTTCGGCCTGCGTAAATGGTCGGTCGAGTTCTGGATTCGGTTTTCTAGAGTATTCTTCGCGGCGCGGGAGAGGGTGCGTCTCCGCATAGTTTATTTTGTATTTTTCGCAGGAGGTGTTCTTCTGATCCAGCGTGCTTGTGGATAAGACTGTGGAGATGTTGCTTCTGTTTTGTTTTGGTGGGTTCTGTGGCCAGGAGTGTGCGTAGGAGGTGCCAGGTCCTCTTCGCGCTCAGAGTCCCCTGTAGCTTGTCACAGAAAGCGTGCCAGTTCTGCCTAACGAGGTGGCCCGCATAGTGTTTAGCCTGCTTGGTAAGGAGAGCGATGCGTGTCTTTAGCCTTCTGTTAAGCTTTTGCCGCTTCCATCTCTTTAGGAGGCCACTTCTGGTCTCCCAGAGATGGAGGAGGTGCGCGTCGAACGCGGGTGTATCGGCATCGAGTTGTATGATCTTGGTGTGACGTTCTGCTGTGTCTAATACATTTTTGAGCCACTCGTCAATGTCAGTTATGCTTGCTCCATAATCTAGCTTGTCCCTAAAGGATTTCCATTCGGTTAACCGTGCAATGCCGGTCTTGGTCTGTCTATGGGTGTTTGCTACATCTTATTGGAGGATATGATGATCGCTACTTAAGGTTTCCTGGAGTAGACTCCACTCTGCCCGGAGGACGTCCGCAGTAAAGGTGGTAAGATCGGGGTTTGTGTCCCTGGAGACGCCATTTCCAATTCTCGTGGTCTGGAGAGGATCATTCCGGAGGGTGAGTCTGTGTTGCTGGGCGGCATCGTGCACTCTAGCACCCTTCTTTGTGGTGGTATGATAGCCCCATGCCGTGTGCGAGGCGTTGAAGTCCCCCATTATGACGAGTTAGTGTCTATTCGTGGATTTCCTGATTTCTCCTACAAAGTGATCGAAGTCCGGTAGCTGGTCGCGAGGCGGGCTGTACGCACTGCATGAGCACGAATGGCCATGTTGAGAAGCTATCACAACATGACACGTTGTGTGGAATATAGCTGTACAAATACTCTAAATAAATAGCTGTGGTGAAAAAAAAATTAAATACAGAAGTTGTAAAAAAAATGCATGTAGGAAACCCAGCTGCAAGAAAAACAACTCTGGTCGTAGCGTAAAATACTAGAATGCTACATGACTAGACCGATTAGACCATAAAAACATTAAATGACAGCCTATAAGCAATACTGGGAGGTTGTCACGTAAGCTTTGAAAACAAAACTTGCACTATCCATTTTGTTTCTGCATTGCTTTGAAAACTTTTGTCCTTGTTTCACTTCTAGTAAGTTGCGAGACCTATTTAGCAGAATAAAAACACTGACAACACGTTAACAGTCGGGTACTGCGAAATATTTGGCTAGATTTAAATAATCTATAATACCGAATAGTTCCTCTTCTAATACGCATACGACTAGTTAATGTGTTGGTATCGAAACTTCGAATATTTTCCCATGTCTGTTATCATGTCTCTTGCTTTTTGTTTCCTGTTTTAATATTCAAAGGAGTTGCTTGTCTTGGGTGTTACTATAGCTCTGAGTGGCAGTTTTGAAAGGCAGTTCGGCTGCAAGAAAGGAAACGGGGAGCGAGGGGGGTACTTACGTCAGCTTCAAATAATCTCGCAGGCTTGAGTAAATATCGCTATAAACCTCGGTGAAAACGGGCTTGATTGCTTGAGGTTCTTCAGCAGTACCACCGCTTGTAGATCTCACTTGTACATTGTCGTCCAACGAAAAGAAAAAAAAAAACGTTACTTGCGAGATCTTGTATTTATACATGTACTTTACGCTATTTTTGCGCGTTTCTTGTGTCCAAAGTGTAGATTCAACACAAATTTAAGCTTTCGAGACGACTTTCGGGTAAGCCGTTGGAGTGGCTCGGATGTCCAAGAATCCCACAAATATAGCCCGCGAACGAGGGTCATAGATAAAGAAGTTGACGAGGAAAGAAATGTGTCTTATTAGTGCTGCCGCTGTCTTTACTCGTATATTGATTGATCAGGCGATTAGCCCAGCTTCAGGTTCTCGAACTCACTTAGAAATGTGGCGAAAGGGCTTGTGAACCTAATTTATAATTCAATATAATGAAATTACATGAAATTGAATGGACACCTTGCATTTCTTCGAATATGCAAGGTGCCCACATAACATGAGCCAAGAATTTAAAAATAAAAGGCGCGTCGGAAACGTATTGAACCGAGCGCATACTATTCGCAATAGCCTATAGTAACATAGAGAATTTTTTTCCCGATAACTCACTAATTAATTTTAAATATCCAACTTTTTAATTATTGGCTGAGGAGCCGAGGTATAAGCAGATTTGTAGAGCACCTTCAGAAACCAGCGATCGAGTTGCTCCCTTTACGATAGGTCTCACGTAGTCCTTTTTTTTTTTCGGGTTGCAAAGAAAGCTTCGATCGCTCTCCTCCATCTTCGAGCACTCTGAGGCGCTCCGAGCCCTGTCGTCGGAGCAGTCGCCGAGATTGAGAGCGTTTCCCGCAACGTCATCACAGCACCGTTGTTTGCGATGGTCACCCGTAACCTGGCTAGGAGACCCAGGCCAGTGCATGCTGGCGTTCCGACGAACGGTCATCCCGCGTCCGCCGGGAACTTTGGATTGGCGACACATCGGACGTTGGCAGTGATCCCGTGGTTATGCATCTGCCATTTCCTCCTTCGAGAGCGCGTACCTCGTTCGGCTTGCGCGCTTGTCCTCTACCTCCGAGTTCATGGAACGCCGGATCTGCCCGACTCTGCTTCGGGGGACGGAGGCGACCAGTCGAAGATACCATTAGTTTGCGCAGAAGCGAGAGGCAGCACAAAGGTCGATTCGCTCGCTGCTGCAGGCCCTATCTTGAAAGCGATAGTGTTACGTGACGGACAGACGGATGGGTTTGGTCGTTGGGTAGGCACAGAAAT
The DNA here is from genome assembly GCF_038994185.2 of Dermacentor albipictus. Classification (NCBI taxonomy): domain Eukaryota; kingdom Metazoa; phylum Arthropoda; class Arachnida; order Ixodida; family Ixodidae; genus Dermacentor; species Dermacentor albipictus. The sequence continues at coordinate 143,614,275 of NC_091821.1, read as the reverse complement.
GCTTACGCATTAAAAAATGGAAGATGTTGTGAGATCAACGGAAGTAGCTCGAAATATTTGTGTTCATCCACAGAACCGTGCCGGAACTTTTTTACCTTTTATTAGAGAAAAAGAGATCACAGAGATAAGGAGCACCTGCTCGTGGATAAGAGAATGCTCTTGGATCAGGTTGCTCGGACGAATATACCCCTTCGAATTTATTCGTCGTACCATAACCGACTGTCTAAATTTCTAGAACATCCCTACCTGTTCTTATAACTACGTGGTCACTGAAGGCCTCATAATGCTTCGAGTTTAGGATTGGCTTCCGAAACGCATGAACTAAGTTTCCGTAGCATTTAATTCTTTGCTTTTAAGAGAGCTAAATTGTGGTTCTGGACAGTCTCTATTCTCCGAACAGGCACTCACTGTTTACAGAAATCAAGACCGTGGCAAGGAATTGCTTCGTAGTTAAGGTGTGAGTCCAGGAAATAATATATATGATGCTAAAGAAAACTAAATTATGGATTTTGAACTAGAAAAGCTTCACAGTGAGGGTCTCCGTAGTGGAGGGCTCCGGATTAAGTTTGATCACCTGGGGTTCTTTAACGCGCACCAAAGCCGAAGTGCACTAGCGTTTCTGTATTTCGTGCCCGTCGGAATGCGGCCGCCACAGATGGAAGACGAACCTGCGCCTTCGAGGCCAACGGTGGCTGTATGTTGAAGAAGGCGAGGTAAATATCGGATGGCTTTGCCGAAGAATAATACAGGTGTCACACGGGCATTTTCCATCGGGATCGAGCCCGATCGGGATCGAATTTTTTTCAATCGCCATTGTCTTCTTTGCGCAAACTGCGAAGGAACCAATCACGATCGAGAAATTCGATCCCGATGGGGCTCATTCGCGATCGAAATCGCCCGTGCGACTGGGTTGTAAGCGAGTCTTAAAAGAGAGTGTAGCCGAAGTAGAGAGGCAACTTTGGGCCGGCACACTATTTGCACTAGAGGACATCAGAAATTGCGCGGTAATAGCTGATTAGCTTTTCGATCAACTGTGATTCACTGTGATTCAGTAGTAATGTGATGGGCCCAGGAAAGGCTTGGTGCGAGATTAATGCCTAAGTATTTGTAGGAAGTAGCTACAGAAATTGGCTTATTATTTACGTTATATTGGAAGGAAGAGATTGAGTGTTTACGGGTGAAAGACATTACTTTGCATTTAGACGAATTAAGATTCATTAACCAAGTGTTACACCAATCGAATATGAGATGAAGGTCGTTTTGAAGAATGAGGTGGTCATCGGGGCTGGTTATAGGGCGGTAAATAATGCAGTCATCTGCGAATATTCGCACTCGGGATGTTAAGTTATTAGGAAGATCGTTAATGTATATTAAGAATAGTAGCGGCCCAAGGACGCTACCTTGTGGCACGCCGGAAGTGACATAGGAAAGGGGCGAAGAAAGGTTGTTAACGATAGTAAATTGTCGGCGATTAGAAAGAAAGTTCCGGAGCCAAGTTAGTGTCAGTGAATCCAATCTTAATGCATTTAACTTTGAAATTAGGCGGCAATGGGCTACGCGATCAAACGCCTTGGAAAAGTCAAGGAATATGCTATCAATTTGTACATTATGGTCCATGTGTAAATGCAGGTCAGTCGTGAATTCTAAAAGCTGTGCCTCACATGACAAGCCCTTCCTGAACCCGTGCTGATTAGTGAAAAAAAAGTTGTCTGATTCCAGATGGTTGTATATATGAGAAGCTATTATATGTTCGAGCATTGTACAACAAATACACGTGAGCGAAATTGGCTGGTAGTTATCTGGTGAGTATCTGTCACCGTTTTTGAATATGGGAACTACTTTGGCAGTCTTCCAATCTGACGGGAGCGCTCCTGAAGTTAGTGACTGTTTGAGAATGTGATATAGTATTTTGCTAGAAGTCGTAACAGTGTTCTTTAGTATTTTGGAATTAATCTCATCGACACCACAAGAATTAGATAACTTAAGGTTGTTTATTAGAGATACAATGCCGTCGATAGTAATGTCGATGGGTGTCATGTACTGATAGTCTAAATCGGGAACGTCAGGTAGGGTGGAGTGATCTTCAGTACTAAATATTGATGAAAAATATGTGTTGAAGCATGAATTTCTCAAGCTAAAATACGTAGAGAAATCGTAAAGTATGACTTACACACAACCTACAGACATGATAGCTCTCGCATTGTAATTTGAATATACGAGAAAACATAATTCTGTTGCGCGAAAAATCAAACCCCTTTTCCAGCGCTTCTATCATCCATAGACCGGCGACGGCCTCCGCCATTTGCGCGGGCCAGCACGTGAATATCTCGCAGTCCTCGAAACACTTCCAGATGGCGCTCGCCTCCGCCGCATCGCGGCCCACGCAAGAGGCCGCGTTTCTACCAGAAAGCCCGCCTTCGTGCATAGCGTTCGCCGTGAGCGTTTCCCGGTAAACATTATGGTTAAATACGCTGCAGTTGCCGGGAAGCGTGAGAAGCAGTCAGGGATCTTTGAATGCTATCGCATTCCACTCTTAAAGGCGAAGCTTAAGCGTCCTCCAGATTTTTGTTGAAGCTATAGACAACACGACAGTCACTTCGCTCGCTGCAGCGTTTCCTCACGCCAGCGTTTTGACAGCGAGTGTCCGTGGTCATCGAGTGTGATGTGTTCATGTTTCCTGTGCGCGCTCACAGCATGCTTGTTAATTTGGTTAGGATGCTTATGTTTACAAGTTTATACGGCCGCTAAACTACTATCTTTAGTTCGTGTAACCGTTCATTAATTTCTTATCGCAATCGATGCTTCGCCTTTCTGCCGAAATTGCGACTTCATGTGATGCTCACTGCTTACGTAACTGCACAATAATAACATGATTACCTTGCGACGCTCCTTTCACTATATGTCTTATCAATGTAACTGCATCACGCATTATAATGTGACAATGTCCGGGGGAAATAACGAGCTTTTAATACGTTTCCATGTGCGGGTTCAACTCCATGCGCGCGTTCCCAAATCTATCTGGTTGCGCATGAACCACTATATTGACGCTACAATGCAAACACAAGCATGCCTTCAGCGACGCTTTATATATCCACACCGCTGCAATTACACGGTAAACACCATTTCGTGCCTTGCACACGGCTGCATATGCAATCATCCCTGCCAGAATCGCATGACCGCAGCTGTCGCTGTGCGCACGAGCAACCACCGAGAACGCGTCACTAAACAGCGCCTGCAAACGACCGTCCACGCACGGTGGCGAACTTGTGTGGCGTTAGTATGTCGTTACGTAATTCACATGCGCAAGGGAATACTTCAAAGCGCGTGGTTCAGCGTAAGACCGCTGCTCCAATCCTATCTTTATGTACGCTGTCTTCCTCCGCGACGTATAGCTAAGGCTATCTCATTTGCTCATTTTCCCATGCTCGATACACATACAATGCCACCCGTATAGGCAACACAGAACGTATATAGCCCCTCGCACCTGCACGCGCTGCCCACGGGAGCCACTTCTCAACGCCACCATTTCACATGCGCCTTGTCGTGGTCATCTAGTCTCTCTCTTCTAACGGTCTGGCTGCGCCGGGGCACACCTGCTTAGCAAGCTCACGTTTACTATAATTCATATTGCGCCTAAAGCTGCTAGCCTTACTCCGTATAACATTCCAATGTGTTGCTATTGCATTCGTTGCTTCACCCTTGCGGCGAAAGTGTGACATTTAAAATAAGCAATTCGCTGACAACTAAACAACTTCGCTACACTCGATGTAAAAAAATTACTACGCAAAAAAGTCTACAGCGGAACCATATATCTTACACCGCGTAAAAGGAAATTGCGAAGGCTGCATGAAAAACAAGAACAAAACAATAACAACAACAAAAATGAGCGACAGTTTTGGAAACCGGCAAATAGTAGATGTGCAGCGTTTTATAAAGCCACATTTAGTGACGAACGAAACTGGATTGTTAAACACACGTGTTCTTAAAGAATAATTAGGTATCCACGCATTCGACAATTTCCGATCGAACCTTTCATGCAGCTGCGACATTTTGAACCATGTTTTGAACACTCCCGCCGCGCATAGCCGCCCTGCTGTCCGCGCGTCCTCTGTCGGTTTGCGCAAGAGGCACCCTACGAAGAATTCCGGTTCCGGTACTGTTGCAACGCGCCGGCGCACCACCAGAGGCGCCCGCGACGAACGCGGCTGGAAAGGCGACTCGTGTCACTGAACGCGGTGTGTGGCCGCTGTCAGTGCGCGAGTCGTCGCCGCCGGAAGGGCTTGCGTGTTGGCTCACAGACTGCGCCGTCAAACGCGTGCACGTTGCCGCCGCTCCGAAGCGCACTTTCTGACACGCTTGAAAATGGCCGAGGACGACGGACGGGTGAAGTTGAAAAAGGAGATCGGCCTTTTCAGTGGCGTCATGATCGTGGTCGGCACTATAATCGGCTCCGGTATTTTCGTCTCCCCGAAGGGAGTGTTCGAGCACGCCGGCTCTGTAGGCGCCTCGCTTGTCATATGGGTCCTGTGCGGTCTGTTTTCCATGATCGGCGCCGTATGCTACGCCGAGCTGGGCACCTCCATTCCAAGATCCGGCGGCGACTACGCGTACGTGCTGGAAGCGTTCGGCCCGCTCTCCGCTTTCCTGAGGCTTTGGGTGACGGTGTTGGTGGTGCAGCCGGCCACGCTCGCCGTTCTCAGCCTTACGTTCGCCACATACATGGTGAAGCCCTTGTACCCGGACTGCGAACCACCGGACCTGGCACTCAGGCTCATGGCCATCGTCTGCCTCTGTGAGTGTCGTCGTGATTTGTTTCGCGCGCACACGCCGCAGCCACGCTTGCTTGCCACGCGCTCGCGCTTGCCGGTAAAGCGCGCGCACATTCGAACGGAGAATCGTCACTTGTTCTGACAATCAGCGGCAGATGTGGCGTCAGCATCATCTTGCGTTTTTTCAATCAGGTGCACGTGGCATATCGCTATGCTGTTGCTCCTGGAGAGAGAGTGACAAGGCTGCCACACTCACAGCTATACTAAAATGGGTCTCTCTCTCTCTTTTTCTGTGCTCAGGCACGTCAATGTGCTCAGCACATTGACGTGGCTTTTGCCTTTGACGTGGCCTTTGGGAGTGGCCTTTGCCCTGCAGTGGGCGTAACCAGGCGGATGATGATGATGATGAATGTGCTCAGGCGTAAACAGCTGTGCATACAATTATTTGGCTGGGCATACCAAAGCGAACGTACGTCCTCTGTTGACGCTATGTTGCTCTTCGGGAGTGCTCCGCCCTGTTAAAGTCTTCCCGACATACGTTTTTTGCTGGGATAGTATGGGTGACCAGGTGCCCATTCACAGCGTAATTATAGTGGCTAGAATATGCCCTAATGCAGGCCGGCGGCCCCTTGCGACTGTGACTACGACAGCACTGCAATCGTTCTTTGCGAAGGCAAAGTCGTCGAAGCTCTAGCGAGCTCACGGTGTTTCATCATACATAGAACGCTTCGCGCGAAAGCAAAACTAGAAAGCAACGTCACCCATGAATCACTTCTTTGTTTTGCCGTTTAGCATCGCCGTAAATGTACGCCAAAAGAGTGCCAGGGAGAAGGCCGAAAGCGAATTTCATGTCTGTGCTTTCGAACATCTTCGGCGGAGAACTTGCAGCCACTTGAAACGCATTAGAGGAATAGTTGCAGTATAATAATAATAATAATCTTAAAAAAAAGAAACGCCTGGTAAGCTCTCCGCTGAAGTTGATACACCGACAGCTTAAATCGCAGCCGAGGTACCAAGTCGAACATATAGTGTGAAAGTGCGCGTTCTCATAGACAACGCCTGTGACGTTACGACCTTTTCCACTTGTACGCACAGAGCAGGTCACCACAGCATTACATTTATTTTCTACAACGCGTGGAATTTCTCCCGTTTATATAAAAATATCTGTTGTATCACATAAAACGGCATTTAACAAATTGAGGAGTTCTTGCTGGAATCCAATGCATATATCCGTGCATGGCAGTGTAGGTCATGCGTCTTCAATGTTTATGGCTTATTCTATAGGAGGGCAATGAAATTTTCTATGTAGCTGGAAATATCTCGCCTACACCGATAGTATTGCTGTGAATAATAATAATTATAATGTCACGTGGTCGTGATGTCGAAGAACACAGTAGGAACACTGTGAAACACAAAACTAACTTTTATTGGGCGAACCTGTGCCCACAAAAGAGGCTACACTTATAGCACAACGACAGCGGCGAACCCGGTCGGCGATCGTCGAAAATCTGATCAGCGGGTCAAGCGCGTCGGCTTTTATAGATCAGTCGTCGAATGTTCCAGATTAACCGCTCGCACCCGCGTGCCTTCCACAAAGTTCTACACCGTTCGCGTCAGGTGACGAAATCAGATAACATAAGGTTCGGCGACAACAGACATCGGATAGAAGCATCGATAACTTTCCAGAAACTTCGGATACATGCACGCGCGTCCCACGCTGTGCGATTACATTTGTTAGGCGGCGAAACGTGGTCGCCCGATAAAGATAAGTACACGTGTCAATAATAATAATAATAATAATAATAATAATAATAATAATAATAATAATAATAATAATAATAATAATAATAATAATGCGCTGTTGATGAATAAAAATTATGTAAAGTGACGCAGAAGGTGCAAAATGATGGCAAGAACAATGTATGCAAACAAGGATAGCTGCGAGTTTCGGCAGCCCGACTTCCACACCATCGCAAAATGTAAATGGCTCATATTTCGGTGCACTGTGCCTGCACCAAAATAGGACGGAGTTGGCTGACGCAAAACAATGGCGACTTCCTATATATATATATATATATATATATATATATATATATATATATATATATATATATATATATATATATATATATATATATATATATATCAGAGAAACATCTTTGTCCTGCAGAATTGGCTTAAATAGGCTCCTCATGCGCAACGAGACAGTACCGTGACGCTTGTGCAAGCTTCGTGCTACCTACCTCCTTTAACTATTGACTTTGAGTCAGTAGCGTTGTGACTATAAAACATCGCGATATGATTGATCTCTAGTATTGGAGCCATGGCAGGTCTCTGCAAAGTGCGCATTGAGTGCCACGTTGTGTATGTAGTTGCCGCAGACGGGATAAATAAGCAAACGAATAAAAGCAGGCAAACAAACAAATAAAAAAGCACGCTCCTAATGATCAGGGCCGGTATTCACAAAAAGTTCTCAAGTTAAAAGCGATTTGTAAGAGCAGATGCCAGCCAGTCGGGATGTTGGGCATGTTATTAGCGAAGGCGGCTGGCCACTATCGAACAGCACTTACGAACAATGAATTCGGCCGCAGGAGATTTGAATAAACTCTGCAGATTAAAATAACTACATTATACGCAAACTTGTTTTCATCTTGTACGTACGAAAGCTGCCTTCGGCAACTTTAGTAAAATGTGCTTTAAGGCACCTTGCTTTATATGTTCTTTCGCACTCCACTAAATTTATGTATTGCACACACCTCCACCGAACGGGAACCGGAAGGAAGGACAGCGGCAGAAAAAGCCAAGGGATGGCCGTCGCCTCCCCTAATACTTGCGCTTTACCCCCCATCTTTGAACAACGCACAGGCGTCGGCATTTGCAGAATATCTACAATATGCGTATATTTACGAAAGGAATAACCCGCACTTGTTGTTCTCAACGCACAAAGAAGTTACAGCGGTACTTGTCGATGTTCTCACCAATGCAGTAGCTGTGGCTGAGCTTCTCAGCTGTAAATAACTGATAGGGCTGTTCGCCCTGAATTTACAGTTTGACTATGAAGGGTACAGATATGGCGGGCTCCGCATTAATTCTGGTCTTGCGTCGTTGGACAGGAACGAGAAGCTTCAGACGAGATGACAGGATCCATCCACTAAATATGACTTGCTGTCTTAAGTAATATTAAGCGCGACCGATCTCGGAGGCACGTATGACACACACATGGTTTCGAAAAAGATGCCTCATGAAGCCGTGCAATTATTACAAGAAAAAAAGAAGATAGAAAATGTTATTTTTTTTTTCGAGAAAGACATAGGAAACAGATGCTGGGAATTAATTGACGAATTCTTGAAGAGATAGCAGAACAAACAGAGAGGCGAGAGAGATATGCACTGTTACAATGGCTTTTGAGCTACAGGTACGTAAATAGTTTGCGAATAGCCAGCATTATTGCTATAACTCTTCTGGGAATATCTCCCCTTAACGGCGAATAACTGCAGCTCAATCTTGGGGAGTATAATTCATGCCGACCTCTCCCTCCTTCTGTGAAGAACTTGGTCGTGTATATATATATATATATATATATATATATATATATATATATATATATATATATATATATATATATACTGGGCTCCATCTTTGTCGTGTTTAAAATCTTGCCGCATGTTGTAACAAGAGTTCGATTCATTCTAAAATTTGTTTGTGCACACATGTGCGAAATAGGAATGGTAAATAAAAGCTTGAAGAGCAAATAGCTGACACCTAAAATGAACACCCATGTGCCGTTGTGAATACGCTGTAAAATGATGTTTAAATGATAGCATGCAGGTGGTATATATCGCTTGATACTCGACGCCCGTTATTGCATTATTGTTCCTAATGTCGACGGTTATTGGGTCTTCTTTTCACATCAGCCTCTTAAGCTTGGTGACGACAAATGCATCTGGTAACGCTACACCGCATGAACGTTTATTGTGTTTATTCATTGCCTCCTCGCGTTAAATAAATACTGCTCCGCCCATGCATGTATGTGACGCCTTCCGGATTCCAGCTGCTTGGGACTCGCGCTCAGCAATAACCAGTACAGAGTGTCCACAAATAACGGCAAGAATGAGAAAGGTAGAGGTAAAGCTTCCGAGACGTGATGTGAGTGATGAGGATACGTAATGGCGATTTTTTTTTTCTCTCGAAGCGCCCCTCTTATTCTACAGAGCGCCGATCGTGTGGGAGCCCGAGTGGCATATTCCCGTGCGCTTGTGAAGTCAATGCCGCAGCTGGGGCACACATTGTTCTTACTCATGGGCACGTGCGTTGGAGACGCAGTGTGCTAGCTGGGACTTATTCTGCCACGTTAGCCACGTTGCTTTTCTTGAAGCGCGATTGTTTTGAAGCGCGAGCATGCATTGCAGCTGGGAGAAGGGCGCGCGTCGTTGTGTGCTTTTTCCGAGGCCGGCCGGCGCAGTCGATTAGGCGGCTAGGTGGTGATATCAAAGGGGCCATGACGCCATCTTTTCTAGCTTAAATTATGCATGTATGTCAAACCTCACGCACGTCATAGCAAGTTGGCAAACTTTGAGTGCATTCTGTGCCATAGATAATCTGTATTTGAATTTTTTAATGTGTCAGTTGAACCGCAAATCAGTCTGTCGACGCTGAGTGGTGACGAAATAAATAGGCACCCACGGAAACGGTTCTCTCGTGTAACAGAAGCTAGTCTCGAAGGCCATGCTTTTGTATATTGCATACACCTGAAGTGACTGCATGCAGAGCTCGAAATACGTCATGGCCGCTATGCGTCGCTTTGTTGTTGCTTGTGCGTTTCGGCGCACCTTTGCGGTTTACTAAACATGCTTCTTATCGCGCAAGTGAAGGAATTGTGTGCACAATTCAGCGGCGACGCGTGTGGAGAAAGGCGTGTGGAGATCGTGTGGAGAAAGAGGTCCGACGTGGTTTCGAACTCTTTCAAAGCAGACTACACAGAGGTGGTCCCTGCACTTCCTGACGTCACACAGCCTTGCCAAAATGGTCGTTGGTGGCGGTGGGATTGGTTAAGAGACAGCGACTTCAAATTGCAATTTCGGGTTAAAATATGCCCTGAGAGCCCGTTTTTTTTGTGTGCATAGCTATATTAGACCCTCTACTCTCAGTTACAAATATAAACAGAGGACTGTTGGACGACTGCGTCATGGCCCCTTTAAAGAGACACCCAAGAGCAACGCTAAATCAGCGTACTCTTTTTTCTTGATAGCTTTTCTCCTGTATTATTCTTGCCTGAATAATGTGCTTAGAATTTTGGGAAAAGTGACTCTACGTAAAGAAGCCTACTTTCTCATTTTATTGCGATAACAATTATATGGACACTCCCGGAGCATTTCTGTCGCCGACATCGCCGTGATGTTCCGTATAAATCCAATGGCGGTAACATCCTCGCCGCGCGCCGTATGCTGCATGCGCGAGTGAAAGTGTGCGAGGGTGAGCCCACGATGGCGGTTCAATCTTGCGCGCAAGCGAGGAAAGCGGGGGCAGGGGGGGGGAGGGGGAGGTGGACGAAGCGCGCCGTGTTCCGTCGCGCGCAAGGCAACGAGTGGTGGGTAGGGAGGGGGCGTTCTGCTCCGACGGCTGCTGCGCATGGCACCGCCGCGTGGGGTCGATCTTGAAAGCCATCTGCGATGGGGGCAGAGTACTGATAGCTTCGCGTGCGCTGTTTTCTCGCCTTGTAGGTTGCCGTGAAAGTGACAATGAGGTCAGTTTGCGTCTCTCTCCGGAGTCTTCGAGCACTATGAAAACAACGAGAGGCTGCACAGACGCCTCGGAGTCAACTGAGGCCATGCGTACAGTAACTTCGTTTGTTTTTTTGACAGCGAAGCTGTTCGCCTCTAGTTGGTCGGGATTTTTGTGGGGTGCTCACCCCCCCCCCCCCCCAAAAAAAAAAAAAGTACCGCCACCTAGCGACCGCGGGTATTCAGACAAAGCCCAAACGGCAGCTGGAAAAGGGCTTTGTCTTTGACTTTCCGCGTAACAGAATTATGTTTTCTCGTATATTCGTATCGCAATCCTAAGCTATCACGTCTGCAGCTAGTGTACAGGTCGTACGTTACGCATTTTTCTGACGCAATTTACTTTTAAACATTTCATTTATTTCAGTAAGGCGCTTGGCGGAGGGCCTAGAAGGAAGAGGATGTGAGCTGCACTTCTGCACACGTGCGTGGGCGCGTGACGTACGTCGCTTGTGGTGCTTGGGCAACTTCGTCTAACGTCACTTGAGGTGGTGACACTTGTCTCACGTCGGCAACGGCTTCACTGTACATCCACTTTCACAGGGTGGAATGGGGGCGGAATTTTTTGTCAAACTTTCGACTGTGGGTGCGATTGAGGCCTCACATGAATTGTGCGCTTGTCCTATTGAGTTGTACGCGACAAAACCACAACTACACTGTAAACGGAAATAACTCCGACGTGGGAGTATAACACTTGTCCTCTAGCGACCCCCCGGTTCGGAGTTTATTATGCTCCGTATGATCGGAGTAGAATTTTTACTCCGTGCGAGCGGAATTTTCGCGTGGAATTATGGGAGTTATTTTTCTATCTTTTCTTTCTTTTTTGCTTTGCAATGGACCGAGTTTTTTTGAGGTGCAACGGGAGTATAAAAAGAGGCATCGCGTGACTTTGCGCGAACATCTTTACATACAGAGGCTGCTGGTCAAATTTCGAAATATGCACACGAGACCGCGTCAAATTCGACGAAACAAGTCAATGAAAGCACATATATCATGACATACATAAACATTTCAGAAACGCCCAATGCAGAAACTTGAAAGACATCCCACGTACACGCGATACCCAAGAAGCAACGGTGCCAGTATATATAGCCACGATACTGTGTGCCTCTAAACCGCCTGGGGACCAGCTGTGCTTCTTTCAGAATTACGACTCCCATGCTCGTTCATAGGAGATGTGCCTCTCTGATATTAACAGAACACCTTAATCAACACAAGACTGTTAATTCAGAATAGTGAGAGAAAAAAGTTAATGGCGTAAATTTTCACAATTAGCATGCCATTCTGAGTGCTGGAGCGACTTCGCACACTGCCGGCGTTCGCGGCCAAAAAGTAGTGCGTTAGTTACAGTAAGCAAGAAAAATGTAAGTGCGTCTGCTTCATAATAAAATTAAATTTTTGCGATATAGTAGTAGCGTAGCAACAAATTATTACGTGTGAGCATGACCCGCAGCAGCCGACGTAATACCGAAAAATGCGCAGTCATACATATTATACACCGCAGTACTTGCTCCGCGTCCAAGCAATATCTCTTGGTTGTGAAAAGGAGCTACATAGCTGATCTGTCGAGTAAATGCTTAAACTCGGAGCGAGCAGGCATGCGTCTAAATCAGTGTCTCGGATAGAGCGTAATGTTAATGCAATATCGGAAGCAATGACGTGACCAAAACCTTTATGCGCGATAACAATTCGATGCACATCGCTCAATAAGAAGCTTTATTTACAGTACGCATACTTATGTCCTACCGTTTTTCTTCGGGCGAGAATATCCGTTCGCAGATACATAAAAACAGTTGCTTGCACTCCGATCTTTCTCACTGGCAACACAGCACCGCAACGAACTTGGGGTACGCCATACATGTGCGACTAGCACGGACGTCGTCGCGCGAACAGTGGCTGCTGTTGCCATTGCTACGCGGTCCCTTCAAACATTACACCGGACGTTGTCAGCATGTACCCAAAAGGACATAAAAGTCGCATTTCACGTACTGAACAACACAAGCCAGGGTCACGCAGCACGAAAACGCAGTCAGAACCTGAGCCGACATCACGAGCCAGTGAGCAGCTTCGAGGTATACCTAAGCCTTTTTCCGCACTTGAAAACGTTGCTCTTGCATTCATCGTTGTCAGCAAAGCGATCCGAGCTCACGTACTTGAAGCTGAGAAACAGCGAGCTTCAGGCATGCCTATAACACTTTCTGGAAGGAAATACGGGAAACAAATTGACGAAACGCTGTCACGGAACGACACTTCACAAATGTAAACAAACCGTCAGCCATGAGCACTGCCGACTCCGCCGAATGCGCCCGGTCGCTGGCGAGGCGCACAGCCTCATGGGAAGCGCCACGTGACCAAGCTCTTTCGGCGGAGGGGAGTTTTTAAAACTCCCTGTCGGAGTTTCACGGGAGAACAAGATTTTTAAGCGGAGTAAAATCGCGTCATGTCGCCCTAATACTCCCGCAGCTAGCCAGCGGAGTGAAACGAGGGAATGGCGCTGTTTTGCTCCCATACATCGGAGTAAATATTTTAGCAGGGGAGGTTTTAGGGTACATCACCTGTTAAAAACTCCTAGGTGGGTTTATTTTCGTTTACAGTGTATGCTCCTCTGCTTTTGTAATGCGTCGTTGTTTTGGCGTGAAATGCAGCTTCAACGCGCCAGTACTGTTAGAATGGGCGCCCCAACTTATCTGATGCGGCCACACCATCCTTTCTTTTAAGGAAGTCATAGAGGCACCGCCGCCAGTCTCGACGGACACGCGAGAATGGTTGGCCGCCTTGCGGATCCAGGTGCCGCTTGCCTTAGCGCGTGCAGTGATCGCTTCGGGGCCTAGCTTCTGGACAGGTGTTTTCTATGTAGATATCGCGCCAGCCGCCGGTTTTCAATGTTTGATAAGGCTGTCTCGCCCGCGAGCAAAGTTCGGCGCCCGATATCGCTCGTGGGTGAAATCAGAATGGAGGTCTTACACGACTGCGATGCTTCGGATGCGTGTCTAGCCTGTTTGCCATGGACGAAAAAGTGAAGTGGGCGACACTGAAGGAAAGGTCGAGGCCGCCCGGGGAAGGGCTTGTTGCTGTGTATGCCTTTGACCTAATGCGCAGCATATAGATTTACTAATATGAAGGCAAACTATGGCTATGGGAGCGGTAACTGCTTCGCAAGGCACATGGCAGCTCATCGTGCACTTCAGAGTCAGATGAGTTGTTTGGGTGATGCGTTACCCGTATCTTGAAAATTAGTTTTAATGTACGAAAAAGGGATGGAAGTCGGGTTAGTCCTTCTTTCCAAGGAATCGGCCATGACCCGAGTTTTAAACGTGTATTCTGTGAATCTTTTTTTGTTTTTCATTCACAAACCCGAAGTTTACAAGAAATGTATTTTTATTGTTACTTTTTACGCGTGCATGATATTTCTTCTCTACATATAGGGACCTTACTTTCCGAACATTTCTCTGTATAACACATTCTATGCGACACCCCTATGTATTATTTAGGCGTAAACGGGGGTTCGGGGCTGTCTTACTAAGTAAAGAAAATATTACGCTCACATTGAAACGAAAACCGACATGGTTAGTTCTGTACGCCGTAGATTACTACATTTAATTTATCGCCATGCATTTTTTTTTGTTACGTTACGTCGTCAAAAACGCTTTCGAAACATGGTGCATGGTCCATATTTCCGTTATATTCAAGCAAACAGAATCGTCTTAAATATAGACGAATTACTAAGTCCTTTTGTTCCGTGAAGCGCGAAGCGTAACTGACTAAACATGAGCATACTTGAGTTTAATATCGAGGCCAGTGCTTGTGCACGAAAGGTGACGCAAACTCCTAGTGCGATTATAATGCCAACATGCCATAGGCATAGTTTGCCGACACTGGTGCGATGCCTATGGTGTGTCTGCTCCGGTGATCTCTTTCAGCCAGTGACGTATAGAAGTGTTCGATTTCGTAGCTTTCAGCAAGTGTCATATAGTATGCGTGGTAGCCCATAGGTTATACCTTTCTGACCAGTCGTGTGTTTTGAGAGAACGAGAGTGAAGAAGTAGGGTGCGCGCACTTCAATTCGACCGTGATCTGGGGTGCTCTTGTGGACATGCAAAATTCCGCCACATTGTCGAATTCGTCATTTTGCCAGGTTTGATTGGTTCGCAGGGCTGCTGCGGCCTCTCTGATTGGCTCAAAGCGCCGCCATTACAGTATCTAACAATATGATGGAAATTGACAGTGTCCAGAATACCACCACAGGTTTGCTTTACCCGACTAGGGGGGGGGGGAGGCAATAATGGGAATAACGAAGGCACCTAGAATGGAGAGAACTAATGCTGTTATCATACGCAAAAGGCTGAGGACGTCGGCGAAGGGTGGGGGGGGGGATATAATAACTTGTCTGAAGCTAGTGGATTTAGACAGTTTAGCACGGCTCATGTGGCTTTCTGTGCTAGCGCGAAGAGTCGTCATGGTGTAGGACCTTTTGGCAACGACAACGCCCAATAATGCAGGCTGTCTGACGTCGTCACAAGACCACTTAATTTCGTAAATCGTGCAATCGCAGAGAATAAAGCACACTCAAACGGAAAATTTGTGTAACTGGCAACTTCTAAAACACCGTGCCAGGGACACTTCGAAGCAAGAATTTATTGGAATCATACATTAATAACCGACTTATTTGCATACGAAGGAAAAGAAAACGGTGCCATGCACATCGTGTGCATCCCTTTTGGCAAATGAGAAGCCGGTCTGTCGTGGTGCCACCTTTTTCATTTTTGTTATCGCGACACGGGCAGCCTGCACTATATACCCGTGGTGCTGGCCGCACACCACCGGTAGTGCAGGCTGGCTGCGCAACGGTACTGCCGACTCTCACTGGGTTGCTTTTGACCAGATGGCGGCGCGTTAACAGGCGTATGTCACGGTCGCATGCCTAACCATATCCGGTCGTCGACAGTTCTGACAGTGACGGAGCAGATTCACGCTGCCGCTTTGAGAGCCCACCTCGTTTCTTGTTTGAATGTGCAGGATAAGTGCGACTTTAAAACTGTAATGTTTGGACTGAACGGACATGAACGCGGTGATTTGCACAAAGCGCTTGCTCATTCAATGAGGGTACAGCCTCACGCGACACGGAAATTATCGCACGAGCATAGACCAATTCAACAACAGCACCGCCGTAGGGTGCTTTTGTCCTCCCAGGGACCGAGTTTGTTTTTCTTTCTCCCTCGGTTGCTATTTTCCAGCCAGAATAATGTTTGCTAGAAGTGGCTGGAAACTCTGTAGTTGTTTATTTATTTTATTTATTTATTTGTACATACTGCAGTCTATAGGCGTCTTGCGCTGGAGTTTGAGGTATAGTAGCGGCGAGAAACGTTGTCTGGGTTGTACCACGTTGTACCAGCTTGGGTAGGTATTGAGCCCTGGCTGTGACGAAGCGCGTTTCTAGCCCGAGTTTTGCGTCCATTCAGACTTCTTTCTGCCTTGTTGCGAGTGCGAACAGGCTTGTCACTTCTCATAGACCACGCCGACCACGCTGCGAGCAAGTCGCAGCCTTTAGTTTAACGAAAACGGACTCTCCGTGGGACGTAATGCTGGAAGCAGAAGGAATCGGTGACGCCGACCCAGAGAGGCCTAGCTCAGCCTCGAAAAAGCGTCACCGTCGTTACTGCTGCGTCGTGGGCTGCCATGAACAAGAAGGCCTGAATCCCAACATCAGATTCTACCGTTTTCCTGCAAGGCCTCACGAAGCGAAGCGTCAGGCGCGCTGGATTTCGTAGCGCTCGGTAAGCGAAACTTCGCGCCATGCTGACTGCTTCGCCTGTCTTGAAGCTTGCTTGATTATCTGCGTTCTAAAATTCGGTCTTTTGCACCTACAGTCCCGACGGCAGACCGACATAGCAGCAGACGTGGCCGATGATTCACGATTGGAGACCCGGCCACAGCGACAATTAACAATTCGACCTGTGCGAAGTGGGGAAGTGACTAGGTGTGTGCAAATGAGCACAAATGGTCGGGCTGATTCGGTGACAGTTCACTACCCAACTACGAGCAGCACAGGTTAGAGAGTTAAATGTGCTCATCCTTGACTTCAAGCCAGCACGTTGAGGCAGCGCAGCAAGGTAGTATTGATTGCAGCACATCGATGTTCGAGCGCTGTCATTAAAAGCTACATCAAGCGAGCAGCGCACGAGCTCGCGCTGCGGCGCGATTCGCACGTACGTTACTGCGAGCTCATATGCATTTCATCAGTTATTTATCAGTTGCTAAAGGGACAGATGGCCGCTACTACAGCGCAGGCATAACTACTTGTCTAGCGGCATGCAGTCAACAAAGATTGCAGGAGGCCCGCCGTCTCGCAGCATGTCGAAAGACCGCTGCCATCGCGGCGCGTACGATCGTGCGCTCGAGCAGTTCGGTACACATGATGTCTGCTTATCGCTGCTGTGAATTCATTTAGAGCAAGCATTTCCTCGCGTTTGTGCGCCCAAATCTATCAGCGTGCAAACCTCACCTAAAGTTGAGCTTCGTACGCGACTCGCTGCACTTGCGATTGACAACGCGCTAAAACTTCGCCGCTTATTTCTTGAACGGCGTACACGCATTCGGCGTTGCATAATTTCTTGCCTTTACGCAGCGTGCCACCCCTGCAAAAATCTTCGGCGCCCGATATTCGCTGAAAGCCATGGTACAACACAACCGAAAGTGGTGGGTCCATATTGTAAACGTGCATTCCGAAACAGACGACCGACCTTGGTACTACCCAATTCAAGACATGTAGCGGGCGCTTTTTAGCACCATTTTCGCAATGCCCCCTGGGCAATGCAGGAGCCCCATTCAGACCATGCAAGTGGGCGTATTTCTGCAAACACACATTTAAGACAAGAATAATATGCGCTCTTGTAAAAAACAACATTCCATATTACTGTGCAAAATACGTGTGTAGTGCCTGCTCAAAATTATCAGCAGAGGAAATTTCTGAGGGTAGAGGAAAGAATGAATTTTTAAACAGGTTAGTGCGTGCGCGGAAAGGGAGCAAGCTGTGACCGTGACGGTGTCGAGACGCGCGTGACAGGTAAGGTTGAATGTATGTTAGTCCATTAAATTCAAGCGACTTGTCGTACATCGTGAAAAGAAATTTTCGTCGTGCCACAGTTTTTCGTGCTTCTAAGGTAGGGATATGGTTTTCTGTCATTAGTTGCGACGGCGAATCAGTGGACCTAAACTTGTTGAAAATGAACCGTACTGCTCGCCTCTGAGCGATTTCAAGCTTATGTTTATCGTTTATGTGACAGAGGTCCCATACTATTGATGCTTCTAGTTTTGACAATATATAAGTTCTGTATGCTAGAAGTTTTAAATTTGAAGGTGCTGTTTTCAGTTTATTACGCAGAAAGCCAAGATTTCGAGAGGCGGATGCACAAACGTTCGCAACGTATTTCGACCACGATAGAGTGTTTGTAATGGTTATGCAAAAGTATTTACATTCGGAGACTTCCTTTATTTCTGTACTATGGATGCAATATGTAAATGCAATAGGTTGCTTTTTGTTTGGGACACGAAGTAAGACAGTTTTGTCAGTATTTAGAGTCATAGACCAGGTGGTGCACCATTCATTAAGGGCCAAACAATGAAACCCTCCTTACCTCACTAAGGAAGCCTTCATTGCGGTGAGGCCACCTTATGTCACTCTGAAAGCTTCCTTACTGAGGGGCCCTCGGTGAAGGCTTCCTTGGTGCTTCCTCAGCGTAAGGTAGCTCTGAAGCTACCTTCAAGCGTCCTTACGCCGCTCCTGGCCCTGAACGAGCGCTTCACCTCAACGCATAGCCACGTGACGTTTACTTGACGTTTTCTCCGTCCACCTACGGAGAAGCGCGAGCACGGTACGTTTTGCCAGGCATCTTCGTTTCTGTCACGTGTGCGGCATGAAAGCGTTGCTAGGCGTTGCACGACGCCGGCGTGCAGCGTTGCTGGAGCACATAAAGTTTTGCACTGCAATATGGTACCTTTTTACGTTTAGTGAACAAAACTAGAAAAAAACACCCACGCATCTCTATATTAGCTCTTCAATTTAAAAATTGTGTGACGATACAACATTTTTTTATTGAATAATGGTGTTCGCGTAAAGCTTTTAAGAGATCATCTCGAACCCAGGCATGCGACAACCGCTCCTTACGGGAGGACGGGCGAAGGGAACTTTCAGAGTACGCTTGCTTCCTCCATCGGTCCTTCGCTGTAAGGAGGCCTCACGTAATGTTAGGAAGCGTTCGAAGGAAAGGAACGTTTCATTGTTTGGGCCTAAGTCTGGCTAAGCTAGTGCTTAACTGAACTTGATCATCATGGCAAGTAATCTCTTTAAAGTCAAGAAAATGATCTGCGAACAATCTGATGTTAACGTGTGGATGAATGGGGATAATTATATCATTAACATAGATTAGGAAAAGAATCGGGCTGAATACGCTTCCCTGAGGTGCTCCAGACGGAACTGGTAATGCAGTAGAAGCGTGGCCCTTAACGTCTACGAACTGACTACGGTTTGAAAGGTAGGCTCTCATCCAATTTAGGATAAATTTAAGAAGGCCGAGCTTAACAAGTTTTCCAAGAAGTTTACCATGAGGGACGCGATCAAACGCTTTACTGAAATCAAGGATGATAGGATCAGCTTGTCCGTAAGAATCAAACGTAAGAGTGATTTCGTGAACAGTTGTTAAAAGTTGCGTGCATGTCGACAGTTTCTTTCGAAAGCCATGTTGAAATGGAGAGAGCAAGTTGTTACTCTCAAGAACATTAGTTACGTAATGAGCGATGATGTGTTCTAGTGTTTACAACACGTGGATGTCAACGAAATGGGACGATAGTTTTCAATGCTTAGGCGATCACCCTTCTTGTGGACTGCAATGACACGAGTCACACGCCAGTCATCAGGTAAAGTTGCTGTGCTCATAATAAAGAAAAGACAGCTGTTAAGATGTCTGCAACAGGCTCGGCGCAACGGCGAAGAAAAGAATTTGGTATGCCATCCGGCTCCCTAGAAGATTTTTTTTGAACATTAAGCAATAAGGAAAACGCGCCTTCAAAAGAAATGAAGTCTGACATTTGGCAAGGAGAAGACAAGGCTTCCATGACTCTATCAGCGCGGGTGAACACAGAATGGAAATATTCATTCATTATGTTAGATATTTTCTGAGGATTGGTGATCACAATGTCGCGTTGCCTTATTTCTGGCAAATGTGTGTTTGCACTGCCAAGATATCGCAAAAATTTATTTTGACTGGTTTTTTATGTAATTCGGCAAAGCATTAGAAAAATATTTTTGTCGGGCAAAAGACAATGCGTCTGAAAGCTGGACTTGCAGGTGGCGAATAACTTCAGGGTTTTTATTCCGGGGCTTTTTTGGCGCGTTTTAACCTTCGTTTTATATGTGTAATTTTTCTGTCAATGCATGGGTTTCTTTGTTGTGGTTTAATACATTTAGTCGGCACGAAGAGATCAATACAGTAGTTAGCGCAGGTCACAAACGCATGCCACAGTGAAGTAACATCAGTTTTTGGTAAGTTCTCGACCAGCTTCCAAAGTTCATCAAGGATAGATTGATGATTGGCATTAATAAAGTCTTTAACAGTTTTGCAGGGCTTATCAAGCCTACTACTGACCAGCACAAGCTTGTGGTCAGATATGCCCTCCTCTACTCGGACGTTGAGCTCTGTCATATTTTTGCTAAGAAATACAAGATCCAAAATTGAACCAGTATCAGCATTGTCACGTGTGTTTTCAAGCACAACTTGCTCCATGTCACATGCAAATATTATGTCGGGAAGAGGGCTATCGGCCAGCTGCATCTCGAGCCTGTGCAGCCAACTAACTGCGGGTAGGTTGAAATCGCCCGCCATGATAATTTTCGGTGTTTCAGTACAGTCATGTAGTCATGCAGTGAGGACAAGAACTTGGGAGGGGATGATCGTGGCCTATAAACCGCGCATACCACAACTACATGTCCCCAACAATTAACTTTCAAAAACAGACTCTTATGGTTTTCGATCTGAGGAAGACTTTCTGCGGAAAACTTGCTTTTTTAGAATAATCGCAATACCTCCTCCCCTCTATCCACGGTCCCGACGGAAAATCTTATGTGATGGTGATACCAGTATTTCGTTGCTAACCCCATCATGCAGCCAGGTTTCTGTGACAATTGCAATATGGGGGTCGTATCTGAAGAGGAGGCATTCAAGTTGTTCTACCTTATTTATTATACTTCTGGCATTGAAATTTAGCACTCGCAAGGTTTTATAAATGGCGCACGTGTTCTGTCATGCATTACTAAAAGTTTTGTTTTCGCGGCTCACTACAACTTGTTGAGATATGCTGTCACCCCAAGCATAAACGCAGCCATCAAATTTCAGTTTGTCATTGATAAGAAAAGCACGTTTTCCATTGTCGACATCCCGTTTGACAGTTTCCGAAATAAGTTTTCGTTTTCTCAGAGTTTCCTTGCTGTAATCATTCTGGATAGATATACCACTACCCTTAAGCTTACGAACGTTGCGAAAAACGGCCTCTTTTTCCAAAAAGTCCTGGAAATGTACCATAACAGGTCTTTTTCCTGGCTGTCTTCCAAGACGATGAATACGCGCGATGGATTTGCATGATTGCTGCAGTTTTTTTGAAAAATGTCATCAATGACTGCTTTTCTTAACATTTTATCATCTTCATCGTCTTGCTCTTTGACACCGAAAACAACTAAGTTTGATCGCCGACTGCGGTTTTCGAGGTCAGTTAGTTTTTCGTTTTGTTTCATAACCACTTGATCTAAAGCCCGAATTTTATCTTCTAGTGTTTGAATTTGGGAGGTTTTTTTGCTAATTTCTAGCAGTAGCTTATCGATTGCATTCAATCTTGTATCAAGAGTGGCGACGGCTTGTTCATTCGATGTAAGACTCTCCCGAATACCATTTAGCTCAGTTAATAGGCTTGCTTGCCCTGACTGAAGGCTCTCAAACATTTCTTCAACTGTAGGAGTTGACTCCCGGAGTTGACAAAATCACCAATGCCATGATTAGAAACCTGAGCCCGATGCACATCCAGGACTTCACCGAATACCTAAACGAGGAACTCTGGAGCAAGGGCCACGTACCGAACGAGTGGAAACACGCGGAAATCGTGACCATTCCCAAACCCGGCAAGAAGCCCGCGATCGACGCCCTGCGTCCCATCTCGCTGACTTCGTGCCTCGGCAAGCTGTACGAGAGGGTCATCGAAACCCGCCTCCAACATTACATAGAGGACGGTGACCTCTTCCCGCACACCATACTTGGCTTCAGGCCGGGACTTTCTGCGCAAGATGCGTTCCTAATCCTAAGGGAAGAAGTTCTTAAGGGCATCCCGAAGGGAGGAGAACATCTCCTGCTCGCACTCGACCTAAAAGGGGCCTTCGATAACATCTCTCACGAGGCCATTCTCAAGGGACTGAACGACATCAGCTGCGGGGAGCACATCTTTAATTACGTTAAATCGTTCTTGACGGGCCGGACGGCAACCATCGGAATTGGCCAGACTCGATCGGATACGATCGACGTGCCGAACAAAGGAACACCGCAAGGGGCGATAATCTCCCCGATTCTATTCAACGTCGCGATGCTAGCGCTGACCAAAGAGCTGCGGAAGATCCCCGACCTAGGTTACGCCCTGTACGCAGACGACATCACGCTCTGGGCCACCAAGGGCTCCCTAGCGCGAAAAGAGGCGACCCTTCAAGAGGCCGCGACGGCCGTGGAGAGATTTGCGGCAGCGAGCGGGATGCGTTGTGCGCCAGAAAAGTCCGAGGTGATCCGGGTGCACGGAGGAGGAATCTACAAGTCTCCTGGCCCTATCGACCTCTATCTTGAGGGCCAGAAGATCACGGAGGGCAATAAGACTAGGATTCTGGGTTTTTGGATCCAGAGCAACCTGAAAGCCTCCCACACCATCCAAACCCTAAGGTCTGCCACCAACCAGGTCTCGCGGATTATAAAACGAATTACAAGAAGCCGCAAGGGCATGCGAAAAGAGGACACGCTTCGCCTCGTCCAGGCTCTGGTGATCAGCAGAATCACGTATAGCATGCCGTATCACTATCACTCGCTAAACAAACGCGACCAAGAACAAGTCGATGCCATCATCAGAGGCGCGTACAAAACGGCCCTGGGTCTCCCTGTCACCACCTCAAACGAGAAGTTAGCGGCCCTCGGGATCCACAATACCTTCGCTGAGCTGTCGGACGCGGTTATGGCTTCGCAAAAGACCAGACTGCAGAAGACGGCGGCGGGCAGAGCCATCCTCCACCGGACCGGAACGGCAACGGAGCTCCGTGCCCTCGATGGGCAACGATCACTCCCGCCTGAGGTCAGAGGCAAAATCAAGGCGAACCCGATACCGAAGCACATGAGCCATGAACTCCATGAAGGACGACGCAAGGCTCGCGTCGACAGACAGCGCCGACAATTCAAGGGTGACCCGTACGTAACGTACGTGGACGTGGCGGCGTACCCTGTAGGGGGCCTCTTTGCGGTAGCCGCCGTGAACGGAAGAGACAACTCCTTGACCCTCGCGGCCTCCGTAAGGGCAGAGACCCCAGCTGCGGCTGAGACCATAGCCGCGGCACTGATAATAAAGCAAGAAGACAGGGTAGGCAGGGAAGTCCATGTCGTTACCGACTCGCAACAGGCCTGCCGTAACTTTACCAATGGACGAACACCGCTTCTGGCGGCTCAGATTCTAGGCCCGAGGCTGCAAGAATACCATCAAATCACGTGGACGCCGGGCCACGCGGGTCTGGAGGGGAACGAGAGGGCGAACGCCCTAGCTCGAGCGCTAATCAACCGAGCGGGGCACGACGAATCGTCTCACCAATCCCCACCATTTACCTTCATGCCCCTGCCGTCCAATTACTGCGACCGACTCGAGATCCAGCGACTCAACCGCAGGATTTATCCTCCGCCTCACAGAAAGCTCAGCACTGAAGATGCCGTAGCTCTCCGACTTATTCAGACAAACACATTTCCTAACCTACACAAATACAGTAAAATGTTCCCACATACATATCGCGGCATCTGCCCCTGGTGCGGCGACACACGCCCTACACTCTTCCACATCTCGTGGGGGTGCGGGGGCAAACCTCAACACTTAAAGACGCCTAGCACGCAATTTGAGCGGTGGGAGGTACAGCTGACCGGCGATACCCTGGCGGGACAAGAAGCTCTCGTCCAGCAAGTACGTCGAGCAGCCATGGCCAGTGGAGTCCTGGAATGAGGACACCACCCACTCGACCTCAAGAGCAACCACCTCGATGATTCTAATAAATGTTTTTTCTCTCTCTCTCTCTCAACTGTAGGGCCCGGGCTTTCTTCAATGTCTCCACAGACAAGCAATTTACACATACAGACACAGTCGTAAGCAATTGACAAGCATGCCCGTTACTTCTAGTGAACATTAATGCCGTTGCAAAACAACTCCCGAGAGATATTACGCGTAACGGGAGGATTAATCATGGTCACAGTCATGCTCAAAGCGTCCTTTCACGGTGCAGAGAGTGAATCTGTCGACGGTTGGCTAGTGACCTTCATATCGTGTAGTCTGCGCGAACCTGTCTAGGTACTTTTAATGGCCCAGAGATCGCTTCATGAAAGACGCTGTAAAGCTAAACTCTTTCGTCACACCCAGAAACAGAGAAGTTATACCGCCAATAAAATTATCAGTCACCGGAGAGGTGAAGCGATAAGCGCAGTCAGACGCCCGCCTTATTTCATTTTGGAAGGAGCGATAAGGATTAGCTCTAATTCTTGGAAGCCTCTATAGCGTTGCTCACGTGTCTCGGTTTTGTTTTTGGGCTTCCGTCAAGAAATTCTATTGTGCGCATAGTTGCTACCACTTGAACTTCGCTTCACGTTACACACTCAGCCACGATGCATCTTAGTGGCCATACAATGTTGCCTTTATTGAAGTAGGAGGAGGAGAAGGAAATAAAGAGACAAGGCAGGGATGGTTAACCAGAAATGCGTCTGGTCGGCTACCCTGCTCTGGGGGACGGGAAAGAGAGAATAGAAAGATAGAGAGAGGGAGGGGAGGAAAGCTGCGGGTCAGCTCGCGCACGCGTGTGGAGGGCCTGAGCGAGTCAAAAGCGTTCACATAGGCCAGTCGCCCTCACGAAAGGCAAAAGTGCCTTCACAGCTTTGTGGGCCGACGAGCGATGTGGATGGTCTTCAAGCAGCAGCTGCACAGACAACGGCCGATCGTCCAGTCGTCGCAATGCGATTGATAATATTTGTCTTTCCCACTGAAATCAATGACAATGGCACAATAAATGTTCGATGTTCTCTTCCACGCCACAGACGTCGCATACAGCATGGTCGGTCATTCCAGTCAAAGTATTGTACGCCTTCGTGAAAGCCACTCCCAACCACAGCCGGTATACATTGTACAAGTGATGCCTCACGTCGGTGAAGCCCGGGTGGAGGTTGGAGTTGGAGCGAAGGGTTCAGTTCATGCAACAAGGTGCGTCTTATATTTGGGGTGTTTCACCTTGTTAAAGAGAGCTTGCGTGCCAGGTAACGAAACTGCCTTGCAGCGTCTGTCCTGGAAAGAGGAATGGGAAGGCTGTGTTGTTCTTGATTTGACTCTCGGGCAGCTTTGCTTGGTTATTTCCATTTATCCCGCAATGGCCAGGTAGCCACTGCAAAATAATTTTGTGGCCTTTCTGTTTGAAGACGTGATGAAGATTTACGATTTCGTATGTTAGCTATTCGTGAGCTCCACGTCGGAGAATTGTCTGCATGCTGTGTAAAGCCGGTCTTGAGTCGGAAAGCACGGCCCATGTCCCGGAACTCTCTGTGTCAATAAATTGAAGCACACTTCGCAAAACCGTGAGTTCTGCAGCCGTAGACGTTGTGACATGTGTCGCCTTGAATCGCAGTGCTACTCCTCTTGCCGGTATAAACATAGCACCCCCAGAACTGGTCAATGTGTTCGATCTGTCAGTATAGGTGTGTACATGGCTACTGTATTAACGCGATGGCGTCAAGGAGCCCGTATATCAAACCTGGCATCGGCGTCAGACGTCGCATCGCAAAAAGATTTTCGCACCACACTTCCCCAGGCCGTTCATGTGACGCAAGGAATTCACTGAACAAATTGAATTTCTCAAGCTAAGGTACGGGAAAAAATCGTAAGCTATGACTTACACACAACATACGAACATGATAACTCTCTGATTGTAATTTGAATATACGAGAAAACATAATTCTGTTACGCGAAAACTCGAACAAACCCCTTTTCCAGCGGTTATACAATGCACAAGCCGAAGACGGCGTCCGCCATTTGCGCACGCCGGCGCGTAAATATCTCATACCGGAGGAACCCAGCAAGCAACACCCGGTAGAGCTGTAACATCGTTTGTGTGGACACCCGCCAGTTCTTTCCTGCAAGGAATCTGAACAGATGACAAATAGCAATCAGTCGCTTTTTCACGTGGTTCACGTGAGGAGTCCAGGACAAGTCTCCGTCAATCACAACACCCAAGAACCTGTTTTATTGAAGTAATGTACTCAGGTTTATATATAACAGATTAAGAGAATGTGCCGGGCGTCAATAGTTATGTGTGTTTGTAGACCCCCCCCGTTGTGCTTTCGAGGATGGAAAAGAAGCGCTCGTCGCACGTGCTTGCCATCAACAAATTACATGGAGAAGAATAATGGTGTTAGCCGGTGAGAATCGGCATTCCTGAGCATGCGCCAAATTATCATGAGCTCCTCTGCGTCCGTTATAAGGCCGATAGTTGCGCACGTTGAAGTCACGTAAGACATCTTGCTCAAAATAGCGGATAGCCCGGAATGATAGCGCAGACGTGCCGTCGCAAATCACATCTGGCCTTATGTTTTCTTCGCACTCAAGGAACAGACGTATTATTCAGTTGCACAATATAGTTTCCTAACTATTATTTGCTTTCGCGAGGAAGAGATGCCATGTGGGGCGCTTTGATGATTTTCGCTCATTTGATGATTTTCGCGCATGTTCTCGATCGCATGCAGGTCTGTTCAAGCTTGCAGAATGCGTCAAGAGTTGGCTTTTCCGATGTGTATTGCGTGCACTTGATAGACAACAACACTCGAGCCGCCTGTATTTACGATATTTCAGAAGCAGTGCATAAAAGAAAGCCTCAAAGATGCAAAGAGAGCGAAACAGAACGTATCGTCTTTCTCTGCTTGAATATATATACATATGTAAGCAATAAACAACGAAAACGTTAATAGGCGGCCACACGAGACCCGGAGATAAAGTGGAAGCTCAGACAGTGGGAAGACTGCAGTGTACTATGCGAGGATTCTCGTGGTGTGCGATAGCGGTGACTCGAGGAAAGCGAGGCTGCGTCGGCTCTCCGTCTTGATCGCCGGAACCAGCGTTCAGGGCCGCGCTCTCGTGGGGTTGGTTGCCCGCTCAATTTCGCCTTCATCTCGGCCGCGACAGGCTCTGGGCGACGCCGCGCTATTTGACAACTCGTGAATGCTTTGCGTGTCATTTGCATGGCAGGCGTCTGCGCGTGCAGGCGCGCATACGGACGCAGTTGATGTATGTTGCTCTGTCTCATTCGATTTAGTGTGGAGACGCGAAATGGCACGATTGTGCGCCATGCGAGTTGTGTACGGCTCGTAATAAAAAAGTAAGACGGCATCGTTATCGATAACATCGATTCGCTTTTAAAGTTGTCGTCACAGAGAAAACGACAAGCGAAGAAGTGGCGACCTGAGGACGCTGTGGAAGGAAATTCTTGTCAAAAATGCAGCGCACCCTGTTATCGCCGTGCACATCGATGCACGTTCTAGTCCGCGTGAGCTATGTTCAGTGCACTTTGCCGCCGCTGTCTAGTTAATGCGCCTGTATGAACCTCCGCCACTGTATTATCGTGCAGCCCTTACCTACCTTAAAGCGAGAGTATTAAAAAAAAGAGCGAATATTAAAAAGGAAATGTGAAGTCTGAATGAGCTTTCGAATTATTATAATCACAAAGGCAGTGTCTCTTTAGATTTGTTAGGTGAAACAGCGGTCGTTGTTTTCTGCTTGTGTAACTCGTGTGCACGTACAAGTTTTGATGGCCGCTCGCTGCTAAGCACGAGGTCGCGGTATCAAATCCCGGTCACGGCGGCCGAATTTCGATAAGGGGGGGGGGGGGCAGAGGGATGCAAAAACACCCATTTTAGGTGCATGTTAAAGAATCACAGGTGGTCATAATTAATCCGGAGTTCCCCACTACGGTGTACCTCTTAATCAATCGTGGTTTCGGCACGTAAAACCTCATCATTAAGTTTTGATGCACACCTGCGGCAACAAGCACGACCAGGACATTACGTTGGCCGTTTGTTTTTTGTTGACTAGAACTTTCGAGCGTTTGTTCCTCGTCTAGTGTTCCACTAAGTGGGCACCAGCCCGCTTGTAGATTTTGCTGCTTTGCTTTCTTCCTGTAATTTATTTGTTGGCACTACGAAAGAAGTAAAAAGAAACCCCATTGCTCGCTGACTGGTGCACTCATTAATGTCCAGCCAAGTGGCGCTGAGAGTCTAAATAAAACAAAAGTTTCTCTTTTTAAATTCAACCCTTGATGGTGTGAGAATGACTACGACGTGGTTTTACGGCTGTTATCTCACAGGCAGTCAGGCTAGAGCTTAGATAACGTTCGCAGTTGCCTGTCATGAGGCGACGCCAGCTCACAATCTTTTCTGCTAACTTCTCTGATACAGTAATCGCCGTCTCGCACGTTCTTTTCGTCGTCGAGGGAATTCTTCGTCCTCCGACATGCACTGCGTGCTTCGCAAGCCGCAGTAGCTCTTCTTAGTAGTAAAAGCAGCGCAGAAGGAACTGCATGCAACACAGAAGTACACAGGACAAGTGCTAACTGTAAAAGCAGCGCAAAAGGAGCGGCAACACGAGACAGAGAAGTACACAGGACAGGCGCTGAGTTCTGTGTACTTTTGTGTCTTGTGTAGCCGTTCCTTTTGCTCTGTTTTCCCAGTTTTACGTTCTATTGTATATCTCTTCAGTGCGTACACAGGCATTGACCAGCTCATGGAGTCTTAGTCGGCAGAGCGCCATAGCCGCGTTATTCTGTCATTCTAGGAATCGAAACGCCGCCTCACAGCCCCGGCGCGAGCTGTGAGGCAGAGCTGTATTTTTGCTATTGCCTTTTGAGAGACTCGCATTTATGGCTCGATTCCCTTCTGCACCGGTAAATGCACTGTTGCCCAATGACTGAGGAACTTTATCAAAATCTTTGGCAAGATCATCGAGAATGTGTGAGATTATTATTATTATTATTATTTGTTTTGAACACATATACACATATACACACGTATTAGGAAAGGGAAAGCGAGGGGCAGGCTGGCAACTGCCACCGGAAGGGGCAAAACGCCTGCCTACTCTTCTGAAGGGAGGTGACAGCAACACAGAAATAGAGGATAGGAAGGAGGGGAGGAAAACGGAAAGAGGAAAGGAGAGCAACAGGACACTGCAACAGGACAAATCTAAAGACTAAAGTAGAACTCAGCATCCGGAATTAAAGTGACGCCGCGTCGAACAGCCTCCACAATTATCAACCACATCCATGGCTAGTTCGCTATGCGGCTAATTGTGTTCTCCACGATGAGACGCCAAGTAAAGCTGCACGTAATCACCGTTTCACCGTTAGTCGGTTCACAATATACACTATAAGGTGTTTGAACCCGCCACCTCCCATCTTTGAAGGAAGAAGCCTTAGAACACAGCACAGATCACACACAGTAGGGCCGGTCACTGAAGGTCACGCTACTACAGAATGTTCTATGGTGTTAGGCTGCTGAGCACGAGGTCGCGGGATCAAATCCCGGCCACGGCGGCCGCATTTCGATGGGGGCGAAATGCGAAAACACCCGTGTACTTAGATTTAGGTGCACGTTAAAGAACCCCAGGTAGTCAAAATTTCCGGAGTCCCCCACTACGGCGTGCCTCATAATCAGAAAGTGGTTTTGGCACGTAAAACCCCATATATTATTATTATTATTACTACAGAATGTTCAATGTTCATGCTACAAACGTGAACCTAAGTTAGTTACTTCTATAAAGGTTAGTAGGGCGCGATGGGCCTGATTACGTTTAGATGCACAGCCACTGGGGTATAAACATTCCTCGAGTGTCGCACACCGCAGGCCAAGGAGATGATAGTTTCTCACTAGCGAAATGCGCTGCGCACTGAAAGCGGGACAGTCAAGTATAAGGTGCTGAAGTGTCTCGTAGCAGCCACAAGACGTACACAATGGACTTTCCGCACGCCGTGAGATGGGTGTCGTATATATTCCATGCATGGCGAAACCTAATTGCCACCACGCCGATAGGTGTACGTCATATTTAATACCATGAAAATTGCCAAATATACGAGCAGTAAGAGTAATACAATAGCCGAGATGCGCAACACGTTATATTTTGTCCATCATTCACATATTTATGCAAACAAACAAATGAACGAACCAAAGAACAATGAATGAACAAACTGAGTGACTGACTGAATGGCTAGAGAGAGAGAGAGAGAGAGAGAGAGAATGCTCTATAGATATACCTATAAGTATACCTCCGCGAGGAGGACCACCACAGCCGCCAGTGGGGAGGTGGGATACGCGGGTAGTGAGGGGATTGTCTGATCTGTGCTCACAGATACGACTCACTGGACTTTTACGAAATCGTACTCTTCTCTTGCTGCTTGCGCCGTGGTTTCTTATAGGCACTCATAGTATCGTTGCTTTCGGTTGTTTTGCAGCCTCTTCTGTGCTTGCAGAGACCTATTTTTGTTGCCCCAAACTCTCGGAATGCAAGCCGTATCTAAAGTGTACCGTGTGCCAGTGCACCGTATACCGTGTCGTAGCAGAGATACGCTGCCAGCTAGTCGAAACTGCTGTGCCTCTTTGTTTATACGCCGTGGGTGGTATGTTGCCCCCACCTTTTATGCCTCATGAGGCTACGAGCCGGATCCTGTCTCGACTAATGCGACTTGCATGCTCGCAATTAAGCGGCATTACCATGAGCGATAGTATTCCTACATAGGCAGCAAATATTTAAGCAAGGAAACAGTGCATCGTTGGATCTTCGTTGCTATGACGGCGCTATTATTTACAGCAAGAGAAGCGAGCCTCATTATCCGAGTGCGCATCGACAGGTATCAATAGTTGGCACTAATGGGAATGACAGCCCTGCGGTTGATTCGGCGTAGGCTCTAGCTTTCGTATTACCCTAAGCGATCAGCTGACTAAATTTCAAAATAAATTTTGCATCGCGAAGCAGTTGCAGCTTTGGGCATTGTGGCATCTCGGCTGAGGTGCGAACGTATATCTTGTACTGCCTCAGGTGGCTCCACTATAGTGCAGGTGCATTTGCCTGTTTGAGAAAGCTGCCTGAGGACTTTACTGCATAATTTGTCAAGACAATGGCGTGAATACCGTGAACATTTATTATTCAGAAAATTCGTTCAGAAAAGCGATTTCCTCACTGCTGCTTTTACCACAGCGGTAACCATTTTAACATGACCGCGGGTGGCAATTAGAGAAGCAATTATGAAATTTAAGATTATTAGCGTTTTGCCCAACGCGTCACACCATAGATGTTAATGCGGGGCTTGAAATCCGTCGTCCAAAGAGCTCATAACCATTTTTTTTTAATTGCAAGACGCTGACGCTGCTAATTTCCGCGGAGTAATAATATACGGCCAGTTGCACCCAGAAAACTGAAACTCCAATGCCGAAGAACCCAAGAGCTTAAGAGTCGTGAGACGCCCACGAAGGACGCGATTGTTACCGCCTCACTGTCGGGCGTGCATGAACGAACGTTTTTATCGCGCCGCAATCTCCCCCATTTTATGCTCGTCCGACCGTGCATGGAAGCAGTCATTTCACAACAGTCACGGGCTTCAATAGTCGTATTATGGTCGATTGTCCGACTCTTTCAGTAAAAGGTTAATTAGTCTAACTTTCATAATTTGTCGGCCTACAGGCCTACTATACCTCGAGTCCCTTTAAATTTTGACGAAATCGGTCAAGTATAAAGATTTTAACGCATTTTCTAGGGCACCACTTATAAGAATCAAGCAACGCACATAGCGAGGCAACAAAAAGAGAGCCATGTCCTTGCATATATAAGCGAAATCGTGCCGCTCTTCTCATTCTGCTGAAAAAAAAAGTGTTAACTTTGTAGTATTCAGTTTAATTTTACTAATTTTGTCCATGGCAGAACAAAAGACGCGATGTGCCTCTACGACTTGATATTAATACGCGCACCTTGAGCTCTTCTTCCTTGACTGCATTTTTTAAACGATGTTTTCATGGAAACGATAGGACGAATACCGTCTTTTATAGAACAACCCTGGGAACTCACTCGCGGGCAAGGGAGTGATTGATGGGGCGCGAATATTTGTGTACATTGTTATTATTCTCAACGTGAATAATGCCGATGAGGTCCGTGATTCTAATTATATGACCCTGGAACGTCTCGCACGCAGGTGCAGACCACCTGCACCTGTATATATATATATATATATATATAGATTACCGCTCGTTTATCACCGAGGCTTCGACGACGGCATCCCGTCTTATCATATGAGCCCCAGAAAACGGTTTCGGAAACATGAGACGTCCTTATCGGTTCCCGGCACCGGTTTCCTTGGCAACCGTTTTCCTGTATTCTGCGTTATATTGGGAGCGCTGGGAGCATCGTCCATCTTCATTGCGTTGTCAGTCGATAAATTCGACAGATGTTTTGGTTCTCTGAAATAGACCGGAATCAATTTCCTCTTGAGGAACGCCCGTTTGGCAAGAAACCCTATTCATTCAGGCTTGTTGGTTCGTCTTGCCGGAAAACTGCGTTAAAGGATGAACAGTGGTTAAAGCAAATAGGGAAAAAAGGGTGGTATTCCATAAACATAGCGCTTAA
The DNA here is from genome assembly GCF_038994185.2 of Dermacentor albipictus. Classification (NCBI taxonomy): domain Eukaryota; kingdom Metazoa; phylum Arthropoda; class Arachnida; order Ixodida; family Ixodidae; genus Dermacentor; species Dermacentor albipictus. Next base: position 143,581,772 of record NC_091821.1, on the reverse strand, counting down.
GCCCATTGGTGCTAGCACGTGAAATAATCTTTTGTTATGCTTTGCTATATGTATGTAAAAAAAAAAAAACTGTTGAGATTTTACTTGCAATTATTCTTTTTTTTTATTCAGTTTATTGCGCAGGTCCCGCCTATTAAGGATACGCTTGCGAACAAGCTTTCACTCATGGAATACATTTTGCTCCCGTTATTGCTTATGTGTTGCAAAATTCAGACTAAAACTTTCTGCAATATCTAACTCCAAATTATTTATTCACCAACAGTGTGTCTTATAAATATCACCCTCCATTGGATGGTACGCAATGTTTTCATGCAGTCGCTTTTACGCGAGAAGCGAAGACTCGTTATCCAGTATGCACCAATGGTCAGCCTATCTCCTACAAGAGAAATCACCGGTTTTGGGGCGTCACTGTAGACCGGGACCTCACTTGGAGCCCTCAGGTTGCCCACATCTATTGTTCACGTCTTCAAGTTCATCGCCGGCAAAACATGGGGATCGTCAGTGGGCTCCACGCTACAGTTATATCGAGCACTTTTCATCGGATTCCTACGCTATAGCTCTTCCGTGCTTGCTAAAACATGCAAGTCAAATCTTCGAGAACTTCAGAGCGTGCAGGCGCAGGCACTACGTGTTTGCCTAGGCCTTCCGCGGAGCGCCTCAACAGCAGGAACCATTATAATGGCTCAAGACCATCCGATCACGACTTACATTAGCACCGAAACGCTTAGAGCCCATATTCGTCATGTTTCACGGATGCAGTCAAGCTCTCTTGCGTGCCTGCCAGAACGACGACCACAGGCGTCCTTCTCCAACAAGGTCAGCATCCATCGTGCCTCCTTACCATCGGGCTTCACACCCTCAGCCCGTTCAACCTCAGCTTTGTGGTGTTTAAAACAACCTCAAGTGCGTCTTACGGTTCCTGGGATAAGAAAGAAGACCGACCTGCCTACCTTGGCCTTGATGCAAGCAGCTCTGGATTGTTTGCACACTTTCTACTTTGATCGAGTCCACATATATACGGATGGTTCTTCCACTCAGACCAGCTCCACCAGCGCAGTGGTGTAGCTGGTCTGAGTGGTCACACGATCACTAAGCATCCAATACAAGATTTCTCACTTGACAACATCGACCGATTCGGAGCTTGTTGCCCTCCGAAGTGCCGTTGATTATATTAATAACCAACCGGCTAATCGGTGGGCAATATTCTGCGATTCAAAGGCGGCCTTACAATGTCTTCTGTCATCTCTTCATCGCGGGTCATGTGAACAACTCGTGTCGGAGATACGAGAAATGCACCATCACATGATCACGAAAGGACACGACGTCGTGTTTCAGTGGCTACCTGGTCATTGCGGTATCTCCGGCAACGACCTCGCTGACGAAGCTGCTAGGAAAGCACATGAAGGAGCAACCCTTGTTTCTATACCTATATCGCGGACCGACGCAGCCCAACACTTAGGCAAGCTAGCGCACTCTTTGACATTGGAGAAGTGGCACACACCTGAATTCACTCAACATCGATTGCATTCCCTCGATCCCTTTATGCAACTGCGGCTGTTACCAGGCCTTCTGCGAAATGAGGAAACAGTGCTGTGCCGCTTACGTTTGGGCGTCGCATTCACCAATGCAGATGCAATTTTGATTGGAATGGCTGGTAGCGCCGAGTGCAATGCCTGCGGTGTCGAGGAAACCACAGAACACCTACTGTGCTACTGCCCATCTTTTGAAGATGAAAGGGAAGACCTCTGCACAGCTCTCAACCAGCTAGATTGAAAGCCGTTCACCTTGAACAAGATCTTGGGACCATGGCCTCGCATATCGCAGCTACAAAAGGCCACAAAAGCGCTGCTGCGATATTTGAAAGATACCGGATTGAGTCAGCGTCTGTGATCCGGACTGAGTGACCGACTGATATCCCCAGTGGACTTTCTCTTCTTTTAATCTTTCCGTCCCCCTTTCCCTTTCCCCAGTGTAGGGTAGCCAACCGGGCTGTCTTGGTTAGCCTCCCTACCTTTCATTTATCATTTTCTCTCTCTCTCTCGCTCATGCAGGACAACTTCGTCAAAGTGCAAATAATAGCACACTAGCTTACCTTCGACCCAGCCTTAAAGGGAAACACTTACTGCAGATAATTTCTGTGCTTTAAATTTAAACTTTATTTTAGCTGTGTGCGTAAAAGAGTAAAAAAGAAAAAAGAAAACAAAAAGACGGGTGTTGGTGACGGCGGTTGTTCAGAAAGTGCGCAAGAAGTTAATTCACATTGCCCGCAAGCACGCATTCCTTTCTGTGACTACAATTTTTTCGGGACGCGGATGTACGAAATCGTTCTCGGTGCTAGATATGCACAGATTTGAACGTTTTTGCTGAAGCACATTACACGCGTTTAAGTTCATACTTCGGGGTATGGCACGAAAGAAACGAATGGGGGTGCATAAAATGATAATAATCATAAAATTTTGCAGATCCCACGCAATGTGGGAAATAATGTTATGGTAAGCATTTTGCCGGAAGCAGGCTATCCAGCGTCGTCTGGGGTTGCGTAGAGTGTTACCAGGGCCGCTATCTCGTATGTATACGCGTTCGAAAAGGGACGTTCGGTTTCGCCTCAGGCGATTGGCCTAGATTGACGTAGGCCGCGATATCGACGCAGCCTGGACAATCCCGTGAGGTGAAATCGAACGTCGGCCAGATTTATGTAAGGCGAGAAATTAAGCGCGACGACAACTAGCAAGGCGACGACTACGACGGCGATGGTGATCGCATGACGCCTGATCTTTATTACTTCGGCGAAGACACGTTACAACCTTTTCTCTTGTCTGACCCGATCCTGGTGTCGTAGAGCGACGAAGCAGCACTGCGAGGAAAGGACTGTGGAATGTGGGCCGATCCCGAAGACTGTGCGAGCCTGAGACAGCATCTGAAAGCGCTAGCTGCCACGAGGGAAGATTGGAAGATACTGGCACGCCCTCGCTTTTATCGGCGACTCATTCATGTATGACGTAACACACGCGAAACATAGTGATTATAATTTGGGCTTCCGTTCCTACGTTTGCGGCCAAAAGGAAACTGGCACGCGCGCCTGCGCTCTCCAACGCACGTGCTCTCGCCCGTGTTGAGCCACGTTAGGCACGCGCCAGTGGTGTCAAAAATTTGGCGTTGGCACTATATGGAGATGTATGCTTGCGAGTGATGGCCTTTTTATTGCAGAGAAAGCTGTATATGACTAACCTTCTCCAGTTTTTTCGGCGTCCGGCAACAGAAACGGACTTAGCGATTTCTCATACGGGTGCAGTGCGGCGGCGCAGATGTCAAAATGCGGAACAAATTAGAACGCGCGCCATGAACAACAGCGTGGCGTCAAGGTTATCGCAGTGTATAAGCAGGAGAGGCATCGGCGCTAAAAACAGCTGCGTTATCGAAGGGGAAGACACGTCTAGTTCGTACACCCGAAGAACAACATGCGTACAAGGAGCGCCGGAGGGAACAGCAACGAGAATGTAAACGACGCCGGCGCGAAACGACCACCAACAAGAACGTTCCCGCGATGCTGAACGAAAACGACAATCGCGAGTACGGGCACCTCCGAACGAGCAACGACGCCAGACTCGCAACGCAAAAAATGACAACCATTCCACTCTGTGAAGATGGAATGGCAGCGAAAGCAATTTGCTTTTCGTTTGAGAGCTTTCACTGTCGTCATGACGCTTATAGCGCGTTAAAAAGACAAGGACGAAGGTGAGACGTGACACACACAGGCGCTAACTTGCAACAATCTTTATTTCGAGCAAGGGACCCATACATATATACAAATTTTTTCGCGTACATCATACATGCGCTGTTTACAAAAAACCCTTACACACTATTGCGCAGGTACGATAACTCTTTGTGGGAAAGGGCAATTGGTGGTTTGGACACACAGTTATCGCCAAGCCTATCAATCATTTCTGCTTCTATAATTTCGCGAGTTATCCTACCTCGGGCTTTTCCCACAATGGAGCAGTCTTTGTATGCTGGAGCACACGTCGAATGGTCGCCATCATCCACCCCGGCAACAGTGTAGCTGCAATGCCTGCAGTGGGCGTCAAGAAACCCGCCCCGCTTTTCTGCTACATTGTACCGGTGTCCCTTTAAACGCTCGTTGAGGCACCTTCCGCTTTGCCGGACGTAGTTTTTCCCACACTTTAAAGGAAGGTTATAAACAACTTCTTCCACACATTCAACAAACGGTTCCTGGTGTTTCTTTTTGCACGTGCGCTTATCAGAGAGGCCTGGTCTGGTTAGTCTGCACAGGCATTGCAATTTTGTAGCAGCTGAAAACACAACCTTAACTTTCGCACGTTGGCCTATTTTCTTTAAACGATGCGATAAGCCGTGGATATATGGGATGACAGCAACGCTCCTCTTATCTACACAAGGCACGCTAGCGGAATTATTTGATAGCTTCGACTTGAGCAGACCCTCAGCAACGCTAATAAGTACGTGTGTAGGGAAACCTGCCAATTGAAGACGGAGGATCTGATCCTTGATGCTTTCGGTCATCAGCACCGGGCATGACTTACACAATGCGTTTGACAAGCATGTCTTTGCTATTCCCCTCTTAACCAACTTAGAGTGCGCCGACTGATATGGGAGCAGTGGCTTGTTCGCGCGAGGCTCGTACTTCCAGCGTACATGGTCAGTGAAAAATAAAAACTTAATGTCAAGAAATCGGATACTTCCGTCAATCGGCAGTTCATGCGTTATGTTTAGAGGAGATAAACCCTCGCGTATAAAAGAAAGTGCATTAGTAGTTAAAAAATCGAAACAGTTAGAGCTGCAGTCAAGTAGAACTAAAAAGTCATCGACGTATCTAAAAACTTTGAGAATCTTAAAATCTGGAAGCCGACCGCTTATGTTCTTGTCTAGTTCAGCTAAAAATATATCGCTAAGAATGGGAGCTATACACGATCCGATGCAAATTCCCTCCTTCTGTATAAAAGGCTGCCCTTCCCACTGAATGAAAGTAGACTGAAGATAAAAGCTAAGGAGTCCTAAGAAATCGTCATTAGACATCCCGGTGGTGTTCGCGAAGGCAACGTTTCCAAAGGCGTCAATAGAACTCTGAACACTGGAGAGCAGACCTGAATGAGGTAAAGAATAAAACAGGTCTGTTATGTCTACAGAGAAGGCCTTAATGTTCTTACGGGTTGACGACCTGAAATAATCGAGTACCACATCAGAGTTCCTTACAAGAAATGGGTCCTGAATTGGCAACATGTTTAGCATTTTTTGAAGATACAATGCTATACATTTTTGCCAGGTGCCATTTTCAGACACAATGGCTCGAAAAGGTGCATCCATCTTGTGTGTCTTTACACTGAAGAACACATCAAGACAATCAAGCTTGCTCGCAGCTATCCCCCTTATAACACCATCTAAACGCAGGCGTTTACAAAGCTTCTTGGCTTTCGCTTTCACTTTTGACGCGCACAGATCCCTACATGGGATAAACACTTTCTTTACCGCATCTAAGGCTTTTTTGTTGAAGGCCTCATGAGACAACACTGCGAAACCGCCCTCCTTGTCTGCAGGTAGTACACATAACTTGTTGTCCTTTAAGACAGAGGCTACGCGTTTTACAGATACCTTTGGAACCGTTGGCTTGCTATGGATCAAGGCATCGACACCGTCCGACACACACTGCGCAGCGTCCTCTCCGGCGGTGCGCTGGGAAACCTGTCTGGCGAGAGACGGGAGCTCTGGAGGGGTCCTCTGTTTTTCGAAGGCGAACTTTGGTCCTAGGGCGAGCACGCGTTGCACGTCCGGAGGAACACTTTCCCGTTGTAGGAAATGAACTTTCCCTTTTGGTGCAGGTAACTTGTCGGGGAGAAGCCGACGCAATTCCTTGAGTTGAATCTGCCACAAGGATTCCGTCGTTTGGTCGATCAGCCTTGAACACTCCCGGAGGCCCCTGGTTACCATGGATGGATTCCCGGAGGCGCTTACTTGTGCAACCAGTAGTCTTCGATTTGGTAGACTTGAAAGAAATGTGCACTCGTTTCACGTGTAGAGCTGATGGTGGTTGACTAAAGAATAGATTTCGTTTTGTCGTTATTCCGATGCGATATATTTATCTTGCAACGCGGAAGGTTAAGTGTTCAAGGTTTAGTGATATGCGAATTGTTATATGGCCTGCGTGGGAATTATGTGGGTTACACTGAAAGGCAGAGTCTGGAAACAGCAAACATGGCCAACGTCATATTGGTTGGAACGTTATAAAAATGTTCTGCCTGAAGGCTTGAATTGTCATTTCATTTCATATTCATAACAAGCCTGTGTTTGAGGGATTGGGTGGTCAAAAATCCTGAGGCCAATCATCATTTTTGATCAATCACTGGAGAATGCCCGGAATCCCTGCCGTTGCCTACTGGCCTTTGAAGGCCGGGCACCGTTAAAGTTATCAAGCTATATATGGGTGATCGTGCGCTACAGTTTCGTACAAAAATACGATTAAGTTTAAGGTTTTGCTGGAAGGGCTCGCTCCCTGGTCGTCTGTGGTGATTAGTGTAGGGCGTTGTGGCATTATTACGGCATCAGCAGTTGGCCGCCGTTTCAGAGCAGCTTGCGTCGGAACCTGAAGAGGACGGCGCGTCAGCGAGGCCCCTGTTGTGCTGGCTGATACGAGGGAGGCACGCGCCTGCCCTACAAACAAGCGATACGAGTTTGTGCAATCATCTGTGTCACACGTGGTGATTGATATCAGCAAAGAATGCTGTCGAGTTGAGGTCCTTACTTCAGTGCTTTTTTTCTAGCCTGTTGCTTAAGATAAAAGGCGCCGCTGGGCTTCTGGGGAACTCCCCTGACTGGTACAACGGTAGGTGTGACACCCGGCATGTGATCTGTGCGACCGTCTTGCATTCGGTGGTAACATACTTGTTGAAGGCGATGTAGACACGCCTGCGTATGAACATTAATGCTTATGGAACGTATTGGTGTGCCTTCGTATTGCCAGACGCATAACAGACTAAAAGACAGCCATAGAAGAAACAGTGCTCATTTATGAAAGGTCCGGAGCGAGAACTACCAAAGGTCTTATTCAAGTTGTGTATATACGAGAGTAAATCAAAAGGTACAGGCAATTTTGTGTTTTCGCGGTTATAAACGAAGGCTGTGTGGCGTCACCATGGCGTCACCATGTGTACACATGGAGTGACGTTGAAGTAGGAATATGCAACACTGCCCCATTCACTCGAGTGTCACGGAGAAAAGGGGTCAAATGTATGGATGCACCACACCCCGAATGCACCATCGAGGAACAGGGCACCGCAGTGCGCTTTCTGTGTTCGGAGGTAGTCCAACCGGTGGGCATCCACAGTAGTTTGTTAGCTCTTCCCCATCCTCCGTACAGCGCTGATCTGGCGCCATCAAATTCAGGTTAGATAACGAAGTGCATCAAGAGGCGCAGACATGACTTCGTGAGTAACCAAACATTTCTGCGTACGGGAGCTGATTGCACAATGTCAATTTCAAAAGTGCACTGCTGTACAGGAGGCATATGCGGAAAAAAGTGACACGTGTAGTTCTTCTTGTGTGTAATTGGAGGCGTTATGTGACAATTGCCTTTACTTTTTGATTTACCCTCATATGTGGTGATAGGCGAAAGACACGTCACTTGGCGTAAGCGCAACAACTTGCGAACGAAAAACAGAGAGACAAATTCTTACAAAAATCTGACCAAAGGAAGAGGACTTTGGGAGGCCAGAACAACATAATTTTCGTTCTTCCTTCATTTCGCGTTCATACAGTTGCAGATTCCTTTTAGCTTGCGTGGAGCACGAAACGGCACTTTCGCGTCAAACCGCTGACTAGCATGTACCTCATTCTCCGTGGCAAAATGCACATGTAGGGCGACAGGCTCAGATTACCTTGGGTTTTTGTTGCACGTCGTTTTGTTTTCCTTTAAAGCCAGCAATATATTTTGCTGCTAGCAGGCCGTACGTGCGCCTTGTGTCTGCTGATCTGCTCGTCTGTGCTTTCCGCAGTGGCGTGGAGGTGTCACTTCCTGACTGCTTGCCTGAGAGATGCTCAGACGCCACCTCTTTTTATTGCATACATTTGATCGACTAGAGTGACACCAAAAGTTCCTTTTGTAGTCGGGTCTTGTTGCGTCACAACACGTGTGACTCTCGTCTGGCTTCGAGTCAAAATCAAGAAACTGAAGCTTTCTTACTCTGGGGCTTTTGTAGATTTGAGCCATTTGCGTGGTCTTCGAAACACGTATATTGTTTTTTTGTAGGCGCTGTACTTGCTTTGTCGAATTTGCCTTCCGGGTACGTACAAAGTAATTATCACGCACCTGAAACAAGTGATGACGCTTTTTCTTTCTAGCATTCTCGCTAGCATATGCGATTACCAGCAGCCAAAAATAAATCCGATAAATTTGCGCGATAAAGGATCCTATATCCAGATGTCCTTCTTTGCGACACAAGCGTAGCAGTCGTCTCTCTGATAAAGACAAGTGTTCTTGTCGAGACGTTGACTCCCAGCGAGGCTCCTTGTTCTACCACTGTTGATCACTTCAAACCTCCATCTTACTGTGAACTTTGGTCTTGTTTGGATGTCGCCATATAGTGTGTATCACTTAGGCAGTCACGACAGCACACCACCACACCGTCGCAGACAGCCTGTAGACGAGAAGATCAACATACCAAGGAACGAGCTGCATCCTTAACAGGATGCAGCTTTGGTCAACGCAGCGAGGTCATTTTGCGGTATCCGTTTCTATTTTTTTTTGCGTTATGGTGTTCCTCGTTTAATTTTGTGAGCCCAGCTTTAATTGTGTCTGCCTTCTTGGGGCCAGGGGTGGGGGGGGGGATTCGCTTTAAGATTTTGCTGGTCAACATGCTTTCGCCCAGGGCGTCTTGTCATCAGCGTATGAAACTCATGAATTTGAGGTTGGGCGTGCTTTTCTAGTGACAGAAAAAGCGTGTTAAGTCAGCGGCACAGCGGGCACGTGAAACAGACTGCGCAGTGAGGCACTCGGCGTAATCAAACGCGAACGTGCACTGTGCTGTTGAAACCAAAAAAACCTTTCGCTGAGGAACGTGGAGGCTTCGCTAATGTCCAATATACGGCAGCAATCCGGTGTACATGGAGCGATGTACGCCGGAGTGGTTAAACAAGTACCGAAACGAAAGCGCAGGACTGTCTTCACATGACCTGCCGCGCAAGTCGTCTTTGGTTGAGAGACTACGTTTCGGATCACACAACGTAGGAGTCGCGTATGCCGGTCTCTTGGAAACTTCTTTTTCTTTTTGTGAAGCCACCACGGTTTTGCCATTAGCTGTATAGAGAAGCACTTGGTAAACCGGTATGTTAGTTTTTGTTAAACTTGACACACGATTAGCATAAAAACGAAGGTAAGAAGCCAGAAAATTAACTTCGGTTTCGACAGCGGTGGATAGCGCTCTGCTGCCTTACTTTTTTTGCGTTGATGCGTGCTTTGCTGTGCATTTAGATTTCCACCGGCAAGCTAAGCCTTTTGGTTTAACTCGATGAACCATGTATTGAGCGACCTGACTTCAGAATACTGCTTCCTTATGATCGAGCTGTCGGCTACCACCTTCGAGCCTATTCGCGTGCTTGCGCGAGCGCGTCCTCGTTGTTTGCAATTCAGTACAGCTTCCTTCGTGAGAGGCTGATGTTATCCGTCGCCGCTCCTTCGTGCACGCTAGAACCGGTCCTTACTGCATTAGTCGTGGCCTGTGAAAGTGCTTACCAGCTAGAGCTTCGCCGATATTGGCAGTAGGTGTTAGCCACTGCTGGCCCCGTCCCCGTTTTTAAGTTTCTTTCTTTTGTTTCATATTTTGCAGTGAGGCTGTTATCCTCTAGTCGGTCGGGATTTTTGTGTCCGTCAGCAGGGGGGGGGGGGGAAACGAAAAAAAAGCGAAGAAAAAAAACGAAAAAGAAAGTGCATATCTCCTTTGAAATCAGGCATTCAACACACAGCTCACTATTCATTTCAGTAAAGAAAAGCGCAAAACAAGCGTAAAAACCGCATGAACCGCGCCGCGGTAGCTCAATTGGTATAGCATCGCATGCGAAATGTGAAAATTGTGGGATCGCTCCCCAGCTGCGGCAAGTTGTTTTTTCATCCACTTTAATTTCCGTTAATTTATTGTTTCTTTATTTCATTTATTAAGTACAAGTAATTTTCCCTATTTTGTCCTTAGTGTCAGTGCTTGCTGGCTTCTTATGATATGACTAATAAAAATCGGGCCCCTCGGTTAACACCCTTTCTTCTCGTTCATTACATAACGAGGGTCTCCAATCCGGCAACATTGATGCCTTCAGGTAGCATGTGTGGGTTTATTGACCGGTTGCCTTCACTCAAGAAGATCACGTTCTCGCGACGCCTGCGGTAGAAAGGATGTTCCACATCCGCCGCCAAGGTTTGTGAGTGGTGACGCTGGCTAACACTCCCAGGGTTCTCCTAGGAAACATAAATACCCAAGAAAATGGATGGGGTAACGGCGCCGCTGTAGCTCAATTGGTAGAGCACCGCACGCGAAATGCTAAGGTTGTGGATCGCTCCCCACCTGCAACAAGTGGTTTTCTCACCCACTTTCGTTTCCATTAATTTATCGTTTCTTCATTTCATTTATTAAGCACAAGTAATTTCCCCTATGTTGTCCTTGGTGTCAGTGTTTGTTGGCTTCTCATGGTATGACTAATAAAAATCGGGCCCCTCGGTTAACATTCTTTCTTCTCGTTCAAAACCGCACGATGGATGATAAGGCGCCTGTGAACAATGCAAGGCACGTTTCTTCTCCCCGCGTGTTTCTCCCGGTAAACATTACGGTTGCATAAGCTGCTCCGGTGAGAAAGGGGCAACGACAGCATACGAATCAGGGAGTAACGTCACCAAACTTCATGTATAAAAGAGAAACCTGCCTAGCAGCTCGTTCAGTTCATTGCAAGAGCGCTATATGGGTCGACCACGCAAAGACTACCGAAGGGCAGCGTGAATACGATGAGCGTCGAAGAGCGCAAAATCGTAATGCTCAACAACTGTGTGGCGCTAAGACTAGACAGAAGAATAAAACATTTCATATCCCCATCGACGGCATTTGAATGGTTTTCTAACAGCTTCGCCGGCCATCCACTCTCGCACGGTCGGGATGGCTAGTCAATTTTTTTGACGGCGTAAATATTTTTAAAGGTTTCGAAAATCGCACTTTTCACACGGAAGATTGGTATTTCTAGGTGTGTAGGTGTGCCCAAATCTGGTGTGCCTGCCACTTGACAGTTCGACACCGAAGCGCATGTCACGTACATTAATTTTGTAAACGTCGCGGTTGAGTTCATCAAGTGTTCAGGCCTTTTTGTACCCTGTACATATGGCGTATTTGCACATAAATAACGCGACCACGAAAGTAACGTGAGGGGCCATATTCAGGGTCTCAGAAAAAGGAAAAATGACAAGAACAACTGTTATAATGCGAAATGATGCTCTAAAGAAAGAGGAAGCGGCCCATAAAAGCGGATTATTCATCGTTACTGCGAAGTGCCATAGCAAAATAAAGCGACAGGTTGAGTGCATGCACAATTTACTCGTTGTCAGGGCTGACGTCTATGTCACTGTCGGCGATAACGGCGCCGTCCTCCATGCCACCAAAGTTATTGGGCAGGCAGCACTTCAGAAATGCCTGTGACACAATCGAGCACGAGAAAGCCTTTCACGCACTGTGCGGTGATATACCGCGCGACTTCGAAGACCATTCGCTTGACGCGCCTGCACTGCAGCTCCGATCGCCTTGCTCAGGTCGAGATTAATACGCCGTAACCGCACTAATGCGACATAAGCGGGGTTATAAATGAGAAGACCGTGCTAAATGCACAGTGGCCACTCGCAGCTCGCGCGCTCTTTCGCTATGGTGACTACGCGAAAACAAAAAAAAGCGTTATCTTTGTGTCTCGAACGCGAATACAAGGCGAGGTGCGTTATGGAAGCCGGAAATTTCGCGTTATGAAAAGTCGCGGAAAAGTCGCGTTATGTTAGTACAGATACGTTACGTTAACTTGTTCATATTCATTATGCTCTCGATTGACAACGATAGTGACAAAGCCGGAAGATTCGTGTACTAAAACCTTATGAGTTTGTGTATGCCCTGATATCAACATAAAAGTCCAGGTTGATACCAGCACTTATTGCTACGCAGAAGTTCACTTTCTTTACATTAGGAAAAAAAAATACAGCTTTGATTGTGAAGTTGATGGAACTGCTTGCGCATATATCTCACTGCACTAAATGCCAAACTACCTTTAAGTAGGGATATCTCTGTTGCCCGTCAGTAGCAGCCTTGCACACAGGTGTATCGCTGCCATCACGGTGTACTTACTTGGTTTCTTCTGACGTTATTGGTATCGAGCGCACGAAACCGCTTCCAGAGAGGCGATGACGACTGTCACGATGATGCTGTTGTTGATGATGCCTAAGTATCTTTTTCGGTGTACGAAAACATGGGGCCCTATAACGTAAAACTATTCCAATGTGTTTTTATTCCAATCTCCTGACGTCAAATTTGCGTAACCGCCGACGCAAGCGTCGGGCGGTCACCCGCCGGGTTCTCTGAACAGACCAAGCAAACGCTCTCCTCGTTCATAGGAGGTCACTTTTGTTTGCTTGAAAAACGAATAACTTTGCCTACACTGAGCGGCTTGTCTTATCTGATTGGATCACAAGAGGCGAGGAGCACGCTCAAGTGGAGAGGGATTCGATAGGGCCGAGCCACTGCACTGAAAATCGATAACCGGATGAAGAGGGTGGTGCCGGCGTCTGCGATTGGTCAGCTTTCCCTTACTTAGCTTGCGGTGGCTTGTGGACAATCGCGGCGGCATGCAAAGGAAGCACAAGAATGACGCTAAAACGGATCCGCAGCAAAGGAGACTTGGCAGAACGAGGTCGTAAACGGACCGAAAGTGCTCGAAAATGTTACACGGCCGCGTATAAAGTTTTATTACGCGCGAATAAACCCATGCTCTTCGACAGGTGCGAGTAGCCAGTGCCTGAGCGATCGGCGGAAGCCATCTTTTATTCCTTTAGGAGCGGGGCAGCCTGCGGCTATTCAGAAGAAAATTCAGTTTTGTTCGGCATATTAATGCATCTTTATCGCGTACACGTCATTTCGACGCGGTGAGTTATTGCGGTTTTGTGACGTCGCATGAGAGGCAGGTAAAGTGGGCGCAGCCCGAAAACTTTTGGCCGAGGGCTAATGGCGAAGAGGCGTCGAATCAGAAATAACTTTTTCTTTTGTTTGGTCAAATCATGCATAATCCGTGTGTACACACGTTATATCAGATGGAGAGCTATCGCGGTTTTCGTGACGTCGCGTGACAGACAGGTGAAAGAGGGGGTGGTCCAAAAGGTTCTTGACCAATCGCGGAAGGCGGATTGCAAAATTGGAATAGAAAAGTTTGGAATAGTTTTACGTTATAGCACCCATGATTTGAATAATTGTAGGCCGCATTATACGAATGGTGTCAATTCCACGTGTAGTTTTATTATTTTACTGAACCAGTGAAATAAAATCGTGCTCGGAATAAAGTAGGTGGTCATTACAGCTGATGTATATCGTCCGCTGATTTGTCCGATTATGGATGTACTGTATGGACTTCTGTAGACGCTTTAGTGCATCTTTCGCGCAGAACATCTCTCTATGCCCTTGAAAACGTTAAAAACTACATAGCAAAACCTGCTCTGCTGCTACGTATACCGAATTGATAAGCAAACATTTGAAGTATCTTATTTTCATTTGTGGATGAAGGGAGAAATGGAATGAACAGAACCTTTCTGTTGACTAGTACTATATAGCTATAGTGATAGATCGGAGTATATTGAGATGCGCACACGCTGAGGTTGATATATAACGCGTTTTCGTTTTGCGTCTTTGGTGGACGAGGTGCAGCTCAAAGGACAAGCGTGGTGGTTCATTTTGTAGAAGAGCAGAGCCTGGCGCTAATGCGCTCCCTTGGCAACCGACGGAGAGCTTTTTCCGTGCGAGACAGATCGAGACAGCCGGGCCTTTCCTTTTGCTGCGGCCTAGCAACGGACGTGTCCTGATCCCCCTACTTCGTTGCCGTGCGGTTGCTAGGTGACAGGATTCAGGCGAGTGGCTGCTGTGAAGCCCTACTCGCACTTCTGTAAGGAGCGCAAGTGTGTGGAATGCGGGAAAGGAAAGGGGGAGGAGTGGCACACGTGTCAAAGGGGGAACAGCTTCACTAAGTCGAGCAATCTCTTTAGAACTTCTTTATGAAGAACAATGAATTGCTCAGGAAATAAACACAGTGAAGGAAGTCCTCTTTAAAGCGCGAGCTAGTTCATGTTGGATCGTCTAAAGAATGCAAGATTCTGTGACAGCAAGAACGCACAAACATGCGTGCAGCACAGTATTTGCGCGCTTCTAGTCTTTTTGCGTTAACCTTGGGCAGTGATCTGGAGTACTTCATGACCCCGAGCGCGAAATTCTCAACGCGTTGTGTGAGGGCGTTTCTAACAACATTCTAACAACATTAACAACGTTCCGCAAAGCGCTCGCTCTGCGGAAATACCGAAGAGGTAGGAAGTTTAATGAACGAGAACAGTCGGTCACCTACCCTAGAATTTTGTGCTACTCTCGGTAAGAAGACCAATTTTCCCCTTTCACAAATGCTGTTTTAGGGCCGCCGGTTAAGGGCTGCTAAGGTAGGGATGTACAGGGGAGCTTTTTGCGCCGTTGGTTCGTGGGTTCACGCATTATGCAGATAACGTTATTGTTCGAAGCAGGGTTGTAGTGTGTGCATTACCGTGTTTTAGTTTCCATTGGAAAACTAACTAACTAACTAACTAACTAACTAACTAACTAACTAACTAACTAACTAACTAACTAACTAACTAACTAACTAACTGACTAACTGACTAACTGACTAACTGACTAACTAACTAACTAACTAACTAACTAACTAACTAACTAACTAACTAACTAACTAAAACTATACGTGTCCAATAACAATTTTAAGGTATGAATGCTGGTGTACAGAGAAAAAGAAAGTGGAAATGAAAAAGTACAGAAAAGCTATAGGATAAAAACATTTATGGAAAACAAGAACAACTGCTTAAACAGGTACATAAGAAGCAACAAAACAGCAATAACACACAAATGCAAGACGGAGTACACGTACGGAAGGAGGGGGAAAATAAATGAAGACAAGAGAGCAGTTCAGCAAGAAAGACGGCTCAAGAGGAAGTGCGAAGTAGGAAGCGAAAGAAGACAACACGTTTTGAAAGATATCAAGCTGGAGAAAATGATAGTTGTAAAAATTCTGCATTCTGTGCAGAGGCGAGTGTTTGCTGGAAGTAGCTGGAACGTGGGAGGGTCTTTGTTTCCTGGTAGTCTTCTGCTGAACCCGCAGTCAAACAAAAGCCAGTAGGTCCTAACGTGTAATAATTGCATGAATGTTTTTTTTTTATAGAAAGAGGATACCGGTACGACTGCGCCTGCAGCTAAGTGGCGGAAGTGCAGGATGATTATTCAAACTTGAAAAGCTGTTGGTGCGCGAGGTCAGAAAACATACACGTTTATGTTTATATATGTTTATATATAAATGTTTATATATTACTCATGAATTATTTCTACACACATTCAAAATTAAGATGCTATTTGAATTGCTTGTGCCATTCCACAGCCCTGAGGCACTGTCACGTAATGGGAGACAGATGGATGTGAAGAAATTGAGGAAGTGAAGTGGGGTACGGACATCTCTTGTAAGTCTGCAGACGGAACCGAGCGTGCGCAGGTCTCCTGATGCACCGCGCTTAGAGTGGGCAGAGAAGCTCAACATAGTATCACAAAGCACACACTGGTCGTTTATTTGAACAGCCCTTGTGAACGCCGCACGATCAACACATTAAGGGAAAACGATATTATGGGTTTTACGCGAATGTGACAGAATTCGAGTGAGCCAGTTTAACTGGCATCATTCAGAAAATTTGGATAGGTCGGGCTGTGGAGCGTGTTAGTCCTTGATATTGTGTTTCGCCTTAAATATTTTTATGCCCTCAGCGTATATGATAAATCAAAAAACAGGAAGGAACACAAGGAAGAGCCCTGTGACACACCACTGGTACCTATGTACGTGGTTGAGATCTGTCCGTTGGAGGTGACTAATAGCATTGTCGGTCTGACAGGTAAAGTGATTAAAGCCATTAAAGCTGCAGAAACACCGGTTTCGTAGACTTTTGGGAGCGACAGGGCGTGACTGACGACACGAAACGCCTTACATAAAGGCCACAGTAAACAGCGTCAAGTTGACTCCTGTTCTCGACCGCTCCTGATGTGTGGGTCATAAAAGAGGCAAGGTTTGTTGTTGTTGAACGCCGTGGTATAAACTTACGTTGATTAGGTATTAGGCTGTTCAGCGCGCTGCCTGCGATTAATGTGTGCACGACAGACTCAAAGAATTTCGAGGCAGAGAAGAGATGTCGGTCTATACTTTCGCATGTCTGTTTTTGAGCCAGATTTGTGCACGGGAATGACAAGAGAGATCTTCCATGGTATAGAAAATGTTCGTGTTTTGAGGCAGGTGTTGTGTATGCAAGTTATGATTGGACTAAGCACATCACTGAATAATTAAAGCCATAGACGACATCATGGCCACATATAACAGCGGCGGTCTTGCTTTGCGAATGCCTTTGGCAATAAGTTCTGCACTATATAGACGCCCTGTGCTTGGCGCATTATCACTGTGCAGCGGAAGTTTGGACGAAGTGTAGCCACCGCCCTTGCTTAAAACTTACTGAAAGTGTTATGCAAATGGCTTCTGAGACGTCCTCGATAGTTCCATGATTGCTTAATTGATAATAGAGAGATAGTATCTGTTTTACTTGGTGTCGATCTAAGTTAATAATGATACCGTATATATACTCTTGTAGTGGCTGCAGTTTTTTTCCCCGAAATCTGGAGTGAGAATCGGGGTCGGCCATTACACGGAGAAAAAGACACATTTTTTTTTCGTAAATATTTTTCGTGGTACTTGCCTTTATTTAATTACATTACTCGCTTGTACTAGCTCTGGCTGTTCTTGGCTATTCCCGTAGCGCGTCACCTGCCGGTTGGAATAAATGGCGACGCCCCGCAGACCAGTGATGGTAGCGTCTCGGAGGCTGTGCTTTTGCTACCTGGAGGCGCCAAAAACTCTGCACAGCTGCCTTATTTTGCCACCGAATAATAATAAAGAAAAGCTTCGGAATTCTCGCACCACACCACAGATAACACTGCCATCCTACTCAAAAGTCAAGGTTGTGGCCTATACACAGATAATATTTAAATATATTTTTTGGGGATTTTTTTACCAAGTTCTGGGTGCGGCTTTTACACGGGTCATTGCACGAGTATATAAGTGATAATAATAATAATAATAATAATAATAATAATAATGCATAACGTCAACGAGAATCACCGCGGACACTGCCATCTTGCTGGTGCTGTCGAGTCTTCTCGAGTACTTCTCTGCGATGCACACATGTCTTCGTCTGCTGCCGCATTGTCTGTTGTGGCCTCCGAAATGCGTGCACAGACTGTCACGCTCGAAACGACGCACGAATTGCTAAGCGCGAATACGCCCTGGTTAGCGCGTCCGGCTCTCAGGTGCGCACTGCCGAGTGGGCCGGAGTTCGTTCCTCAGTGGTGAAGTTGTATCTGCCTTTACCATTTGTTAAGGACGAAGGCGAGGAAGAGAATCTGAACAACTTCAATCCATGCGCATGATGAGCATGGCAAAATTTGACAATTCAGCAAGGTGGCGAGGATATTCAGCAGATATTGATGGGCGACTTCTTGGACTATTCGTGTTCGTTCCTTGTGCAAGACACCTTGAACTGAATGGCGTCGCTGCCATAATGAATTGTAGAGCGCTATGGAGGCACCATAAATATGAGTAAGGCGAGGCCTGTTGAAAGGGACCATAGTTCCAGAACTTCCGTATGAAAACATGGTGTTATGTTTAAAATCCGAAGGGCAATCGGGACGAGAGTATAATCAATGGTCTGTCGGAATGCTAGCTCTAGGATACGCTCTAAAAACTACAAACTATAGGTAGTACATGGAGACATGGGCTGGGAATCCTTCGAAGTACGGGAGGCCTAGAGCAAAATATGCTTCTAAACACAACTGAGGAATGTGAAAGGAAATAAACGCGTGACTGGCACTTACTTGGTTACCAGTACAGGAAAAACGTCTACTCGCGTTGAAGAAAACGAACCAGGAAATCAGCCAGTAAATATAACGTTAACGGCGTGAGTAGCGGCTAGAAAAAGACCATTGAACGCGAAGTTAGAGATGCAGAAACATCATACGGGATAGGCTCGATGGAAAATAACGAGTGATGGAGCTACTATATTAAGCAGCAAAAAATGAAATCGCAAAGAACAACAAAATGTTTTACGATAGTTCAAAGGGTAGTGCACTACTTTTCGAAGCTAGATCAAGTTGTGTAGAAATGGTATAGGAACATGGTTATAACAGCGCGTTTTGAGGACAGGACACAGAATGCACACAGGACAGACGCCGAATCCTGTGTGCATTCTTGTGTCGGCGTCTATCCTATGTGCATTTTTTCCATTTCCTGTCCTTAAAACGCGCCGTTATAAACATGTTTCATCAAGCCAGCAACGAACTTGCCCATCTAAGTCTGCTAATGGTATGGGAAATTTGCCGATGGCGACTATACATACTGGGTGTCCGAAAAGTAACTGTGCAGTGAGAAAGTAAACAAAAACATCATAATAACTGTGAATGATATCGCAGTTTCACGTGCAATATGATAGCGTAAAAACGTTAGTTCGTCTGATAACGTGTGTGGGACGTCTGTAAGCTGCCCACAAGGACGGGTGTACGAGAACAATCCTCGCACACCGTGCAGGCGCTACAGGCAGTCATTACCCAGCACATCGCACAGATAACTCCAGGGTCCGTTCACAGAGCGTTTAACAGTGTGCAGCGCTGTGTGCAGACATCATGTCTTCAAGCCGGTGCTGGACATTTTCAATATCTCCCATTATCACTGCACTGCCGTAAGTAAAACTTCAAATCTTAAGACCACCATGCATATGGCACTGCATACTTACTTTTTCTACACCCACTACATAATGTGTGGAAACATGAATTAATTCTGGGGTATTACTTGCCAAAACCACAATTTGGTCATGAAGCGCGCCGTAATGAGGGACTCCGGATTAACGTTGACCACCAGGGGATCTTTAACGTGCCCCCACCGCACGGGACACGGGCGTTTTTGCATTTCGACCACATCCAAATGCGGCTTCCGCGGCCGGGATTTGATCCCACCACCTCGTGCTTAGCAGCGCAACACCATAGCCGCTAAGCCACCGTGGCGGGTATGTGTGGAAACAGCGCAGAAACCATAAAGCAGTATGTTGATAGCAAGCCACAATATGCAACCCAAGCTAAATGGAGTCTTCATTACCCTACTCGTGGCCCTGGGCTTTAATAATGGAAAGAAAGTGTGAATGTGTCTGTGGTGGAGATCAGTAGAGAGAGAGAGAGACGGAGGAAAGAGGAAAGGCAGGGAGTTTAACCAGATGGGTAGATCCGGTTTGGTACCCTACGCTCAGGAGAGAGAGGAGGTAAAGGGATTGCAAAGTAGAGATAAAGAAAGAAAGGAGCGTATACATTTATGGCTGTAGTATTGGTGGCGTAAAGGCGGGAATTAGAGAATGAAAAGGACGATACTTTTCAGGGCAATGCACTTTTTTTTAGGGTTCGATGGTTTGTGAACATGAACTACGGATATTAAGGGCCTATAATAAGCGGAGAAGAAAGGTAAGCATGATGGGCTTAATGACATCAGTGACCGCCCGTTTCATCAGTGACCGCCCAATCCGTACTTGAATCCATCAACGTCCTTGTGTAGTTTAAGTATCCAAAAGCCGGCTTTGTTCAGGAGGTGTCGTTTGCCTTGTGTGCGATGAGGTCGTAGTGCAAGGATCATCATCACCGCCACCGTGTGGATTAGTGCCTGGTCTAGACAGACGGCTTGATAAACATGCCATCGGGACCTTGTTTATTTGCGAGGAGTCTCTGGCGGGGTCATAAAGTCGGATGTCGTCAGTGATAACGGTGACGTTTTGTGGTTGAGGTAGAGGCAACTTTTGTGGGAAACAAATGTCGGGAATTCCGCTATTGAGGTCATCGCACAGCTTTGAGCCCGTCTGAGCGGGGGCACATTAGTGGATGTGCGTGCTTTTTCTGCTGCACGAAACTATTAACGGAACACATCCGCATATTTTACGTCTTGTTCGTCCCAGTCGCGTGTCAAGGTATTTCGGGAATCATCTCAGTTTGCAATGCCTGTTTGGCTGAACTGAAGCACCTAGCTAATCGGTTCCTCCACCTGTCGTCGTGTATTTCGAATAACTTTGTCCCAGCATTTCGCACAACATATTCAATCCCGTTGACCTGCTGACCTTCAGGCATAAAATGAGTGCCAGAGTTTCCCCCACTATACTTGTATCTTGTTGAAATTCTACCCCCATTTTGTAGAGCTCTAGTTTGGTTAGTAAAAAATATGTCGTTTTGTGTGTCATGGTTGCAGAAATACGTAGGGTAAGGTGGGGCAAGATGCCACAGAAATTTACAAGTGAGTATGTTTTTTTTTACCTCATTCAGTACCATAAAACAACAAAATAGGAACTTTCTTTTGGTAAACAATATTCTTCTGATATGGGTATGTTGCCGCTATTCAAAAGTTTCATAAAAAAAATAAGACGTCACAATTGTGTCATTTTGCTCCAACCTGCGGGACAAAATGAGACTCCACGTGGGGCAATACGAGACCGTCTAAAAAAAATTGATGTAGTTCCGTTCATATAGGAGAAGCACTTGAAATTCACTCCGTGAGCACCCAGGTAGTCTTCATGCATCCACTGTTTTACACTCCGCGGACTGGATCCAAACAGAGCATGGCGCTGTGGTGCTCCACAAGCGCTTGCAGATCAAGCACCGCCAGTCATCCTTTATGCTATTGTTGCACTTCTTGAACGTTCGCGCTATACTGGCTCATTCTGGCTATATTCTGTGATTCAAAGGCAGCCCTGCAATCACTCTCATCTGCTCTGCGCCGCAGCCCACATGAACAATTGGTAGCAGAAATACGATTACGCCACCATCAAGCAGTGGACGGAGACCACGACATTGTATTTTAGTGACTACCTGTGCACTGCAACATTACTGGCAATGAAAGTGCCGGCAAAGATGCCCGTGAGGCACATGATGTGCGTGAAAGCACCTCGATACCATTGTCAAGAACAGATGCAGCGCAGCACCTCAGCGGTTTTGCCCATATTATTACTGTAAGGAAATGGAACACACCGGAGTTCACCAACCAGCGCCTATATGCCATTAACCCGCATATGACATTGCAACTTTTACCTGGTTATAACCGACGGGAAGAAACGCTACTGTGCCGCTTGCGAGTAGGAGTTTCTTTCACAAGAGTAGGAGTTTCTTTCAGAAACGCCTACTCATTCCTAATTGGAATGGCGGACAGTCCCAATTGCAGCAGATGTAGTGTCGAAGAAACGACCAAACATCTCCTGTGTGACTGCCCTACATACGAAGACGAGAGGAGTGCCCTTCGAACAGCTTTGGAGCACTCAGACGACAGTCCTTTCACAGAGATCTTGGGCCCCTGGCCTCGTGCGTCTGCTATGTGGAAGGCCACAAAGGCGCTGATGCGTTTCTTGAAATGCACCAGCCTGTATGACCGCCTGTGACTGACACAGTGATGAAAGCTCGTGTGCGTAACAGTGCAAACTGTGAACTTCTTTCTTCGTTCTCCTCTTTCAATCCTCTTCCCCCCTCCCCCAGTGCAGGGTAGCCTACCGGGCTCAGCCTGGTTAATCTCCTTGCCTTTCCCTTACGATTTCGCTCTCTCTCCATCTCTCTCTTGTACGTCCGTCACCATCCTAGAACAATAATATTGAATGCGTGTAAATAAATGATTTGCTTAGTAAGAAACTAGTTATGCTGATTCTACGCCTTTTTTGTCGCGTTTTGCCCCTTTCAAATGCCCGAATTTTAAGAATTTCCCCCTTTAACCTACGACACTTATAGAACTAAACTTCTGACAGCGTGTAATTAGTGGTAAAAAAGCAACAATATAAATACTTACGTTGCTGAACTGACGCTGCAGTACCTTCATGCACGGTTCCGACTTTCACCTTTTTTGGCGGGTCATGAGCTCACTGTCAACAACCGCTCATTTTTTCCCGCACGAACTCTTCGGACAGTCGCGAACTTTTTCATCAGTATGGATGAATGGATGGATGCTATGAGTATTCCCTTTGGAACGGGGCAGTGGGTTGCGCCACCAAGCTCTTGTTACTTTATTGCCTAATGAGCTACCTATGTTAAAAAAAGGAAAAACAAACACCGATGAATTCCCATAACCATAGATTCTGGAGCCCTCTTGTGAACTTTGTTTTTGTACGCCTCCGTTGTTTGTCGTTTCCCTACTTTTCTTCCATCAATCTCCCGATCGCCTCCTACTAATCTCTATTGCGGACATGTATACTTTCCCCCGGCTCTCGCTAAACCCAAGGGCTTCTAGGAAGCCAGTGGTATCTAAATCGACCGCTGGGCAGATATCTTCACATTCTATTAAAACATGCTCCATCGTTTCCCTAGCTTTACTGCAGCAAGCACATGCTTCTTCTTCCTTCTTATATCTCGCTTTATAAGTGCGTGTTCTAAGGCACCCTGATCTCGCTTCGAAAAGTAATGAGCTTCCCTTTGAGTGATCATAAATTGTTTCTTTCCTGATTTCGTTTGTTCCTCTTAAGTACTTACTCATGGCAGGTTTTTTTTTGCCATTGCCGCCACCCATGAGATTATCTCAGCCTCTCTGACTCTGCTTGACGTTCTTTGTTGCTGTGCTGCTCACCATACAGGCCGCATACTTGCTGGTAAAGAACCACAAAAAAGTACTTTTTTGTTTTAGGTATATATAGATGGCAGCAAAGTCAAAATGTCGCATTTCGCCCCGTGTCTAATTTTGCCCAGCCTTACCCCAATTTAGAAATTAGGCATTGTTTAAGTGACTATATGTTATGCTTAGCATGCGGGGTTATTGGTACGTAGCTATTTTCACGAATATACTTTCGGTAAATGTATAGAGCTAATAGTAATGAATATGCACGAAAGGCGGTGCGTTTAGTTCGGAATATTCGAAAGCACACTCCTGATTATTTAAATGTTGTCGTCGGGCAGAGCTAAAGGAAGTCATAGAATCTACGGCTGTGTCCGTGCTGCATTGGTCGGACAAAAGCAACGACGGTGTTTAAGAGGCAGGTCGCAGAAAATTCCATTGCTTAAGTGCGAAAGGTATTCAAAGTACTGTTCCTGTGGAAATGGCGCTGGCAGTACTCAAGCGGGAGACAACGTCTTCGAATGAAGGCAGGGAATTAGCTTTTTTCCCCCTTTCTCTCTATCAACTCTGTGTTGGTGAAGAAGGAATGGGGAAGGGATCCAAAAGGGATGATGATGACTTGGAATGGGTGCACAATCCGGCACACGCACAAATATTGCAATATGATGGGCGCGGGTACTTGAAGTGCGGCGAGATTTATTCACACCGAGATGCCAAACGTGCAGACTTCATGGGTACGGGGAAGAATTGCCATTGGAGAAGGTGTGCTTGGCAAATGATACATGTGTTAATGTCTTGTTCTCGCGTTTCTTTATGCACTTTGCCTACTTGCGTCCTTTTCGATCGCCCCCAGGTTTATTGACGTACGTGAACTGCAAGAGTGTCAAGCTGGCGATGAAGGTACAGGACGTCTTCACCACAGCCAAACTGGCAGCGCTGGCACTCATCATCGTCACAGGCATCGTTCGGATTGCGCAAGGTTCGTTTTTGAAGCATTTCCCAGCTGTGCCGTACGCTTGATGTGCGCAAATGGGGCGACTGCAGATATTTTGTTAACGTTGAGCGCGCCAGTTTCTTTTCTTTTTAGTGTACATAGTGAAATTTGTACTGATTGGTCAAACCCAGCGCTTAAGACAAAGTACAGATAACCAGTAAACGACGGGACCAGACTGCACTTGTCCATAAATTAAATGGATTTTCGCCATTTAATCATGCACCAACTGGCAAGCTCTCGACCCTGTTGCACAACTTATATATACGTATATTGCTTCTGCTTGCAGTCCTGTCTCAGGCACAAAAACGTGCGATAACGAATTATTAGAAAGTTAAAGGAAGCAGCTGCAGATACGATATCGAATTATAAAATAGTCCGGGTTAGCCCGGTGACCAAATGACAAGGGATGATTTCTAGTACGATCGCCGCATTCTATAAGGAAAGGATCAGATGGCTCATGAAAAAGACAGATTTCTTTTTTCATGACTGTTGTGCAACGTGGTCTTGGCATTGTAGATATCCTAACACGATGTACTCATTCGCCCTCATTCGCACTCGTTCGCATTTGTCCAGTGAAGGCCTCGCGAAGTAATACTTTACGATACGAAGCGCGCCGTTTAATTACAGATGCTTTCCCTTGAGTCAGTTGAATAAGAAATGACTTTCTCTCGCTAGCAGAGAAGCTCGAATAACAAAATTTTCTGGTCGAATTGAATAAAAATATTTGAGAGAAACGACCTCTGAATGTCGAATATAATATAAAATATGATCTGCTTTCTAAACAAGTTAAATAACCAATGCTTACGCAGAGTCTCTTTGGTGAGAAGGCTTGTTTGCATTATTCGACACGTGCATTTAATGCCGTTCGCCACTGGACGTCCAATCAACTGAGAAGCTTGTATGTGAGAAACAACCGCTGCACCATGGCAGTGACAGAAATGCAACAAGGGATTTTAACGAGGTAACCAGGTGCTCGCAATGTTGTGCTCTTTGAAGGAGAGAAGTGTGATACTACGCGGCACCGCACATTGTTTTGCCCCGCAAAAGCACGCAAAATCGCCGCGTGACTGGCCGCTAGAGGCACTTTGCGGGCATTTGCGGGCTTTTTTAACGCTCGGAAAAACACTTTTATGTAGCACGTATTGAGCAACACAAAGCTGTATGGGGAGTTTTTCATGTCGCCGCTCTCTCATTGGCGCTTTGCATCTACTCAATACATTTGAGAAGTTAATGAACTAATTAAGACTAATTATATAATGAGGCGGAATGAAAAAAATTATATGAGTATCTCCAAGCGACGGCAAACAACACTGCCTTCGTTCTGTCCAGCTACGTGGCATTTGCATATTTTTAATGTTTCACTCAAGTTACGCGGGACACCATGTATGTGACCACTGCGTAACTCTACACACGACGCGCTGCCTTGACATCAGGGAATGGAGGGCAGCTCCGTGCCTAGGCCTAAGCAATCACATGATCTAAGTAGCTCCTTGTTGATTCGTACGTTGAAGAGTTGTCTGATAATTACAACTCTTCTCCAGCGCCATTGAATTGGCGTTAAATGTGTATATTGGTGAAACTTAGAAATTGCCTAGGAGTGTTGCTCAAGTGCAGGGACTAAATCGAGGGACAACGCAGCTGTCTACTCCCACAAACCATAGCGGGGTAAGCGTAAGTCTTAAGGAATGTGGTCTAAATGATTCAGCGCGATGCAACCCTTAGTTTTATGTCGGAACCCGTTGTGTCCACAGCGCTCACTACTATATATAACCGCCCGTGACGGTAGTTGCTGCAAGTTGCAATTAAAAATATCAACGTGGGGATTGTAACGCGCTGGGCTCACGGTCCGAAGGTGTACAGGATTATATGCACAAATCCAGGCAAGTTTCGGCAATATACGTCACTAAGGTTCGGTAGTGGGCTCAATGGAGCCCAGATTCCTAGTTCGGTGTTCTCGTGGGAGGAAGTGTCTACAGCTTGCAGGTAGCGTCGCCGGATCTTGTAGAGGCCAGGACACCTCCTGCAAGAAGTTCATAAGAGTGGCTTGTTGGGCTAGCTGGTACGTGGTTATGCCAGCAACCTTGAAAAAGGAAAAAAAAGGAAAAAAAAAACTGAGATGCAGACATGTCCACGTTCCTGTCGCTTTGTCTATGTCTGCGTCTAGATTTTTTCCATTTTTCAACTTTGCTGGCATTGTTCCCGCGAGAAGTGCTTGATGCCGTTGGGCCAACTTCCGAAATAATAGTACTAAGACAAGGTGCACAAGAAAGAACGACGGGGATGGCGAACAAGGATCTCGGCTGGGATGATGTCACGGTTCTGTTCCGATTAGTTCCTTTTTCTCGCTTCGTCAGTGGTCCGAGCAGCGCTCCGCTTCAACGTTATCACAACGACCGGCCGGTCCTGATCAGTGGATGATAGGAAAGGAATAGAATCGAACGAAGGGGAATGCTTACATTAGACTGGCCCAATGTTCTCTGCTTCCTGTGCGTGCCCGTCCGCGTGTTTTATGCGTTGTTATAATGTTCAGGCTGCTGTGATTAAGTAATGATGTACTCGCTATAGCTTTGTGCGGGTCCGTGGTTGCGCCAAATTAGGCGTAAGTGTCATACGCACCAACCGCTCATGCACGCAAACGACATGGTGACCTAAAGCACTTGTCCGCCGCAGTTTACCTCGTTATTAATAGTTAACCTCTAGTTGGGTTCCCTCTAAGTGCTTGTATCCGGCTTTATTTATGTGTTTGTTTGTGAGCTCATTGATAGTTCTATTCTTCGACACAGTTCTGAATCGGCTAAAGTCACTGAGTAGAGTATTCGTGTTCTAGTTTGGCTTAACTTGCTAGTTGTGCGAGGACATAGGTATCTGTGCATAATCTATATGATTTCTGCGATATTTCAATGACCTATTTGCGTTTCGTTTCAGGTGAAGTCGGGTACCTGCAAAACAGTTTCGAGGGAGAATACTCTGTTGGTGGGATCTCGCTGTCTTTTTATGCCGGCCTTTTTGCCTTCGGCGGATGGTGAGTAGATCCATGAAGCGAGAAACTTCGTCAGGATGTAGAGCACAGAGCGAGGTGCTGTCCCCATCTTCTTCCGCGAAAAGAAACCGAGGAAAGGAGACGGGAAAGTGGCGGCTCGTTCAGTACGGGCATGATCGATCAGTGCATATTTATGTGGGAGCTGTTGTGCAATGTTTAGGGGTATTTGCTATCTGAGAAGGGCGTAGGTATATTATGAGATTGCTGTCGTGACGGAAACTTGAATTGACTAGAGTCCAGAAGATTTATCTAATAGGACCAGCAAACATTCTAACAAAGTCAGTGTGAACTGCATTTGGCATTAGAAATTGTGACTTATCCGATATCTTCGAGCAAGAAGTTTTAGAGCGTGTTACGTACTGGTGGAGTTATTGCCAATCGGATATAATCTCCAACTGCGTTTGTGTTACCTGTTTCTTTGTCTAAGCCCTGTCTCTAACGCGCTTTAGCACGATTAATATGGGTCACCAACTCGACCAAGTGCACACACCGTGCTTGCTGGATTACGGCTGGACGAGGTGTTGGCTACAATATCTCGCTCGCTCTGTGATTCACCGTGATGAAGTGGTTTCGTTTTTTTTGTTAGTAGTTAATAACGCGACAGCCTCTACGCTTCCAGTTTTCGCGCGGACGACTCATTGAACTCGAAAGTCCTCCCTTGCCCTTACTGTTCATTTTCTATGTCTACTGTCTATGCGCCCGCGTGTATTAGCAGCGGCGCAAAGCCGGCGCCGAAATTCGCTGAGCTAACAGGCGCGTCGTAGCGCGCGTAGCTATAGTGAAGCGAGTAGACCTAATTGAACATAATGATGATTTTAGACGATGCCTTTCGGAGCTGAACGAGTCACAGCTGTCCTGTTCCAGTAGAAGGGCCACCGCTTGTTTTTTCAGCAAAGGTATTGCAATTATATGGGTGGCTGAGAACGCCCGCTCCTAAACGTCAGCTCCAATGTGCACCTATATTGGTTGAGGAAACAATTAGAGCTAGCGCAAATACATTTGGAGGACATGTTGCGCTTGTCAAGTGTCATCTGTGGGAAAGGACAAAACTGTGTCGGATAATTAGGCAACTTGTAGAAAATGAGCATTCCCAAAGTTAGGCTAACTGCTCTTTGGAGCTCTTTGAGTTGTTCAATAGAGTGTTCTTTGAGAAGTATCGGGCATATCAAGATCAAACTGGGTAGAAATGAAATGTTTTTATGCGGAACACGTTGCAGAAAAGTGAAAGTTTTTGGAACTTTGAGGGTACTTGAGGGAATTATGATATTCGGGCCAATTAGTGTTCTCGATGCTTTACGGGGTAATGAAATGATTGGCGTTTACTAACTACTTGGCCTGTTGATATGATACTTTGCAAAAATAAACTCTCCTACGTTGTAAATAACGTGGCGGAAGTATTTCAGAGTTATTTCGGATACCTTATACAAGGCGCAGTGTCAGAAGAGTAAGCTCCTTTTTACACTGTGCACTGCAGCTTTTAACACTCCGCAGACATTTGTGTCGGCGAAAATCGACTGCGTGGCTCGTTCGAGCAAGCTGTATAAAAATGGCTCTCTCTCTCTCTTTATATATATATATATATATATATATATATATATATATATATATATATATATATATATATATATATATATATTGTTTCTGCTATATAAAAAAAGTAGCTGTCGCTGTTATAGAGTGCTTACGCCTCTTTATTATATTTTCATTAAAAGAGGAAGAGAGGGAAGAGTTAAAAGCGAAGGTTAACCTTTAACGTTTTCGTTAAGTGCTGACGGTGTTTCTCATACATATTTGTCGCTGTGGCACGTTAAACCGCATCAGTCAATTCAGCAGTGCCGACACTGCGAGAGGCTGTGCGATGAAAACTGCTTTACTAACATCTGCCTGAACGAAGGCCTGGCAAGATTGCTTTGGATGATTCTCCTAGTCTGTTGCCTCTGTGCTTCGTGGCAAGAGTCGAGTGTGGCTTATGAGTGGTCGGGAAAAGGTCGTTGGATGATAGGACACCCCAAGGTGTCTCCATTGCGGTTATCTAAACAGTCGCTGCTTTTGCTTTCGTGTTTTTTTTTTTTGCTTCGAGCCTTGCTGTTAAAGAAGCCCTGTTATCGCAGTGCTGTTGCCATTGCGAAAATATATGTATGTTTACTTATGTGTTTCTCAGACTTATTTGCTCGAAATACAGCCCAGCTGGATTGTGCTGTCAGACTGCAGCTGTAATATTGAGCTGTTTTTACTGCTTAAAATTTAGCCTGAGAAGCGAATACGCTGTATGCAAAGCAGTTACAAAGCGGATATATCTGGGTGTGAGGTTATGTTCGCCAATACCTCCGTGTCTAAATATGAGTAGTGAGGTCTTGCTGTCAAAAACAGTAATAATAATAACGTACAGCGGCCGCTACATGAATGTGATGTTAGTGCGACATTATTTCTTAACGAGAATAACAGGACTGTATAGAACGTTGGACGCTATATTTGAATGAAGTGTTCAAAGAAAGGAAAAACAGAAAAGAATAAAAAAAGGAAAAAAAACATGCCTTATCGCGCAACTAATGTTTAATGGGATATTTCGGTAACGACGTTGATGTTGCTGATTAGCGCTTAGCGTCACTTCATTAGGTGTATCCACGACATTACACGTACATGTGCGAGCACTGCGGCCATAATTTATCTGTAACGTTACGAAGGGCAGTTTATCGATGCACATTTAATCATTTGCCCTGACTGACATTGTTCTTTCTATTTTTATAGGAATTATTTGAATTATGTGTCCGAGGAATTGAAGGATCCAAACAAGTAAGTTTGTTTTCTTTGTACCCAGTCGATACTTGCTTACCACAGAAAGAGTACCATAGAGTGGGGTGTTGCGCTGAGATGTGCAAAGGGGATTTCGACATGATCATTGTTGGAGCAAGTCGTAAATTGAAAAGTAGTAAAGCATGTGAGAGGGCGCTTGCTATTATTGTCAGGTGGCCACGCTGGAGGCCACGCTGGAGATAGTCGATCAGTACAAGTATCTTTGGGTGTGGATAAATAATGGCATTGAGTATCTGACAGAGTACGAAAAATATGTAATGACTAAAGGTAACAGAAGTGCAGCGATGATGAAGAGTAGGGCACTGTGGAACTACAATAGGTACGAGGTGGTGCGAGGGATATGGAAGGGGGTAATGGTTCCGGGCCTGAATTTTGCCAACGCAGTTCTATGTATGAGAGCAGAGACCCGGGCACAGTTGGAAACTAGGCAACGTGGTGTGGGTAGGCTCGCTCTGGGAGCACATGGCAAGACACCAAATCTTGGGGTGCAGTGGGATCTGGGATGGTCTTCTTTCGAAGGCAGAGAGACTAGTAGCAAGATAGCATTTGAGGAGCGATTGAGAAAAATGGGGGAAATGCGGTGGGCTAGGAAGGTTTTCAGTTACTTATACACGAGGAATGTTGACAAAAGGTGGAAAAACGAACTAGAAAATTGTCAAGCAAATACTTGGGCAGCAGTGGGGGGACAGGTAAAGAATCATCCGTAAAAAAAAAAAAAAGTGAAGGAGACAGAAAGGGGTATGTGGAAAACAGAGATGCAAACCAAATCAGCATTAGAAACATACAGGACGTTTAAGCAAGAAATAGCCAAAGAAAATATTTACGATAACGCTAAGGGAAGCTCATTGTTGTTTGAGGCCAGGACAGGTGCACTGCGGACTAAAACGTACCGAGCCAGACGCCAGGAGATAGACTTGTTGTGCGGGGCGTGTGGAGAGGAGGAGGAAACGGCTGGACACCTGATACTCTCTTGTAAACAACTTCACCCTGCAGTTGAATGTAACAGGGAACTATTCAATGCTTTGGGTTTTAAAGACAGTGAAAGTAAAGTAGACTTTGAACAGGTAGAAATAACTAAACGGAGGCTATCTGACTGGTGGATAATATCAACGCAAAAGTAAAGGAGTAAATACATAGGTATGCATGCATATAGTACCATTCAAGCCTAGGTGGCGCGCGCCGCCGCCGCCCGATTCAAAGGGTTGAGCCTCATCTATCCATCCACCCAGGTAGAAAAGACGGGATCTGGAAGGTAGGCACGCAGGCGACGAAGAATTTCACAAACAGTTAACTTTAGTGAGTGAACCTGTGCAGGACAGTATAACAACCGTAGACAGAGACAGCGGCAATGCTGACAGTACGATCGGCGGTCATCCGAGCGAATGAATCAGTTAACAATTGGCTCCCAATTAGAGGTCATTTTTTTATATGGTTTAACTCTTTGCCGTCGGGCATTTTTGGTGCCATCATTCAGTCACGCCGCCGACTACAAGGCCGGATTTTCGCGTAATGGGACATATAATGCTTTCGCATTAAAGAATACAGTATAAAGAAAAAAAAATACGAGTCCTGTATAGTGCCGTGGCCTACTGCGTAAGGTGAGAGCTGCTTTCTCTGTCGCACGGAAATGTAATCAAACGTCAGTTCTTGTGTTCGTGCTTAAAGAGGAAATAATCACTTTTGCTTTTGGCACATTTATTTATCAAAAGCTGATGGTTTCGCTCAGAAGATGCGAACGTTTCTGGAAGGTAGTGCCATAGTCTGTCGCCCCGTTTAAATTCAATATTCTCTCTCTCTATGACAGCATACTTCGGGAAGAATTCGTGAAGTATAACTGGCATCACTGTTACGAAAAGTAGGAAAAATGCAGTGTAAGCGATACGTACACTCTGTCAAAAAATATACGAGCTATACCTTGACTGCAACCACCACGCTGACTACAGACTGTTTAAGCGACTTCCTGCGGTATGTACGAAATTGCAACTCCCGGTAGAATGAAGAGAACTCTCGTATTCACGACCCAGAGGTCTGCAGTGTCAGAAGCGCCGCGGTAATCGCACTACACAGCCGAAAGGCGTATATTGTTAAAACGCGGAGTAGGCCGTATGCTTTTGACAAAGGCTGTGCATGCAACATAAGACGACGAGATAGCACAGGCGCTTTTACTGCTCTGACGCGTGTAACAGCGGAAAACGCGTGCTGGCTTTTCGTGATAATTGCTTCATGCCTATTCTTACCAGGATTATTGCCGTATATTTGCTTCATGGGAGTCATTTTGCATTCTGCAGTTGCATTGAAATAATTAATCGTACTTGATTTTCCATAACGATGTTGAAGAAAACTTATATCTGAGTGCTGCTTTTTTAGCGCGATAGATTCTCAACTTTATTCACCCAAAAAGAAGATAGCAAATGTTGGCATTAAAGACGATTTGCCAATAATTGTAGAAAAGGGAAGATCTTTATCATTCGACGCCCAAATTTAAGCAGGGCAGGGCTGTTTTGTCTAAATCGTCGACTGTCTTCTTTTTTGTTTATGTCTGCCTTATTTGTATTGAGTTTGATCTTTTTTCCAGAAACCTGCCGAGAGCTATATACATCGGTATTACGCTTGTGACGGTCGTTTACGTCCTGGCCAACGTTGCCTACTTCACAGCAGTATCTCCCCAAGAAATGCTCGCATCGCCGGCTGTTGCTGTGGTACGCTTTAAGCATGTTATTGTATGAAATATATTTTGTGACCTCTATATAGGCTTCGAGTGATCGCTGTACGCTGCCCAGCAAGTGGCGCTGTTGTACTCGTGACATTTCGCGTGAAAGGCGATTTAGTGTGCGACAGAGGTCGTTTACTGTAATGGCGAGGGTAAGAAAGATGCGACGCTGCCGTAATCGGACAATGTTCCGCAGTAGAAGCTCGTCACGGCGGCTTACGGCGTGTGGCGGGATGGGAGTTCTAATAGCCATCGCTAAGCGTTGATCTATGCATGACGGTATGAAGGAAGTGTGACGCAACACCCGCATTTGGACATAACCAGGAATGAAGTTACATGGTATAGGAGCGGAGGCTCGTCCGGTGTGGTGACTTTTGCATCTGCCCCCTTTCCCCTCTTCCTTTCTTCAGTGATTCGAGTCGCGTGGCTGGTTAATTTGACTACAAAGAACGTTCACTGGTGAACATAAAAAGAAAGGGTTGCCGTGGATTTATTGTCAAATACATCGACTGAAAAAACAAATGCCACGTACTAAAGATGTAATTACTACATAAATAAATGTTGTGATCAATGCTGTACACACGTGAAAAGTAATACTTTCACAGCTAACTGTTCATTAGCTCCATATTATTGACAACATAGCAACCTGAAAATGTTGAATATGAGAACGGCTCCATGAAACATAGCCAAAGTCGCATATTTGCATAATGCCGCGTGCACGTTGGCTGATGAGAGCATATCGAGAGAGGAAAAGCGGGGGGGGGGGTGAGGTGTTTCTGGAGGTGATGTCATCATGCATGCCACTGAACATATAGCTGACTTTCTTGGACGGCGCTACCGTGCATATAGGCGCTCTGTTATAATCTGTTCACTCATACGTCCAGCTCAACATCCTTAATCGTACGAGAGCTTTCGCGCCTGTGCGATTATGACGAATTAAGCTGCACGTATATGCAACGTGGGACAGAGATTTAGGTCAGCATTGCCTTCGTGTATAAATAAGACACTACAGATCACAATTTACTGTTTATATCGGCGTTCTACATGCGACCATCTCCACAGTGCACGCGACCGAGCGTTGCTCAGAGCTCGCCATCATAAGGCATATCAAGTAAATAAAACTTTATTTTGGTGCGAGTTTTGACATCGTTTGATCCGAGCATTGCTAAAATCGAACTGAAGGGGTGTGTCCTGACGATGTAGAATTAACGGAAGTTGACGGTACCTCTAGGTCCCTGGTGAAAATTGTCGAGTAACACACTTTACAGAACCTTTTTATGGGCTCGTTTCACGGTGACAGCGGATGGGTGTGCGCGAGGTTCTGCAAAGTACCATATGGTGCCTTTATTCGGTCACCTTATTCTTGTAATTTATGTTATGGCACTGCCTGCACGTCGGCAAACTGCAGTGAGCAGCATAACATGCGTGCATTTGTGCATTTCTTGGACTCTGCCTTGAACTGCTGTTTCCTCCTTAACTGCGACGGAGATGGACTCTCACGCGCGTCCGCCGGACTCGGCAGTGCCCGCGGCGGCTGCCTCCAGGAAGCGCAACGGCACCGAGAGCGACACTGACAGCGACGACACGATGCAGTACTATGTCAGCAGTGAAGATTCTTGTGACGACACCTTCGAGCTGGTGCGGAGTCGTAAAGCGAAGCGAAGATTTCTCAGCGCATCATCGAACTCGAGTGAGTCCACCGTGAGATCTTCGCGCAATACCGAGGAGCTCACCATCCTGTTCGCGCCAGTTCTCGCCAATGACAACCTAAGACGCCTCAACAAGCAAGCCGTTTCTTCACATCTAGAGGCGCTAGTTCCGAACGAAATCAAAGACGTCAGAGTGAACACCCGCAAGAACATCCTAGCGATTGACGTAGAACACGCAGCTGCGTTGGATTCTTTGCGCAATGTCACGGAACTTGACGGGATAAAAGTCCGCCCTCATATTCCGCTGGGCAAACAAGTCAGTACTGGCGTAATTTACGATGTTGACGAGACCATTGTCGACTCTGATCTGTCGATCTTAATCAAGCCGGCTACCGAAAACACCATCATCACAAACGCGTTTCGCCTCGGCACGTCACGGTGTGTTAAGATCGTATTTAAGGGCGAATCCCTCCCATCGCATGTAAAAGTGGGCCACTTTCGACACGCAGTTCGCCCGTTTATACCAAAACCGCTGCAGTGTTGGAAATGCATGAAGTTTGGACATGTCAGTAGTGTGTGCAAGAACACTACCGTCTGTTCTCGCTGCACTGGGCCACACACCACTAACACGTGCGAGGCCAATGTGCTGAAGTGCACAAACTGTAGCGGCCCTCATGATGCATCCTCGAAGGAATGCCCTTTGATACGAAAGGAAATGGCCATATTGAGAAAAATGGTTAGAGACCACTCGTCTCACCGAGAAGCAGCAGCATCAATTAAGCGACGACGATCACGTCGCCGACGACGATCAAGAACCTCCAAAGCCTCTGCAGAACGCCAGCCGCGTACAATACCACCCGCTCTTCCGCCCCGGCCAAACACAGTCAGCTCAAAGGACACAGGTGCATCGAACAGCATGGCTGCTGACGCTTGGCCTGCACTCCCGCGGCTACATGCCCCTACTGAGCGAAACCAGAGCTCTACAGCAAAGGATACCTCATCTGTTCCTGATAAATTGTCAGACCAGGATCAACAAGTTGTTGTCATGATAAGCTCTCTGATGAGTGCTATTCGTGTTCTTCTGGACAAGCTACAGACACCAACAGCTCGAAGTGCGTTGCAAGTGCTGGATGCCATCCATCCGGTTCTTGAGAGCCTTCAGAAGTCCAGTGCTTGAGGGCTTCTACAGCAGTACCATGGCTCATCGACAGCAACAGCGATCGTTCCGGGATGATGTCAGAAGTGCCTCCATATTCCAATGGAATGCGAGAGGCCTGAGGTCACGTATTTCGGAGTTGCGGCAGTTCGTGTTTGACAACCACTTTCCTATACTGGTTATCTGCGAACCGAACTTATCAGCCTCCATAAGACTATCAGGATATGAACCTTTTGTTTCAACCACGTGTGTCCGTAGTAGTAAGGTTTTGGTTTACATCCGCAAAGACCTTACGTATTTTTCCCAACCCGTAGCGCCACACGACGGTAACCAATACGTCTGTGTTACTGTGAAAAAGAAGAGGCTGTCTTTTACTCTTATTGGCGTCTACCTATCCCCAACCAGTCAGTTTAATAGCAAACGACTAGAAGATATTATGACTGCTACTCCCGGTCCTTGGATAATAACAGGGGATTTCAACGCCCACCACCATATATGGGGAAGCTCCAGGATAAACTCGAGGGGCAGGTCACTAATATCATTTGCATCAGGCCACAACCTATGTCTTCTAAACGACGGAAGCCCGACATTTCTGCGAGGAACAACGTACAGCAGCTGCCTTGATTTGACTTTTGTGTCACGTTGCCTGACTTCGAGCGTGCAGTGGCTCACCGATATTGAAACCCATGGAAGTGACCACATTCCGACCTATGTGAGAATCGATGGACTAAACGCCGCATTACCGGTTGTATCTAGCCAAATCGACTGGTCAGTCTTTCAAGCTCGTGTAGAAGACACATGCAAGAAACGTATCGCACGCAAATTAGAAGAAATAATTGCTGACGCAATGCAAGATTGCACGCGTTGCTTCACACATTCATCAAAGCGTACAGAGAATGACATTGAGTTGGAAAGGCTTCGTGCACTTCGTCGCCGAGCTAAAAGGAGGTACAGGCGCACGAAGTCAATTCATGACCTCAGAGAAGCTCGGCGTATGCAAAAGAAGATAAAGCGGCGAATGGATAAGCTAGCGGATCAAAGATGGAAATGCTTTTGCGAGTCACTGGACCCCCGCAAGCCATTATCCCGCGTGTGGCGTACCCTACGGGGCCTTAGCTCAAGCCCCCAGCAACGACACCCTTTCAACGCCCTTGCTCTCTATGAAAACCGCCGTGAGGTAGAAATTGCGGAGGAATTTTGTGCGAAAGTCGCCGGCGGCACAGTTTTAGCCTTTGACATGACTTCAGGTGACATCCCCGGTCCACGAGATACAAGTATGGACGCTCCATTCTCTATGGAAGAGTTAGAAGCTGCTACGGCGCTCTGTAGGAGTTCATCTTCACCAGGGCCCGATGGGATAACATATAGTGCTTTGCGCCACCTAGGTCAAGAAGCACGAAGACAACTCCTCAGCCTTTTTAACAGCTCATGGCGAGATGGTGTCGTCCCACAGGAATGGAAACGAAGCCGCCTGGTACCACTACTAAAAACAGGAAAGTCACCGCTCGAACTGGCATCGTATCGGCCGATAGCACTTGCCAGCTGCGTCGGGAAACTCATGGAACGTATGATCCTCATGCGTCTCGAATGGTACCTTGAACACAACAAAATTTACCCTGACTCAATGGCGGGATTTCGACGAGGCCGTTCATCGATTGATAGTGTCATCGATCTGGTATCTTCTGTAGAACAACAAAAATCTGGGAAGCGATTATCAGCCGCACTCTTTCTTGACGTGAAAGGCGCTTACGATAACGTTTCCCATCAAACCATTCTCGACGCACTTCTCACAGTTGAACTAGGAGGGCGAGTATATCGATGGATCAGAAACTACTTGACACAAAGGTCCTTGTTCGTGCGTACGGAAGATGGTCCGACTACCGACCACTACACATGCCGAGGCGTTCCCCAAGGCGGTGTTCTAAGCCCTGTTCTTTTCAACATCGCGCTTCTGGGGCTGGCTGAATCCCTACCGGAAACAGTGAGTGTTTCAATATACGCCGACGACATCTGCATCTGGACATCAGCGGTCACTCGCCTGCAGGTTCGCGCAAGGCTACAGCAAGCAGCAACACAGGCATCTGACTATCTTCAGACACAAGGCCTTACCATCTCAACAGAAAAATGTGCGTTAGTCGCTTTTACGCGGAAAGCAATGTCTGGTTATCCAGTATATATCAATGGCCAGCCTATCAGCTACAAGAAAAATCATCGGTTTTTGGGTGTCATTGTTGACCGGGACCTCTCTTGGAGCCCTCAGGTTGCCCACTTGAAGAAGAGGCTCATATCTATTGTTCACATCTTCAAGTTCATCGCCGGCAAAACATGGGGATCGTCAATAGGCTCCATGCTACAGTTATATCGAGCACTTTTTATCGGATTTCTACGTTATAGTTCTCCCGTGCTTGCTAAAATATGCAAGTCCAATCTTAGAGAACTTCAGAGCGTGCAAGCACAGGCACTACGTGTTTGCCTAGGCCTTCCGCGGAGCGCCTCAACAGCAGGAACCATTATAATGGCTCAAGACCATCCGATCACGACTTACATCAGCACCGACTCGCTCAGGGCCCATGTTCGTCATATTTCACGGATTCAATCAAGCTTTCTTGCCTGTCTGCCAGAACGACGACCACAGGCATCCTTCTCCAACGAGGTCAGCAAGTATCGTGCCTCCCTACCATCGGGGTTTACACCATCAGCACGTTCAACCTCAGCTTTGTGGTGTTTAAAACAACCTCAAGTGCGTCTTACGGTTCCAGGAATAAGAAAGAAGACCGACCTATCTACCTTGGCCTTGAAGCAAGCAGCTCTGGATTGTTTGCACACTTCCTACTTTGACCGAGTCCACATATATACGGATGGCTCTTCCACCCAGACCAGCTCCACCGGGGCAGTGGTTATACCTTCACGATCACTAAGCATCCGATACAAGATTTCTCACATGACAACATCGACCGGTTCGGAGCTTGTTGCCCTCCGAGGTGCCGCTGATTATATTAGCAACCAACCGGCTAATCGGTGGGCAATATTCTGTGATTCAAAGGCGGCCTTACAATGTCTTCTGTCATCTCTTCGTCGCGGGTCCTGTGAACAACTCGTATCGGAGATACGAGAACTTCACCATCACATGATTGCTAAAGGGCACGACGTCGTGTTTCAGTGGCTGCCTGGCCATTGCGGTATCTCCGGCAACGACCTCGCTGACGACGCTGCTAAGAAAGCACACGAAGGAGCAACCCTTGTTTCTATACCTTTATCGCGTACTGACGCAGCCCAACACTTAGGCAAGCTAGCGCACCGTATGACATTGGAGAAGTGGCACACACCTGATTTCACTCAACATCGATTGCATTCCCTCGATCCATCTATGCAACTGCGGCTGTTACCAGGGCTTCCGCGTAATGAGGAAACAATGTTGTGCCGCTTACGCTTGGGCGTCGCATTCACGAATGCATATACGTTTTTGATTGGCATGGCTGATAGCGCCGAGTGCAATGCCTGCGGTGTCGAAGAAACTATCGACCATCTACTGTGCTACTGCCCATCATTTGAAAATGAAAGACAAGATCTCTGCACAGCTCTCAACAAGTTAGATAGCAAACCGTTCACCTTGAACAAGATCTTGGGACCATGGCCTCGTATATCGCAGCTACAAAAGGCCACAAAAGCGCTGCTGCGATATTTGAAAGATACAGGATTGAGTGAGCGTCTGTAATCCGGACTGAGTGACTGGACGATATCCCCGGTGGACTTTCTCTTCTTTCTTTAATCTTTCCGTCCCCATTTCCCTTTCCCCAGTGTAGGGTAGCCAACCGGGCTCAGTCTTGGTTAACCTCCCTACCTTTCATTTATCATTTGCTCTCTCTCTCTCTTTTAGTCAGTCCGGGTTGGTTTTATTAGAATTGCCATATTTTCCATTGCTTTTCGTACCACATTTATCTTCGTTAACGGTGTTACGAATCACCACAGGCGAAACAAAATCAATCTGTGCGAGTGACGTTTTCGTTGCGTGGCATTGCTATGCTGCGGCAAAGTGAACTGCATTTCTCAGTACTAGAGCAGGGCAAGAAGTGATTTCCTTTTATAGTGTAATGCCTCTTTCAGCACATTTAGCATTTGGAGATATTCTTTTTTCTAGCGAAGTCACATAGCAGACGCGTATAATTCGCCGCGGGTCTTTGTGTCAAGCTTACATGCGAACTCAGAAACGCACGGGTAGCAGTAAGAATTTAGGGCCGCTTATGGGAGGGGAGGAGGGTATATATTTAACATTGCTAAGGGTGCAAAGGTGAAAAACGTCGCAAGTGGCATACAAAAGATGCAAGGCCATGTTATTCATGAAAGACGCACTGTATAGGCAGCTTTTTTGGCTAAAAGAAAGACGTTGGGACGAGTCATCTTTACACGTATTTGCTTCTATGTTTCTCAGTGACAATAAAGTTTAAATTTTAAAGGAAGTTGCCAAACCCTACAAGCAGTGTCGGACATTTTGAATAGAGTTCCAAAGTTGAATCATCGGCCCGCTCACTTCTTTTATGGCGGTCACGATTTCTACAGCAATCGATTTGCATTGCCATTTGGTTCGTGGTCGTAATGTACCCCAGGAAACAGTGACTAACGCAATGATCGCTTCTATTTTCAGACGTTCGCACAGCGTACAATTGGTGCCGTAGCGTGGATCATGCCAGTATTTGTGAGCTTGTCCACTTTTGGAGGCTTGAACGGGATCATGTTTACTATTGCAAGGTGAGTGCCTGTATCGGTAGCGCTAACTGTTATGGAATGGTGCGCCAACCGCTGGGTGGTTTGAACATCGGATGCTGACATTTTGGCAGCAGTTGTCTTTCGGCAGCTCTGATTTCACGCTGCCAAAGTTGTACCGTGCCGCGTTTCAAGTTGCCGCGTTGGCGCTGGAGCGAGGGGGCCCACCAGGAGCGCAGCCGACTATACTACAGCGAATACTATGTGGTCCTAAGCTCTCCGCGGTGGTGGCTGGAGTGTCAACACCTAAAATATTCTTACACCGTGTCTTAGACGGATTCCCACATTGCATGGAACAAGAATATTTTACAGCGATAGCTGTTTTGGGCTCACTCTGGTTGTTTTTATGTTCACCGGCGTTTGCAGGTGTCCACCACCGTCCGTCGCTGCAATCTCAAAAGCCTTTGCGAAAACATTACGAAGAAAGAAACGTTCTCATTGTGCCTCGAGGATTCGAATTGACGACCACCAGACTGACAGCCCACAATTCTAGCTCCCTGCCTCTCAGCCAGCAGTGGAGAATACCGATCCTGCAGAGTGCGATTGCGCTTGCAGCTGTCATTATTAGTTAACGCCCGCTCAACATCTGTATGCTGGATAGAGCTGGCGTCCGGGCCTTCGTGTTCTATAGGACGCCGTCTTCCCAGTTGCAGAAGGGATCCTCAATTTAGTTTTCTTATTCTAGGTGTAATGGCAATTATTCAACATGTCTGCTTCGTCTTCGTTGGTCGATCTTCTATTACGGGACTTCTCATGTTCATTGGATGGCGCTGCCGTCGTCTTATTTTTTATTCAAGGACAGCGTGAGGTAGCCCAAATATAAATTTGTTAAAAGCCGGATGAATCCAACAGTAAAAAGCTGATGGGTTGTTTCAGTACACATCAGTTGCTAAGTCCGGATAGATAGGACGAGAAAAAATAAAAATCCCGTCTTTCCACTTCACCACCGGGAGGCGCAGTTTCCACAAACTAATACGACTCACAATTATTTTACTTCTAGAAAGGAGGTTTGCCGCTTGTACATGCTAACGTTCACTACAACAAACACCGCACATAGCAGTCTAAAGGTTCGCATATAGCCAGTGCGGCGTAACCAGCTTGCGCAGCGCAGTTACGCTACGCCGGTGAGAAGGCGACAGTGTACCGTTACGGC
Source organism: Dermacentor albipictus (assembly GCF_038994185.2). Taxonomy (NCBI): domain Eukaryota; kingdom Metazoa; phylum Arthropoda; class Arachnida; order Ixodida; family Ixodidae; genus Dermacentor; species Dermacentor albipictus. Next base: position 143,540,533 of record NC_091821.1, on the reverse strand, counting down.
GCAGCCGGCCTTACCTACTGCGGTCGGCACGGGAATAGAACATGCCCCTAGGTACCATCGCTACGGCGGCTAGATGGGTAGGTGTGCCAACTCCTGGGCGGGAAGCGTAGTTCAGAGGTTCTCTGCTTCATGACGACAAACGTGACGACAAGCGCGCGCCGCCTTGCGCGCGCTTATTTCGGCAGTGCTTGTGGTGTCGTGTTCTCGTCTCGTGTCCCGTCTAGGTTTTACGCTGTTAACACCAGGATGGAAAACCAACGAGCCCAAGCTGCTATTCTAGAGAATTCTTGCTGCGAAAACGCAAGTGAGGACGTACCTTTACAGAGTAGCTGCGGAGTATGTATCACTGTAGTTCACCTGCAAAGCGTCTTCACAGTGACATCATAGACAGTTGCAAATTTCTGAATGAAGCGGAGCTCTGTCACTTGCGAAGGTTTGTTTCCCGGTTTGAGCGGCAAAAATACCGAGCTCTTAACACTGTTTTTTTCAAGTAAACACGTCAAAATTGAGTATAGGAAGAGGAGCACAAATTCTGCAAGGATGAACCAGTCCTTGATCAGTTCTTATCAACCGAGGCGGGCGAAATTTGTTTTACAAACAAGATGTATAGGCGCTGTATGCGAACGTAATTCGCGCAGGAAGTATTCTTATGCCACGAAATGCTTAAGGGAAATGATTTCGTTTGAAGGAATGTAAACTGCGATCGAGTAAATATTGATATCCGCGCAACTAAAGCCCCTGGTTTAATTTTCTTGCCGTACGTGGGCTATTGTAAACAAGATGTACACGTTTGCAACATATATCAACATTTCTGACAATAGAAATGAACTTGTTTTTGTGAAAACAAAAAAAACAATTTCTTACCTTGTTCAGTGACCTGTAATTAACTCCATGAGATGAGTAATTTGTAGCATTAAACTTCACATAGTTTGTTGTCTTGTTGAGCGTGCGTGTGTGCATATTAGTGCAATAGGCTAATTCGTCGGTCGCACGTGCAAGCCAGCCACACTAAGCTTCTACAGCAAACTATAGCCTACACTGGGGATGGGGGATAGGGGTTAGAAAGATGACAGAGAGGAAAACGCAAAAAAAAAATAGAACACGTACTTTGCTACTGTCCTCGATACAGCGCGCACCGGCTGTCGCTTACGGCCGTGTTGGCACACCTTGACGACAGGCCACTTTCAGAACAGATAGTCTTGGAATGCCGACGTGAACTGTCGTCGCACCAAATATCGGTCAAGGCTTTGTTGACCTTTTTACGTGACAGTGGCCTATCAGAAAGACTATGATGATCCCGTTTTTTTTCACGCCTTTCTTTTTGTTCCCGCTCTTTCTGTCTTTACTTCCCCTTTCCCTTCTCCTAGTACAGGGTAGCAAACCGGAGGCTTTAACTCTGGTTAACCTCCCTGCCTTTCTCTCATTTGCATATCTGTCTCTCTTTTAATTCGCGTCCTATTCGCTTGAAATGTGTGCAAGTGTGGCTTGCGGTCTCCTCAGGATTATTTTAACGGTTCCATTCGGTCGGAGTCTTGCTTGTTCTTTTGGGAGGATTTTGCTTCGATATGTAAGCCGGAGCGTCAGGTAACACTGAAGATACCGTGTCGCAGATACATTCTCGAAATCTGCACTATCTTCCGGCCTGTCATACACTAATGAAATATACTCCTCGAAGTGGCGTTCACACACCACTAATGCGGATGAAACATTTTCGGCACGGAGAATCGTTTCTCGGAAAGTTCTGGGTCTCGCGGCGTTGAAACCAGTGAACTTTTGGCCCGTGGCTGGCATGTTTGTAGCCGAACTTACAATTCCGCGCAAAGCTAGTGATGCTCCTCCAGCTAGTTTCTTTCTGTGCATTTGCAGAAACACTCTCACTCTGTCTCGGATCCTCAGGAGCTTGGTATTCACTAACATCACACACAGCACTCACTTCGTTCCTTAAACGTCGAAGCGAATTACTGGAACTCGGAGACGTATCACGACTACGAGCGCAGCGCGCCCTGCCGTCTGCGTGTGAGCAGACGATATAAATGACCGCTTTTCAAAATGACATATTGCAGCAAGAAACGTCAGGCATTTATACGCTCTCTAACCGTATGTTAACCGTTTTCCTTAATGTTTTAGTGGAAAAGAAATATATTTGAAATGTTACAGAATCGGAATAACAACAGTCTGAGCAGATAAATCCCGCCACGGGGGCCTAGCGGCTATGGTGTAGCGCTGCTAAGCGCGAGGTCGCGGGATCGAAACCCGGCCGCGGCGGCCGCGTTTCGATGGTGGCGAAATACAAAAATGCCCGTGTCCCGCGCACTGGGGGCACGTTAAACATCCCCTGGGGGTCAAAATTAACTCGCAGTCCCCCACTACGGCGTGCCTCATAATCAAATCGTAGTTTTACCACGGAAAACCCCAAAATTCAATTGAATGAGTCGACGAAATTTTTAGCAGACGACGCGCGCTTCGTGACAGGCCTCTGACCGCAGCGCCACTCCTTCTGTCATGATGCGGAGAAGCAGTGAACTACGCCGATCGGCAGACCTGCTCATTTAGCCAGCTCACTATCGCGCTCAATATGAGCTACAGCGCGCGAGGGCTTTGCCACGCGCTTTCGCTGCTTTCGCGTTGTAGGTCACACCGAGCGTGATAGCACGTGTATGTCCATCCTCACTCCGGAGCCGCTAGACAGTGAATCGCGTCCTATCTTGGCCTCTTGCAGAGAGAGAGAGATGAAATGCAGTGAGGCTAACCAGAGGCGAGTTTCCGGTTTGCTACCCTGCACTGGGGTGAGGGCTATAGGAGCTGTAAAGACGAAAAGGCCGAGAGGAGAAAATAAAAGGAACAAGAAAAAGAAGAATAAAAGATTTAAAGAAAAGGGGCAACAGAAAAGGCGTTCTAATCACAGGAGTTCACACAGGCCGGTCGATCTCAAGAAGCGCAGTAGCGCTTGCAAGGCCTTCTGTTGCGATGTTAAGTCGCATCGATGTTTCAAAATTCTTTCTTCCGACAGAGGCAGGTTGTCCAACTTGTTCAGCACGACGGAAAGCTCTTGTCTCAGCACACTCTACTGCGGGCACTGGCAAAGAACATGAAGAATTGTTTCCGCGTCGCCGTAATCGCCACGTCCTGCAATGTCGGCCATCCCTATGCGGAACGCGTAGGAATCGGTGAACGCGGCGCCCAATCATAGCCTACACAAAAGGGTCGCGTCTCTTTGGGGAAGTCTTGATAGAAGTCGGAGGCTTGAGGTTGGATTCAGGGTGTATATGCGGGCGTACATAAAATGTTGTTCATTCCACTCTCATATAGTGCATTGGCGTGCAAGTAGGCGGAGAATCCTTGCAGCATCTGACCTAGACAGCGGTATCGAAAGGCGGTTGTCTTTTGCATGAGCTGAACGAGCAGCTTGATTGGCACGTTCATTGCCGATGATACCACAGTGACTTGGTAGCCACTGAAAAATTATTTCATGTCCTTTCTGAGTCAGGTGGTCTATGGCCTCTGATTTCAAATACCAACTGTTCATGCGGACCACGCCGTAAGACTGACAATAAACAGTGTAGTGCCGTCTTCGAGTCGCAGTAAATTGACAATTTGTGTGTTGGTTTGTCATTAATAAAGTGTTGTGCGACTCAAAGCGCTGCGAGTTCTGCTGCCGTCGACGTTGTCAATTGAGATGTTTTCAATTGATGGTGTTTTTCTGGAATAACGACAGCTGCGGTAGAGCTTTTCGGCAGGACGGAGCCGTTGGTGTAGGTGTAATACCGGTACTTCTTATTTAATAGGAGTAAGGTAAGCTGTTTAATAGCCGGCGACGACATATCTGCTTTTTTTCCGGACGCCCGGTATTGTCAGGTTAATCCTTGGTTAACTGAGGCGCCAAGGAGGAGTCGAACGTCTCGCGGCAGGTGTGAAGCAAGCTGGTATAGACCGGATTATTTTACCCTCGCACGGAGCCTGCGTGCGAGGGTAATCACCACCAGGCGTCACCTCACCGGGAATCGGCGGAGTAGCGGTGTGTTTATTTATACGCGTCGCTTGTTTGTGTCGTTGCTTGTGTGTGTCGTTGCTGCTCACGGTTTGAGCGAGTAGCAACAGTGTACAAAAGCTACTCGACAGGGCGACATTGTGCCGTCGTCGGCTGCACGAGCAATCAACGCAAGCGCAAGCTCGACCCGGTCAAGATACGGCAATCATTTCCAACGCAAACCTATGTTTCGTATGGCCGGTCAGAGTGAGCTTGCGAAGGAGAGACTTTCCCTTTTATGAAACATGTCTCTTTGTCATCCTAGGCAAACGAGGAGCTGACCCACTTTCCCACTTATTACGTAGTTATGAGTCTAAGCTCTTGATGGCTTGGACGTCCTCCAGGTCGCAGGCTTTTGTTTTCCGCAGGTAATACATAATGTGGTTTTCCTGCAGGGAGGGCCAGTGTTTCATGTCGTCTTTTCATTCGTTGGCCGCGATAGAAAGATGATGTGGCAGAACACGGTCACCTACTGTGAGGACGCAAAAAGAAAAAGCGCAAATTGCAATATCGTCATACATGAAAACGCGCAGAACAAAGCCCTGGCGGTAAACTGTTCATTGGGTGAGCTTGTGCCTCTAAATAAATTAACAGGATGACAGTGATAGCAGCAAGAGCAATGTATGGTCAGCGGGTGAAGAATGGCTTCGCTATCAGTCGCGCTCATCTTAGCAACGAACCTTTGTGATAAGGCTCTTAAAATACCGAAATGTATCTGCAACATCCTACACGCTAAATAAACATCTAGTATTTGAAGCGTTCTTTTTAAGCCACTCAACAAAAGTCGTAATTTATCTCGCACGCTTTCCTTGCGTTATCGCCTCGTGCCCGGTACTTCCAAGTCAGAAGCGGCATGAGCTTTATCAGCGCGTTGATCATTCTTTATAGGAATGTGGCGAGCGCCGAGTTTTAAAACTTCCGCTCGGCGTTACACTCTTTGTAACGCTTGAAGGTGAAATCCTGGTGCAAATTTAGTCATGCATTGAGTTATACGTTAAGTTACACACTAGGTTATACTTTACCAAATGATAGGCTTTCGCTACATGTAAAATCCCGTGTGGCGCATACCCGCATACACATGATCATACACGCATACCCGCATACACATGATCGGGTATATGCATTTCCATAAGGCCACGTGACACTGCTTTTTTTTTTTTGCCATCCGCGGCGACGCCGGATTTCGACAAGGGCATTGCGAACTCTTTAAAGGACACCTCCGCATGAGACATACAAAAGTTTCGTCCAAATAACTGCTGGGGTTTTACGTGACAAACCACGATGTCATTATGATGCATGACGTAATGGACGGTTCCGGAAATTTCGACCGCCTGTGGTTCCTTAACGTGCACTGACATCGCGCAGTACACGGGCTTCTAGCATTTCGCCTCCATTGAAATGCTACTGCCGCGACCGGGATCGAATCCGCGTCTTTCGCATCAGCAGCCGAACACCGTAACCACTGCACCAACGCGGCGGCGCCGAGCGTTGAGTTTTCAAGAAATGAAACGTTAGGAAACCAGATCATGATTATTGTTGCGTGGCAGAAGGTCTCCCCAAGTATTCGTTTTTTTTTTCTTAGCGTGTTCAAGCAAGCGCGCTTTGGTCACGTATCGCGTAGCCAGCGAGGCTATTAGAGAAGCTTTCAGAGGTGGTTCAAAAGAAAACAAACAGTAATTTCATCGCATCCTTCACTCACTAACTTTACACGAAGTGTGAAACGCATTTCGAAACTCGCTATCCTGTTTGCATAAGCTTGTCCAGGTACGAATCAAATCTAGTTTTACACCTTCCGAGTTTTACGTTTGTCAACAACTAAAGCTTTGCCACAACACAGTGTCATGTCACTGAGAAGGCTCTGTGACAGCGCACGGTGACGGTACATGCAGCTGTAGCATGCTTATTGGCACTAATTGTCATGCACCATGGCTGGCACTTGCCAGAACACTTAACCTAACAAAATAACTCGCTTTACGCCGCGCGGAAGCCAATACATATGTCTTCCGCAAACGAAAATGCGTCGTCCTCATTGCGAATATCATACCGCGAAACTTCACAAAAGTCAAGCGTGCCCTCAATCCTAAGCGTGTTCTACTGCGTTCGCCATGCGTACATAATGCAGACGTGAAATGAGCATGCACTTACCCATTTTACGCGTCAACGGTCCGCTTGAAGAACAATTCATTGCCACTGCTCCTGCTTCCGCAAGTGCAGCGATTCACGGTGCCCGCAGTCCACAGCCAATGCTCGCACCTCGGCGCCACTGTCGTGAGAAAATGGCGGCTCCGGAGAACGGCTTCGAATTCGAGTCTGTAGCTTCACGATTTGCGGATACAGTTCAGCAAAACGAGGCACGTGGTCTCTCCGCAGGTAGAGAGGCTAGAGTGTAGCAAGTAGTGCGGGCAAGTGCACTCTTACTGCTTCAACTGTGATGTGGGTCTTGATGAGGTGGTCTCTGGCGATTACAATAGTTGCTGCCGTTGACGCACTTCGAGGTAGACCTAGGCAAATCCTGAGTGCCTCAGCCTGAACGCTTTAACAAGTACTTAGGCTTTTTTTACTTGCGTTAGTCAATGCTGGCAAGGTGTATCGCAAGAAAAATGAGAAAAAGTACCAGATATAGTTCCAGCATAGTGGTTGTGGACATTCCCCAAGTCAATCTAGCGAAGAACGCTTGCAAATCGGTGTCTACAGTTCGGGGTCAGTGCAGAATGCGCGCTGTGTTGGCGCCTTTGCCAACTGAAAGAAAGTCGCAGTTTCGCCTGATAGGCGAAGGCATCGATTGCAATAGCAAATTATTAGGCAGCTATACGAAGTAAGGATAGTAGTTTTATTGGCCGTATAAACTTGTAAACATTCGCTTACTAACTAAAGTAAGAAGCATGGTGTCACGCGTGCACAATCAAACATGAACACATCTTAGGGCCAAACAACAAAATCTTCCTTACCTCAGTAAGGAAGCCTTCATTGCGGTGAGGCCACCTTATGTCACTCTGAAAGCTTCCTCACTGAGGGGCCCTCGGTGAAGGCTTGCTTAGTGCTTCCTCAACATAAGGTAGCCCCAAAGCTACCTTCACGCGTCCTTACGTCGCTCCTGGCCCTGAACGAGCGCTTCACTTCAACGCATAGCCACGTGACGTTTCCTTGCGCATGCGCGCTGTCGTCCACCTGCGGAGAAGCGCGAGCACGGTACATCTTGCCAGGCATGTTCGTTTCAGTCATGCATGCGGCATGAAAGCGTTGCTAGGCGTTGCACGACGCCGGCGTGCCAGCGTTGCTGGAGCACATCAAGTATTGCCCTGTAATATGGTACTTTTTTACGTTTAGTGAAAAAAACTAGAAAAAAAAATACCCACGCATCTCTATATTAGCTCTTCAATTTAAAAATTGTGTGACGATACAACAGTTTTTTTATTAAATAATGGTGTTCGCGTAAAGCTTTAAAGAGATCAGCTCGAACCCAGGCATGCGACAACCGCTGCTTACGTGAGGACGGGCGAAGGGAGCTTTTAGAGTACGCTTGCTTCCTCCATCGGTCCTTCGCTGTAAGGAGGCCTCAAGTAAGGTTAGGAAGCGCTCGAAGGAAAGGAACGTTTCATTGTTTGGGCCTTACTCTATGACCGCCGAAACTCGCTGTCCAAACGCTGAAATGAAGAAGCGCGGCAACAGCAGCAAGCGAATTGACCCTCGTGCTGCCTCTCGCTTCAACGCGAACTAAGCGTCGAGAACGCAGCGCACACGAAGCTATCAGCAGTCGGTCACCTCTGTGCCCATCGCAGATCGCTTTCGAGATAGGGCCCGCGTGGCCGCGCTATACGCAGCAGCCACCGGAATAGAATGCCCCCCCTCCCCTCCCCCCGGTGCCTTGCGCGCGAGGGAAGGCGGCGTGCTTCCTCCCCGCTTTCTTCCCTGGCGCACTGGAGGTTGAGCCGCCACCGTCGGCTCACCCTCGCACGCTCTCACTTGCACATATAGCACACGGCGCGGCGACGATACTATCACCCTTGGACTTTCTACGGAACATCACAGCGACGGCGACGGCAAAAATGCGTCTGGAGTGTCCAATAAGATCGCTCGTTGCCGTCCGCTTGTGCGCGTACGTTACGACAACAGCTGATCGCCGCGCTGTTACAGGCCACGCTCGGCGGGCCGAACTATACTGGGGGCAGTTTTTTTTGGCACTCCCGGCATCGTGGACTTAACGTATACGACTTCGCCGGCCGCTGCCTGGCACGCCAGAAACGCCTGACTATATCCGCTTCTTAAGGCTTACTGCGCATTATATTTCGCCAGATATTGCGTCACTGCTTCGCGTTATGGGCGAGAGTTAATTTATTTTTGCGAACGAGAAACATTATGAATTTGCCTGCTCTACGAAGCTGATGCTAAGATTTTTTTTTTCATTTATTTAGACATCACTATGTATCTAGAGAATCGTTATCTGAATATGATTTGCCTGCCGTTCCTGCGTTATCTTTTAGCCCTGCCACTCCTGGTTTGCAAAATTACGCGTAGTGCAGCATACAGTACTAACAGGGAATACCACTAGCCATTCCGGGAGGGGCTCGATTCACAAAGGATTTCGTTCGTGAGAACTGTATGCCATTGCTCAGCGGCCTGGTCCAACGTTTCCACGACGATTCGTCGATGCCTGTTCCAACTGCTTAGGCTGAAGTACTGGTCTGCGAATGAGGGCACATGCTTCTTTTCTTGTCTGGGGTGACGGAGAATTAGTATTCAACTGGTCCGATATGGAAGATGTCCATGTGTTATTTTCACTAGTTGTTTTGGATGAACTGGATTCGCGATGAAGTGAATATTTCGTGCTTCTTCGTCAAGGCGCGTGTTCAGCCGCAAATTCACAGCTGTGTTGTGCCAGTTACGCCTGATGAGAGGACGAGTTGTGAGGACAAGGGTGAAACTGAGTAAAGGAAACTGAGAAGGAGAGGAGGTGGCCTGACGGTAGACAAGAAAACGACAACGATTTGATGATATCGAGGGCGGCGTAGAGGAAAGTACAAACGCAGTTTAAAGATTTTAACTGATGTCGCAGTGACCCGGCAGATAGTTTGATCCAGCGAAGCGTTATTTTCCGAATCTGACAACTGGGCTGGGCGCACTACATTGATTTCGGGCGCACTCCGCCTTATTTCGTTGGCTCTGTGAGCAGATGTCCGCAAGATGTCCGCAGATGTCCGAGGGTTGAAGTGGGCGTTATCAAGCTGACTGCACAGAGGTTTGTTTAGCTTCAGATAACACTTGTCCTACAAACTGTTCTAGTGTCGTCGATTTGCGTTTTCTTGTGGGCGCTGCTGCAATATACGAATCTTGCGGAAGATAAAAAGAAACTGGTCTAATGTGTTTTCGTTATACTGTGCTTTGCAGAAGGAAGGCACACGTGCATATTTTTGCACCATTGTTTTTCATTACGACAAAATAAAAAGATCAAACAATCTTGGTGGGCATCGACTGCCTGTACATTGTGCTGATTGCACATACACGTTTGCACTTTTCAGATTATTCTTCATTGGAGCATTGGAAGGGCACCTTCCCATGATATTTGGTATGATACACACGACCAAGCTAACTCCGACGCCGCCACTTTTATTATCTGTAAGTTTCTCGTTTTATTTCTTGTTTGCAGAAACATTGTGCGATTTGGGTGTTTTTATTATTGTTGATACTACTCAACAGCTGCAATTTCCATAGGCGTAAATACCCACATGCTATAAGGAGGCTGTTTCTGTTTAAGGAAAGTTCGTTTTCATTTTCTACCACTGCATACTACTTTATCCAGTGAAACTTGATACTATAGTATCCAATTGTATAGTTTTGTACTATGACATAATAGTTCTGCGGAAGCCCGCAAGGTGGAGAGAAGTAATTAATGAAGGGAAAATGAAACATCCATCTAATTGTAGCACTTGCTACATAGGAAACCTATACGGGTTCCTCGAAAGAAAAGCCTCGCAGTTGAAGAAACATTTTTCATAGTCTGGGACTCGAATCCGGGACCACCGCCTTTCCGGGGCAGCCGCTCTACCATCTGAGCTAACCAGGCGGCTAGCAGATGGCAGGGCGAGGTTGAATTAGTGAACATCTCGAAGCAAAAGCAAGAGTTTGACGTAATAGTTCTGCGGAAATCCGCAAAATGGAGAGAAGTAATTAATGAAGGGAAAATGAGACATCCACCCGATTGTAGCACTTGCTGCAAAGGAAGCCCATACGGGTTCCTCGAAAGAAGAGCCACGCAGTTGACGAAAAATTCGTCTTGGTTCGGAACACAATTTCACAAGTTCACAAATTCGACTTCGCCCTGTTATGTGCTAGCCGCCTGGTTAGCTCAGATGGTAGAGCGGCTGGCCCGAGAAGCAGTGGTCCCGGGTTCGAGTCGCGGACCAGGACGAATTTTCCTTCAAATGCGAGGCTTTTCTTTTGACGAATCCGTATGGGCTTTCATGCCGGATGTTCTTTTAAGACTAAACATATTCTTTTTTTAATTTCCCTACAGCAGATTGCATAATCATAGCCCTTGAGATGGATTACTCAAAGAGGCAGACATTACTTGCTCGAAAGATTGAAATGTTTGATCGACTAATTATGAGAATTTCACTAATTGAGTGTTTATCTAGTTAGCTTATGGCACACTGCAATTTACGAATTGTAGCCGCTGAGTTCGCATGGCGTACTCATTCGGAAAGAATTTTCCGGGTGACGCCAGTTTCGAGGTAATCGTTCCCAAAGAGGATGACGAAACACATTGGCGTTCCAGTTCACTTACTTTTGTGCTTCAATACATACAATAGCATTTTTTTAGAAAAAGGCATGTGGAACGACAGTGCATATTCAGTGCAAGTTTGAAAGTGCATATTTCGAAATCGGTGCCATCCTCAGGATGTGTTTCAAGTGGATATTCCTTGGGAACTCACCGGCTACAATCCGTAAATTGCAATATGTGCCGTGAAGTAATTAGTAAAAAGCTTTATTAGTGAAATCTTGTTAATTAGTTGAGTCAACATTGTCGTTTCTCGTGCAAGTAATGTCTGCCTCGTCGAGTGATCTAGCTCAAGGACAAAATACGCTATCTGCCACAGGTGATTTTAAAAAATCTTGTACGTCATCAAAAAAAAAGAAAATATGCCTCGTATTCTTTGTGAAAACATCTTGCTCATCATGCTGCCTCATTCACGGTCCCATTTTATTAGCAGCAATGGCTCCTTGTAGAACAAAACTCTTGCGCTTGCAGTAGACGTCGTCAGCATAAATAAGTTGCGCTGAAGTTGGCGGCCACTTAAACCGTATAATAAACGGTAAGCTCTCGCATTCTGATTTGCCCAATACAAGCTCGACTACGCCCCTACATTTTTCCAAAAGTGAACATTCGGAAATACCTGGTATGAAGTTCTCTAACCTAATTCGTTCGAATAAAAGGAGGCGTTCCGCTTGAATTCAAAATATCGATTATTATCGTATCCAGAATGAACACGTGTAATAAACACTGTTCCATGTTATTTCAAGTGCACTTGTAGAAAATGCTAATTGCTTTTAAAGTACTTTCGGTGTTAGTCGAATATCGCCGTACCCTTTTTTTTTTCACACGTATTAGGACCTGGTTTAATGTCATACCTTCTGAAAATTTTCCTCTAGTCCAAGGATTGTAGTCAGCATGCATTATCTTTAAATCTGCGGGGTATCGTAATATCAGTGCAAAGGAATGTCGGCAGAGAGCGATTTAGTTTACCATGCAGACGTTTCTTAACGTAATGTGTCTTTCTTGTGCTTGCATGTCAGATGACCGCGCAACAAGATCTGATCAGAACCTTTGATGCAGTGTGCAGTGGCGCTGCTGATGTTTTCGACGAGCGACATCTTCGTCCTCATCAACTATTTGAGCTTCAACCAGTGGCTCTGGGTGGGCGTCTCCATCTTGGGCATGCTCTGGCTGCGTTACAAAAGACCTAACATGCACAGGCCAATCAAGGTTTGTGCCTCTTATGTGATGATTGAAGCGCGGCTTTGGCAGCTGTGTAACTGTGCTTGTATACGATGTTATATGTGTATTTTCTTCACCTGTGCGGGTGCTCGCTTTGGACCCATCGAGGCGTCGTGTGCGTGTTCAGAAATAATGCGTGTGCGTGTAAGGACTCCGTATAGTGTGCAGTGCAACCTGTCCTCGTGTTTTGTCTGTATATTCCTGTGCGTCCAGGACTACGTGTGGACTTCGTTTACACTCTTATCTAACTCCGCTCTATATTTTTGATACCTGTGCCGTTACTTCATATTTTGCAATACTTCTTATTGTTACTATTACGTGAAAAGTAGTAGCCGTCAGCGTTATAGGGGACTAAGTATCTTTCTTTTATTTTCATAAAAAGTGGTGAGGTAGCATTTTGACCCAGGGAGAGCAAATCGCATTGTTAACACGGTTCACTGCACGCAACATACTGTTCCACATGTACACTGTAGCCAATTATCATCATCATCACCATAATCATCATCAGCCTGTTTTATGTCCACTGCAAGACGAAGGCCTCTCCCTGCGATCTCCAATTACCCCTGTCCTGCTCCAACCGATTGCCACTAGCGCCCGCGAATGTCCCAATTTCATCACTCCACCTAGCCTTTTGTCGTCCTCGATTGCGTTTTCCTTCTCTTGGTACCCATTCTGTAACGCTAATGGTTGAACGATTATCTAACTGGCGCATTACATAACCTGCCCAGCTCCATTTTTTCCTCTTGATGTCAATTAGGATATCGTCTATACCTGTTTGCTCTCTGACCCAAACCGCTCTCTTTCTTTCTCTTAACGTTATGCCTAGCAATCTTCATTCCATCCCTCTTTGCGCGGTCCTTAACTTGTTCTCAAGCTTCTTTGTCAATCTCCAAGTTTCTGCCCCATATGACAGCACTGTTAAAATGCACTGATTGTACACCTTCCTTTTCAATTATAATGGTAAGCTTCCAGTCAGGAGCTGGCAATGTCTGCCGTATGCGATCCAACCCATTTTTATTCTTCTGTGAATTTCCTTCTCATGGGTTCCCTGTGATTAATTGAGTTGGGTAAACGTACTCCTTCACAGACTCTAGAGGCCGACTGGCGATCTTGAACTCTTGTTCCTTTGCCCGGCTATTTATTATTATCTTTGTCTTCTACATATTACTCTTCAACCTCACTCTCACACTCTCTCTGTTAAGGTCCTCAATGCTTTGTTGTAACTTGTCTGCATTGTTGCTGAATAGAACAATGTCATCGGTGAACCGAAGGTTGCGGAGATATTCGCCGTCGAACTTCACTTCCTTTTTCTTTTTTTTCTTTTTTATTATATATAAACGATTTGCCACTTCACTGCTCTTCTAACATCCGTCTTTATGATGATGACTGCATTCTATATAAAGTGACTAACTCTTTTAATGATCATTATCGCCTTCAAGAGTCGTTTTCTAGGTTTTACGATTGGTGTAACACTTGGCAAATGAACATTAATTTCAATAAAACCGTTCTGATGTCTTTCTGCAACAAATCTTGCCCCTCCCTTTTTAGTTACTCGTTCAATGGCCGTGCTGTAGGTAAGGTTTCTTAGTACAAGTATCCTGGTGTCATTTTTACGCATAACATGTCATGATCTAAACACATTGATTACATATGCAGTAAAGCACTAAAAAAATGAGGTTACTTGAGGTGAACGCTAACCCGATCTCCTAAAGACACAAAGTTACTAATGTATAAATCTCTAATCCGCCCTGTTCTTTATTATGCATCCTTGAACCTAAACACACTCTCTTCTCGTCGCCGTGTCGAATCATTAAAATTCTTGCATTGCATTGTTAATTCTTCGCTTAGGCTCTCCAATGATAATTACATAAACTTCGCGCCAGGATCGTCATCGAGACGACATCATGACCTGAACTTGATACCGTACTACGCACGTACTAACATGTTCAAATTCAGCTTTTTTCCCCGCTCAATCGAAGACTGGAATTCATTACCTGGGTCCATTCGCTCATGCTCATCCCGAATTTTTGCAACCGCCATCCTAGATGCATAATCGTGCTCACCCATGCCCGGTAGCATTTGTATAACTTGTTGTGTATTTTCCTTTCAACAATGCTCTTTTGTAAAAGTGTTCACTTGTGTTTACCGCTGTGTACTTCAATGCATTTTCTGCACCTCTTCTCAACCCACTCCTGCAATAGCGCAAATTGCGCTGCAGTATGTATAAATAAATAAATAAATAAATAAATAAATAAATAAATAAATAAATAAATAAATAAATAAATAAATAAATAAATAAATAAATAAATAAATAAATAAATAAATAAATAAATAAATAAATAAATAAATAATCTCCTAAGCCTTCCCAGTTTAATGCCTTGAATACCTCTAAGCACGCAGTGAATAGCATTAGAGAGATTTTGTCTCCCTGTCTGACCCCTTTCTTTATAAGTATCTTCCGGCTTTTCTTGTGTAGAATTAAGGTAGCTGTAGAACCTCTGTAGATACTTTCCAAGGTCTTTACGCAAGCGTTCTGTACTTCTTGATTACATAATGCCTCTATGACTGCTGGTATCTCTACTGAGTCAAATGCCTTTTCGTTATCTATGAAAGCCATATATAGAGGCTTATTGTACTCTGCAGATTTCTTGATAACCTGATTAATGACATGGATGTGATCCATTGTAGTGTATTCCTTCCTGAAGCCAGCCTGTTCCCTTGGTTGACTAAAATCCAGTGTTGCCCTTATTCTATTGGAAATTATTTTGGTAAATATTTTATATTGCCCTGGGAGTAAGCTAATGGACCTATAATTTTTCAATTCTTTAACATCTCCCTTGGATTAGTACAATGTTTGCATTCTTCTAGTTTTCTGTGACCCTTGCAGTTGATAGACACTTCATATAAACAGCCTCCAGTTTTCCAAGCATTATTTCTTCTCCATCTTTGATCAAATCGACTGTTATGTTATCTTCTCCTGCCGCTCTTCCTCGTTTCATGTCTTGGAAGGCCCTTCTGACTTCATTGCTAGTTATAGAAAGAGTTTCTGTATCCTGTTCAATACTGTTTCTAATTGAGGTATCCTGACTCCTCTGGGTACTGTACAGGTCAGTATAGGATTCTTCCGCTGCTTTTACTATATCTTCGAGATTGCTGATGACATTACCCTGCTTATTTTTCAATGCATACATCTTGGTTTGTCCTATGCCAAGTTTCTTTCTCACCGATTTCAGGCTGCGTCCATTTTTTACGGCTTATTCAGTTTTTCTAACCTTATTGTTTCGCATATCCCTTACTTTCGCCTTGTTGATCAGTTTTGACAGTTCCGCGAATTCTATCCTATCTCTTGAGTTGCACACTTTCATTTTTGTCGTTTTTTTATTAGACCCTTTGTTACTTGGGAGATCGTGCCTACTGCTTGCCTTGGTGCCCTGAAACCCACTTCAATTGCTGCCTCTGAAGCCAACCTAGTGACGGTTTCATTTAGTAGCTCTTTGTCATCATCATCTCTTTATTCTAAGGCTGCGTATTTGTTAGCAAGTTCCAGCCTGAATTTGTCTGCTTTTACCGTTACTGCCTCTAGGTTGACCTGTTTCTTCTTGACCAATTTAGCTCTTTGTCCCTTCAAATTGAGGTGAATCCTAGCCTTCACTAACCTATGATCGCTGCACTTTACCCCACCTTTCACTTCTACATCCTGTACTATGCTGAGATCAGCAGAAAGTGCGAAGTCAATTTCATTTCTTCTTTCACCATTAGGGCTTTTCCAAGTCCACTTACTGTTGCTACGCTTCCTGAAAAAGCTGTTCATTATTCGAGGCTTATTCCTTTCTGCGAATCCTACCAGCATCTCTCCTCTAGTGTTCCTAGAATCGACGCCATAGTTGCCAATTGCTTGTTCACCAGCCTGCTTTCCCCCTACTTTTGCATTGAAGTCGCCCATTACTACAGTATAATGAGTTTGCACTTTCTCATCGCTAATTCAACATATTCATGAATCTGATTCACTTCCTCATCATCGTGACTGGATGTTCGAGCGTAGGATTGTACTACCTTTAATCTATACCTCTTATTAAGTTTGATTACGACTACAGCTACCCTCTCATTAATGCTGTAGAATTAGTCAATGTCACTGTAGTCATTACACACCCATTACATTAAAGTCATTACTAATGGGCTTCTGATCGATGACCGCGTTAGCGTTTGCAGCTTGCAGCCAAAATAAATGTTATCAGTTATTACGTAACAATCTCATCTAAAAAAGCAAGAGCGGATGAAACTGCCCCTTTCACAAATACCAAAAAAAGTTACAGTGACGTTTCACTTCGTGAACGCAAGTGACGCGCAAGCGTATAGGGGCTATAACGCACACGAAGCTCTCGGCCCTCAGGGCGCCTAGACGCCTACACTGTCCGTATCGCAGGTCGCTTTCAACATAGGACTCGCCCGGCTGCATCATACGCAGCAGCCGCCGCGGTGGCACTCCCTCTCCCTCCCCTCTGCCCAGTACCTTGTCTGCGACGGAAGACGACGCGCTCCTTCCCCACTTTCCTCCCTTGCATGCACGAGATTGAGCTGCCATCGTTGGCTCACTATCGCACGCTTCACTCGCACATACAACATACGGCGCGCCGGAACAATGTTATTACGAAACTAACCCCGTCTGTCCGTACCACAGACAGAACCCGAGGCAACTGCTAGACAGTGCTGCCAATCTCTCAAGCCAGTTTTCCCTTAAATCGGATAAAGAAATTCTCTCGATATCCATACCTTCTTTAGGATACACTTGTTCACTTTGCTAATATACCTCTTTGTCGAGATTAACGTCTTTGTTATGCAGATGTACTGCGATATTATTGTTTACAGTTATGGCCAAGCTCGTTTTTATGAACGTATCTATTGAAGTAGCTGTGCTCAAGCCTAAATTATGTTGCAGTGCAAGTTTTTGCAATACAACAGTTCTTCTTTAATTACTTCACAACTTTTCCCGAGATATAAAAGTTTTTCCCGAAACTAGACCTAAAGCACTTAGACCTGGGAAAATTTCCCTAGGGTTGGCAGCACTGCTGCTAGAGGAGGTCAACCTAGCGCGCCTCCCTCCGCCTACCCTCCTCCTCTGAGACGCTTCGCTCAACGCCACCTTGACTTTCCTCTAGGTGGCATTGCTTTGCCGCGCGCTCTGCGTGCTCCTTCGTACTTTCCTCGGCCCTGCGCGCAATTATCTTCTCCACCTCCAGGCGCCTTCCTCCTCCGGCGCTCGCTTCCCTCGGGGTTTCAAACATACCTTTGCCGATTTCGCTGTCGGGCGATGTGCGCTTGCGCGTAATATATATATATATATATATATATATATATATATATATATATATGCGTGTGTGTATGTATATATATTCGTCAGGGTTTACAGGGAAAACCGTGATGGAGATCGGTCCGTTTTCTCTCCCCTCGCCATTGTATATAGTGGTAAGAGCGTGCACCTGCTAGGTTGGCTGAGAGCGAG
The DNA here is from genome assembly GCF_038994185.2 of Dermacentor albipictus. Lineage (NCBI taxonomy): Eukaryota > Metazoa > Arthropoda > Arachnida > Ixodida > Ixodidae > Dermacentor > Dermacentor albipictus. The sequence goes on along the minus strand of NC_091821.1, from coordinate 143,523,013 downwards.
CGGGATGGCGACTTGACACAACTGCCGCAACTGACGCTGCAATGACGCTCAGTGGCTATGGCGTTCTGCTGCAGAGCTGGAGGTCACGGGTTGGATTGCCAGCCGCGGCAACGGCATTCTGATCAGGGCAGAATGCAAAAATGCTTGCATGTTAAGATTAGGTGCTCATTGAATAACCCCAGGTAGCTTAAATTAATCTGGAGCCTCCATTACGGCGCGTCTCATGGCATGTGTGTTGCTTTGGGACATTCAGCCCCATAATTTGATTTGTATTTTTCTTTTTGCTTGACGCATCTGTATGGAGTATTCAATGTCCGTTCTTCCGAGCCGTTGGAACGCTCTACGAAATCCGGTCTGAATGCATAGTGCTGCTATCGTACCTAGATTTGGAAATGGTCGCAGACCCTCGGTAGCTTATCTCCTGAGTAAAGGTTCTCACAGGCCCAGTATTTTCCTCGAGGCTTCCTTGACGTCTGTACGTCATTTTGAGGCGGGTAATTCCTTCCATCCAGGGAAAACGGACATCAGGTCCCTGCAACCGACGACTGGAAAGTTCCAAGGTCAGAGTCCTGAACTCTTCCTAAGAGAGAGAGAGAAAAAACAAAGGGAAGGAAAGGCAGGGAGGTTAGCGAGTGTAAGTGTACCGGCTGGCGACCCTGTGTTGGGGCAAGGGGTAAAGGGAATAAAAGGTGATAGAAGAAACAAATGAAAATAAAGTGAGAAAAATTCACACAATAACGCGATTCTACGCGCTACAACTTTGAAAGTCGGTCACACAAGTCGCAAGCCCTAAGAACTTGAGCAGAGCACTTAAGGCCTTGAGTGCCAAAACACGCTCCTCTATCAAGGGGCGATCGTCCAGTGTTTAGAGCGTGGTCGCGAGCACTTTCCTTGCCACATTGTAACGGGGACAGTCATAGACGCTTGATCGCTTTCTCGCAGCCACAGTTGTGGCAAGCAAGGCTGTCGGCCATTACAACGCGGAAGCTTGACTAGGCGTTCGTGAACGCCACGCCGAGCCATAGGCGGCACAGAATGGTTGCTTCCGCTCGTAGTATTCCTGGTGGAACTCTTTCTGAAACAGATGCTCTGGCATAACGGCTTAGGTTGAGCCAGCCCTCTTCCACTGGTTTTACCTCAACGATGACAAAAACTCCCCATGCTTCCGCAGATATCTGTAGTGAGCCAAGGCCAAGACCTTCTGGCTCGTGTTTTTTGATGTTCCAAACTGTCGGACCCGAGCGACAGGTGGGGAAAACGGGTACGGCTGGCCCCGTTGCTGTCCGCGTTACCCGGAGCTTGTCAAATTTAGTCAACTAATCAATGGCTGCTAATTCATCCCGAGAAATTGGGATGCCCTCTACGGCGACCTTCATGGTGAACTACGGCGCGCGGGCTCGGTCGACGGCGCGGCAGGCCTAACGAGGCATCCGGCGTGGTGGCGGGTAAACGTTGGCCTGAATTGGTCACTCGTCGTCGTACGTACTTCTGGTTGGTGTCTCTGGATTCTTGTCGTCGTTAGGAAGCTGACGACCTCGATGAAAGTGCGCTAGGATCTCGCTGTCCGGGGTGAAGCCAAGAAATCGGCACAGCCCATGTGAAGTGCGTCCGTCGTCGCTCGCGCACAGCGGCGCCCTAGGGATACTTCTAGAGATGCAGCATTGATGGAATTCACATTGATACTTGACGCACGACTAGCTCTCAGCGTCACTTCCCCATATTTCTGCTGAAGGAAGCATGAGAGCTAAGGATTACAAACTTCGATGTGGTTGGCTCCACTCATACGTACTTCGGTGCAACGTCAATTGTTACCAACTCCTCCGACGTTGAGGCTGCATACGGTATGCAAAAAACCCGTTGGACTTCAGCAAACCACGGGAAAACAAACATGTAGGTGTCTTGAAACAATTGAACCCTTCGCGGATACCCTCTGCAGCTGTTATAGTTTAAGTTGTGCCCCGGAATAGTGTTTAATTCTTAGCATTGTCAATTTTATTCGGGTAAGTCGGCGCTTGTGCAATAAAAGAAAAGTGGGCTAAGCGCAACAATAACATGCCTTTAACCTCAGCCATCTGCGATACACCACTTTTATTGCGATATCAATTATATGGACATCCCAGACGAATTTCCGTCGCCGTCACCGCCGTTGGCGTTGCCGTGATGTTCCTTATAAAGTGCAAGTGCGGTAGGATCGCGGCCGCGTGCCATTAAAGCCCCTCAATTTTCCAAAAGTAGCGCCATTCTTAGATCTTTCCGCCACCCCGCTCACCCAGGCGCTTCCTCCTCCACTCCTCCTGTCGCCCCAGCCTCCTCCGCTCCCCCATTGGCCAATCTGTGTCACGTGAAAGCGGGCCCCGCGCTTTTGTATATTTTTTTCTTTCCGGCGCAGAGCAGGCGCCGCGCTTTTGTATATCTTTTCTTTCCAGCGCGCTGCGACCCCCAATCTTGGGCCTGCGACCCCCATTCTTGGGCCTGCGCGACGAAGTACGGCAGGCGGTTTGAAGGAGCGCGGTAGTTTTATACAATGTGTTAGGGCCGAGTGCTTAATTGCGATGCCGTGCTGCTGCGCCTACGGTTGCCACAACAGACCCAGTGACGGCAAAAAGCTTTTTGTTTTACCATCCGCCGGGCGCAACGCAAAACGAAGAAAAGTGTGGATTCACAAGATCGGGTGGGCTGACTTCGAGCAAGTGGCAAAGAACGCGCGGCTTTGTGAAGTGACACGGCTCCTCCAACCTCTTCTTTTGACGCCCGTGTCAAAACGGGCCCGTGTCCAGTGCATTGGGGGTGCGTTAAAGAACCCCAGCTGCAAAAAAAATTAATCCAGAGCCCCCATTATGGCGTGCCTTATGAGATCGTGGTGTTGGGATGTAAAACCCAAGAATCAACTTTTCTTCTGTCTTGTGTGCCTTGACTATTCCAGTTAACGCAACACTGCTTCCTTGTGAAAAGTTACAACGCAAAAGAATACAGACGCACGTAGTATACAGAGATAAAATTAGCACTTCAACAAAAGTGTTGCTGGTGCCAATGAGGGAGGGGGATAATTATTTTCTGAACCTCTTTCCAGTTGTCCCATCAAGTTCCTTCTTTCTTTTCTATCAAATTCTAACCATTTGCACTGTAATAAATAAATAACGATTTCATATGCTGGTACGTTGTTAAAATTATCTATACCGCCTATGTGTGAAAACGTTGCTCATGGCCACCACAACCTGTGCATGAGCTACGTACATCCGTAAAAGGCGCGGAACAGAAACGGCCCTGCTGCCAGGCATTGCTGACCGCAGACAGTCGGAATCTCTCACGCGCCGGCCGAACAAAAGCATCCTGCAGGTACGTAAATTAACCTACGAAACCACGTGCACATACTTTCGCGCTGTCAAAACCTGAAACTCTGGTAATTACTCGCGTGTCTGAGCACACCGCGTGCTTGTGTCGCGTTTCAGCAACACGAACTTTCAACGTGCGCGCGCTTTACGCCTTAAATACGCGTTGAATAATGGTGCTTTTCTCTATTTCTTCCGCAAATCCGACACGACATTCTTAAGGCCAGTTACCGACTGATAAAGCAAGATCTAGATTGAAAAAACTGCTCCGCAGGACTCGAACGAACTTTTCCGCGGATTTCCTCCCGTAGCGTGTTAGCCGTCGTCTGCTACGGCAGGCCCACCACCAGCGGCGCCACCGTCGAGGCCGCGCCGAGCGGAGGAGGAGGGAAGTGAATGGCGCTACTTTGGGAGATTGAGGGGCTTTACGTGCCATAAGCTGCAGGTGCAAAGAAAGAGTGCGAGGGAGAGCCGAGAAGGCTGGCGCCTTCTTGCTGCGCGGAGGAAGTCCGGGAGGATCCGCGCCGTCTTCTTGCCGTCTTCTCGCCCGCGCTAAGGGGGAGAGGGAGCAAGGAGATGTTAGCGCTGTGTCAAGAAAAGGGGAGGCGGAGGGGGGCAGATTAGCGCGCTTCTACTCCGGCCGCGGCTACATATGGCGCGACTGAGCGCGGCCGCGCGCCCCATGGAGGAAGGAAAGATACTAGGCGGGAGCATCACGTGATTCTGCTAGCCTCGGCTAGCCAACCTCCTATGAAGACACCCCCCCCCCCCTCCCCCGCTCGCCGGGGCCTTGTGCGCGGTTCCTTTGGGGTAGGAATGGGCCCACATTGTTGCCGGGCCATTCGTGTTTGTTTGGCAGGTGGTAACGATTAGTGGCCTAGTGGCGCCTGCCGTCAAAGGCAGGGAGGTACGTAGGAAGTAAACGCGTGGGTTTCTACTATCGCGGGCGCCGTTCTTCGCTTCAAATGCGCTGCCTTGAAATGTGGAGAAAGACTGGGGAGCCAGACCCATGGCGACATAATTTTCAAAGCATCACTTGCGCTTACCACCGCAGTTAAGGCTAAGCCCGATGAGAGCGATTTTGTGCTTGACGGCGACGAGCGACGGCTTCGAGCGATGAAACGGGCCGTCGCTTGAACAAATCGCTCGGTCTTGTCGCTCAGTCGCTCGGTTCTGCAAATCTAGAATTCGTCGCTCTTCGCCCAGAATTGCTATGAGTGACTACCCAATAGCGCGAAGCCGGAACTGGATGTACATCACTCAAATATTACTGGGTGTCGCACGGAACGAGCAAACTATTGAATTCTTATACGTGCAAGAATAAGAACCTACTGCAAGATATTGAGAAATATTTTATGCTGCTTTTTACAGTAAAATATGCATCAACTTAAATTAATAAAGCACTGGTCACGCTAATTTCGCCGCGTATTTGATGCCCTATTACCGCAAAAGCGGCGAGACGCCGCTCAGTATCGTCGCTCGCATGGGGTAGTACTTGTAGGCAACGAGTGAACGCGACAGCCATCTCCATTGCATCGCGTGTCACTGTCGCGCGCAGGATCGCGTGCATGGGGTTTATACTTTGGCCGGCGCTCTCACTTCGAAAACCGTCGAGAATATGTTGGTCCGAATGTGGTCTATTGTTTCGTCAAATCAGCTGTTGTGTATCTGAAACTCCGGTGCGTATTGCCAATTTTTGTTCTGCTGTCCAGCACCTATATAAGATCAGACAATATCTTTCGCGTGTTTGCTTAGTAAAAGCTGCTGTTTTGCGTCTTTCGTTGTGAAATAAATAAATAGCATTACGTTGTACTCTAACCGCTGAAGTCGTCGCCTTTCCTTGAGATTTACGCGCACTGTTTTGTAAGATTGTGTGATGCGACGTCCTTACGCTGTCGACACGTGCCTATTGAGTTCTCGCCGGTCTGTTGAGAGACAGAAGACATTGAGCAAAACGACAGCGTCGACTGAGACCGTCTGTTATAACAGTGGGCCTCAAATATGGTAGGGGTCTCGGGCCTGCCATTCCATCGCTGGGCACAAGATGTGTGATAACTTTATTTGGAATCCGGCGATTGGGAGGCCCAGGCCTGGGGCCGCCTAGATGGCTACTGGGAGCTGCTGCTCCCGTGCGGCCTTCATGGCTCGCTGGACAGCCCAAAGTTGGTCTTGGAGTTCTGAGCTGAGCAGCACGGCCGACCATCGCGCCCGTAGATTTTCCGGGGAGACTGCCATTTTATTTTGTAATATTTCACATCCCCACAACATGTGTTGAAGGGTGGCTCTAAGATGGTACAATTTGTTTCTCACGGAAAAGCAGTCGCTGCGGATCCTGGACGCTCGCTTTAGCGCCTGCACATGTTTGCAGGGGTGAAAGACAGAATATTGTTTCCCAGAAGATGGCCCCAAACGCTACGAATCGCCGTCGGAAGGGCGGCTTGGTTGCCTTCACACGTTTGCCGGTTGAAAGGTTTCCTCGTTTCCCTGAAACTGGCCCGAAACGCGACCTGTCGTCCTTTAGGTGGTACTGGCGGGTTGTTGGGCATAATACCGACGCCTTCGTTCGCTACTGCATTGGCGTCTGTCTGCTGCTTGCTTATGTGGCGAGCCGCGTGGGGCTTCGGTGCTTTACCTGACTGACATAACACAGACTCAACTGCTTCACACACTTGAATTTCTTCACTCAACCTCGGCGTGCGTTTGCCACGCCAACTATGTACGCATATTCCAAAACCCCCGCGGCAGACGCAACCACAGCGAGCTGACTAAAGCGACCGCTTGCCTATCATCTGAGGGCCTATTTGCCATCATCCCATTCCTCAAAATTTTTTATGACTAGGCTTCAAAATTGTCACGTGACACTCCCTCCTGGTATTTCCCTTCCTCCATGGCGTGCCATACCCCTGTCTTGGAGGTAATCTGAGTTATGTTCAAAGGCTAGGCCACCCGGATAGCTATAGTGGCTTCGTGGGTGCTGTGTTCTCACGGGTCTGGTTCGCGTTGAAGCGAAACGCAGCACGAAGGGAAATTCGCTTGCCGCTGCTGCCGCTCTTCATCACGTCGGCCTCCTGAAAGCGAGTGTTTGCGGTCATCGAGTGAAATGTGTTCATGTTTGCCTGTGTGCACGTCACACGATGTTTGCTAATTTAGTTAGTAAGCGAATGTTAACATCAGTTTATACGCCCGATAAAACTGATATTCTTAATATTTTGTACTGTTGTTTAATCATTTGGCATAGCAATCAAGGCTTCGCCTTTCGGGCGAAACTGTGCCTTTTTTAAATCGTTCACGCAAGCGAGATTGAAAACCCTGTGTGCCTTTGGCTTAGAGTTATTGTACGCAGCATATTCATTATATTTATTCCTTTCTCCAACCTCTTATAGGTTCCTCTTATCGTCCCCATTGTGTTCCTGGCCATGTGCACCTTCCTTACGTTCATGCCCTTGTATGCCAGCCCCACGGAGACTGGAATGGGCCTTGTAATTCTTATTACTGGCATTCCAGCTTATTACGTCTTCGTTATTTGGAGTCCGAAAAACAAAGTGATCCGAAAGGTTTCTGGTAAGCATAGCATGGGTCATTGTTGCGCGTGTTTATGAAACCTCAGTGAATTAAATTTGTGTTGCTCGTGCCTTTTTGTGCCTAAAGACTTTACAAAAGCTGAATACGAATAGAAGGGCGCAGACAACTGATGAAGTACATCAAAGATAGAAGCTGTTTTCTGAGTGAACTTGCGCCCGCATAGATAGCACAATTAGGCAGTAACGGGCGACGATACTGACAGCATGACCGATCAGATTGAAGGGCGCTGCTGGCAGTCAGACCTTTATTTATAATGTGCCATTATAGCAAACAGCTGTAATCTCGGCTTGACTGTGTTACCCACGTCGTGTGCATCTGATATTGGTCAGCCCACCATTGCACTCGCGACGTAATAGCGCTCTGATACCCACTCCCTTATTGTGCTAAAACTTAACTATTACGTGGTATACAAACCACAACACAGTATGCGACAAAAGTGAAAAATAAGAAAGAAGTGCACGTAGCGTTACCTCTCCTTCCAGAACAATCTTCCCTAAGCTATCAAGAAGCAATGGAAAACAGCAGACTAAAATTCGTGCGTGATGATGCTTGAAGAATATACCAATTTGACAACTTAAAGGGACAGGTAGACGTTTAGCACACGGAGCGAGATAGCCCCGCTGATGGAAAGATCGTGCCTTATATTAACTGAAACGAGTACCGCTTTCCTCATTAAACGAGGAATTTTTTTTTAATACGGCACAACCAGTCCGCGAAAAATGACGTTTGGTGCCCCACGCGCCAAAAACACAAGTAGGGTGCTTTATCACTTGACCTTCCATTAATGTATGTGGCTCGTGAGCATACTTAAAATAGTGTAATGCAATACGTTATTTATTACAGGATTTTCTAGTTTCTTTCTTGTTTTTTGTATATTACATCGCATAGCTAAACCTTCTATTGTTGTGAGTAGAAAAGTGGCGCTTCTTTCTCGTTACGGCTTGCAGTGATGGGGGCCTTTCGAAATCTCGATCCCCACTTCCGCTGCTGTTTGGGGAAACATCGCGGTTAGGTGCTTGTTAGTACGGATTTAGGTTATTCTGTCGCACGCGAGCTAGAATTTCTGAGTGACAAATCGCTGATCTTTTCGAGCGACGACATGTTTCCGAATGTCAACACACTTAAATCGCGCGTGGTGCTACAGAAACGGAACTTTTGCAAGAAGCAATCAATCTCTTGCAAAAGTTTCGTTTCGTTTCGGATGGCTTGCCTTGTCCATTGGCAGAATAAGGACATCAGGGACAAGCCATGACGTAGGAGTGTACTTAGAAAAAAAAAAACGCAAGAAAATTAAGTAAGGTCTTTACAGGAACGCACACTTATTGTAGCCGATTTTTATTTTCAAAAGTGGCTGAAATGGTCAAAATACGGATGGTTAGTGAAAGTGGCACTCACTCCTGCGAAAACCGCATATCGTTCTGCTTTCTCAATTTGCGAAGCGGGAAATCGACATCGCTCTCACTTTTCAGTGCTGCTATTGTCGAGACTCCTACTTTTTTAAACATTGCTCAGATCGAAAAATCTGGCTTACAAAATTTTCATGCGCTTTTGGAAGTAGCTGCTGCAGGTATAAACATTCCAACGATTAGATTTTTGTTGCGTCGTAAAAAACTGGGTCCTTGAACGTCGGTCGTCGGTCCCTTTAAGCTCCACCTAGACACCACGAAGGGTGTTTTAGTTTCTGGGCACATATGTGGCAGGCATTCGCTTTTGGGCTTCACTGTAATCTGTATGGTCTGTCCATATATTTTGTGAGGCGCAGCGTAGTTAGAATAACAAACATATTATTAACCAAGATGACCGGCCAGTGACAAACTGCTCTTACGAAAGAAAATATTTGCATGTGAGCCCGGAGGACATGTTACTGTATTCCGAAGCAGTTCGTACGCTAGAGCAGTTCGCAAGAACACGCATCGGCTGACATATATAAGGCGAGCGGGGAAGGACGAAAGATTTCACGAATGAGAATTGTTGTGAATTTAGCCCCAGGAGCCCGTATTCACCAAACCTGTATTACACAAGTGCTGTCTGGAATTGGCCTTCAACCCCGGCGATGATCTCTTAATCACACCGATCGCTAGCTTCCACACAATACTAAACGTTTTTACGTAAAACATATTTTGTGAATACAAGCCCTGAGTCCATATTATAGAATGATTATTTTCATTTTCCATGCTGTTTAGCCTTCGTTGCCCCCGCCATCGTCGGTATTGGCCACTCCTCGGAACGAATGATAAATGAACAGAATCGTCCTTACGAAGAGGCCATACGAAATATGGCCCCTGATATATATAAAAAAATCGTTCGCGTGCAATAACTTCCGTGTGCAATCACCAATCAAAAAGTGAAACTTTCCATTGAGCGGGATGTGCTCATGTCAATTTAAATCTGTTTTATAGACATAGAGGTACGATTGGAAAAAGTTGCAATACTAACATGTGTGCCGCCTTTTTTTCCAGAATTTATGACAATAGAGATGCAGAAGTATCTGGAAGTCGTATATCCTGAACAAGAAGAAAAACTTCTGGAAGTTGAATCCTGAAGGCTGCAATCTTGCTTTCAGGAACCTAATTCTAAAGGACCATTCAGCTCATTTACTACAGTGTGTGTCCCCATACTGAACCAGTGTCGCTTCAGTGTGGGAACAATGAACGTCAAAAGCAGCGAAAACACCGGTGTATGTAAATTTTTGGAAGATTGTTAAAATACTTATCGCCGCCAAGCATTAGTGAATGTTGCTGTACCGAAAAAGGAATGGCTTAACTTCTTGTAGCGTGCCAGAAATTTGCGTGCAAACTGACATGATGAACTGGAGGATCGAGAACATAATGGTGACGGTAGTAACAAGTCAAAATTCATTTTTTATTTGCAGGTGAATGAGCTCAAAGAGGTATTGTCGTGTGTTATTGATTACTCGTCTTGCAGTGCCTTGGTATGTCAAGAAGTCTCTGCCATTTTCTGATAGAGTAGATTGTACGAATTAGTAGGCGTTACTCTTTCAAGGAATAGCTTAAATTTTTATCACACAGTTCTGTTTAACTGCCTGATTGCTGCTGAGTCTAATGTTGGAAAATCTAGCTCAAGTAAGGAAGAAAGGATGGGATGATATTTAGCGTGAGTGCCGGGAGTGGTTGTATTTCTCGGAAGGTACTGCGGCTCTTCACTAAGTTGTGATTGCCGTTCCAAAAACAAATTGTCACTTCGTCATGTCTTGAGTGCTGCTGCGTTGCCATCGTTACCGTGAACGAACGTCCGGCCCTTGGCCGATGGTGTCAAATCAAAGAAAACGCTTCATCCAATCAAAAATTATACGTGCTGCCTTTCGGAGCGCAGTATCTCGCCCTCCTAAAGGCAACCGATGTGTAGTCGAGCTTATGCGGGCGGCTGTGTACGCGAAAGGAAAACAATTTCTCCCCTAGCATCCGGCCAGAGATCGCTTTCCCGTCACCGCGTGCACGCCAACGCCTCCGTTTACAGTCGTCGGTGGTTCTGACGCGCATCGCGTCACCTGAAGCGTCACCTGCTAATCGGCATGATCAAAAGACGGCACTGATTGTGGCGTTAGACAGGGGCCGTATAACGTAAAGCTACTACATTCTGACTTTATTCCAATTTCTTGGTGTCAAATTTACGTAACCGCAGACGCAAACAACGGGCGGTGATCCGCAGGATTGTTTGAACAGCCCAGTCAAACGCTCTTCTCGTTCATAGGAAGTCACTTCTGTTTGCTTTGAAAGCAAATGGCACAGCCTACCTTGACAGGGTTTTGCCATCTATTTAGCTGACAAGACGCGAGGAGAGCGCACAAGGGGACAGAGGTTCGGTGGGTCTGAGCTAGCGCAGTGAAAGTACATAACCGGATGAGGAAGGCGGTGCTGGCATCTGCGATTGGTCCGTCTCTCCCGCTGCTTAGCTTGTGGCGGCCGCTCGAAAGTTGCGGTGGTGTGAAACTCCCCCAGAAGGTTAAAAATTCCGCTAAAACAGATTCTCAGCGAAGGAGAGTTGGCAGAGCGATGTATTGTACATACCGAAAGTACTCGACAACGTTGTACTGGCAACAAACAGTTCTTTCTTATATTCAGAGAAATTTTCCTCGGCAGCTCCGTGTAGCTATAGTGCTAGAGCGATCGGCGGGCAGCCAACTTTTATTCCTTTCGGAACGGCGTCAGCCTCCGCCTATACCGAAAAAAAAATATTCGATTTTGTTCGGCATAGTAATAAATATTTGGTGCGTACACGTTAAGGTGTCGTTGTGAGTTCTCGCACTCTTCGGACGTCGCGTGATAGACAGGCGAAGTGGGCGGGCGCAGCCCGAAAATTCTTGATTGCTCGCGTAGGGCTCATGGCGAAAAAGGCGCACAATCTAAGGTTTTCTTTTCTTTTGTTCGGCCTAACCATGCATAATCAGTGTGTACAAGCGATGGTTTTCATGGTTTTTATGGTTTTCGGGACGTCGCGTTACAGAGAGGTGAATGGGGGTGGCCCGAAAAGATTTTGACCAATTGTGGATGACTAGCGGCAGAAATGGAATATAAACAGATTGGAATAATTGTACGTTATAGCACCCGATGGGCCCTATAACGTAAAACTATTTCAGTATGTTTTTATTCCAATCTCCTGACGTCAAATTTGCGTAGCCGCCGACGCAGGCATCGGGCGGTGACCCGCAGGGTTGTCTAAACAGACCAATCAAATGCTCTCCTCATTTATAGGAGGTCACTTTTGTTTGCTTTAAGAACGAGCAACATTGCCTACAATGAGCCGCTTGTCTTATGTAATTGGGTGATAAGAGGCGAGGAGCACGCTTAAGTGGATAGGGATTCGATGGGGCCGAGCCAGTGCACTGAAAATCGATAACCGCATGACGAGGGTGGTGCCGGCGTCTGCGATTGGTCCGTTTTTCCTTACTTAGCTTGCGGTGGCTGGTAGAAGGTCGCGGCGGCATGCAACGGAAGGTTAAGAATGCCGCTAAAAAGGATCCTCAGCAAAGAAAAGTTGGCTGAGCGAGGTCGTAAATGTGCCGAAAGTGCTCGAAAACATCGTTGCATGGCCAAGCAAAAAGCTTTGTTGTACGCAAATAAACCCATGCTCTCCGGGAGGTGGGAGTAGCCAGTGCCTGAGCGATCGGTGGCAGCCATCTTTTATTCCTTTCGGAACGGGGCAGCCTGTGACTATTCAGAGAAAAGTTCAGTTTTGTTCGACATATTAATGCATCTGTAACGCGTGCTCGTAACTTTGACGCGGTGAGTTTCCGCGGTTTTGGGACGTCGCGTGAGAGGCAGGTGAAATGGGTGTAGCACGAAAACTTTTGACCAATAGCCGAGGGCTAATTGCGAAAAGGCGTCGAATCAGAAATAACTATTTTTTTTTGTTCAGTCCAATCATGCATAATCAGAGTGCACACGTCATATCAGATGGGGAGCTATCGTGGTTTGCGTGACGTCGTGTGACTGACCGGCGAAGTGAGGGTGTCCCAAAAAAAGTTGACCAATCGCGTAAGGCTGATTGCAGAATTGGAATAGAAAAAGTTTGGAATAGCTTTACGTTATAGCGCCCCAGGTCTGACAATAGAGATGTTTAGCGTGTCCTCTATTCCGGCAAACCGGGGCGGTTTGGGCGGATTACCGTATGGTCGGGGACGTAAACGTGAGCGGCCGGAGCGGTGCAGCCGCCTGGTGGTGTAGAGCTCAATCAGACAAACACAGAAGTAAAATTGCAGTAACCTAATTTATTCTGCTTCGCTGCTGGTCCAAATTTTCGGCAGCGGCGTAATTGTGAACACAATTACGCCGTTGTCAAAAACTTACACCCCAGCTAACAAGAATATAGTAATTGGCTTTGCGTTTAGGTGGTTGAGCTTTGCACCACCAGCTGGCGCCACCAATCTGGCCGCTGACGTTTACGCCCCCGACCATCCGGTAATCCGCCCAAACCGCCCCGGTTTGCCGGAATAGCGGACACGCTAAAAGTCTCTAATGTTACGCGCGTATACGGGTTTAATTTACGTGCCCATAAATTGACAGGTATTGTTACTTTTTTATTACCGAGGGCTCTGGGAATGCTACGGTAAATGCTATTGACTCTAGTCTTCACAAATTTCGGGGCCAGACGCTGTCTCAGTTTTCATTCTTTGCGCTCAAAGCCTGCCGACGGACATACTCGTTGTCTGAGGTCGTACGGCTTCTTGGTGTGGTGTGTTCACTGATTGAGATCTCTCCTTACAAATTTTGCCATTGCTTGTCAGTTTTGTCTCATATTCACGTCGTCTTGTTTCCATGGCATCGTGACGAGGAACTGAGCACTCTAATAATCATTTGTTGTTTTAGAGTTTTTACGTTGTCCACCAATGCTGGTGTCCTGCCGAATCGAACTCGCAAAACGAATGTTTGTCGCCCTGCCGTTTTCCAGGCGTTTCATCCCGCGTCAATTGTCCCAGTGCCGTTTGAATACGGCGCGCACCATGGCCACCAGCTTGTTATATCTTTTTTCCAAAATCTTTTTTTGCAGGATTGTGCTGAGTACGAATGTGGGCAGCACTGATGGAAAATTTCAATATTCCCATTTTATCTCGTGCAAATAAGTTTTCATAAAACGCCGGCGTAATGATAGCGTAACAAGCCAAGTGTCATGTGTATTCTATATGGTAGTTTTTGGTTGCGAAAAGACCAGTACATTACGTCAGAAAGAATTGTTGAGCCATAGCGCGTGTAAACGGAGGTTTTGATCGCCGTTTTGCGCACTTCATTTCGTGTTGTTGGAGGCTATGTAATAGACACTGAAACCTTGTTTATATTCTTTAACTGCTAGTATAAAATCTCGTGTTTACAACAGTTTGACAGCCTCCAGGTCTTCATGTTTGTTGCTGGGATTGTTTGTGCTGGCGTTGTGGTTGTGCTTATAAGTGGACTTTATACATATTTTTTACTCTGTGGCACAGGAACGCAACATATGTTGTTCATTTAAAAATGCATCAAGACAGACCGTTACTTGTGATAGAGGAAGTGATATATGGTTCAAAAGGAAGAAAGTCTAATGATTACTGTAGATTTTTGCAACCACTTTTTTGCGTAAGGTTGTTGAAAAGTAGAATGAACTTTTTTGATATCATGGCATACCTTTCAATAGGCTTGCAAGTGTGGGCACCTTAGTAAGCAGTGGGCACAACATATCAGAGTCGAGTATATTTTTGATGCTACCTCGGTGCTCAATGCTTAAGGAGCTCTTAATAGTCTTGTTGATAAATGTAGTATTGAGGAAATTAATGCCGATGGACGCTCAGTGATATAGTGTGATGATGCTTTAGAAAGTATAAGTTGTGGCACATTTTTGTACAGAACATTGCACTGCGTTCCCATAGCAATGTAGCACAAGTAGTGCCAAATATCGTCTTTATTGTGTTGATTTTCATACATATTGCATTGGCTCGTCTTTTCCCAGCGGTAATGCACCTGAGCTATTGGTTGAGGCTGGTTCGTTCTTTCTTTCGCACAGCATAGTTTTGGTTCACTGAAGGTGACAAATGAGTGCTAGGGCTGTTAGGACAGGATATCGAGTGTGCCATAATTGTATTTTCCAATAAGTACTGTACGCTGTGGACAGTTTGATTTTTGCCCTGGCTATGAAATAGCAAAGTTTCACATTTTCTTTTTAAGTCAAGCGACGTGTTTTCCACAGCAAGTGCCATCTTATTTTATTGAGAAAGGCATCTATTCAAAGTACACGAGGGCCGACGTTGGTAGCGGAGTTAAACGCCAGCGCAGTGGTCCGTAGAGAGCTTTCAGCTTTTGCGTTTGTTGTTGCGCAATGAGGCAGTGTATGAATGTGCGTCTTTAGTAAATGAAAAATAAGCACTGAAGCTTTTGAAAGGAGGTAGTAGTCAAATTCGATCATTACATTTTCGTCCATTGTTATCGCCGGTGACTGGGACGTACAAAATTTTAGTTGCGTGTGCAGGCCGGGAGGAATTTGTTCTCTGCTCGGGCTACTAGTCACTGACTGAGTGTTACACGATTGATGTGCATGGTTATCGGTGTTTACGTTGGGGAAAGTGATGCAGGTATATTGAGATGTTATATGTAAAGCAGGTTAGGAAAATTGTTGACATGCGGACGTTTCAAGTAACCACAGGAAATGCTATGCCAAGCTCTAAATGGTAATGTCTACACTGAAGCAACATTATTGACATCAAGATACCTGCTAATGTTGCACCATTTGCTCTGGCATGCCAGCGGATATATTCGAAAGTATCTGAGCGCATTCAGTTATTGCGCGGGATCATTAGGGCAAACCTTGGTACGAGCGGGCATAACAGACTTGCTTAATTGTGTATGTGCACAGCATGTATTGCTGCTTATTTGGTCACGTCTTCTGCACTGGGGTCCTCGACTGCGCTTGAATCACATTTCATATCATCCTTCGGCTATAGCTACATGACGCATTTGTTACTTTTCTAAAAGCACTTAATAGTTGTGCTTCGCTGTACTGCACATCATATTCTATTCCAACAACATCAGGCAGGGACGGCTGCTTACCTTGATTTTTTTTCTTGTGTTATGTGTCCCCTCACTGGTATCTTAAATGTCATACGATTTGCTTTGTTATGTCATAAAGTGAACCAACGACACTACATATACTACATCATATAGAGCATTTGGTCACACCTCACTCTTTTTGTTAGCCGCGGCAAAGTGGGGTTCACTATGCATTTAGCAACAGCATTATCCCAAACGTTGCGACTTCGGACAGTTGTAGCGTACAGATCGAAAATCGCTTGACACTAGTGGGCAACTAAAGGCCAGAGTTTTAAGATTTCTATGTGACTTTGGTCTATAGTATCGGTACGGGCCACCTGCTTCAAACAAATCTTAAAAGCGACCCCACAACATTCCTGTTTGCATTTCCATCCATTTCATTCCTTCAAATTGTTTGTGTGTTCATTTGTGTTAAGGTGCACCTACGATGATGAGAAAAAAGGCAAAACAAAGAAACGACCACGTTGGAGAGTGACTTTGCATGTCATTTTTAAGACGACTTTTAGTATAGTCAACATTCCACGTCTTGTGCTCTACAAATGCCTGTCGAAATAACCTTTCTATTCATGTCACTTTCTCAGTGTGGTTTGGAACGTGTATATCTATACATTTTCTAATGAACATACTTGGCAGCCTTTTTGCTTTTTTGAGCAACCTGATACTAGAAAGCAAGCTCGTTTGATGTTTAACCGAAAACAGCCTCTACAGCGCTTTTTGGCCAATAAACTGTTCTTTGTACAAATCTATTATGGGTGCTTTCATATTCAGCTTTCAGGGTGATGATGATGATGATGATGATATGATGGTGATCTATTGGCATCCCCTTTGAAACAGGGCGGTGACAGCCACCTAGCCGGCTTGATTCAATCAGGTATGCTATACATGTTTTTTCTTTGTAGTATTTTTATATATCTCCTTAACCTTTTGTTTTCTTCCTCCGGACTTATCTACCTTTTCCCGCTACCTGTGCCTGCAACGGATCCGGCCGTATCAATCTCTTCGCTATTTTTTAGAGCGCAGCTCTTGGCTCCAGTTCCTGCGGCGTGCGGCGTCGTCGTCCCTCGCCATCCTCGTAGCCGAGCGAAATAGCACAGCGAAGGATGAAAGAGCGAACGTGGAGCGCGTATGAAAGATGGCGATAGTGAAGCGAGCTCGAGGAGGAAAGGGGAGGAGGATAAGGCAAAAGCGTGAGAAGAGAAGCGTTGTGCCGCGCAATACGGGCCCTTTGGCGACGATGGCTACGAGATGGCGTCTGAGTAGCGCGCGTCGTCTGTTCACCGATGACGCCACCGATACCATATATGAAACAAAGCGCTGCATGAGCGGAGGTCTGTCTGCGGCGTGAGCGGAGATCTGAGTCGCGCCCATGCGTGACCCACGCGCTGCCTTTTGCGATCTCCCGATTAGCGAGGCAGTCGCGCCACACTTCGTTCCGTTGCAAGGTGCCGCACGAGATTGTCCGTGCCAGCCAATATATCGCGAAATGAAAACACATACCGCTACGCTCAAATTTCGTATTAGGGAGTATCGTAATCGCCAGTGAATTTTTTTTCAACCAATACTCTAAATGCATCTTGCTTGTCTCGGCTGCTGACCGGTTGATGCTTTCGTCCACTTTGAATCCAAGGGCTTTTGGAAGGTGTACGTTACTATGGATCTCACTTGGTGAATCCCTTCGAATGCCATTAAAATGTGCTGAGTGGTCTGCGCATTTTAGCTGCAGCATACACACCTTGTTGCAAACTTTTGCTCCAGTATGTTTTTGTCCTTATGCAGCCAGCTCCAGCCTCAAATAGCAAGGCACTGCCCTTCGTTCTGTACACATTTTCCCTTCTAATTTCTACCAATTCTTGTAAATTTCCATGCTCTTTTTTGTTTCCATTCGTTGCATCCAATTCACTATCTTTGTTTCACCCTTTCTTTCTGATGACCCCTGGTTGTCTATTTGCACTTTCACATATATACCCTGTACTTGGTTGCCAATTTTCTTGACTGGTTCCCTCATTCTGTGTCTATGGTTTTCACGTGCAGATACTTGTAATTTTGCAATGAAGAAGCTAACTTTGATCATATGATTTGGGCCAGCCGCCCAGGAGAAAGCTAGGTAACATGACAGCGCTGAGCAAAGACGACCGTGCTACTCAGCTCTGACCTGGAAGAATAACTGCGGGTCATCCTGGTCGCCGAAGACGCCGCCAGGGCACAAGGGCTCCTGGCCGACGAGTAGGCCCCACACCGCAAGGCCTCTTAAACCTTTGGACGCTTGTTTTTCCTTCTTCTCCTTGTGAAATTTAGCCACCATTAATTTTGATCCATGTTCCTGAGCCTTTCTTCAAAACTAACTTTGCTCTGCGGTTCGCTGACTTCAAATGAGGCCCAACCCATGTCACACTACACTGCCTCATTTGTGGTTTTACTGGGGGCTCCCAAAGTCAACCGTTCTATTGATCTTTGGTTAACTTCCAAACCCGACAAGATGTCCGCTTTGAAGCATAGAATGGCATTTGCGAACGCTAGCGCTGGAACCATTACTTTCCAGATTCGACGCACCACTTCATATATATTGTGGCCGCAAAGTGCTGTATGTTTCATCATTGCTGCATTCCACTTCCCTTTTATTTTCAGATTACCTTGGCGGGCGCATAAGTAAGTCTACCCTTCGTTTATGTATTCGTCGAGGTATATATATTACATGGCTAGGGGTATGACTTCTGTTGAATTGACGTCGCGTAATTACTCGTTATAATTATAATTATAATTCCCGTTATCTTTGTGCTGAACTTAAGGCCTAGATTTATCGCTGTGTTGCCACACATTCGGAGATGTCTGTAAATCTTTGTACTCCGGTTTCTCTCTCTCTCTCTCTCTCTCTCTCTCTCTATATATATATATATATATATATATATATATATATATATATATATATATATATATATATATATATATATATATATATATATATATATTCCTCAGCAGCTGCACAAGATCGACATATATGCCTTCGTTCTTGAGAATATCCCGTAACGATTCCCTGTCTACGTTGCCGTAAGCTCCTTTAGTATCTACATATGCTTATCCATAGAGGCCTATTCTGCGGTGTCTCAAACGTTTCCTTGGGTTAAGGAACGACAACACAGTAGTGCAGACGATCACAAGGGCATTCAGCTTTTTACACCAATCTAGCCAGCCGAATTATTACCATAGAACATGCCGATGGGGACGGGACAAATTGAGGAAGTCCGACTCACCGCGACCGGATAGCGAGCGATTAGGTTCGCTCCCACGCTGAACACCAACGCCTAATTGTTCGTGTCTACGGTCACGCGAACGGTGGCGCGTTCGAACGATCGTGTTCGTCCATACCGGTGCCCTGCTCCTAAGCCTTTCGCAAGGAGGTCCCGCAAACCGCCTGCGAGCGCGTGAGACGCCCACGCAGCTAGCCGACACCAAGCCAAAGAGGAACAGGCTACTTCCTTTTGCGCCCAAATAACCCCGCCGTTAGGTGGCGTTAGCAGCGCAACACTGACGGCAGCTGGAAATAAGGTCGCCTCCCTTGAAGCTACCACGAAGGCAAAGTACGGACGCAGGCGTCAAATTCCCTTTTCAAATCCGAATCACGCGGAAAAGGATGACAAAGGGAAGCAGGCAAAGTCGTCGTCAGTAGGAGAGTGAAAAGGTTATAACCGCCGCTGTCTCAAATCTGTAGGTGCTCAGATGCAATTGTGGAGCAGGTGAAGAGAGAGAGACAGAAGAAAGCAGAAAGGCAGGGAGGTTAACCAGATGGGAAGATCCGGTCTGATACCCTACGCTGGGGAAAGAGGGGATAGGGAGGTAAAGTGATAGCAAAGTGCCGACAAAGAAAGGAGCATAGACATACAATTACAGTCGATCACCGTCACCGCACAGCACTGTAGCACTTGCAGCACTATAAACATCTGTTCAGGCTACAGCCGCTTGTCCAATTCTGCTGTCCTTAAAAACTGCAACAGTACCCTCATCGCACTCCGCTGCGATGGCTTGTGATGTCGGCACTCTAAATAAATTCCTCAGTTAGAGGTCTTTGGTCAAAGCGCGCTATCGCGATTGCGAGCGATCGTCTCTGTAAATTGTAGCGAGGACAGTCACAGAGAATGTGCTGAACGGTCTCCTCGCTACCACAGTCATCAGACGAGGCGTCGTCGGCCCATACGATTCGGAATGGAGAAGGCTTAGTGAACGCCACCCCTAGCCATATTCGACAAAGCAGGATAGCTTCGCCACGGCAGAGTCCAGCTGGAATGCAAAGGCGTAGAAAGGAGTCTAGGTTGTGCAGCTAGCTGGTTGTTTTGAAAACTTCCTGCGTTCCAGAAGGAGAACGTGATTTCACGGGTGAGCATTCGAAGTTTTCTAGCGGCATCTGTCCTTGATAACTGTATCGGCTCCTCTTCGTCGCTTGAAGAGCCGACCGAGCAGCGTTATCCGCGTATTCGTTCTCTATGGCGCCGCAGTGACTTGGAAGCCACTGAAATGTCACGTGGTGCCCTTTCTCAGTCAAGGTATGGATTAGTTCTCTAATCTCGTATACCATTTTTTCGTGTGGTCCACGCCGCAGGGCTGATAGCAAAGACTGCAGTGCTGCCTTCGAGTCGCTGAATATTGACCATCGTCGAGGTTGTTCTTCGCTGACGAGACGAAGTGTCGCGCGAGGAGCTGCAAGCCCGAAGCCGTCGGTGTCGTTGGGTGACACGTGTTGAAACTGATGGCGATGCCTTTCGCTGAGAAAACCATGGCTCCATGGAACACTGGAGAGTTGCTGATCCACCATTATAAATATGTACGCGGTCGGCGTACCTCTCCTGCAAAAGGAGCAGAGTTGTTTAAATGCAGGTGATGACAGCTCAGATTTTTTCTGGATTCCTGGTACGGTGAGGTGCACTGCAAGTCGAGTCAAACACCATAGAGGAATCAATGGCTTAGTTACGGGGGTGAAGCGTGATGGAAGGCGGGTGTAATAATCCTAAATTGTTGTACAATATGATGCCTGCGGCCTTTCTGACGGTAGTGTTGCCAGATGATAGGAACGGGCACGGGCAAAGTGCCTAATATGCACTCTCAATACTTCCACCGCAATGTGTGTTTGTATGGGTTGGTCCCGGGCGATTGGAATAGTCTCCACTGCCGATGTGCATTTTGGCAAACCAAGACAAACCCTGAGAGCGTGAGCTTGAATAGCCTGTAGAGCACGATGATTTGTCTGGCAAGTGTTGGTCAGTAACGGCGAACTATATCTCAAGAAGCCCAGAAGAGCCCTGTACATTTCCAATATTACATGCACTGACATTCCCCAAGTCTTTCCACCCAGCAACTTGAAAAGCTGGGAGATCTCTGTCAGACGCTGTTTCAAGTAGGTCAAGTGCGGGCTCCACGAGAGATCTCTATCAATGATTATGCCAAGAAACCTGTGAGTATTATAAGAAATTATCTCGCCATTTATTGAGATGGCGTAGGGTATCATTGGTTTGCGAGTGAATGCCATCAGTGCACATTTGTGTGACGAGATTTCAAGACCTTGGTTGCGGAGGTATATAGCTGTCAGAGTAGCAGCTTTTTGAAGCCCTGCACGTATCTGAAGACGTGTCACACCTGAAGTCCATATACATATGTCGTCTGCATACATTGATATCGTGATCGCTGGTGGCAGATGTTCAACGAGACCAATGAGTGTGAGGTTGAATAGGGTGGGGCTTAGAACACTGCCTTGAATAACACCTCGCTAGGTGTAGTGTCGTGCGGTTTTACCATCGCCGGTACATACAAAGAATGATCTCATAAAAAGGTAATAAGAAATCTATTGAAAAACTCGACCACCTAGGCCAACCATCTCAAGAGCATCGAGGACAGCCTCGTCAGATACCTTATCGTATGCCCCCTTGACATTCAAGAACAAAGCTGCAGATAATCTTTTGCATGACTTTTGATGCTGGACATACGTAGCGAGATCGACAAGACTGTCTACTGATGAGTGACCTCGACACAAACCAACCATGCAATTTGGGAACCTGTTGTAGTGTTCCAGATACCACTCCAAGCGGGCAAGGTTCATCTTTTCCATTATCTCTCCCACACAGCTGGCCAGCGCTGTTTTGGGCGGTATGAGTTCAAGTGGAGACTTGCCTTGCTTCAGGAGAGGGACCAAGCGGCTTGTCTTCCATTCTTCGGGAACCATGCCATCTTGCCAGGATACGTTGTAGAGATCTAACAGTTCTCTCCGTGTGCCTTCACTCAGGTTGTTTAAGGCGCGGTAGGATATTCCATCTGATCCTGGGGATGAAGAATGCCTGTATAGAGCAAGAGCCGCTTCAAGTTACTCCATTGTGAAAGGAAGATCCATGCTGCAGTCACGCGAAACAGGGATGTCACTGGGGGCTGGAGATCCTGGACCGGTTGCTTGGCCAACGATCCTTGCACACGTCTTCTGCAACATCAGCATCCAGTCGCCTCTGGAAGAGCGCCAGCGCTTTGAATTGGAAGTGTTGTTCAGGGAGGGAACGCAGACCACGTATGGTTCTCGAGATGTTTGAAAGTGGCTTTAGGGGGTCTAGTGACTGGCAAAACATTGTCCAACGTAAGTATGCCAATCTATCCATGCGCCGTTCAATTTTCTTTTCTAGTTGTCTGGCTGTCCTAATGTCATCGATGGATTTCGTACGCCGATATCGCCGCCCCGCACCACGATGGAGTGTACGAAGCCGCTCCTACTCTATATCCAATTCCGTGTGCTTCGACGAAACCGTGACCGTGCGCGTGGCGTCTCGCATTGCAGACTTGTTTGTTTCCTCTAATCCAGAGGACAAGCCCTCTCGACAAGCATCTTCCATGGCAGAAATAAAATTATTCCAGTCAATTAATCGAATGGTGTTTCGCGGGACGGACCTGGACATCCCTTTGATGATAAGGTACGTGGGAATGTGATCACCCCAGTGTGTCTCGATATCGAAAACCCATTTAACACATCTTGTGAAAGAACGAGACGAAAGCTAGGCCAAGACAGCCGCCATAATTCACGCCTCGTATAAACGTTGGGCTGCGGTCATTCAGGAGTGAAGGGCCGTCGTCTTCTCAGAGTGGGTGAAGGATGACAAAAGAGTGGCGGTAGGGGCGTTTCAAGGGCGGCCATCGGGCTATGTCATGGAGCGAGCTGGAGAATAGCTCGCGGAGAATGCACAGGCATGCAACCTTGTAGTAGTAGCGGGCGGCCTAAATGACGTGCTAAAGCGGAAAGGGGCGAGACTGGCCCAGCGTTTGGCGTAGGGTGTAGACGAATTGCGCCAGATGTCCCCTCGCATGCAGATTCTGGTGTGCACGGCGCCGAAGGTACCTGTACGTGACACTAACGTACAAAGAACAGTTGTGGTGACTAATGAGGCGATTTGGAAAGTGAACCACGAAAAAGCTTTCGAGGTTATGCAAATCAACAGGGAAATGAGAAGGTATGGTGGTTTTCAAAGAGACGGAATACCCTTCCGTCACAGGCTTGGACGAGAATTGGGCTGGCGACTTGCTGGGCGTGTAATTGTTTTTTTGGGAGCCCACGGGTACTCAGGTGGGCAGGGTAAGTAGTAAACAAGAAGGCGCCCTGGGGAACCTTAGAGTAGCATCACCGGAAACAACAATAACAACAACAACAACGAAAAAAACCCCCCCCAAAAAACGGGACAAGTTCTTGCTGTGCAATAGGTTACATAAACACACAAGGCGGCAAAAATGATTAGAGATTGAGGCGCAGTTAAATATAGATCAAATAGGTGTGTTAGCACTTACACAGACACACCTTAGAGACTTCACCAATGATTGAGAATTATGTTCGGGAACGGTGCAACAGAACACAATTGGAAAGA
This sequence comes from Dermacentor albipictus, assembly GCF_038994185.2. Taxonomy (NCBI): domain Eukaryota; kingdom Metazoa; phylum Arthropoda; class Arachnida; order Ixodida; family Ixodidae; genus Dermacentor; species Dermacentor albipictus. The sequence continues at coordinate 143,499,694 of NC_091821.1, read as the reverse complement.
AAGGGAGGGGGAGTCGGAATGCTCATACATCACGGAGCCAAACGGCAAAGAATAAATTTAAAGTGTCAAGAGCATCTTTGGTTATCCGGCACAGTCGGTGGAAAGAAAGCTTGGCTGAGAGTGACGTATTTATGGACGGGAAAATTGTGAAGAGAAGAATGAAGGGGTGCTATAACGTAAACCTATTCCAAATTTTTCTATTGCAATTCTGTAATCAGCCCTCCCCAATTGGTCAAAAAAATTTCGGGCTACCCTCACTTCACCTGTCTGTCACAGGACGTCATGAACACCGCGAAAACGCCTTATTTCACATGGTATGTGCACAATCATTGTACGTGATAATACCAAATGAAAGAAAAATTATTTCTGATACGACGCCTGTTTCGCCATTAGCCCTCTGCTATTGCTCAAGCGTTTTCGGGCTGCGCTCACTTCTCCTGTCTGTCACACGACGTGATAAAACCGCGTAAACTCACCGCGTCAAAGTGACGTGTACGCGTTAAAGGCACATTAATATGCCGAACAAAACTGACTGTTTTTTTCTGAATAGCCGGGTGGTGGCCCGTTCGTGCTCGCGGCAGCTCCGACTGCCGGGGACATAGATTTATTTGCCTATAACGTTTTGCATGGCAGTATAACGTTATCGAGCCTTTTCGGCACATATACGTCATTGCTCTGCAAGCTTTTCCTTGCTGACGATTAGTTCAGGCGGTAATCTTAACCTTCTGTTGCACGCTGCAGCAATTTTGGACCAGCCACCGCAAGCTAAGTAAGGGAAAGCGGACCAATCGCAGATGCCGGCACCACCCTCTTCAAGATCCGGTTATCGTTTTTCAGTGCGCTTGCTCGGCGCCAACGAAACCCTCTCTACTTGAGAGTGCTCCTCGCCTCTTATCACCCAATTACATAAGACAAGTCCCTTATTGTAGCCAATGTTATTCGTTTTTAAAGCAAACAAAAGTGACCTCCTATAAACGAGGACCACGTTTGCTTTGGCTTTTCAGACAACGCGGTGGGTTGCCGCCCGATGCTTACGTCGGTAGTTACGTAAGTTTGCCGTCAGGAGATTGGAATAAAAGCAGATTGGAATAGTTTTACGTTTTAGGGCCCAGAAGTTAGTGGAATGCAGAAGTGCATTTATTAAGAATTTCGGAAATAATGCTGAAATCATGCTGTTGAGTAACATGAATGGCCACATGCAGGATCTAGACGGTTATACCGACTGACTGGGGTGTCTCTATGCAACGTAACCGCGTTATCGTGTCTATGGGGCCTAAATGTGATGGCCAGATCACACAGGAAGGCGGAAATAGGCAGTGAACGATCGATTACTGTCTGATGACAAAAGCAAATTATTAGTTGAGAGAAATGGTCATTGACGAAGAAGGGTATAGCAGCATAGGTAGTGAGCATAAATGCATCATTTCGAAGATTAGATATGTAGTAGGGAAAGAGAGTAAGGAACTAAGAATGCCCACTCCAAATTTGAACGCTGAACAAATAAATGTAGTCACAGCAGTCGAGAAAGAACTTGACAAATGTCCAAGCACGAGGTCGGAATATAGTGAGCTTCTAAGTGTAATGGCGAGAGAAATGAGGAAATAGAACCAACAAGCTAGTTGGAAAGGAAAAAAGGAAACCGTGAAGGTGATGGAACAGGGACATACGAGAAGCGATCGATGAATGGCAGAAAGCATCACGAGGGCATAGGCAGGCCAAAAATGCACAGTTGCCGCAGCATGAAATAGACAGGAAAAGGGAAATATACCGGGAGAAAAGACCTAGGGTTCAAATACTGGCTCAAGCAAAGATTAAACGTGGAAGTGAACGCTGGTTGTCAGACATACGTGAGAAAAAGAAGGGCGCACCTGGAATATTGTGGAACCACATAAAATTACTAGGCAGGAAGTCAACAACCATACAACAACATATCCTAGACTGAGATGGAAATAAACTGGAAGGGGATGCGGGCATTAAATTACATCCGAAAAATAACAGCCGAATCTTTTCAAGGCAATGACGAGGTTGTACTTGAAGAAAAAGAAGAGAGCATGAAAGAGAACCAGATGGAAAAAGAGCTGGTGCTGACAAATTTCAACTGGATGAAAGCCGAAGAGAAAATTCCTAAGCGCACAGCCACAGGGCTAGACGAGGTTCCCGTCAGGCTGATTAATGAGCTACGACGAAAAAAGTAAGGAAGGTCTGTTGTAAGCAGCAGAAAAATGCTTACAATGTAGGCGAATACTAGACAGTTGGTGAAAAAGTAGAATGAAATTAATTTATAAAGGTAAAGGGGAGAAAGATAGAATTCCGTCGTATAGAACGTTGACCAATACCTCTATAATATGCAAGTTGGCAATTCAGGCGTTCAAATTTAAAATTGTAAACATGGGCAGAAAAAATGGCATATTGTAAGAACTTCAGAATGGCTTCAGAATCGGTAGGCGTTCGGATGATGACTTATAGGTTGTCACTCAGTGTATAGAAATATCCAGAGAAGAAAGGAGACCGTTACATGTGCCTTCTTTAGACATAACTGGAACATATGTGACAACGTAGACAATAACATTTTGTGGGATTTTCTGGAAGGCGAAAGTACAGGTGACAACTGTATACAGCTTCTGAGGGAGATTTACCGAGAAAACACCGTTTGCATTGAATGGGAAGGGATGAGGAGCGACGTCAAAGTCGATATCACCAAAGGATAGAGATAGGGGTGCCCTCTATGCCCGCTGCTGTTTATGATGTGCATGACAAGGATGGAAAGGGTGCTATAGGGAAGCAATACCAGGAGCCGTATAACGTAAAACTATTCCAATGTGTTTTTATTACAATCTCCTGACGTCAAATTTGTGCAACCGCCGAGGTAAGCATCGGGCGGTCACCTGCAGGGTTGTCTGAACAGACCAATCAAACGCTCTCCTCGTTCTTAGGAGGTCACGTTTGTTTGCTTAAAAAACGGATAACATTGCTTACACTGAGCAGCTTGTCTTATCTGACTGGCTGACAAGAGGCCAGGAGCACGCTCAAGTTGAGAAGGATTCGATGGGGCTGAGCCACAACACTGAAAATCGATAATCGGATGAAGAGGGTGGTGCCGGCGTGTGCGATTGGCCAGCTTTCCATTACTTATCTAGCGGTGGCTGGTCGAAAATTGCGGCGGCACGTAACGGAAGCTTAAGAATGATGCGAAAACGGATCTTCAGCAAAGAATAGTTGGAGGAACGAGGCCGTAAACGTGCCGAAAGTGCTCGAAAACATTACACGGCCACGCAAAAAGATTTATTATATGCAAATAAACCAATGCTCTCCGGCAAGTGCGAGTAGCCAGTGCCTGAGCGATCGGCGGCAGCCATCTTTTATTCCTGTCGGAATGTGGCAGCCTGCGGCTATTCAGGAAAAAATTCAGTTTTGTTCGGCATAGTAATGCATTTTTAACGCCTACACCTCACTTTATGGTGGTGAGTTTTTGCGGTTTTGAGACGTCGCGTGACAGGCAGGTGAAGTGGGTACAGCCCGAAAAGTTTTGACCAATAGCCGAGGGCTAATGGCGAAAAGTCGTCGGATAAGAAAAAAGCTAGTTTTCTTTTATTCGGTCAAATCATGCATAATCAGTGTGCAGACATCATATCAGATGGGGAGCTATCGCGGTTTTCGTGACGTCGTGTGACAAACAGGTGAAGTAGGGGTGGTCCCAAAATGTTTTCGACCAATCGCGGAGGGCTGATTGCAGAATTGAAACAGAACAGTTTGGGATAGTTTTACGTTATAGCGCCCCTGTATGTCATGCGACATCACAAAACCGCACAAACTCCCCGCATCAAAGTCAAGTATACGCGTAAAAGATGCATTAATATGCTAAATAAAACCGATTTTTTTTCCTGAATAGAAAGGAATAGAGGATGGCTACCCGCCGATCGTTCAGGCAATCGCTACTCACACCTGCCGGTGAGCATGGATTTATTTTCGTATAATAAAGCTACTTGCGTGGCAGTAAAGCGTTATCAAGCCCTTTGGGCATGTATACGACGTCGCTCTGCCAACTCTTCCTTGCTGAGGATCCGTTTTAGCGGCATTCTAAACCTTCCGTTGCACGCCGTTGCGTAACCACGAAATCGTGGCTCATTCGCAAAGCTATGCTGACAGAGTTGAATTATATGTGTATTTCGCTCACAATTTCACTTATTTAGCGCCACATAATTGAATATATTGTTTGAACCCCATAATTTAACTTCTTTTTATTATAAAATCCCTCCCCCCAAAAAAGGATATGCATCCCATCATTGGCACTTAGTGAGATCCGAGGAACTGATAAAGATTTCAGACGAGTACGCATTTGGGTTGGTTGGTTCATGATTACTAGCAGAAAACAGCGCTAAACGACAGGACGAAGAGAGGGAATTGCGGTACTGCGGTCTGTGTCCCTCTCTATCCTGTCGTTTAGTGCTGTTTTCTGCTGATAACGCTTGTCAGCGGTACTAGGCGTATTCTCGCGCTCAAAGCCACAGACTAGTTGCCTCCATCATAGAAATTTTTATTACTTAACAGACGCCGCTGTGCGCTTAGCGGCGTTACACTATGATGATAATGCTGGAGCTCTCGATTAAAGGCTGCATTGGGGGGAAGCTATAGCGCCAAAGCACATGTGCGCTGTCAGTGTGGATATTGCCTTATATGCGGTGACTATACAAGTGACGAGTTGCTTCAGGCGTGCGATGCCCCTTATTACGCTTGGAGTTGCAGCATAGTTTGCACGAGCACTTTATCATCGTCCATTTTAGCTTCGCTCGGCGTGTTCCTTGCCTGATGGCTGGTGTAAATACAAGCATGAATGTGTGTGAGCAACTAGAAAAGGTGTTCTTTCTGCTTTAGTAGCTGCAGTAGAGCGATAGCACGACCCACATCGAGCTCGTTCGGTATATAGTTCTGGTTTTGCTGAATCAGGAAATAACATTTTTTTTTCTGTGAAGGGACAGCCCTCGTGGAAGTACAATGAGATACGTGAACAAACTGTTTTCCTCTTGCCTATATTCTCTTTTATAGATGCGCATATAGGCAATTCAGGAGCGTGCGGGAGCAGGATGGAGTACATATATACTGATTCTGCTATGCGCTGGTCACATGTCTTGTACTGGTAATGTGATAATGAACAAACTTGTTGTCATCATTAAAATAAAGCTCTAGGTGGTGCACGTACTATGGTGTTCTAACAGTTCATAACGTTCTCTGAAAATTTTGAAGGTAGTAGTAGTGATTTTTAAGGCTTGTAGAGCGCTTACGTCGTCCTGTCTACGGTCACGCAGCTACCGAGGAAAACTGTACTTGACGATTTCAAACCATCACATGAAGCCAAAGCCTTTATGTGGGTTTTGTAATTGTTTTTTTTCACATTTATTTATTTCACTTTGTTATAAGGCTGTTAATATTGGACACCTTCTGCCTATTACTAGCGGAATTACTATTACTACGGCGCGTAAGCCGTAATTCAGTTGTTATATTAATATATTATATTATACATTATATTTTTGCATGCATTCGCCCGTCAGTACTGTATGCGCTGAATGTATGAACGCGATGTTTTTTTATTGGGGAGGGGGGGAAGCATTTTTTATCTGCTTCTCATGGTACTCATAAAGTGTAAAAATGGGCTAGTTGGCATTTGGACATCATGATCGCTCAAAAAAAATCAAGGGAAGTGCTGTTGCTGGTGGAAGCAAATAAGGGCATAGACAGCGCCTAATGAACATTCTCTATGTTTCTGCGCGCTACCCAAGATAACGCACGTAATTTCACGCAACGCTTCTTTGGCCGGCCAGAGGAGCACAACTGTCTAGGCATAGCGAACTTCAGGCATAAGGCAAACAAGTAGCATTCTTTTATTTTCGTTGAACCAAACGCACACTTTGTACAGAGGGTAGTGGAAATATTAAATACCAAATCGCAGACCCGATGACGCACACGAGTTCCGGGACCTGTATAACTTTCGCGTGCCTGCGGGGTTAGTGCAACGCTGAGCGCTCGCACATTTGCCACAAAACACACAGAGGCGCACGCACAGCTCAAGGACGGCCGCAGCGTACGGTTTAATAGAATCAACATGGCTTTCAGCATGCAACACGACGGCACGTTGGCACTGCGAGCAACGACCGCTTGCAGACAAGAAGGAGCGTCGAATCGACGTAGCGCGGGAAAGTATAGAAGGCGCCAGTCACAAATGAGCGTATGTACACAAAACTCGCTGAAACTAGACCTCAAAGCGCAGCGAAGCAATGCCGAATTTCCTGGGCATGCTATATTATATCGCGGTGTTTGCAATCTCGGGGAGATTGAAGCCGAAAATAACGTGCATTTTCAATTTCCAGGGGGCTAATCCGGCCGAAAACGTCAGTTTTCTAGGCTGCAAGCCGCAGGCGCGACGCGCTAGTAGAGCGGAACAATACTTATACGGAGCAGGCGGCGTGCGGTCGAGTAATTGCAGGAAGCGGTCGTTGGAAGCAAAATCAGAATAATCTAGTTGTACGTGCTGCTAAAATGAGGGCAATGCTTTCTTGTTGATTTGTAAGCTGTTCGCCAATGGTGCTCAAACTAAGAGCAATTTAGTCGCGCTAAGGGATTAAGTCTGCCGAAAACGCGTGTCAGAACTGTGCAAGCCGAGAGCAGCGGTATCAGAAGCAGCACGGATCTAGAAAGACAGGCACCAAATCTGCGCTGAACCGTCATGCTTCGCGGGAAAGAGTTAGGTATTTGGTTACTTCCAGCCAGCGTACAGGCAACAGCATAAAAAAAAAAACACATACAAATATAAGCGAAAACAGCAGGGAATTGTCTGTACAGTTATTTATATTGCACTAGGGAAGTTTACAAACAGTAGTTAACACAACGCGGATAGTTATTTGTACACTTATGCACAATGAACATGAAAAGTTTACAAAGAGAACAGCACAATGCGGGGAGTTGTCTGTACACTTATACACAATGAACGTCGACGTTGCTAAAGCCGGTGATTTCGTCATTAGGAGGGGGACGTCGCTGCCGGCTCAACAAAGTTTTCTCTTTTTAAGCAAACCGCCGAGGCTTAACAATTGAATTGACCATTCAAGTCTCACGGCCTCTTCTTCATGGACCGCGCTGTGTTCTCACTGTAAAGCCAAGCGACTGTGTGAACAATTGGCCGTAGTGTCGCATAGATTGCTCAAATGCCTGACATTACATCAAGTGAAAAGAAAAGAAAAGGGCTGCCACTGCAATACATTTCTTTTACTGCTATTTTGTAAAAAAAATTGAGAAAGATTGTGTTGATAGAACATTAGAAAAGTTAAACAGGCATGCGTCGCACCATGTCTGTCACCACACTATTTAAACAAAGACATAACAAAATAGCAGAAGCTGACGCGAAGTAATTTTACGTTCGCTTTTCTCTTGAAAAAAAAAATCAAATAAAAAAAGATAAAGAGGCTGCCTTGAAGAAGTAACTTTTCTCAGGAATTTCCTTTTCCTATTCCCCCCTTACCTTACACCCAGTGTGGGGTAGGAAATCAGATGCTCGTCTGGTTCACCTCCCGCCTTTCCTTTCCTAGCGTTTTCTCTCTTTGCGAGCAGGCTATGTACGGATCCATTCCGGGTCATAATTTTTGTAGAAACCCATGGCCGTAGCTTTCCAGCATCATTATATTTTTCCCAGAATACTTATCAAACGGTGAATATTGCAAGTAATTCGAAGTTTCGGAGCCCGTTCATTGGAAGCTTGCTTGCGCCGGCAGGAATCATCAAGGCGCTTCTCAACGTACCAGAGTGTCCGATTAGGACCGGTTACATCTCCCTGGACCGGATGTTATTACCTATACTGAGTGTTGCTTTATTGCATACAATCCGTTCACGACGAATGCCGCGACAATTAATTTTTAGGATGACGACACTATGGCGGGTATCGTTGTTCTTTTAGCATCATCAATGCAAATAAATAAAAAAAAACTAAAGGAAGGAAAAGGTGACCTTGCGCATTTACGGCTCTTGGCAATATTGAACGAATGCAAGTGCCTAAATACTCAGGAAGAAGCAAAAAAAAAAAAGAGGCCCGACATGTTGGACAGGAGCACTGAAGCTTCGCCGGGGGGGGGGGGGGGCACGTTGGTCGTCGCCATGCGCTCTCCCTGCTTGCCTGCATGCGTTGCCTCTGGAGGTTGCATTTTGTTCACTCAAGGCGCTTGGGCTTTTGTCGAAACTGTGAACGCTTTCTGAAACAGTAACAGTAAGACAACAGTAATGGCGTCAGATTTCATAGCGCTGCTTCTCTCAAAGTACGTATCATCCGCAACGACTACTAATGCGACTGTGATCCTCTTTAGATAACTCGCCGTTTCATTGAAACTAACAGCCGTATACGCGAATAAACATTGATCTATTCAGTAATAACAAATAAGTTGCCTGACGCCATTCGCTCAGTTTTCTCAATTCGGCAGGTAATGCGGAAATTATCATTTTGGAAGTCATGTGACGTAAAGGCTAACATCACATGAAGCAATACTCAATTGAAAACGTTGCATTCTTTCAGTTACCCGCTTTTGCATTCCGGCACCCGAAATAAAACGCGGGTAAAAATTACAGTGAACGCGACAGTGCCCGCTCGAACGGGTTGCTGTCATAGTTGTAGCTACACGTAATTTTGTGCGCAGTGGCAGCAGCCAGTGACCATTATTTTTGAGCGCGCAGTTACAATGCCGCGATCCATATGAACATTGCGTATTGTTCCCGGAGCAATCACTGAATAATATAATTTAACGTAGGTAACATATTACAGTCACACATTCAGCAGTTGTGCGACCGAGTGTTCATTCCTGGGCCTGCAAATCTCAATGGTCTAGAGCTTCTTGTAATAATTTACGAATAAATTGGTAGTTATCATCATAATTGTCATAAAGTGACTGCAGCGGCATGATGCTTTTGCCTTTCTGCAGAGCGCTTTATTATTTCTAGAGCTTGGTCTTGGTCACTTGCATTTGAGCGATAACTAATCTCACAAGGTCCTAACACTTACCATCCAAAACACAGTTATGCGTAACATTGGTGATGGTATGTATTGTACAACCTCCCGTGGAGTGAGTGCCCTATACAAAAATTTTGAAAGTACCTAACAAAGAAAACAAAACAAGTAGTTTTTTTTTTTCTACTGGGAGACTTCATGCCCCATTTAGAATGGCAATTAGTACACTGAAGGACACTTACGAGATTACAACTTACGTTATTATAGATTACTTACTTACAGATTACTTGCAAGACATGCATAGAAGTCACCCGTGCAACAATAAGTGCACGATCTTCGTGCTGTGTTTCTTTCCGGAGAGAATGGAGGTCTGATCCATATACCGCTTCTAACAGCGTTCGGTGAGCAGAAACAAACCGGCGTTATGCAGAAAACGGGAGCCGAGGGTACTCGCGATACACATAGAAGTTCTGGACCTCTAAACAAGGGTCCGTGGAAGTTCGCTAAGTAGTTTTAAGTATTTCGAAGGAAAATAGGCGAAGGCGACTAAAATTATGTGGTTCATATACCCCAGTTGTTTCTTTTACAATGTGCACACAATTCGACAGAATCAGAAAGGCCGTAACTCATGTGGTCGCACTTGATAAAAGGCAGTTTACAAGGCAATCGAGGCAATCGAGGCGCTCTAAGGCATGGGACACTCAGAAGACTCCTCTATCATTGCCGAGACGGTTGGTACTCGATCACAGGAATCTGGGGATGAATACACATCGCCTTTTATTCGTAAATGCTCTTTGCCAGTGGACCGCCGCCTTTGATGATAATACGTCCATACATCACGATTCTCTGGCACGTCCTTTTACAAACAGTTCTAGCGTAAGAACATTTTTTGTGAGTACAAGCCCCGATCGCACGGCTCTGTAATTACAGGTCCGATCACGCGTCCAGTGGCGTGCAAGCTTTCGACATGGCATGCACATAGTTTGATCGTTATATTGTTCAAACGTGGGTATAAGACCAATAGGAGGGAGTTGTTGTAATAGACGCGGTGATGCGATGCCTTACTATCGAGCTCCCTTTTGTTTTAAATGTATGCTGAATGCCAGCGCGGAACTCGGGCTCTGTTACTTCTGTTACGCGCGCTACACAATGGCCTTGACTGCCAGTCAGACTGCCGTGACTGGCCATGACTTACTCGTCGTGGCTTCCGGGTGATCAGTGGTCTAGCCGTGGTATCCGCCGTAACCGCCGTAACCGCCGTGACCGCCGTAACCACCATGGCCGTAGCCAGAGATGCCGTACGCGGGCACGTGCTTTCCGTTGGCCGAGTGGTAGGGCGCGGCGGCCGGCAGGCTCGTCTTGGTGCCGGGCTCGTTTGTCTTGACCATCGCACGGAAGCCCCACTTGTCGGCCACATAGTGCACGTGCCTGTGGCGGCCGTCGATGTTGCCCAGGTAGTAGGAGCCCACCACTGGTCCGTGCTTGGAGCCAGTCTCGTGACGGCCGTGGATACTGCCGTAGCCGTCCACAATGTCGTAACCGAACGAGTATTCGCCGTAGTCCTAGCAAGGGACAAAAGAGTCACGTAAATTACATGAATAAAAGTTTGGCTAGACCAATTTCTTTCGCCATATTTGAAGCCAGCAACAGCGTCCCTGCCTTGGTACTTGCTCAAAGTCGTTCAAACAGCCCTACTTAAAGGCGATCTGTGCAGGGATAATGCAACGATTTCATTCCAACGCTATTCATTTCCGCGCTCCGTCAGCGGTCCTAGCGGCGCTCCACTTTCATTGTCATCGGGATTGGTCGGTCGTGAACGGCGGATGGGCATAACAGGAATACAATCGAGAGAAAGGAATCGTTGCATTATGCCGGCCCTGTATGACTTATGCGACTCCACTAATTATGGTAGAATGCGCGTAATCGCCACACCACTCGACAAATGAGAGCTGGACAATCATTTTGTCATCAAAAAAAGGCGCTCGTACTGAGGTACTGTCAGGTAACCTTCTGATTCGTCGCCATCAATAGCATTGCAAACTTAGACTACAATAAGTGTCACGCCGTCAGTACTATCGTATTCTTAGCAAGTAGCTTGGAAAACCTGCTCTCGTCTAGCATTCCTTTAGCCGAATCAAAATATGTGAGGAAAGTAAAGTTACACGAACGCTTCATGAACCTTTCGTCATTCATTAATGACAAAACGTTTGTGAAGCGTTCGTGTAACTTTACTTTCCTCCCTCACATATTTTGATCTATTAGTTCTCGTAATACAAATCAAATGAAATAAAATCAATATAAGCACTGAATTACACCGTATATTCAGTTTTGTATAGAAAGGATGTTAAAAGCTCTGCTAGTGAAATTTTCTTGCTTTCCTATTATTAGGCAACTAGGAGTGACCGCCGCCACCTCAAAAGCCAACGCCGTAGGTAACGAATAATAATAATAATAATAATAATAATAATAATAATAATAATAATAATAATAATAATAATAATAATAATAATAATAATAATAATAATAATAGCAATAAAGGAAACAGCACCAGAGGAAGTTGTCAGAGTCATATCTATGCATTCAATACAGCACTAAATACGCATTCTGTGATCTGAAATTCGCTACAAAACGTATTACGTAACGGTCACAAAGCAAGAAGCTTAGGCCACCTTGGTTTCCTCTCCACTGCTTCCACAACTACTCCCTGGCTTTCACTGCACGCGCTAGGCGTGAGAAAAACAACAACAACAACAACAACAAAGAAATGACGAAACTTACGTTCTGCTTCCTGTACGTGTTGCTGTGACCTCCTTGATGCCCGTGGTAACCAGCATTTGCCAGGGCCAGGAGTGCAAAAAAGACAGCAGCCTGCAGAGAAGAGAAGGAATGTTAACGTTTGCTGGAACGATCTCATGCCACAAGAACTGAATTTATTACTTGTGCAACGAAAATTACGAAGCTGCAAGGCATCAACGCATGTGTGCGCGTTAGAATTTATGAGATAGCCCGTATCGGGGCGCATATTAGGCGAATTTTCACAATTCCATCAGGACGAGCTAATAGGAGGAAGTGCTCGAAGGAAGAAGGCGGCATGAAGCGCTTGTCAAGTGCATTTCGTGACAAATACGAACGTCGAAAAAATGTGGGCCCATTATTTACAAAAAAAAAAAAAACGTCTGGTGTCAAATTCACAAAGCTTCTCGTTCGTAGGTGCTCTTTTCCATTGACTGTCGACTTCGATAATAGTATGTTCAGCATCAGGATTTTCTGGAATTTTCTCTCACGGACAAGTCTAGTGTAGAAGGTTTTTGTGAATGCAGGCTCTCTTTCATAAGTGCTTTCCACGACTGACAATGGGCCTGGCGACAGCGTCGTTATTCGCGCCTATCATTATCTTGAGTATCAGGCGCCCGAACGCCAGCCAATCAGGTAATCATCTGACATAAAAAAATTGCTATGAAAAGCTCAGTTTTGTTTTCGTTCGTATTGGTTCGCAAGGCAACACACAAAGCAAAATCTAATACACGAATACAGAAAACAAATGATTTAGACTCGACAGCGTTCCTTGGGCAATCAAATATATCTAGCAGTGACAGTGGATGCCCACTTCATAGAGATTTTCTATCTCCTTTTTATTTTCGTTGATTCATACCGCAATTCTCTAAGTCTTAGGGCTTGTACAAGGATTGATTCGCGTCTTTTTTATGATGTATATTCTCGCTGTTTCGTTCCGTCTCGAGAGCTGCTTTCTCAAACAAGCTTACAAAGGTTAGTCCCAAGCACCATTTCAGACGACATTTTCTTGACTTCGCTGCCGCGCTGTCGCGGCAAGCCAGGCTCATCCGCTAGCAGGACGGGAGGAGCAGCGGAAAATAATTATTGGCAGGCAGTTTTCCGAAGCGTTAAATTATCAGGCTGCTTGGATCAACAACCTAATAATTTTTCACCAGGTTCACAGAGCATCCGTTCAGCGGGCGTCGAAGACTCGGGGGAGCATACACGCAGTCTACGGGCAAGCGAAAAAAAAAAGAAAGATAAAAACAAAAGCGATGTCGCCAACTCGGCAGAATTCCCGCGTCGCCATATCCACGGGGCCGTACAGAGGTGCGCGAACACGGACTGCGCGGCGACAGCGAACCGATGCCCGCGCCGGCACCGGTTGACTGTTGGCCGCGCAGCGTGGAGCAACAGGCGGCGCGCGCCCTTGAGGCGCCACCGCTCACTACTCACGGGTGCGAGCGTCATCGTGGTCGTCGTTGCGTCTCCGGCGGTGCGCACTGATCGAGCGAAGGGAGCGCGCGTCGGCGGTACACTGCTTGGTGGGGAGTGACCCTACCGCAGCGGGCCGCTTTATACGGCCATTTCCGGGCGGTGCTGCACCCACCTACTTTCTCCGCGGAACGGGCCAATCCGGCAGCGCAGAAAAGAAAGTATCTAGGCTAGCGGAGGTTATTAAAAGGGAGTCCCCTTGTAATCCGCCGGCCTTTGTTGCGCCGCATTAAACTCTTTCTTCAAACGGTTCTCACCGTTGCGCCTCGCTTTCCCACACGGCTGTTCCTTTTCGCCTCAGCTCGAGTGCGCCTCCTCGCAGACTGGCCGGAGATGAGGTGCGCATTACCTGTTTTACGCAGAACTGGGGAAAAGAGAGAGAGAGAGTAAAAAGTAATAATAATGCAACGCCGGGCCGACGCGCTCCGTTGTTCCGCTTCCGACGGTAAACATGCATTCCGACGACACGCATTCATGTCAATCGCTAAGCGGTGGCCGTTTTGCCGCCGCTATCAACAAAGCAAGGCGCCACTAGACGGCTCTCCACGGGCCGCTGGCAGAGGAGGAAACATGGAACGAACGTCGTTGTGGTCACCGATTTACTTGTGCAGGGAAGATAGCTATAGCTCAGTGTGCTCTGTAACGATAGCGATTGCGCACGTAATTAGTCACGCACGCACGCGCGCACACACACACACACACACACACACACACACACACACACACACACACACACACACACACACACACACACACACACACACACACACACACACACACACACACACACACGCACACACACACGCACGCACGCACGCACACAGACACCCACACACGATGTCGCCAACTCGGCACAATTCCCGCGTCGCCATATCCGCGGGGCCGTACAGAGGTGCGCGAACACGGACTGCAAACACGGACTTTATATATATATATATATATATATATATATATATATATATATATATATATATATATATATATATATATATATGAAGCGGTCTGCGCTGGACGCATGAAAGAAGACGAAGGAAGGTGCTAGGGGAGAAGTGAAGAGGAAGAAGTTGGAATAAAATGGCGGACGATACCCGTCTCACTTAGATGATGTCATTTCTGTTGCCGTTCTAGTTAGGAACGCTACATTTTGGCGCAGCCGACAGTTTTCGAAGACCAGCGATGCGGGTGACGTTTTTCGTCGACCAGGCGTCATCAGAGTCTGTTGTGTTCACCCGATACCAAGTGCACGGTGAGCCAGCGACGGACCTTCCTCTTGAAGTTAGTTCTACCGCGCTGATCAACGTGGTACTGCAACAAGCTGCAATCAGCCGCCAAGCCCTCGTGCAAACAGGATCGGTGACAGTGAATCTACAACTGCAGACACTGAGCGAACTCGTTCTGGAACCCATACGACGTGGCACCCTCAAAGAGGAAACGCCTGCCGGGAAGGTGAGCCTCGACTTGAGTGTTATGGAACTGCAAAGGAACATTATACAACAGATCGAAATAATGAGAACTTTCGTCCAAGCGCTTAGTCGAGAGCAGTCAGCACGAAGTATTGTTGAACCAGATGTTTTTGAAGGAAAATCGCAAAATGCACACTACTGGCTGTGTTTTTTCGAGTACGCCTGTGACAAGAATCTGTGGCACTCCGACGACACAAAGATTTTGCATATGCGCCGCTATTTGGGCGGTATAGCCAGAAAATGGTATGACGTGCAACTCATGGATTATGGAACAACATGTTGGGAACTGTGGAAAAGCAACTTTTTAGGGGCTTTCGAAGGCAACGCAGTAGAAAGATGGGATGCGGCACTGCGGTTCAGTTATACAGGTGGCTCTCTGCTTGAGTACTGTCTTGAGAAGCGTCGCCTGTTGTATTCTGCAGAACCGAAGCTGTCGTCTTCTGCTGTTGTAGCTCTGATAACGCAAGGGTTGTGTATCGAGATCCGTTGTCATGTCCAGCTCAAAGGTCCAAGAACGTTTGATGACCTTCTGAACTTTCTACAGACCTCAGTGCCAAGAATTACATCGAGAAGACAGCCAGATGGTAGAACAGAGCAACTTGATTCCAATCTAGAGTCGTTGCCGTCAACTGAATGTGAACACAGCTTCATAAACAAATCTCTGGGAAGCGTAAATCATGACTGTGAGGATGGTAAAGAACCAATTACCGCAGTTCACGGCAACCTACTTCCACATAATCTGTCTACCGTGCATCACAAGCCCCAGAAAAAGAGCTTCAGTGAGACAGTATATTTGGTGTCGTCAAGCTTATTGTACGCCCCCATTAAGGTAGATGGCATTGAAGTGAAGGCTCTCGTTGACAGTGGAGCTTCGGTATCTATTATCAACAAGACTCGAGTGGATGCCAGTCGTCTGCACGCTGGTAGAACATTGCGTGTCCAAGCCTACGATGGGTCAGTGACCATGCATAGCGAATGGGTAACCCTGGCTATAGAATTTCAAGGAAATGCTATTACCAGTGACGTATTGGCCATTCCCAATGTCACCTACGATTTTCTTTTGTCCCGTCCAGACATGAAAAAACTTAAGATGAACCTCTATTGGGATGACAAGGTAATGGCCGAAGACACGATAAGAACAGAAGACCCTGGTGAAGAACCTAGTGTATCAAGGCTAATTTTTCACCACGAAGACATCAAGACTAAGTACCCAGAGCTTATATGCATAGGAAGCTACCCTCCAGCAATGAAATCCCATGTCGTTCCTTTCGAGCTCGCAGATAAAACAGTGGTTCGTAGAACCCCCTATAATATGTCCAGAGATAAAAAGGTGTGGCTGAAAAAGGAGTTGCAAGAAATGTTAGACGCAGGTATCATCCGGCCTTCTGTATCCCCATTTGCTTCTCCTATCACTATTGCACCTAAAGAAGACGGGACATTCCGCCTCTGCACAGACTACCGGGCTCTCAATCGTCAAACTGAATTGATACCTTATCCAATGCCGAGAATCGACGACATCATTGACGAAACCGGTGGTTGCCATTGGTTTTCACGAATAGATCTCTGCAAGGGCTTTTGGCAGATTCCACTAAGTGAAGAAACGAAGAAGTACACCGCGTTCATAACCCCATTTGACTTGTTTGAGTACAACCGCCTACCATTTGGTTGGAAAAACTCCCCTGCGTGGTTTCAGAAGATTATGACGGACATTCTGAAACCTTACCTGGGCACATTTTGCAATGTGTACATCGACGACATCATCATCTACTCAAAGACAAAGGACGAACACCGTAGTCATCTTTCAAAAGTTCTTCATGCCCTCAGTCTTGCCCAACTCAAAGTCAACTTCAAGAAAAGTGCGTTCTTTCAAGATACCGTAGTATTTCTTGGCAGGGTGTTTGATGTACAGACTAAAAGCACCAAGCAAGAATCGGTAGAGAGAATCTCCAAGCTGGTAAAGCCTTATGATGTGCACTCCCTGCGCGTTTTTCTTGGCCTTGCAGGACACTTCCGGGCGTTTATCAAAGACTACGCACTGAGAACAAGGTGCCTCACACGTTTAACTCAGAAAGACGTGCCTTTTCATTGGGACGAGAAGTGCGAAGCTGTCTATCGTGAGCTTGTAAAACTAATATCGTCGGACCCCATCTTGCGAATACCGGATTTTTCCTTGCCTTTCGTGCTGAACACGGACGCATCACATTATGCTACCGGTGCAGTTCTATACCAGAAACCATCCAAACAAGCTGATCAAACCAAACACTACGTCGTGGGGTACTACAGCTATACCCTGAAACCCGCCGAAATCAATTACTGTACCACAGAAAAGGAAGCTCTGGCCGTCTTAAAAGCTGTGCAGTACTTTCGTACTTACCTGGAAGGTGCCAAATTCATACTTTTCACGGACCATCAAGCATTGACTCAACTTCTGAGCATGGCCCAGCCAAGAGGCCGCATTGCTAGATGGGTGAACTATCTGCAACAATTTGATTTCGTAATTTCGCACCGTCCTGGCCCACTCCTCACTGACGCTGACGCACTATCAAGGTTACTTGTACAGGAATCAAGCAATAATCCAGATACAATCAATCATATTAAGCTATGGGAAGGTACAGAAGAGCTCCAGTTTATCAATGGAAGGTATCACGTACCACCAACTATGATTCCAAGGATTCTTCATCTATACCACGACACCCCTGAATCGGGTGGACATGATGGCTTCTGGCGCACTTATAAGAAATTGCTCATGAGATTCACATGGCCGGGCATGAAAAACGACATCAGCCATTACATCCGCACATGCCACCTCTGCCAGGTGAACAAAGTTAAATTCAAGCAATCGACAGACGTTATGACAAACCCTGAATATTCAAGCATCCCGTTCGAAGTAATTCATTTGGACTTCGCGGAACTCAAAAAGAAGGGGGAAGGAGTCAAGCGAACGCAAGCTTTCTTGCTCTCCATAGATGAGTGCACAGGGACGATTGCGGCTAAAGCTGGCAAAGAAGACGCAAACAGCGTAATAGACCTCCTCAAAGCTGAGTGTTTTAAACACACAAAGACGCTCGTCTGCGACAACGGGCCGGCTTTTCGGAGTGCCAAATTATCAAAGTGGGCCCAGGAGCACGGCATCATGATAAAGTATTCTTCTCCATACCACCCGGCAGCAAACGGCCTAGCGGAACGTGCCATACGAGACATCAAACAGTATCTGAAGATGTATCCAGACTTTGCCGGTGGCTGGAAGTGCTGTCTCGAGGCCGCTGTGAAGCATCACAACAGATCATACACCACGAGTTTAGGCTGCAGCCCTCATTTTGTAACTTCAGGTACAGCGCCCATACTTCCTGCAGATCGTGAGCTAGGTCTCCTAGAGAACCTCGAACTTGCGGAAGTAAGGAAAACTGTCAAAGAACAGGAGATCTACAAGCGCCGCATGAAGCGAAACTTTGATAAAAGGCACAGTAGCGAGATACCGGACATACAGCCTGGAGACTATGTCCTTGTAAGGAAAGGAGCTGTGCCCTCAAATTCAAAATATTGCGGACCATTTCAAGTTATTAAGACTGCATGCCAGCATGGAATATTGAAGAATGTCTGGTACGCCGGAGCCTCGGGCCAAACGGAGTGCGCCGCTATTGGAAACGTATTCAAGTATTACCCCAGGAGGTGTAATTAAAAGAAATCCGGAAGAGTGAAGCGGTCTGCGCTGGACGCATGAAAGAAGACGAAGGAAGGTGCTAGGGGAGAAGTGAAGAGGAAGAAGTTGGAATAAAATGGCGGACGACACCCGTCTCACTTAGATGATGTCATTTCTGTTGCCGTTCTAGTTAGGAACGCTACAATATATATAGGGTGTTTCTTCAAAGTTCAGCACGCAGGACCCGATGTAAGTAACATATGCAGGAAAGAGACGATGAACCTTTTGGAAGACGTATTTACTTAACGTTTTCGGCTGGTGGACCATAGTGCAATCTGACGACGAAGGCTGATCAATCAGCGGAAAACGTTAATGCGCCTTCCAAAAGAGAGCCTCCAGAGGCGGGCAGCGCGTTTGGGTGCGAAAAAGACAAAATGAAGTGAACGCACCGTCAACGCTACACTCAATCGCCTCGTTGCCAGCGCAATGGCAGCGTTCTGCATGCCTGCCTCTGCTGGCTTGAGCGTTGTGAGCATGCGCACTATTACCGTGCTCTGAGCTTCGTCGACCCATAAAGCGGCGAAGGCACTTTTGTGCTTCTTGCGGACGACGGGCTTGTGTGATCGTCTGTGACTATTAGTGCAATTACTATTAGCCCACACGCGTCAGCGAACTCACCGTTAACTTCCTTTCTTCCTTCCCTCCTTTCTCTCCCTGTAATCTTTTGTTTTCCTTTTCCCATTGCCACGGTGTAGGGTAGCCAACATGATGCTATTCTGGTTAACCTCCCTGCCTTCTGCTTTTCTCTTTCCTTTCTTCTATGTGTATGCTCTGGCCTGAGCAGTAAACGTCAAGCCAACGTTATCTAATATTTAACTCGGCGCTGACTGATGCCGACGGTTTCTCGTCGGTCTCATCTCGTGCGCCCTCCAAGTTCGATGCCTGCAGCGTCACTGGCTGCGCTCATCACGTGGGAGACGCCTGGCAGCTGCCGCGGCACCCTCCCTTCTGCCCTGCAGGCGTTGCCTAGTCGCACCCGCGTATATTGTTAGAACACCGTCCATGGAGTTGAAGCGCAACACCAAAAATTGATATCGATGTCAATGCGTCGCTGCTTAGGTGAAACTGCCAAATATGTTATCCAACTCAAAGTAGCGCTACCAGAAAGCTTGCGCAATGTTGTACGCACATGCAGCGCTTCAAGTGCACCGGGGATTAGGAAGCATGGCAACATAATATTATAATTTAAGAAAGGAGGCGTTAAAAATGCAACAGTTATAGAATCATTAAGTTGCTTTCAGTATTGGCAGAATATTCACTAAGGTGATTTCCAACAGAATCAGGCCAACTTCAACAAGTGAGGAGACAAGGCAGCCTTTAGAAACAGATATTCTAGAACATCTGTGATCGATGTCATTAATTACATACCCGATAAATCTGGAAAATATAACCGACCACTCTATATAATCTTCCCAGGTTACGAAAATTTGTTCGATTTAACAGAGATAGAATAAATTATGAAGACGTTGTGTAGCCAACGAGAAGAGGAATGTTGCGTGAAAATCTTACATTATTTTAGATAATCTTAAAGCCTCGGTACTTCTTCCCAAGAAAAGTGAGAAAATATTGATTGGGCAGTTTGTCAGGTCTGAAGACACGCTATCTCAATCTTCACAGCTTGCTTGCAGGGAGTATTCAAGCTCCTACATTGGGGAGCATCACGCCTAAAGATTAACGGGAAATGTCTCCCCAACGTGCACATTACATTGTACAGTAAATAAACGTTGGAGATGACTTACAAGAAATGCTCGCGGGCCTGAACCGCCAAACTCTAAGGGTAAATTTGAGGATTAATATGCAAGGGAACAAGGTCATGTTCAATCTTCTGGAAAAAAAGCAGGAACTCGAACATGTGAAGGGTGTGTATGATCCTTAATACATCGACTCGAAGTTACTTACTTGGGATGGAAAAAATAAATAAAAAATAAGCAGTGTATTAAGCGAGTGATACGATATGGGATAAATAACAAATAAACATGCGAAACAGCATCGTCCAAAGAGAGATAAAAATTAAAATGATAGTCACAACGTCCTTTAAAAGATAAAAAAGGCATTAATATGGCAGAGCAGGTGCAAGGAAATTACACAAAATTGAGAATAGAAGATTAGATTGTTTATTATCAGAGAAAGAAATAGTGTTACGCTGATCATGTAGATTGCATTGCAAATAATGGGGGTCTATAGGAATAACTATTGTGATGCCGAGGGATTATAATGATCGACGGGCTTTGACTATCCAGAGCCATGGGCTATGAGAGACGACATAGTGGGACCATCGGATTATTTTATCAACTTGGGTTCTTTGACGTGCACCGAGAGCTAAGGATTGGGAAATGCAGTCGAAAGTTAAATACAATTGAATTGTTGGTCCGGTGAGATTAGGAAATTTGCAAGCATAGGATGGATATGGCTGAGGGGCAACATAAATAGGCTGATGATGATAAATGAAACTGCGCTTCTTGACGCGAGGTGAGCATAGGTGGATGAAATTTCGATGCTTTTGTCCGTATACAACACTGCAGTGGTGCAGCTTGCTCATTGATCTAACCACTGTATACGTAAATTTATCATGCGGTAATGAAGGCGGGCATGATGCTTACCTATCAGACATAGTTGGAATCGGTTGGCGCAGGACAGGGGCAATAGGAGATCGCAAGGAGAGGCCTTCGTCCTGCAGTAGACATAAAATAGGCTGATGATGATGATGATTGGAATGCACAGGCCAAGAATATGTAACACCACATGACACGTACGTAAAAATAACAAATCAAATTATCAACAACGAGTGACAGTAGGGCGCACCAAAGGCACTGCAAGTTATAAAGACACTACCGGCTACCGGGCCTTAGAGCGAAAGAAATGAACGAAAATTTAAAGAACGGGAATGGGTCGCAGCGCGCCCACGAAGCGCTCGCCGGTATTCACCGCCAGCTGCCCAGGAGATCAACTTTGAATAAACACAGGAGTGCTTGTCATGAGTTTGTTGGTCATGACATGTGAGAGAAGTAAATAATTGATTTGATTTTCTTTTACGATAGCTTTTCGTCTTAAAGGCCGAGCAATGTAACGAGGAGCATCATCTGGTGGTCAAAGTAAGGAGTGTCACGGAAAAGATAGGCGTTCGACGCTTCCTTCACAACTACAAATTGGAACTAGGAGAAAACATCTCTGGGGCTGTTAAGCGCCTTAACGACGGGGACAAGCAAGTGGATGCACACAAGCGCTAACTTCGATAAATGCATTATTAAAAAAAAAACAGGTGTGCATATTTACACGCATGTACATCACATTAGTGCGGAATCAAAGATGCCATGGCCGCACTGTATCACATTTAAAAGAGATAGTTATTTTCTTGACAAAGCAAGTGAAGAGATTGGCACATGCTGGTCATTTAAGCTGAATAGTTCTTGCTACTTCAGTAATCAGCCTAGTGAGTTCATCTCTGCGTCTCAGCGTATCGACACGACACTAGGCTGACAGTGCGCGCATGACATTTTTGCTTCCGCATGAGTCTGATGTGCACGCGTATATGTGCACCTGTTTCTAATAATACCTTTGTTGAAGCCAGCGCTTGTGTCTGTCCACTTGCTCCTCTCCGCTATCAGCGCGCTCAAACAATCCTAAGTGTGTCCTGCCAACAAGGCCGAAACGTCAACACTCGTCAAGGATGAGCAGTTTAAAAAAACAATAACAAAAAAAGAAAAAGAAACGACACGCCCGGTGAACCGAATCGCTGTTTAACTTGCTCCGCAACCATCGAAGTTAGAAAGCTCGGCAATTAAGTTTTGCAGGTTGACGGATTCAAATGCCGTCCCTTCCGATAAGTGCAGAAAGCATCACCGCAAAAAGTTTGTCGAGTGTGTCCACCGGGTGGTTTACAACCTCCCACTTTCATGTGGGAAGCAATATATCGGACAAACTGGGCGTTACCTCAATGATCGGCTCCGCGAACACAGCAACAATGTAAAAATGTCTCCGGTGGTTTCTTGGTGATTCATTGTCGTGATCATGGATGCAAACCTCTTGAGGGCCAAGGCACGATTGTTTCCCGTGGCAGCGCGCAGCTTATCCGTGAGATATCTAAAGCGCAGATGATCGCGAAATTGGGTGATAAGTGTGTTAGCTTCCCTTCTCTGGCTCTCACAGAAAAAGAACTAAGTTTCTTGCAGGCGGCATCACATGACTCGTAACTATGTTACATGAATGCGCAGTTTATTTTCATGTAAGCGCATGCGCAGTCTACATTGCTTCAAACGTATGAAATCGATTCAGTGGTACAATAAATTAAAGGTTTGCGCTTGGTGTGCTGTCTTCTCTTACGTCCGTGTCGTTTTTTGTTGCGCAATATCATTTGAGTAAGTGCTTCTTGCCCTTCTTCAGTATTGTGTGCCAAAGAACTCATCTCCAGCATCACGACAACAAACCTCCTTACCCCACTCCTTGAACGAGTTGCGAAGAACTTCCTTTCAGGGCTGGGACTTTTTTACATCCCCGAATAATTAAGGGTAACATTCGCCTCTACGTAGCCTATGGTAAGGATTTATATTGAGCAGCCGCACATAACCTGTTCGCCCGTAAACATTGGCTGTGAACCTTTTTACATCACCGAATAATTAAGGTTAACATTCGCCTCTACGTTGCCCAAGGTAAGGATTTTATGTTGAGCAGCCGCGCATCATCTGCTCGCCCGTAAACATTGGCTGTGAACCTTTTTACATCACCGAATAATTAAGGTTAACATTTGCCTCTACGTTGCCCAAGGTAAGGATTTTATGTTGAGCAGCCGCGCATCATCTGCTCGCCCGTAAACATTGGCTGTAGACAATAACGCATATGAATGAACAGCGAGATCAACGGTATACGTACGAACAGCCTGAACCCAAGTCGATGCCATCTAAACGAGCTCTCTGTATTTAAGGACTTAGGGATTATGCATACGAACACGTACAGAACATTGGAGTACAAGCATGTGCATTCATTTTCCTGAAAAAAAAAAGCCGTTATTGTGTGGGGCAGGAAAACGAAGGAAAACGCTTTAGTAATTACAGGGAGGCCAACGTTATGGGGGTGCCTCTTAGGCCGCGTTCAGTCCGTGAAGAGCTATTGTGTGCTGCGCAGTCACCGTGTCTGCAAGGAAATGCCCCCTTGTCCGCACGTTGAGCAGTGTGCTATTGTATAAAAATTTACAATACGTTAATTCGGCCCATTACACGGGCGCTCGAACTAACCCCTACTGCATCTAACACCGAGAAACGGCTAGTTAGACGAACCGTAATAACAGTGTCATTTAAACGAAAATTCAATGACCGAACCAATGGGCGTTTTTCTGCCTCGTCTCACGCTAACGGCTCGTAAGAAACGCACGTTTAGTGGTGTTGGCGTCTACGGACACGAGCAGCTGAATGCGCAACAATATCATTGTTCTATATACGAGAGAAATCTGCGCTTGTTTTGAGTAACTTTGCATGTCCGCCGTTTGCGCAACCGTAATAATTCCTATGCTCACTGTGGGCTACTATGACCTTGCTAAATTTGCAGGTTCCTGACGAGGCGGTCAGTTCTACTTTTTTTATTTATTTCGAGCGGGTATGTCCATTTCCTTGTCACGCATACAGTGCCATGATGGCGTCTTGAGTCAGTGGCGGCAGTCGCTTTCATGGTTAAATTTATGACAAGGGATTGTAGGGTAAGGGAGGGGTGAAATTGGCAAAAATATCAAGTCGGTGTTGACTTTTGTTTTTATTGAAAATGGTAAAAGAAAGGCAATAAGATCCTTCTTTGAGCCCCTGCCTTTTTAGCCAGAAAAAATCAGGACATCGTAGTGAGCAGAACTATATAATAAAATTTACATTTGAAAAATACAAAAATGACTCGTTTTATGCCAACCCCTAGGACAAAATTAGTCAGATAAGACAACCTGTGCGAAAATAACATAGGTCCCTACTTGCACGCAAAATACTTGTTGTACACTCCGTGAACCCTTGCACAGGATTGGTGCACTGAATCCACACAGAGCTCGGTATTACCTTGCTCCATAACTTCTTGCAAACTAATCATCGACAGTATCTATTGGCGCGAGTGTCGTGCTTGGTAGAATTTCTTTTTTTTTTTGTACGGGTTCAGGCAATGAATATACGCTTTCCCCTTCGCTTTCTGGAGCCTTTCTCTTCAATTTCTGCTTTCTTAAAGAAAAAAATGGCTGGGGAGGGGAGGGCAGAACTGGGCGGCTTCTGGGCAGATCAGCCAGACTTTGACAAAACCAACTTTGCCTTGCGCTTAAGGCCAAACAAGGGACCTCTGCATGTTCAAAATGTGGTCTACGAGCTCTCTTTCCTGTATGCCTGAAAACACGTGTTGTTTAGATCCAAGCGTTTTCTTATAAAGCGTTTAGAATCTGCACTCGTATAGTCTTCGCGCACGCCTCCTCAGAGGACCTCTCGGCATACCGAAAACTTTGTACGCCACACTAATGCAGGGGCTCCGCTCTCGAACGAATTCGAGCGCTTTCTTGGTGTCATTTTCGACCAACGAAGGCCTGGATGTCTTCCACCTGTACGTGCGGACCATCCTAGACGAGAGGAGAGTAACTTTATAGCATGGCAAGTTAGAATGAGCTGCACAAAAATTATTTTAGGTCTCTATGGGAACCTCTTGATGCGTTTTGCCCCTCTCTTAAAATCATACTCAGATAGTTTTGTCCCTGTTGAAATTAAAACACCGCTATCATATTTTACCTAAGCCTAGTTAGTAAAGTGTGAAAATAAAACGAAAACTTGTGATGCCGCTTCAGAGTACCAAGACAGCAGTGTGCACCTTAAAAAAAGAAAAAAAAAAGACAACTGAGCTGAGTAGCCTTTCAGCCTGCTTGAGTTAATCAGGTATGATATACATGGTTTTACTTCTAGCATTTTTGTATAAATCTCCATCATTTTTCCCTTCGTCGAAACTTCTCTGTCTACCTTGCACCCGCTACCTATGGCTGTAACGTATCCGGTAGTATCAATCGCTTTCCTGCTTTTTTTCCCACCCATACTCTAAAGCTTTCCTGTTTATCTCGACTGTTGACCGGTTGATGCTTCCGCACACTTGAAATCCAAGCGCTTCTGGAAGGTGTACGTTACCTATGGGTCTCGCTGGGTGAATCCCTTCGCATTCCAGTAGGAAGTGATCAGTGGTCTCCAGATTTTTGCTGCAGCAGACACATGCCCCATCTTGTGAATATTTGCTGCGATATGTTTTTTTTGTCCTCAGGGAAACAGCTCGAGCCTCAAATTGCAATGCACTGCCCGTTATGTTATCATACACATTTTCTCTTGTAATTTTTTTCTTCCCATTCTTGTAAATCTCCATGGTCTTTATTGTTTCCATTCGTTACAACCGATTCACTGTCTCTGTTTCTCTCACTTTTTTTTACCACCCCTGGTTGTCTATTTACACTTTAAATTACCCTATACTTGGTTGCTAAATTTCTAGACCTCTTCTATCTGTGTCCACGCTTTTCAGGTACAGGTACTTGTGCAAGGAAGGTGACCTTATAGTGAAATCTTTCGGCAAAGTATGAAACCACTCTGCTTTTCCAACTTAAAGATTTTGCATGGCAAACTCAAAATGGCGCGTTTAGCCCCGTGACTCATTTTAGCCCGCCTTACCCTACTAGCAAGTCATAAAGCTTTTAATTCTAGACGAAAATTGATTCATGGGGTTAAACATCCCAAAGCAACGCATGTGCTGTGAGAGGCGCCGTGCATATAATGAGAGGGGTTACAAATAATTTTGAACCATCTAAGGTTCTGTAACGTGCGGTTTTGCATTATGACCTATCGTAAGAGGAGATTTTGTTGTGGGCGCACTGATAACAAATTTTGTCAACTTGCTTCAAGAAAATTCATTTTTAAGTCATGATTGTTTAGCTGGGAAGCTAAATTGGGCACCATGCCCGCGGATGACATGTTTTGTCTGAGGTCACACACAACCCCGTCATGAATTGTTTCATCAGAGAATCATAATGCACGGGAACGCGATTAAGCTGACGCGAAGCACTGCCAACGAGAACAAACAATGGTAAAATCCTTGTTGCACAAAAGAAAATCATTTCGGCATATTGGAAACACTAAATCACTATAGGTATATACGACTACGAAGGCACTTGAAGAATTCAGTATTATCAACGTTCATCACATTTATCCGTTTTGCTTAGTATAAAAACTGTATTTTTCCACTAATGAAGTCTTGCATTATATTGCAGTCTTGTGTTTAGAACGTCCTAATGTTGCAGCACATAAAACCACCAATGTCTAGTTTGTACCGTTATTGCGAATGTCTTGTAAGCGTCACAGCTTGGCGTGCAACGTTCCTGTCACAGTGAGCACATACGCAAACATAGCAGTCAGCGATGAAAAGCCACTATGGCCGGTATCTTTTTATCTTTCGTGCTTTAGGCAATTGTTCTATACCGAGTGTATCACGAAATGCGCTTGAAATTCCTTAATAAACAGGAAAGATGTTCAAATGATCCCCTATGTTCAAATAGATCCCCTTCTACCACAGAGGCGTAAATTAGAAAATGACTCGCTGTACTAATTAGACAAGTAATTATACAAATAATGCAAATTAGACTAATGAACTTTTTAACAATAAGAGCCATGCGACTGATCTTAATGGAAGACTTGAAGTGCGCCTTCATGTGGCCAATTTCACACAGAAAAGTGAAACTGAAGATCCGAAAAGCAGAACTGTCACGCCCTTAGTAGATGTTCATGAGGGACATGGGACTGTTTGCGTCTCACCATCAGGCAAGCATGAAGCGAGCGAGATCGCGTCTTGGGGACACTTGCTTCACGTTCGCCCACCAGTGAGGCGTAAGCAGTGACGTCACTCATGGACATCTACTAAGGACGTGACAGTTTCTCTTTTCTGTGTGAAATTGGCCGGAATTCATTACGCTGTAAAAATTAACAGCGTCAAGTTTTTGCATTCCTGAAAGCAATCATGAGCTTTTCGGATGGCGAGCTTCAAGTCTTTCATGCACTGGAACCAGTCGCATGGCTATCTTGGTTAAGATGTTAATTAGACAATTTTGCATAATTGCTAGTCTAATTACTGCAGCGAGTCATCTCTCACATGTATGCCTCTGTGGTAGAAGCAATCCAGAGGGAATAACTTAAACATCTTACATTTTTTAAAGTAACTTCAAGCGCATTTCGTGATACATCCGGTATATTGCAGAATCAGACTGAGTGTACCATTCGAATCAAGTTATTGTATACTAACCTGTGAGCTTCATTTTATTGTCATATTTTAGTAGAATTGCAGGATGTCTTGAATGTATCATAATGTTTCGTTTGATGTATGATAATTAGTTCGATTTTATCTTGCCACCTGTCACGGGTTGTATTGAGCATGTGCGCTCTGTACTGCGACTGTTATTGAACGGCCTAGTGGGTCCTGTCATGCTGCTTCCGCGTCTTTTCGCCCAACTGACTCTCGAGCATATTGTTTGGTGATTAAGCACGGTGAGATCCTGAAAATTATTTTTGCGGGGTCTTCCACGTCCCCATGAAGACTGAATACACACACACACAAGAAAAATTTGTGTATCGTGCTTTTGGTGCACATTGAAGCACCACAGGCGTCAATGTTAACCTGAAGCTTTCAGCTGAAGAGGAAGCTTTAGCTCGGGCCCAACTCCGACGCGTCCTATTCAAGTACATGTAAAACGCAACAACGCTTTTCTGAGAAAACCCGTGGACCGATTTTGATGAAATTTGTTGCATTTGAGAGAGAAAGTTAAATTCTAGTGACATTTGGGAGCGGAATTTTGATTTTTGAATTTTGATTTCATGAAAATAATTTTCAAGAATTCGAAAGTTTGAAAAAAGTAGACGCGCGAAGTTTATAAATTATTAGCTCTGCATAAAAAATAGATATCGTGGTTCTGTAAACGGCATCCATTAGATCTCTCAAAGCGGACAAATTCTATATCTCAACTTGTATCTTACGTGAATTTGTTACGTTGTGTACAAGGGTTCTGCAAAAGCTGTATTTCCATATTACTGAATTTTTTTAGATTTATATGTAACATATGAATTTTGTCCGCTTTAGACGTACAATCAGATGCAATTCACAGAATTGTGATATCATTTTTGGTTGCTGAGTTAGAGTTGTAAACTTGATCGTTTCGTTTTCTGAAAATTTTCGACTTTGCCAATATTTAATAAAAAAATGGACGATCTAAATAAAAAATTGGAACCCAAAAGTTACTAGATTTTCAGTTTTTTTTAATGCAACAAACCTCGTCAAATTCGGTGCAGTGGTTGTTAAGAAAAACGAATTCTCCTTTTACATGTATTTAGATAGGAGCACCCGAGCTAAAGCTTCCTCTTAATGTGCCTACGCCTCCTGTAGGCCACTGAACGGCATCGGGAAGAGAAATAAATATTTTACAAAAGACATTAAAGAAAAAATAAGTTGAACTGTATTAGTAACTTACCTTGCTAGTGTGCTGTCACATGGCAATATCGTTTTCAGTCCATTTATAGGCAAGCGCGTTGCACTGCTAATTAAGTCTCATATCTCTCCCCCTTTTGCATCATTCCACCACCATGTCCAAGTGTATGGTGAAGAACCGTACGTACTAGGTCTTGTTGACCTTCCGGCCCTTACCGTTGTTTTCAATGTCTTTCTCACTCGTTCTTATACAAGTATGAGGAACTCAAAATGATAAAAGACACTTCTTGGGCTTCACTACTACCTGTGCTCCCAAGTTTACTATGCGAAAGAAAATTAGGTTTCTACAAATGACCCTTCTTAAACTTAAAATTTATAGGGCTTTGCAGTTTACGAACAAATTAGCAGGCAAGACATGTAACCCAATGTGCACAATCACACATCGGCTGTTGTTGTCGTTGGTGAATCATTGATTATTGAGAGTGTGGACGGAATGGTCGGTAATGAGCCGCATGCACCGTGCTCATTTCTGCCCACAGCATTGCAAAAACGAGTAAAATGACAAAGTAAGATACTATAAAACCTTAAGTATTACAATGGTCGGAAGGCAAGTAGGAAAGCTTCACCCGTGGATACCCAATTAAACCCTATACGGGGCTACATATGTAAAAGAGAAATGAGAAAGATTAGAGCAGCTGTACGCCTGTCCATTGCCTTCCTCTGAGAAACCGAATTGATGAACGTTTGGCGAAACGCCCGTACTAATAGCGAAAGAGATGCTCAGGCAGAATAGTTGGCGGCCAAGCATGCCAGGGTGAATCCGCCTGCTGCTACACCACCGCTACGAAATGAGAGCACAAGGGAGAACCAAGTGGCCTTTTTTTCGCGCAAGGATGCAAAGAGCTCTTGCACGAAGCTCCTTGTGCGAGGCACGTGCTGGCCTCACGTGCAGAACGAACCTGACAGGAAGTGGTGCCTGCGCTCGAAATTCTGGAAAACAAAAACGCGAATGATTGAATTGCCGTTGCTCATTGTCCCCTTATTTCCTGGCATTCGTTTGCGCCAAACTTTGCTGCCTGACCTGGTAAAGATGCTCGAGCGTCAGTGGATGCCATGAGCGCTAAAGAACGATATCTGTGGAGTACCGTTCTGATGAATTCATGCGGCATTGTCTTACACCGCAACGGCGGCGGCGCCGAGCTCTCTTAAAAGCGGCTGATTATGCTCCGAAACTAAATGCTCACACTCGCTCACGCGTGGCTGTATGATCCATCGATGCACTTACACATTGCCAGAGTTGCACACAATTTTTCTGCGTGCAGGAGAAGATATTTGGTTCTCTTTCTATTTCAAGAAACGGACACACCGAAGAGAAAGAAAAGAAAACGGGAAGTAAGACTGCTCCTGCAGGCATGACACGCGCGCGCCCGGTGAAATGAGTCAGCGCCCGTGTGATGCTCTGACGCGTTTTTTTTTGGTCTCGCACTGTCGTTTGAATACTGCAGTCTTGAATGGTAATCGGGAAAATAGTGTGCAAGTATTTCTCATTGTGCAAAGATACGCGGAAGCAAAAGCATCAAAAACAAAACAGAAAGTGGGAAAGAGCAGTTATACAAAGCGAGAAAAATGCATGATGACTGCGCGTAGGGGGGGGGGGGGGGGGGAAGAAGGAAGGGGGTGCGCTGCTGACGAGTAATGTCGGCTCTTGCTTTTTGACAGCGCGCTTGCTGCCACTCTCAGCGGTGAACAATCTCCGTCACTGGCCAGCGCGAGCGTACACGTCACTCATAAATGGCATATCAAACAGAATTTCAATGGCGCGCTATACGACCGAAGAGATTATGGCGCATAAGTCGGGCGCTGCGTGTCTTGAATACGGAACGAAGTTCCGCCAGGAGAAAAAAAAAATGAATAACGCACATTGTGTTGGCGTGGCGGCATTTTGCGCTGCGGAGGTGGCGGGGAGTTTTCCAACGAGAGGACCGCGCTCGCTTGACTGACTGCTGTGTCCGCGGGCGGACGCGGTGGCTCTCTCTTGTTTCTTTTCCGCTCGAGCAGGCGCCAGAGCGGGCCGCCTTGCAGAACGGTCGCTGCCGCCGCGGAGGAGCCGAGCGTGTTGCCTGTGATAGCATATCCGCGCGCCGTTCGATCGGCGCAATTGGATGGAGCCCTTCGCTGTTTGCGCTTAACGCGACTGCCGCGTATTTTCTCGCCCGCGTTTTTCTCTTCATCTGCCATGCGCGCGCGCGCGAGCGTTCGTTCGTGTCGGCGGCCTCCACGCATTGTATCCCGTTGGCCGGCGGCGTTATTCCGGGCGCTATCATTTCGTGCGCGCAACTTTCTCGGTGCGCCCCCTCCCCTACTGCTCGCACTCACGTGCCCGGCTGTCCGGACGGCGGTAGCGGCGCCGAGCGTCCGAGCCCGTTACGCTTTGTGGAGCGCGGGCATTTCGCGGCCTTTTGTGCGTATTTGTGTGCTGGCCGTACGTTTGGTGCCTTTCATTTCTTTCCACTCCGAGCAGGTAGGAGGCACCATATCCCTCATGTTGCTGTGTTTGTTCCGCCCGGCGGCCAGTTGGTCCCCATCGCGAGCCCCACTTATCCTCTGGGCGGGGTCGCGGCGGCAGTTGCTCAACTTGCGATGAAAGGTGCGCTCGCTCCGTCGCCGTCCGTTGTTTTCGCCGTCTTCCTCGATCTTGGCCCGCGAGATTGATGCCACCGGGCGCAAAGCTGCCCTGATATGCGCTCCGGCAAACGAAAAACACATTTGTGGAAGGGAAGGTCGTGTTTGCCGTCACTTGTAGTTGCTTTAATGTTCTTGAGCTGCACACGACACGAAACGCATATCGTTGTAGCTTCCCAAAAGCCGTGCTGCAGCCTTCCGTCATATCTTTGGCATTTTTGTCTTCTTGCTCCCGGCGGCCATCTGCGCCTGCTTAACATTTCCGCATGGAGTTTGTGAGCTTGCTCAGATGCCTGCAGATAGTCTTGAGCGCGAAAAAAGAAAAATACTCGTTACGGGCAGACTTCTTTATGGTTTTTTATAACGACGTTAAACAGTGCGTCGTCTGCGTGTGTGGTATTCAATTATCTTATTTAGTGCTTCTGAAATGTTTTCCCTGAGGCTGCCCAACCGTATATCATTTGTTAAACGTGGGCTCTGGGGGTTGTACTTGCTCATCTCGCTGTTTTGCTTCTCTTTGAATCAAATGAAAGCGCTAATCATTCAAACTGCGTGTTGCCTGCGTGATCAACTACGGCGGTGAAGTGACGCGGGCCTACACGTCATTCCTGTCGCCAAGAACGCTCTGACGCAGTTCACCAGAGCGTCTCAAGCGCCCTTTTGGAAATTAATGTCTAAAGACGGAGCAGAACAAAGCATACTTAATGTCAATTTGTCATTATCCAGAAAGCGCCATAAGTGGCATTACAACGGGGGAGCGTATAACACATTGAATAAATTGTATACATACATCGGTCGCATGCTTCATATTGTTTCCGTCGCAATCTGTCGTAGCACTTCGTCGTGGAGAAGTGCGGTTTCAAGGAGAATCGTTTTCTTCGAATTCGCAAACCAACTACCAATAAATATTTTGTTGTTGCCATTCTGAAGTCAAAACAGAAACACAGATTTTCTTGAAGAAAATAAAATTCTCAAAACGTGCACTTATATGGAGCAAGTTTTATGCCCGTGCTCTTAAACTTAGTGATTGACCGTTCCACGAGAAAAAAGGATTTTGCTCGGTCCTGTGTTTACTTGGGAGGAATATAACAGCACGATGGAGGGAAAAGTGGGACGCTGTTCAACTCCTTTATAACTGCACTGCATGCTTTTGTGCTAGTTTAAACGCATAGTATTCACTATATAATTGGATATTCCCTTTTGTATATTTATATAAATATAAGCACAATTACGAGACTTTAGTACGACAAGCACCGAGTAACAACTCCCGAAACTGAGATGGAGAGTGACTTGATTCTCCCTGACAATTGGGAAGCTGTAGAGCATGCAGGCAAGGAACTTCCAGGGGCCCTATGTGAAGAATAAAGCGAGGTTACTTTCTGTACGATTGCGCTTGTACCTTTTTGCAGGAAGATATATATATATATATTATTTAAATACATGCAAGGATAAAATAACTCATGGCATGCATATAGCTTTGAAGGTGATGAAATGAAGACGAGAAACTTGAACATTCTTCTTTCCTGCCCACCCGGACGTATGCGCAGTATGGCAAGGTTATTATACAGTCTATCCCCACTATCATGCACTAAGATTTAAAAAAAAAACATGCAAATGGCACGTAGCTGAACAAAGCCAAGGAAATGTTCTTTGCCGTCGCTTGGAGATACTCAGATTATTTTTCGTGTTCCACTTAATCACATGATTAGTCTTAACTAAGTGATGAACTTCTCAAATTTTATAATTCGATTAAAAGCCTCTGTGAGAAAATTGTACAGCAACTTGAAAAACTCCCGGTGCAGCTTTCTGTTGCTGAATACAGGCTACGTAGAAGTGCTTTTCCGAGCGCGAAAGGAGCCCGCGAATATTCGCAAAATTGCCGCGCGACTGGCCGCTCGAGGCACTTTGCGTGCATTTGCGGTCTTCTTTAGATCTCGGAAAAACATTTTTGTGTAGCACGTATTGAGCAACAGAAAGCTGTATCGGGAATTTTTCATGTCGGTCTAGATTTTTCTCATTGACACTTTTAATGTAAGCATACTAATGTAGAAGTTAACTAATTAATTAAGACTAACTACGTAATTAGGCGGAACGCAAAAAGTCTGAGTATCTCGAAGCGGCGGCAAATAGCATTACCCTGATTCTGCGACACTCGAGGAATGTTTATACCCCAGTGGTTGTACATCTAAATGTGATCAGGCAGATCGCGCCCTACTAACCTTTCTACAGTTGACTAACTTAGGTTCACGTTTGAAGCGTGAACATTCAACATTCTCTAGTAGCGTGACCTTCAGTGACCGGCCCTACTGTTTGTGATCTGTACTGTGTTCTAACGCTTCTTCCTTCGAATATGGGAGGTGGCGGGTTCAGACACCTTGTAGTTTATATTGTGAATCGACGACCGGTGAAACCGTGATTGCGTGCAGCTGTACTTTGCGTCTCATCGTGGAGCGCACAATTAGCCGCATAGCATCTAGCCATGGACGGGATTGATAATATAGGAAGCGTCACTTTAATTACAGCTGCAGAGTCAAAACTCGGCAGAACAACGTGTGTAGTGTACTGTGTTATACTTTAGTCTTTAGATTTGTCCTGTTGCTCTTCATTTCCTCTCTCCTCCCCTCCTTCGTATCTTCCATTTCTGTGTTGCTGTCAGCCCCCTTCAGAAGAGCAGGCAGGCGTTGTGCGCCTTCCGGTGGCAGTTGCCAGCCTGCTCGTCGCTTTCCCTTTCCTGTCAACTGCGTATATGTGTATATGTGTTCAAAACAAATAATAATACTAACTGTTAAACAACATTACGTACATTGACTATGCTCATATTGGATCTATGTATTTGTATTGTCGTTTCTGTTATGACCATCTATGAGGGTTGACAGTATTAATAAATAAACAATGAAACAAAATAATGAGCAGCTCCGCTGTTAAATGTAAATTATAGGGTTTTACGTAACAAAACCAATATATGATTATGAGGCACGCTGTATAGTGGAGGATTCTCGGATTAATTTTTGACCACTTGACGTTCTTCGACGAACGTTCTTGCATTTCGCCCCCGCGGCGGGACAGCTTTTCTGATAGAGGCAGAAAGCGGCTGCCCGAGGGCCGGTATAATATAGCGGTTCCTGCGGTTACCTTCTACGTCACTCTTATCATCCGCGGTTCACGGCCGGCTGATCCTGTTGATAATTAACACGGCCGTTGCGTCGCTCTGACCACTGACGAAGTTCGACAAGGAATGGAATTGGAATATAGAGTTGTTACATTATCCCGGCCCAGATCTCTTTGTGCTATAAACGCACGTCATCGCCTGACCTTAAGAGCAATCCCGGTACATGCACTAGAATCGGGGCCGTTTCCCTTTATTTTCCGGAAGTGTTGCAGGTTATGTGTGTGTGCTTGCGCGCGCGCGCGCACGCACGCACGCACGCACGCACGCACGCACGCACTTTCTTGGCCATTACGTGCCAGTAGCAAGGTCTGATTATGAGCCACGCCGTAGTGGGGGACTCCGGCTTTAGTTTGACATCCTGGGGTGCTTTAACGGGCACCTAAATCTGAATATATGAGAGTTTTGCATTCGGCGCCCCATGAAAAGTACTCAGAATCGAAAAGAACGTCTACTACAAATTGTTCAATTCTAGTGGCAAAGTGTGAATTGGGCGTCGTTATTTGAATATCTTAGAACTAGCAGCTCGTGAAGACGGCACGAGGAAAATGCCAAACAGAAGCGCTCGTGCGTTTATCCTTTCCTTTGTTCCTTTTTCCTTCCTTCCTTCCTTCTTCATGCGCTACTATCCGTTTTGAAGATGACTTTTTTGTTGTTGTTCGTTTTAAAGTTTTTAGAGACGTGAAGGTGAGCAGTAAGGAGGTGGATGTTCTCAGTACGTTATTTACTCAATGTGATTGCGTCTATTCCGTGTCCGGTAGTGGATGCCTATTATAAAATGCTTATTTACGCATCGTGGTCATTCAACGTTAGTCTCAACATCTTCTGAATTACGCCCACGCACTGTGGGCAATATATGCAGGTGCGACCTTGTAGTTTCGATGAAAACAATCTATGGCGTAGCGGTACGTTTTTCGAGGCTCGCATTGATTACGCGGGCGGCGACGTTCCTATGTGCATGTAAACTGCTGTAAAAGCTAAAAATTAAATTATGGGGTTTTACGTGCCAAAACCACTTTCTGATCATGAGGCACGCCGTAGTGGAGGACTGATGGAGGACTCCGGAAATTTCGACCACCTGGGGTTCTTTAACGTGCACCTAAATCTAAGTACACATGTGTTTTCGCCTCCATCGAAATGCGGCCGCCGTGGCCGGGATTCGATCCCGCGACCTCGTGCTCAGCAGCCCAGCACCATAGCCACTGAGCAACCACGGTGGGTCGCTGTAAAAGCTGCTCGCAACAGCGGCTGACGTTCGAAAGGGACCGCCTCTCCTCCCTTTTTATACTTACAGAGTTCCCGGAATGCTTTCGGTTAAGCCCTCTGGAACAACCCAAGTTACAATAGCCTAAGTATAAATTTGTAGAACCTTCCAGCTGTCACCAGTTCTGCTGTAGAGTTGGAGTGCTCGACAAGTGAATTTTATTAAGTACAACAAAAAAGCCCATACATGAGCTCGACACATGGCGCACGTTCTTTGTATATGAACACATCAAGAATGGGTGTCTACAGCACACTATGCGACAAAATACTTCTTTTTTCTTGGCTAACTTGACTGTCAAAAGTGCAGGGCAGGAAGTTTTCTATGGTCCTGCACACGCTTCTGCCACAGCGCGGATAAAAGGGTTGCGGGCTGAGGCGTAACGTCGTCGTTGCCCGGGGTCCCTATACTTTCCCGGGACTATATTATACTAGTATACGGTAGATGTCATCAGCGTCGTCTTTCTCGCTACGACGCAATACAAGGTGGCTGTTTCCGTCTTCACTTACTGCGCCAATCGGGTGTGCTTTCCATTTTCTGTGATGACCTATCACAGCTGTGATGACCTATCACGGTTGTATTTCTCAGTTCCCCTGTAATCACTGACAAAGTCATCCCCACCTATCACAGCACTTCATATTCAATATGGCTGTTGGTGGTATCAACGCCTTCACGTTAAAATATTTAGCAGTGCATATTTTCCGTAGATGGCTACAGCGTACGCGTTCTTCCTTTTTACGTATACCTGCTTCCCTACACGCAAAGGTTTTGCAGTTTCCCGCCCCCACTGTTTTATACATAAGGTGTAGCAAACGAGTGCGGTGTAGGCATACTCACTTGGCGATGACGGGTATGCTTAGCTTAAGGTCACAAAGGGCAAAATACAACCTGTATGTTTAGCGCAGAGATTGTTTTCATAAATAACGTGTTATTAACGCCATAGAAGAATATACAGACCACAAGGAGGACGAGGATCAAGTTTCAGGAGGCAATGAATTTCCTATTAAATTAAGAGGAACTAGAATGACGGTAATCACAGCGATGATGGCCCTTCAACTAAGGTAAGCGATGGTTGAACGACACAATACGGGGAAAGCCGCACAGCGTTTGTATTGAATGATTTTAATGCGTAGAAGTGTTGTCGTCGGGACTCGGCGGATTGTGAATTGTTAAAGTACGTGCGTTGGTGTAGTTTGGAATGGCCAATGCCGCGGACCACGCGATATAGCCCAAATGCTCCTTTCAGTATGCTCCAAGAACAAACGCGCATGAAGTGTTAAAGCTGCTCGTAACTCCCTGCCTTGCAGAAGCGTTAATCCTCAGTTGCCCGGAGAGCCCGATCAGTTCTCGCATAGGCAGTCAGCAAATGTTTCTTTTTTTCAGGTTTCTGAAGCTATAGGCCTGATGAATTATTCAAGAGTCGTCACCGACAAGAATGAAAACCAACAAACCAACCAACAAAGAAACAATCAAAAAGATTGTCTGATGTACATAAGCTAGCCAGCAAGTATCCTAAATTGTAATGTGCATGGCAGGAGGTCCGTTATATGTCTTTATCGCATTCAAATGTGCACGAAACTGTGCTCTACCTCTCTCCTCTCTCTATCTTTTCATTCCTATATCCCTTTCCCTCAGTCCGGCGTAGCAAACCGGACGTGCGTCGGGCTAGCCTCCCTGCCTTTCCTCTATTCTGTTTCTCTCTCTCTCTCTTTGCTTTAAATATGCAAGGAAACCAGTATTTCCAGCATTCCTATAGAAAAAAATTGTTTGCCCAATTATGCCCTTGCTATTAATCGCTTATGCTTTTCAGCTATTCAGCACAAGGTCGCGGGATCGAATCCCGGCCATGGCGGCCGCATTTCGATGGGGGCGAAATGCGAAAACACCCGTGTACTTAGATTTAGGTGCACGTTAAAGAACCTCAGGTGGCCGAAATTTCCGGAGTCCTCCACTGCGGCGTGCCTCATAATCAGAAAGTGGTTTTGGCACGTAAAACCCCATTATTAAAAAAAAAATTATTTCAGCTATTCAGAAGATGCACAGTATTGCCCGGTATTTCCTATGGCACTGATTGTGCTAAAAGTATAATAAAAGACAAATACCACAGCGGGTGCAATTAGACGTAACTGAAATTCTTCCCGTTGAGCGAGCTTGCGCAATGAGAGCCAACGGCAGGTCTTGTTGTAGGGAATTTCCAGGGAAAGTGTAATCACCGGCGTCCAATCCGGGCGTGATTAAGTGCGCTAACGGGAGCATCACTCCATCTCTTTGCACGGCATCAACACGGAAAAGCGGGAACCTCCGCAGACCCGCCTGGCAGAGAGGCGTCAAGGCGTCCTGGATCTTGTGCCTTGGATCTTCCTATCTTTGAATCCATAGTTCGTACTTCTACTCTTGCCTGGCGGTGCAGGCCGTCCTCCTACTTCACTACCCCCCCCCCCCACCCTTGCTTTTTTTTCTTTATTTGTTTGTTATTGTCAGAATTTTCTATACTCACCGGCGAACAACGCTCTGCCTGAGAGAGGTGGAAGGTGATAACAGTGGTAAGGACAACGGTAACAGCAACAGAAAAGCACAAATAAAAAGCACCACTAGCTGTTACACCACAGAAACCGAGGTGCTCGTTTGCTGACTTCCTGAGGACTCGTGAGCTGAAGATTAAAGGCCCCGGTCTTAAATAAACGTCCCCCAAGAAGAAACGCTTCGCTGGAAGGACAGTGTTACGTTCCACGCTTCACTTACCGCTCAGTTTAGCTCACTACGTTGAAGCGAGGGTCGAATGCGGAAACGACTACCTTAGAATGACTCAAGTCGGCGGTCGTAAAGTGCTCGCCAAATTCGTCCCGGCCGCTATATAAAGGACAGATAGCTCGCGAACATACAAATACATGTTTCGCTCCCATGTCTCCAGCTTAATATAGTAACCTCAGAGCGTCATAGTGTTGTGACATACCGACGCCACCTCGCCTACAAGCGCCAGTCTCTTCAGTTGCGTATACACGTTATTCCTATAGAGCCCTTATGAAGTGGTCACAACTCACTTAGCTTACAGCAGAGGTTGGCAGCGCCCAGCGGTGACGCATTCGGATTGCCGAAAATGTCCGCAGAATGAGCCGAGAGCAAATGTCAGCTGAAAACAATAGTGGCCGATGGCAGCCACCAAAGCAGCTGGTTTTCAGTGAAATCAAAGGGAGTACAGTCAACTTGAAGTTTGCTTTAGTTGTAGGCGGACGCCAGTTCACAGGTTTTGTTGCAGTTATAGTTAAAGGGAAAGGAACCGCAAAGACAACAAGCCATCGGTCGGATTGAAACCTCTAGCCTCCGCAGAGGGCGAGCGCTCTCCCAATAGCGGTCGTAGCGGGGATGGTTATCCTTAATTTTACTTTCGCGGTATTTTTGTGTGTTAGTAGGAGGAGGAGGAACGAGAAAAGTAGAAGGCAGGGAGGTTAACCAGAATAACGTCCGGTTGGCTACCCTACACCGGGGGAATGGGAAAGGGGAAAACAAAGATATGTTAGTAGTATATTCACCTGAGTAACGTGAGCCCGTACTCGCAAGAAGCCCTCACACTAGAATTTTAATACGATTATCATACTACGGATACTTCACGCACTTTGCGCCGGCTATCTGCCTACGTACGTACATACGTACCTACCTATCAACTACTTACCTGTGTCTCCAACCCTTTCCCAACCAGCTTGGGTCACTGGATAGCCCATGGTCTATAGGGTAGCGCATCGGGCTGCTGCGCCGAGGGAATGGAGCTCGAAACCAACCGTCGGACTAACTTGGCCCACTGGCTATGTGCCGCTCTTCAATGAACCCCTTTCACGCCAGCTTGAGTCACTGGCCATGTGTGACTGCGTATGTGAAGCTCTTCAATTACAGAAAATATTCTTTAAGATGTCTCCAGTGCTGGGCGGAATCGAACCCGCTTCATATATACTTAGGCAATCTTGTCTGAATATATATTCACAAACGCACCCTGCGCAGGACTTCTCGACGGCGCCGCTAGATGGCACAGCGTATCCAGCGGGAAGTGCGATAGAGGAGCCCGGCAGCATACGCGCCTCATACACGACGTGTTTCGGCGTTGTCAGTGCGGTGTGTCGCTACATTTCTTCAACTGCTTATCGAATTCACGTCGACGTCCATCGTAAGAGAGGTTCTGCCGCAATTATTTCGCAAGTCCGAATTTCAGTGAACCCAGGTGTCAGACATATTATTACCGAAGACGCCGGCCAATTCCAACGAGCACTTACGACAAGGATACGAATTTATAAAGCTTTTCATTCGTAAGTGCTCTTGCCATTGTGCGGCCGTCTTAACTAGGTATATGTCGAACATTGGGATTGGCTGGAATTCGCTCTTTCGAACAATTTTAGCGTAACAGATTTTCGTGAATACGTGCCTAGAAACTTTGTGAATTCGGGCCGAGTGCCTTTCCTGAAGGTCTTCAGTATAGTGACCATAGCTTGGAGTGGCCGAGGTCATCATTATCTCAGCTGCTCCCCAATAAAGAACTCTGAAACAGCATGGATAGCCGTGTATTTTTGCTGCGCTCAATGCGACCGAGCGTTCTGATTCGTCGAAGGCATATTGCGTGAAGTGAACCTGTCCATGGCGGGCGGTGTCCAGCCGGCTTGTTACCGCCGGAGGTCAAGCAGACGAAAGAGAGAGCAACACAGCGCCCTCGTTCCGACGGCACGCTCCCACAGCTCTCAGTAAGGAGTTTCTAAATTCAGTGCACTAACATGAGCCTTTTTGGACAGTGCCGATGCTCACCCCGGAAGCTGAGAAGCCTTATTACTCAGCATCCATTGCACCGAATTTGAATGTGATCGATGCGTTAAAAAAAAAAAAGCTATGATAGACAGGTGGCAAGGAGCCTATTCCTGATTTAGGCAATTGACGTTTTTTTCTAGTCAGTGACAAACGCCAAATTAAAGAAAAGAAGAATAAATAAGGTTTACAACTGTAGAGCATAAAAATTTAAAAAAATGACATCACAATTTTGTAAATTGTAGCTATTGAGATATTCTCTAAAGTTGACAAAATCCGTGTAAAATGCACCGCTTTGAAATATACCACTGATTTGGACGGGCGATTTTTGCTACATCTTCATATATAACACGTTCGAATTACGCGTCGACACTTGAAGTTGGGCAAGTTAATTACTCATGCAGAGACAAAAAAGAAAAAAAAAAGCCGCTCGCTGAACACGACAAACAATAAGAAATGATATCGGTGCTGTGAGTGTAGGTTCTCCATATTGTTTGTCCGTCAACATTGCTATGTTTGTATTGACAACACCTATTCAAGGCAACGCGTACCCACTGGCACGCGTTATTATAAACTACTTGGTCAAAATTTGGACTCAGTTACATATTTCGAAGCGATCATACACCGCAAAAACGATGGGATGGCGCTTAAGACCCCACTTTTGCACCGTGAATTTGCTTCTGCGTTTCTTGCTGCTTTGGTTAATCACTCGAGCATCGTTTAAAAAATTTACTTTAATGATGTGTCTCAAAGCTAACCTGAACTCTGCCTACAGCACTGTAAAAGAGATCCTACCTTTCTTGCCTGTAATGCGCATAGAGACATAGCGCGGTTCTTGATTTAAGTTCTAACCTCCCTGTCTTTCCTCCCCTTTATCTCCTCCTCCTTTCATTTAAGTGACAAGCAGCGTGCATGGCTCGGGCAACGATGTCGTATTTTTTTTCTTATGATGCTTTGCCTTCATCGTGCATCTTATTTGTGTGTTTGCACGGTTCATGTAACATATTCTTGGTGTTCTGTAATAACGCCACCGGTAGTGTCTTTTCTTCCTCTTCCGACACAACGCAATATTCCCTCAGTTCTGTACACACACACGCACACACACCTATATATATATACATACATATATAGGTGCACGTGTCCAGCATCCTTCCGGCACGGCCAATTTTCCTATTTCTATTGTTGTTTTTTGCTAAGCTGAATGGCAGAGTTCTACGGAGTTGTTAGTGAGCCAGCGCGCGCTGTAATAACAGTGGGAATCAAAAGTTTTCACCGTGGGATGTGTTTCTAATTCAGTACTCCGGCTTGAGCGCGTATGATTGCACCATTCCTCAGCAGTTAATTGTGAGTGCCGAAAGTTATCCGCTGAACGTTGTTTCCTGGTGGAAGTCTATTGTCGGCAAGCGCTCTTATTTAATGCCGCTGCTACTTCAGTAGAGCGACTTTTCAAGTGCGTGCTGGGCACCGTCCTCGCCAGCCAATTTACCTTTAGCGTGAGGCTGCTTTCTTTGTATGGCCTTGGAGATCGCGTTGAATAAGGCGCTATAGGAAAGCATCATGTAGGAATCAGGAAGAAAGGTAAGGGTTGCGTAAACGTGCAAGCTTTTGTAGTGGTGGTGGTGGGGATAACTTTATTGTACACAGGGGAGTTGCGGACATGCAGGTCCTTGGGCCCCCGCACGGCCCCACTGCACTCAAATGTTCATGTCCCGGAGGCTCATGACGCTGGCAGCCCGGCCTGTGGCGATGACTTGCTTGGCCGGGTCCTCGGAGCGCAGTAGGGTCTCCCAAGCCTCACAAGTAGTAAGGTGCTCCAGGCCCCGCGGGGGAGGATCCGCCGGGCAG
Organism: Dermacentor albipictus; assembly: GCF_038994185.2. NCBI lineage: Eukaryota > Metazoa > Arthropoda > Arachnida > Ixodida > Ixodidae > Dermacentor > Dermacentor albipictus. The sequence goes on along the minus strand of NC_091821.1, from coordinate 143,457,100 downwards.
AGGAAAAGAATGTGATCGAGAGTGGCTTTGGGGTGGTGGCAGAGGGTACAGGAGGGGTCGGTGTGGACGTGGTGATAGCGAGAGCGTATATAAGGGGTGGGTAAGGTGCGTGTTTGGAGCCGTCTCCAAAGTGTCTTGTGATAATTGTCGAGGGAGGGATGCCACAGCTAACGTTAGCCAAGCTGTTGCGAGAAAAAAAGGCAGGAAGCAACACGGTACAAGATACGGCTAAAGAGTTACGGTGTTCGGTCATCTGAACAGTGAAGAACGAACATCGTACATTTTATGATCGCGTATTGTTGCGTGTATTTTTCTTAACTTTTTGTATCACAACAGCTTGGCTAGCGTTAGCTGGGACAACCGATATAGCAAGATGTGGATTAATAACAACGCTAACTGACCTACTAGAGAATATAGCACATTATTGGTGGCAATTAATTGCGTTCCTCACCCCCCCCCCCCCCCCCCCGTCTACACGGGCGCACTTTTCTTCCTGCAGATGTGGTAAGTGGTAAAGGGAACAGGTATGCATTTTCACGCAAATTTAGAGGTGTATTTCTCGATACTGGCGCTAGGCAAATAACTTCTAGCAAATGGGTAAGCTCAATTGTGGTCTAGCTAACTTCAAATTTGATGTTACAACGTGTCCTCTAAACGTGGCAATTAAAATTATTATTTGGTGAACTTTAGCCAATTATTTATAAATTTGTAATTGACACATGCTCCATAGCAACCGCTGTCGCGAATGACGTGATTCAAGAGAAATTGTCTTTGAACCTCAATTACTCTGCGTTTTATATTTTCTTAAAGAGTCTTCACTAAAACACTCGGCATAACAGTCGGCATGGCCATGAACAATAAATATCTGATCGTCTCATTTTCAGCTATATCGTAAATGCGAAGTTGGATGTACATCAATGTACAGGGAAGTTTGTATTCCGCACTCACTCACCGTTGTGTGACATGTACTACGATGAGCAAAACGTGAACAAGGTGAATGCAGGAGCCAACATTTCGACAAGTGCACTTGTCTTCTCCAAGGCGACATATGCTTTCCTCGCCACAGTGTATATAGGTGGGGGGGTGCCCTGGCTTTGACCTTGTACACATGGTTCCTTTACTCTCAGTTTGACACGCTAACACATTTTCCCTCGTTTCTGCGTCCTCCAGCCTCACACCCTCTCCCCTTTAGAAGAACCCCACCTATATATACTGTGGCTAGGAAAGCATATGTCGCCTTGAAGAAGACAAGTCCACTTGTCGAAACGTTGGCTCCTGCATTCACCTTGTTCACGTTTTGCTCATCGTCTTGAATTTCCATCTCCCGCATTCCCGGTCTTTTCTCTTGATGTACTACGATCGCACACGTGCCTGTGTTTCACATACAAATGAAGAAGACAGAAAACGAAGAAGGTCAGAATGGTATGGTGGCACCATTATGTCACTTGGTGTAGTGTCACCTTTTGTGAACGTCTTTGACTCGCTCAGGCCCTCCGCGTGCGTGCGCGAGCTCACCGCGGCTTTCCTCCCCTCCCGCCCTCCCTCTCTCTATCTTATCTTTCTATTCCCCCCTTTCCCGTCCCCAGAGTAGGGTAGCCAACCAGGCTCATTTCTGGTGAACATCCCTGCGTTCTCCCTTTATTTCCCCCTCCTTTGCCTTGACTTGGCCGGCCCTACCAAAACGACAGCAATCACCAACAGAATCACAGTAAACTAAGCTTTTGATGGACAACCCCTGGCGTCTACTCTCGGTGGTTTGCCCGAGCAGGACAGGCAAGTGGCTGTAATGCTACAATCGCTAGTTATTAGGATCTCCATGATAATGAACAAGCTGCAAATACCAGCAGCTCGAAGTGCTCAGCAAAAACTGGATGTACCATATCCTGTGCTTGCTAGCACCATGGCTCGCCCAATAGCCTCCTTCCGCACTGAAGTTAAATGTGCGTCGACCTTCCAATGGAATGACAGAGGTCTCAGCACCAGTATATCAGACTTTCGACAATTCGTTTTTACAAATTGCTGCCCCATACTGGTCATTTTCGAACCAAATGCATCGACTTCACTCAGACTGTCTGGTTACGAATCTGTCGTCTTGCCCACATGTGGTGTGCGCAGCAAGGTAATCATCTACATCCGCACAGATTTCACATATGTCGCCCACGCGGTAGAGCCTCACGATGACAATCAATCTATCTGCCTACGTGTCAAAAAGAAGATTGTGTCCTTCAGACTTATTGGAGCCTACGTATTTCCAGTGGGCCACTTGAACATCGAACTGCTTAAAGAAATATACTGCTAATGACGAACGGCCCTTGCTTTATCACAGGTGACATCAACGCACATCAACAACTATGGGGAAGCACTACGATTGACTCCAGAGGCAGGACCCCTTTGCTGCCGATCATGCTATGCGTTCTGTGAACGATGGCAGCCCTACATATCTGCGGGGCACGACCTATACTAGCTGCTTGGACTTGACTTTGGTGTCACGGTGCTTTGCCACGAGCGCCCATTGGTTTAGGACATAGATACGCAGACGCATGGAAGCGACCATATTCCGACATATATTAAGATGAGTGGAGTTGAGCAATTCTCCTCCATTATCTTACGTACAGTTGATTGGTGAAGGTTTAAGGAGCACATGGATGACGCATGAATTGAATTGAATTCTGGGGTTTTACGTGCCAAAACCACGATTTGATTATGAGGCACGCCGTAGTGGGGACTCCGGATTAATTTTGAGCACCACGGGATCTTTGACGTGCCCCAATGCACGGGGCACTGGCGTTTTTGCATTTTGCTGTCATCGAAATGCGGTCGCCGTGGCCGGGATTCGATCCTGCGACCTCGTGCTTAGCATCGCAACACCATAGCCGCTGATCCACCGCCGCGGGTTGATGACACATGTCGGGAAAGCCTTTTGCACAATATGAAAGCTCAATCGTGGAGGAAGAAGACCCCCTAACCTTTCCCCAGTGTAGGGTAGGCAACCGAGAGAGAGAGAGAGAGAGAGAGAGAGAGAGAACAAGGGTAGGAAAGGCAGGGAGGTCAACCAGAACAGCATCCGGTTTGCTACCCTACACTGGGGGTGGGGAAAGGGGGAATAGAAAGAGGAACAAAGGGAGATAGTAAGGACTGAGTACGTGTGGGAGGGACACCATACACAAAGACACTATAAACGGTCTATTAAGCCCGTGCACTTCAAGTACTGCACTAGTGCACGAATCGCTTTTCGAGCCAGTGACGGGTGTGGCCGCACGCACGCATGCACGCACGCACGCACGCACGCACGCACGCACGCACGCACGCACGCACGCACGCGCACACACACACACACACGCACACGCACACGCACACGCACACGCACACGCACACACACACACGCGCAGACGGACACACACACACACACACGCGCACGCACGCACGCGCAGACGGACAAACACACACACACACGCGCACGCACGCACACGCAGACGGACAAACACACACACACACGCGCACGCACGCACACGCAGACGGACAAACACACACACACACGCAGACGGACAAACACACACGCAGACGGACAAACACACACACACACACGCAGAAGGACAAACACACACGCAGACGGACAAACACACACACACACACACAGACGGACAAACACACACACACACACGCAGACGGACAAACACACACACACGCACGCACGCACGCACATTCATGTTAACTTCATTTGGCAGTGAAGCTAACTTTCTCTAGAATTAAGCAAATTATGGGTGTTCTACAAAAAATGTATTTTTCTCAATGTATTTCGGAAATTTATTTAATGTGGTGATTCAATCAAGCACTTAGAAAGAATTGACATTTTAGAGACGTTTCTTCAAAAATAACTCGGGAGGTTAGGAGTGAAAGATATGTGAGCTCAAAGCAAATAAGTCTAGCGGCAACACAGAATATTGGCTGCCTTGCTTCAAGACAATCTCAGGCACTACAACAATATGTTTTATGGTTTCACACCTACTTATCTACAAAAGCAGACAAACTGCATGTGCATTAGGTATAACACATCACTCACAATGCACCACTAAACGAATGAAAATTGACTGGTAACCAAAATGAACCAAGGTGACCCTTCACTAATTCACGAGCTTCACGCTCAGATGGCTCGTGAAACAGTATGCTGTCCCAAAAATCTTAGTCGAACAAGGCTGGTAACCGCCATGGCCAGTCCCTAGGGGAAATGCATGCAGCAGTACCTGCTTTCCTGTTTTTTTCATGCCACATCAACCCATTAATCGCGTGTAAATCATTAATTGAAAAATTGAAGCTTAGAATTACCCCGCACAAGGCACTATTGGCAGTAAAATCACCTCCAGGGCTTGTCGAATGGTGTCTTAGTGCTACAATTGATCTGCCGAGGGGGGTCCGAGCCCTTCCTTACCTTTGGAGAGGGCGGGCGCTGCCTGGGCAGTTCGTCTGCTTGCACGCAAAATGACACAAGCTTTCCGGAGCTCGAGTGCCTCAAATTGCCGAATAAATAAGCTGGACCCCTTGCTACGGCTACAACTGCCTTCTAGCCTTTCCCGCGGCGAAGCAACCTTGCTGTGCCGCTTGTGACTGGGAGTGGCATGTACGAACGTTTATTGCTATAGTATGGAAATGTCCGATAGCCCGACGTGCGACTCCTGTGCGTGCCAGGAAAGCATCGAGCACCTATTGCGTATCTGTCCTCGCTACGGCGCCCTACGCCTCTCTATACGGACAACTTTAAACCGACTGGACTCGAGCCAATTCTCTGACTCAAAGATACTCGACCGTGACCCCATCCGTCACTGGCACAACAAGCGATTCGTGCACTAGTAGAGTACTTGAAGTACACCGGTTTGAGTGATTACTTATAGTGTCCCTGTGCATCATCCCCCGTGCACTCAGTGCGTACTCTCCCTCTTTTCCTCTTTATATTCACCGGCTCCCTTACCGGCAACCGTTCCCTGACAGCAAACCGGACGCTCGTCTGATTAACGTCCCTGCACTTCGTATTCTTACTTTCTCTCTCACTCTCTTCTGCTGAGATTAACAAGAAAAGAAAGAAATATGTTAGGTTGCTAGGACCGTTCTTAAACACAAATTATCAGCCGTAGCATTGCAATTTCAAATTCCTTGAAGAAAAATGATGAAAGAGAGTTCGCATATACAAGGAATATTTATTTACACATAGCGTTAATCACAGGAACAAAGGAACACAAGCTTTCGGAGAACTGTCAATAAAAGTTTCGTCGCGCCAAGAGATGTTATGCGCAGTTAATATTTAGGAACTAATACACATTGCCATAATAAAATGGCCGAGACTGGCACCATTAAAGAAAACGAGACGCTGAAACTAAGCATCAATACAAGCAGCAACAAGACTAGAGACAACACGGGGACGAAGAAGAGCCTCAGCAGCGATCAGCAACGGGAGCCACGGAAGATGACGTACAATCACGATGCACAGCAGGTACGGAGAGAAGTCAGCTTGAAAGAGCAGACTCGGCAGAGCTCTGCATCAGTAGAGAAAAGCAGAGGAAAAAGAGGGCGGCTCCGTTAGAACTGGATCATGAAACATCGTGCTGTCTTACCCACGCTTCAAAGCAGCAAAATGCTCTATTAATTGTTCGTTCTAATATTACTTCACTCAGCTGGTCAAAAAAATTCTTTACTTTGCGTCACAACTAGCTTACTAGAAAATACACTTTCAGCGTGTGTATATATGTAGACCATCGACAGCCAAGACCGTTCGCCGAAATGTTTCTTGCTTTTAGCAAGGGTCTAAGTCAGAGGCAATAAATGTGCTTTTATACCTCTTGTGATTTGCTCATCCAACTCGAGCCTGTTAGTTGTAGTAGAACGTTCTAAAAAAAAAAGAAGCAGAAAAAGGCTCCGTGGTAGACGGCACAGTTTGATTACTGGTCAAGGAATTAGCTTTCTGGATGGCACAAACTATTTGGCACGCCTTATCACTGCAGTGAGCTTCCCGTCAGACAAAATGTTTATGCACACACGCCACCTATAAGTTATTTCTTTACCGTGTGCTTGTATGCCACGAGACGTGCATAATTTGTGTTCCCTCGAGATTATCCGAGCAAGACACGTTAGAGCAGCGATTTATAAAAGCCTCCCAGAACAACCTTCCAGCAACCCCCGCCCCGAACCCCCAACCTTACCCTAAAAGGAAAGCTATCGTACCACTACAATAGTGTTCATTGGCGTAGTGTCTTTTGTTAGGTTACTTAACTTTCAGCGCCACACGCGTGCTGCACATTTCGGTTACGTACATGGATACGCACTAGCGCAAGCGTAGATGAAATGTGTGCAGGCGATTCAGGCGAGCGACTCAGCCGTAGAAGCCTCCGTAGCCTCCGTAGCCACCAGCGAACGGGAAGTATCCTCCTCCGAATCCAGCCGAAGGCACTACGGGTCCCTTGGCGGACACGTAGGGCGCGGCGGCGGGCAGGCTCGTCTTGGTGCCGGGCTCATTGGTGCGCACCACGGCGCGGAAGCCGAGTTTGTCGGCCACGTAGTCGACGCGACGGGCGCGGCCATCGATGTCGGCGAGGCTGTAGCTGCCCACTACGGGTCCATATGCCGCGCCGGTCTCGTAGCGGCTGTTCCTGGCGCCCAGGCCGTTCACCACGTTGTAGCCGAAGCTGTAGCGCCCGAAGTCCTGCGACCACATGCGCGCGCTCACACGTTAGCCTCTCTGCAGTAGCAGTCGCTCGCGTCTTCGCAACGCTAACAATGCTTTGCATGACCTTTACAGCGGAACATGAGGCGTCATGCAGTTTGCGAAGGTGTGGCCCATTTATTATTATTTATTGCGATGAAGACTTGCCTTAAAGCATAACGTTTGGTATATGTGTGCTGCAAGGACATTTTCACTCGTTTTAGACGGTGTTTTTACGATGCAGATGGCGAAATTATTCTCGCAATAAGTTCTCCACACGCAAACGGGCCGTAAACTTCATTCGATTGCATAAAATACCCCATTAGCTCTAAACTTTATGACAGGATTACTTTCCTCTAATAAAAAAATAATTGAGCAATATATGAGCGAAATTAGAAGAAATCAAAACGATAATTATTCAACTTAACACACTCTTGTATTGCAGCAGTATTCAAAACGGAGCACAAAAGTTGAAATCGTGGGAACCTCTGCCTACAGATTGATGACTTTAGTGATAAGCATTCATGCGCACACCTAGAATCGCATTATTGTCACTAAAGAAGGAATCCGTGTGCAGGAGTGCCTGGGATTGCTGTGAATTTTGTGTGTAACTCGTTTTCATAATCTATGCACGTACGGCGCTCAGGACAGCCAAGATACTCCTCATATTAAGAGGCCTACTGACACAGCTACACCTTGAGTTTGACATCGCACATGTCGATCTGTGAACGAACCTAGCGAAGAAGAGGCGAAAAAAAAGAAAGCTTACGGTAAACCACAATACTCGCATATCACTTGCTGTTGTTACTCTAATAGCGTGTTACTTGCGGAAGAGAATCTTTGCGGGCCACTAACGTGAAAGGATGAATTCTGAGAATAAAGCATAGATATATCTTTTTAGAATAAGAAGTTTGGTGCACTGAGAGAGGTCGACAGTGTAAAACAGGTATGAAATTAGACATCCTCATCACAGAGCTTTCGAGAAAGCTCATGCCATTAAATTTCAGTGACTACCGCGCCACTTAGGAATTACCGGCAACGACAGGTCAGGTGAAGCTACGCGCTTGGATCACCAGCGAGATTAGTGCGTACCAATGCTGCTGTCGAGAACCGATGCAGCGCTGAAGCTTTATTCACTTGCTCATATAACGTTACACTTCTGCACTGGAATTCGCAAGATTTTTCTGACACGCGATTGTATTTACTCGACCTTGATTCGTCTTGGCCTGGCACATGAAAGGGCTCTGAAGTTGTGAAACAACTTTAGAGTTAACTTGTGGTTGGGTGTCGCATTCCTGATTCATTCGTAATCGAAATAGCCAACAGCGCCGCATGCCACTCTTGGGGATGGCATGACACCCCGCAGCGCATTATGTGCCACTGACAAATTTACGACTTCGAACGACATGTTCTGCGCATCACCCTTAGCCGCTTAGACAACAGACCGTTCTCGGAAACAAAGTTATTGGGACCTTGGCTGCAGACCCTCTAGTATGCACAGGGCCACCAATGCGCTAAGGCGCTTCTTGGGGCAACAAGACTAGACGAACCCTTGTGACTGTATACGTGAGTGAACACTCATCTGCAGGTGTGCGCAAAGTAACTCTCCTTCTCCTTTCTTATCTTTTGTTTCCCCTTTCCCCACGTGTAGAAAAGACAACCGTCCATGACCTTGGCTAACCACCCTGCCTTTCCTTCTTATGTGAATATATACCTCTTTTTACACCATGTCCCATTTCGCATTAGGGAAACTTGACTATAGCAGTAAAGGTAAGAGCAGGCACAATAGTTCTGTGCGTATTGCACAGTTGCGAGCTGCCACTATGCATAGGCTATGAGCACCATATTTTTTTCCCAAGTAACCTCTTTAAATTGTACAGAAAATGCGAGAGAACATAGGAAATGCAGTATACAATCCCGGTCTGAAGCTTTCCCACCTTCGTCCCCAGATATTTCATGCACAAGTCTTACCTTTCATATACCACTACATGTACCTCGGGTTGGGTTCATGACACTTATTTAACCATTAGATATTGTCGCTAGAGATTGTTTATAAAGACGCCGTGGACGTGAGCTTACATCTTGCTTCCGATGTGTTGTACTAAAACCTCCGTGTGGGGCTATGGCTCCGGCTGCAGCCATTGCTGCTAGGCTCAGGATGGTTGCCACCTGCAGGAAGTTTTGGTGCAAAATATCAACCCATTTAGCCGATTCTCACATTACGCGCTTTATGACGATTATAGCTCAGCCAACAGTAATCGGCCAGACAGTAAATAAACTTGGGATGTAGCTATGTAACTGTTTGTCGGCTAACAAAAGAACGTAAATTTGTTAAACCATCAACGTCTCCAATTATCAGTGGTCCATCTGTAAACGACGTAGCGCTTCGGAGAGGACAAAATGCCAGTAATACGTCTATATGTGTGGTTCGTTCTTCGAAAATTATTTTTGTTTCTTAAGTCAACTAGCGCTGACTGGTGGATAGCAATTTCGGCATTGCCAGGTATCGGCACATTGCTCATCCATTGAAGGTGCAAGCATCACTGAGAGACCATCAACGCGCCATCACGAATACGGGAGATAAACATTGTTTGCACATCTGTCACACATGACTGACTGACTTTGCTTGTGCGCAGTACGCGCCACTGTGATACAGCAGCCAGTACTCTCCTTTGAGGCAGGATATGAGCGACAAAAAGATGCAAGTCTGACGTCATGCGTTTCAGGGCCCTCGTTTCGGCTTGCACGCACACACACAAGCAGGCAACACTCGTTCTATTCTTTATAATGCGGTCCTGGCATGGAGCGATTTTATTAATTAAAGTAGGTTCTGGGGTTTTACATACCAAATCTATGATATGATTCTCAGGCGCACCGTAGTGGGAGACTCAAATAATTTTGTCTAACTGGGTTTTTTTAACGTATAACCGAATGCATGGTAGACAGGCGCGTTTGCATTTCGCCCCCACCGAAATTTGGCCGCCGCGGCTAGGATTTGATCCCACGCCCTTGGGCTTGGCAACGCAACGCCAGAGCCACTACGCCATCGTTCTGGATTTCATTCATGTTCCATTCCAAATCGATTATTTCTACCCTATTAGCGCTTAGCTCGAACGAAGCCTCGCTTTCGTACTATAATGAAATGTAACTAATATTCATTCTGTGAAATAGCCGTGGCCGCCTTGCTCGCACGTTAACCGCGTGCGCTAATATTTAACATTTCTGGCCAGTATATTCACTGCTTAGAGTGCTGTTTTTGGACAACCCGAATTCTTTAATACTAGAACACTGAATTCGGGAAAACGTTTGATGATACACAGCAGAAAACGAACACTGTCGTCGTCTCTGTGGTCTAGTGGCTGCAAAGGGCCGCTGCTGAGCGCCACGTCGCGGCTTCCTCGCCGCCATCCGATAGAGCTGGTATGAAGCTTTCGACGCACATTAAAGAAAAGAACCTTCGTGATCGTAATTAAGCTGGAACCCTGGGTAGCCTTTGTGTTTCTTTGGGACGTTTTAAATCAATCAAGGAATGAATGACTGAATGAATTACAACAAGCACTGAAGTGTTTTTGACCCCACAGTCTATATTTTGTCCTTAGCAACGCCAGGTTTGTTAAATGTATGCCAACAGAACAAGGGCTACATAAGCTGGCTTTATGATATCTGATATTGCGAAAGCATGTGATAACAGTATGTCTAGTCATTGTTCTTCGAGCTGACCAGCCGTCGCGGTAATAAATTTTCTCTACACAATGTCTTATCAATGCTTCTGCATCCATAGGTCCGAGACTGACGGCCCCGTCTCTGAAAGCGTCGCACTGAGAACAGGCATGCAGATTATTCTTATGCAGTTGAGAATAGTTGGCATTGTCGACTACGAAAAAAAAAATCGTACATGCGGAAAGTTTAGCTACATAACTGGACGGTCGTCCAAAATAGATTGATTTTTCAAGAATCAACTGCCAGATTCTACATCTTAGGTCCATAGTTTAATTCAGCAGGGCAAGTTCAGCAGCGCTCGTAGGATTTCCTGGTATGCCTTACGTTCTGAACGAATGAGGGAAACGGAGAGGCTCGATGAAATATATCTTTGAAGCGATGATCGCATGAAGCTAACAGACTTTCTTTTGTTCATTGTCTGTTGGCTTCAAGTGGTTATTTGTTCAATGTAGTTCACAAAGAAGCTCGCGAACCTTCTTTCTGTTTGACTCGCGCAGACAAGTAACCAGGACACTATGACGACTAAATTCCACCATTTTTTTTCTTTAATTTTCTGTTTTAGCCATGATGTTGTTTGCGATTGTATCACTACTTTATGATATATTCACTCAACTGCTGCCGAGGTTATGCACGGAACACCACGGCTTGAAGATAAACCACAGCTTGAATATTTCGTCAGTCTAGTGCCTGGATATCATATATTAACCTCTGTATGACCGAGAATACAAGAGTCAGGGCACAGGAATTAACTGACGATTTCTCTTATGCGTTTGTGAGTACTAACACGATCGTGATTTGTGCGCATATCTTGTAGAATATGCGCAAACTTTTGCGTTTCATTTCCTATTACAATGGTAAAGCAAAAAAAAAAAACCCTCAAATTATGTTTCAGATTTTTACGTTCTGTTTGTGGTCAACAAACATTAGTTAGTGCTCGTCACGGATGGTTAAAAAAAGGTTTTAAACGCTCAACACGTTCATTCTTCATACTGAGCACGACGCATGTGAAAGAAACCACAAAGCACTGTGTGATACCACAATCATCAGATTCACTTATAACTCTAAGAAAGCGAGCGTCACCCGCTTAGGCTTCGCTTCAGTTCCATTGAGTCATTGAGGTCATAGAGGGGAACAACAGCAAAGCCTTCAGCAAAGGTGTCAAATTTTTTTTGAGTACTTGAAAAATTACCAAGACAATACTATGGGGAAGAACCAACACGATCTCGTTCGATTCAATTTTGAAGTAGCCCCAGAATTTAGCTCTATCTTTCAGTGCCATTGTAGTGCTTCAAGCTTTTTGAATGCTTCAACACACAGGCGAGAAGTCAGCACTGTGATGGTGGTATACCCTCGGATCTTCTGCTCTATATTGGCACCAACAGCCAAGCTATCTACACTGTCTTTACTTCGCGCATGCGTTTCTTGTTTGGATACAGCGGCTAAAGGCTTCCATCGTGATAACGAACAAATGAAATTCCTTAATCCTGTAAACGTTCAAAGCCCCATAAACCTGAATCTAGACAACGCGCTTGTCTCTCCTTCACAAAGCGCAAAAGCGCATTGTTTCTGCAACTCAAAGAAGGACAACGGGCTTACCTTTGCGATCATGTCTCTTCGTAGGTGCTGTTATTCCCAAGTGACACGCTGTTTGCTCGCGCTGGCCTTATATACTTGGGCAACACGGCCGGTAACTCTGCGGACATCCTTTTTTCTTTGTTTCCAATGACCTTAGACATAAGCAGGGGCGGGGGCGGGCGCTAGCTTTTTCGCCCCAGAATCGCCAGCTCCGCGCCACCTTTGCATGACGCGCGGCATCGTTGAGTCAAACTTGAGCGACCATAACCGGGAGACAGGTTATGTCGCTGGACAACGAAGTATGGAGCGGAATAGGTTCGCTTCGCATTTCCAGCGCGTTTTGCGGGCAATTTGCGACCGGGGTGCGGCCTTATTACCCACCAAAGTTTCGTTCGCGCTTTGGTGGACTTTGCGCCACGTGCTCACTGCGCGCCTCGGTCACATGCTGCCGTCGTGCCGTCTTTTTGCCCTCTTTTTGTTTTTCAGCATTCTTTCTCCGAAAATATTTAACGCAAAAGAAACACGGGGGCAAAATCGTTACAAAGCACCACTCCATTTGCGAAACCGTGAGCAGCAAATTCGACCTTCGTTCCACCTTTTACTTGCAAGGTTGAGGGCCAGCTTTAGTCCGGCCTTCCCTGAGGGTGCCAGTGAACCTTGCGATCGCTCTTGTCGCACGGGGCTAATGTATGTTCTACATAGACCGGACAGAAACCTCCAGGTAAAAGACTCGGCGGATTTTCTTCGGTATATCGATCCATGCGTATTCTTTTCCTGTAAGTACTTACAAGAAAACTGAGAGATGATGCCGGAAAGCGAGGACAAATTTTATTGTGCTTTTCTATGAAAGCTTGACTCTACAGCGTCTCCTCATCCCTGCGCGGCTGGAGGAAATTTGTTTGCAGTAGTATGAATTATGGAATTGATTTATATAGGTCAGTGCTAGAGTGTTCGTCGTACCACTGCTGTTTCATAATCCTTAGGAAACACGAACGAATGAAATAATGGGAGATTTCAGAGGGAGCAAGATACCATGGACGACAAGATTAGCCTCAGCAGAGTTCAGCAGAGCTCATTCTACGAAACTCAAGCTGAACGATGGACAATGTTTATTGTTCATCCCACTCCTGCGATAGCCTCATTGTGGATGCAGTATGTATAAATAAATAAATAAATAAATAAATAAATAAATAAATAAATAAATAAATAAATAAATAAATAAATAAATAAATAGCTCTTGTGTGAATTCTCCTCAGTAAAAGAGGATGTAAACAGCTGTGTAACCTACACTACTCCGTCAACGCGATGAGTAAAGGCACTCTGCGTATAGACATGAATGGCCCTATGGCCAATCATAATCTAGATTCAGGGCTCCTGTAAATTCCGTCGTTTCGGCGCAGTAGGCGATGTTTGGTTCCCCACCGACTAGAGTAGTGTGGCCAGTCGGTTCAAGCATCGCGTAAGTGGTCTCTGCTGATCGCGATGTTTACGCGGCACATCTGTGAATATGTAAAAAGCCTGGTTCGACGTTGTACGACAGACTTTGGCGGTATGAATATTCATCAGCGAGCATCCCAGCATTGTGGAAGGGTAATCCTTCAAGGCTCGCGCAGGTGCTCATTACGGGCAAGTTGAAATAGTCAGTCCCGTAAAGTGCGAGTTACGTCGAAGCAAAAACGTAACTTCATTATGCAAACAGACTCCAATAACATTTAAATACCAATTAAGCGGATAATTTTGTTTTTTTTTATTACACAGAAAACAAAACAATGCGGTGACTCTTGCTGCCATAACAGGGGTCAAGTACTTCAAGTGAGCGAGAAACAACTCGGCGTGGCATGCAAAAAATATCCTGTGGTACTGGTATCGATATAGTTTTACAGTGAAGCTGTTGGCCTCTCGGTGGTCGGCATTTTTCGTGTCCGTCTGTGAACAAAAAATATCATTGTCAGCGATGGCTCCTACCCCCCTAAGCAAGCAATAATGCAATGGCTCGTTCCCTTCGTAAAGCACAGGCCATGAGCACACAGCAAAGTAAAAAGAACAGTGCATGCATTTATTGGAGTCACGCATACAATGTACAGAAGTGTACGTTTCAATAAAAAACAAGCTCGAAACAAGTATACGAACCATCATTAATGCATAGCATAGCTCCCCCAACAGTTGTAGTGGTGGTTTTTCAACAGCTTCGCTGGATATCTAGTTTTGCAGGGCCTGGATGGCGAGTCAGTTTTTCTTAAGGAGAGTTCCGCATTGGGTTCTGAACAGCGGGATACAGTAGTTCCTCTGTTTACATTGGAATCGAGATTAAGCGAGATTTCGGTCAAGTAAAACAGTGCCTAGTATGTCAGTTGGTCACGTGATTCCTATACGAGTACACACTCAGGATAATGGCTTTTTTTTTTCCTTTTTAGCTTTGGTTAAACGAAACTACTGAAAACTCCTGTGCGGTCGCTACGAGATCCAAATTTACCTTATCGCATGGAAATCCGAAACCAACGAAGTGCTAGTTTTCATGCCATACACCATGTTAAAAGAATAGGAAAAAAACACCCAGGCATCATAAAAATTGGACAACGCCGCATTGCAGACGCTATAGCATAACCTCAAAAATATTTTGATATGAACTAATGTGCGCGTACATTCTTTTGTGCAGAATCACCTTAAAAATGCGACAAAGAGCTCCTCATATTGTTAACTCGTGTCAAGTTAACAGAGCTTCCTACAATTACAACAGTCAATACATCCATAATGCTAGTCGTTCCACATAAAGAAAAATTTTTTTGAAAAAAAAAGAAGCTTCTGTATTTACATTTAGAACTCCGCTCAAGCAAAAAAAATAATTTGTAGGGTCTGTAATTCAGCAATTATGCTTTTATTGTGAGCGTTCGCACAAGTTGTAGGCGTGCAGTGAGCGACGCTTGCAGTGACGAAAATCGATTTTATCTCGTTGGGCTCAGCCTCTCAAACTGCGCAGCTGATTTTATTATAACACCGTCACATTGGAGTGTTCCGGATTAATTTTTGCTACCCGAGGTTCTCTATCATGAACTTAAAATGCGGTACACGAGCAGCTTTTCCTTCTATCCCCGTCGAAATGGGCACGCTGCGGCCGAGGTTCAAGCTCTCAGTGGCCACGGGACGTTCAGAACGACTCAGCGAGCCTGAAAAGAGAAATATCTTCGACGCAGCAACTGCTTCATCACCCACAACTTTGACATTGATGTACTAGAGAGCCAGAGAGCTCCTATCGATCAATCCTAGCGAGCCGCAGGGTATAGTGTAGCGCTGACTGATCGACCCACCCACCGCCAAAAAGCCCTAAGCGAGATAAAGTTTATACTACTACGCAAGCACACTAAATTTATAAAATGACGTACAGGAACTTTACATTTTAAGGTCATTTCAAATGCCATGCTGCTGACAATTAGGATAGCTCGTTGCTTGGCTGTTGCCTTTAGGATGACTGAAACAAGATCAATCTGGTTTACACAGCTTATCGCAACTTATCACACTCGCCACAAAGTAACGTTAACATGAGAGAGAGAAACGAAGCGGGAAAGGTAGGGAGAAGCGAAAAGGAACATAGTACATCAAGGCTCTGTCAATCAAGTATTTTCGAAAAATTTTGCCACCGCCTGCTAGAAAAAAAATATATAATGCTTTGTGCAAACAGAAGCAAGCATAAGGTTTTATGAAGCTATACGTACAAACTTAATAAATCATGTCTACTTAATATAGGGGAGTCAGAATGTGCGGAAGTCTGTGCATACATTTCATATACCACAACATGCAGTACTATATCATACCGAGAGGATGTTGCGTATATTGCCAACAAGATGACGTAACGATATTATTTATCTAAGCAAACATTTATTTCTTTAATATCGGATGATTTATAATTATCTGCTAAATATAATTTCAAATATTTACTTTTTTCCCAATTTTTCACTTTCCATTATTACATTATTCGACGGGCAATCCCCTAGGTAACCATTGTACAACCACTGGCTTTTTCGCCATTCGCCCGTAGTGGGGAAAGTGAAGGCACACAGTTATTTGAGCAACAAGCAGGGAAAGTAAAAGGAAAATTATTCGACGATAATGATACTCCACTAATGCAAAATGTGAGCGCAGCTCTATACGTGTGTTCCTTTCGCCATATATTGGCTGGCGCGGACAATGTCTCGTGCGGCACGTTGCAAACGGAGCGCAGTGCGTCGCGACTGCCTCGCTAATCGGGGGTTCGCGAGAGGCAGCGCGCGGTTGACGCGTGGGCACGATTCACAGCAGTCGGCGCATTAACAGCAGCCGATTAACAGCCGCCGCCGCTCACGAAGCGCTTTGTTTCCATATGTGGTATCAGTGAACGCGCTCGCTGCATGCCATCGGTGAACAGACGACGAACCCGCCGTGGTTGCTCAGTGGCTATGGTGTTAGGCTGCTGAGCACGAGGTCGCGGGATCGAATCCCGGCCACAGCGGCCGCATTTCGATGGGGGCGAAATACAAAAGCACCCGTGTACTTAGATTTAGGTGCACGTTAAAGAACCCCAGGTGGTCGAAATTTCCGGAGTCCTCCACTACGGCGTGCCTCATAATGAGAAAGTGGTTCTGGCACGTAAAGCCCCATAATTTTTTTTTAATAGACGACGGCGCGCTGTTCTGGCGCCATCTCGCAGCGGTAGTCGCTGCAGAGCCCGTCTTGCGCGACACTACGGTTTTCTTGTCACGCTTTCGCCATACCCTCCTATGGTCGCTTAATGGTTATGGTGCTCGGCTGCTAAGCACGAAGTCGCGCGATCGAAACACAGCCACGGCAGCCGTATTTCGATGGCGGCGAAATGTGAAAAAACCCGTGTAGATTTAGGTGCACGTTAAAGAACCCCAGGTGGTCCAAATTTCTGGAGTCCCCCACTACGGCGTGCCTCTTAATCAGATAGTGGTTTTGGCACCTAAAACCCCATTATTTATTTTTAATACCCTCTTCCTCCGCTTCCCTCCTTGCGCGCTCCCTCCGGTATCGCCGTCTTTCTTCCACCGCTGCGCTCCGCATTCATTCTTCATCCTTCGCCATTCTCGTTTGCTCCGTTACGCCGAGGGATGATGCCGAGGGACGCCGACACTAAACGCATGAACGGGCGCCAAAGATCTGCGCACTACTAAAAGGTCATCAGCGATGAGGCAGAATATTGGCATCGCAGTAAATGAGTTTGAAGCCGAAGGAGTCGTGGAAGTCTGATGGCATTTCTTTTTTTTTTCTGTGAGCTTCTAACAGAGTGTCTGGTTACAGTGAATATTCCCACATTTGGTTCTGTGGCCAAATACTGGGACACCGCGAGTCTTTAGTCTAAATGTGTGTGCGGGCATCTCGCAGACTTCTTGTTGCCAAGTTAGGCTAGCCACTTGACTTGTCGTCATACGGCAGAGTACGCGTAGTTGAGACGTCAATGCGGTATCGAGTCGATGCTACCCTATGGTTTTCTGGCAGCATAAATGTTGATCGTACATTAGATACCCTTCTGAACCGTTTATGACAGGAAGTGACCTATAAGCCTAGCTTTTTCATCGAACAAGAAAGAAGACAAGCTCCAACTGCACCTGCTGTGTCACCCCAGACACTTCTGTGAAGCACTTGCTCATATATTGCCTACAATATGATCAGCAGGGAGTCCATTTTTGTACTGTTGAGCTACTTGGGCAGACGTGAATTTTTAATTACGAATAGCCATCTGTATAAACGTGAGCTCGATTGGAGTATTAATCATGCAGTAGATGTAAAGCGGCTTGATTCAGGGCACAAGTTGGCAAGCCGGATTTCTTTCCAACTCCTGCAATGGAAAGCCGCACTTGTGGCTGCCGGAGACGCCACCAGCTCTACTGGTGCTGTAGTCTTTCTGTCGATGTCAATCTGCAAGAAGTTCAAGATCAGCCATGTCAACATCGACAGGATCCAAACTTTCCGCTCTTCGTAGAGCATTGCTATATGTGCAGTAACAACCGCCAAATCATCTCTGTGCTTCAACCCACGTGAACGATTGGTAGCAGAGGTACGATTACTCTACCATCAAGTGGGGGACGGAGGCCACGACATTGTATTTTAGTAGCTATCCGGGCAATGCAAAATTACTGGCAATGAAAGTGCCGACAAAGCTGCCCGTGAGGCCCATGATGTGTGTGAAAGCACCCCGATACCATTGTCGAGAATGGATGCAGCGCGGCACCTCAGCGGTCTTGCCCATGTTATTACTGTAAGGAAATGAAACACACCGGAGCTCACCAACCAGCGCCTATATGTCATTGACCGGCATATGACATGACAATGCCTGCCAAAGCACCCCAGCCCATTCTTATTCTTTTGATTATTTCAGTCTCATGATCCGGATCCGTAGTCACTACCTGCCCTAAGTAGATGTATTCCCTTACCACTTCCAATGCCTCGCTACCTATCGTAAACTGCTGTTGTCTTCCGAGAGTGTTAAACATTACTTTAGTTTTCTGCAGATTAATTTTTAGACCCACTCTTCTGCTTTGCCTCTCCAGGTCAGTGAGCTTGCATTGCAATTGGTCCCCTGAGTTACTAAGCAAGTCAATGTCATTAGCGAATCGCAAGTTACTAAGGTATTCTCCATTAACTCTTATCCCCAATTCTTCCCAATCCAGGTCTCTGAATACCACCTGTAAGCACGCTGTGAATAGCATTGGAGAGATTGTATCTCCCTGCCTGACGCCTTTCTTTATTGAGATTTTGTTGCTTTCTTTATGAAGGACTACGGTGGCTGTGGAACCGCTATAGATATCTGTGAGTATTTTTACATACGGCTCGTCTACACCCTGATTTCGTAATGTATCCATGACTGAAGAGGTTTCGACTGAATCAAACGCTTTCTCATAATCAATGAAATATATATATAAGGGTTGGTTATATTCCGCACATTTCTTTATCATCTGATTGATAGTGTGAATATAGTCTATTGTTGAGCAGCCTTTACGGAATGCTGCCTGGTCCTTTGGTTGACAGAAGTCTAAGGTGCAAATGCCAACCTTGTCAAAACTATCTGTCCCTGGCCGCCTTCATAGTCGTCTGCACGCGTGCGGTTCAGAACCACGTTCTTAGAACCATTTATAATGTTTTTGGCATTTTTTTTCTCTCTTCTGAGAGACAGTGGAATGGCACTCGCTTCTGAGCCTAATAAATAATATCGTCCTACCTATCGCGGATAACTTAAATGATTTTTTAAGCATGAATTATTTTCTGGGCTGATCTTATGCGTCTTAAAGCGACCTCGCTGCCTACAGGGTTATCAGACCGAGCTATCTCGGATGCTCGGTTGATATATAGTCAAAAGTTCAAGTCCTTTTTCTTTTCATTATAGCTTTGTGTAGCAAGTGTTGCATTTGTAACTACGTGACATAGAACATCGCGCTTCTAATATGAAGGCCGTAAGTTCTCCTCCAGACACTATATCTGCAAGCTTGGAGTGGCGCCTGACACCGTCGAAAAAAAAAAAAAAGAATGCCGACAGCAAGTGCGGCTATACTAGTCCAGGTGTAACCAAATTAGGACGGCCCACTAAGTTTCCACAAGGACACTCCCTGACCAGAACAGGAATTGGGCTCCAATGTGCAGTTTTCGCCCCCTACCTCCCTTATGACGGCTAAAATTAACCCATGGCCCTCAGTCCCCTGCGGCTGCGGAGCACCGGACCAAAGTGGGGTTTATTGCACCTGGACTAGTACAGCCCCACTTGCTCTCGACATTTTTTTTTACTGGTGTCAGGCGCCACTCCAAGCTTGGAGATGTAGTGTCTGGAAGATAACTTACGACCTTCAGATTAGAAGCCAGATGTTCAATTTCTGCTCCACGCCACCGCCTGTCACATAGTCACAAATGGAACACAGGTACGGAAGCGCCGCGTCCCAGGTCAGACCTGCTACCCGGCAGAGGTTTCTAAGAATCTCTGGACCCGGACAGGCGGCTGTTAAACTGAACCTGGCAACGTTCAACACACGAGCCCCGTCGAGTGAAGTCAGCTTAGCGGGTCTCTTTGAGGAATTATCAGGTACTGTCTGGGATAGTATTGGCCTTAGCGAGGTTAGAACTGGGGAGGCTTATACACTGCTGACTAACGGCCGCGTCCTCTGCTACAGAGGACTTCCAGATAAGAGACAACACGGGGTAGGATTGTTAATCCATAAGGCACAGAGGGCAACATCGACGAATTCTACAGCATTAATGAGAGGGTAGCAGTAGTCGTAATAAAACTGAACAGGAGGTATAGGATAAAGGTAGGACAAGCCTACTTTCCGACCTCCAGTCACGATGATGAAGAAATAGACCAGTTTTATGAAGATGTTCAATTAGCGATGAAAAAAGTGCAAACTCAGTATACTGTAGTCATGGTCCACTTCAATGCAAAAGTGGGGGAAAAGCAGGCAGGTGAGTAAGCAATTCGCAACTATGGTATCGATTCTAGCAGCACTAGAGGAAAGACGCTAGCAGGATTTGCGGCAAGGATTAGACTCTGAATAATGAATACCTTCTCCAGGAAGCCTAGCAATAGAAAGTGGACCTCGAAAAGCCCTAATGCAGAAACAAGGAATGAAATAGATATCACACTCTCTGCCGACCTCAGCATTAAGCACGATGTAGAAGCATTAGGAGAGGGGGGGGGGGTAAAGTGCAGTGCTCATAGGTTAGTGAGGACTATAGTTTCCCACAATATGAAGAATGAAATAGTAAAATTAGTCAAGAAGAAACAGGCCAACCTAGACGCAGTTAACGTGAAAGCAGGCCAATTAAAGCGCAGCAATTAAGACCAATTAAGGCAAACAAATATGCAGATTTAGAACAGAAAGATGGAGGTGACACAGAATTATTGAATGGAACCGCATCTAGGCTGGCTTTGGATGCAGCGATTCAAGTGGGAGGTAAGTCACCAAGCCAACCAGCAGGCAAGCTCTCCCAAGAAAGAACCTAATAAAGTAGCGACAAAGCATGAAAGTGTCCAACTCAAGAGATCAGATGGAATTGGCGGAGCTGTTGCAACTCATCAATAATAATAAAGTAAGGGATATTCAAAATTTCAACGTGAGAAAGGCTGAGGAAGCTGCAAAATATGGATGCAGCATGAAATCAGTGAGAAGCAAACTTGGCGCAAGGCAAGCCAAAATGTATTTCCTGCAAGAGAAGCAGGGTAATATCATCATCAATTTAGAAGATATAGTAAAAGGAGCGGAAGAATTCTATACTCAACTGTACAATACCCAGAGGAGTCAGGATACCTCCATTAGAAACAGAAACTCCTCCTGTAACTAGCAATGGGGTCTGAAGGGCCTTGCAAGAGATGAATCCAGGAAGAGCGGCAGGAGAAGATGGAATAAGATGGGGATATGCTTGAAAGACTATCGGCCCTTTATGCGCAATGCGTCGCGACTTGAAGTGTTCCAGAGAACTGGAAGAATGCCAACATTATACTAATACACAAAAAGGGAGACATTATAGAATTGAAAAAAAAAATGTAGGGCCATCAGCTTACTTTCGGCATTATATTCACCAAGATAATTTCCAATAGAATAAGGGCAATCCTTGACTTCAATTAACCAAGAGAACAGACTGGCTTCAGGCAGGGGTACTCTATAACGGATGTCATCAATTAGATAATCGAGAAATCTGCAGAGTACAATCAACTTCTGTATATGGCATTCATAGATTATGAAAAAGCATTTGATTCAGTCGGGATACCAGCAGTCATAGAGGAATTACGCAATCAAGCAGTACAGGAGGCATACGTGAATATCTCGGGAAATATCTACAAAGATTCCACAGCTACCTTGGTTCTCCACAAGTAAATTAGAAAGATACTTATAAAGAGAGGGGTCAGGGCAAGGGGACACTATCTCTCCAATGCTATTCACTGCGTGCTTGGAAGAAGTATTTAAGCTGTTAAACTAGGAAGGCTTAGTAGTAAGGATCAACGGAAAATATGTCGGCAACCTTTGGTTTGCTGATGACATTGTTCTGTTCAGCAGTACTGCGGATGAACTACAACAAATGATTGAGGACCTTAACAGAGAAAGTGTAAAAGTGGGGTTGAAGATTAATACGCAGAAGACACAGATAATGATCAATAGTCTGGCAAGGGAACAAGAGTTCAGGATCGCCAGTCAGCCTCAAGAGTCAGTGAAGGAGTACGTTTATATAGGTCAAATACTTATAGGGGACCCTGATCATAAGAAGAAAATTTACAGAAGAATAAAAATTGGTTGGAGCGCATACGGCAGACATTGTCAGATCCTGACTAGAAGCGTACCAGTATCATTTAAAAGAAAGTTGCACAGTCATTGCATTCAACCGGGGTGAACACATGAGTCAGAAACTTGGAGGTTGACACAGAAGCTCGAGGACAAGTTAAGGACCGCGCAAAGAGCGATGGAGTGAAGAATGTTAGGCGTAACGTTAAGAGAGAGGAATAGAGCGTCGTGGATCAGACAGCAAACTGGGATAGCCGATATTCTACTTGACGACAAGAGAAAAATGCGGCGGATGAATAACTGGTGGATCATTATAGTTACAGAATGTGTGCCAAGAGAAGGGGAGCGCAGTCGAGGGAGGCAGAAAACTTGGTGTGTTATGAAATTAAGAAATTAACAGCCGCAAGTTGGAATCAGCTGGCGCTGGACAGAGGTAATTAGAGATGGCAACGAGAGGCCTTCGTCCTGCAGTGTACATAAAAATAGGCTGATGATGAATCACGGCTCTTACATATAGTAGACTCCTGTCGCCAAACTGCGGCACCCAGCCGCACGAAGCACAATGAAAGGGCAAGTGCGAATCTGTTTCATTTTTCATCGATAGGCTGTTCTCTCTTTCCGCTTAGTTATCCTTGCGCTAGTATTCCTTTGCAAGCATGAACCAACTTGCTCAACATCGCACTTTGCTGAATTACATCCTAAATAACGTTAGGACCAAAACAAGAACCGTCTTCAAGCGCACCATGTGTCGTATGTTGCTGCGACAGGCCACCACGTTTCATTACAATTTCTTGTCACAAAAGTGGTTAGGATAACATGCCACAAGGCATGGCATGGCCAGTGAGATAAATGGTCGTTAGTCAAATATGGCAAACGTCTAGCGCTAATGCTGCCTTTCCGAGCATAGCGAGGGCTATTCGCTGCAGAAAGTTATTGCAATTCACACTGGACTAACTATGAAAACGCGACTTTTTGCCAGTGAGGAACCCAGAGAGAAATAACAGTTATTCGTCCCAAAGGAACTAAGGCCTCTGTCCGAGCCTCTCGGTAGGAGGCATGAGCCTCCAGAGTTTCTGAAAAAATGGCGTCTGTTGTGCGAGTGGCTGTTTATTATTTCCTATAGGACATACCACGAAATAGCTGTTAATGCCATATCCTTGTTACATGAGCAGAACGGTGCGCTCCAGTACAGCCTCGATTAAGAGCAGTATCTGCTGCTTCCACATAATGATGCAAGGTTTACGCAGAGTGCGCGTCGATTCTATCGCGGCCCAAGCGGTGACAAGAACGATTGTGGAAGGGGGGGGGGGCAGTGCGGGCGCCGCGCGCTCCAGCGTTACGAGCAGTCGGCGAGTGGTGCAGTGGACCGTGGCGTTCTCAGCAGCGGGGTGTGCGACGCTTGTCTGGGCGCAGTGAAGTGAAAACGACTTGAGCGGCTGTTCTAGTTTTCAGCATTCTTATATGCGCATTTTTTTTAGCCCTCGCATTACACATTGTGACATTGCTAAATCGCTGATTCGTGTTGCATACTTAAACAGCATGCTGTCTGTATGGCGCGGGCCGAGGTATAGGTATCAGTTTATTTTTATTTAGCCCCAAGATACTGGATGTACTGCAGGACTGGTGGACGCGATGCAGTTGATATAATGTTTAGGTCGCAGAAGTAAACTGAATTTTCTGAATGAAAGCAACGGCATCTTTTTTATTTTGTTGTAATAGTAAAAACGCCTTTATTTGCGTAAATGAAAAAGTATTCCGTTATACTACATCGAGTTGCAAATTTCAACGCATGGCTGTGCTAACTAGCGCAAGTTTTGACGTAAGAGGCCAAAAGTATACGTTAATAAGTTTTGACGAACGAGGTCAAAACTTAGCCTTAGAACACCTTTTTCTAAAATCCGCTAGTACCGTGGCATCATGGGAAAGATAGCGGTCTAACAACACGTTGATGTGGGGCCCTTTTTCTTGTTCTTTGGCCAGACATATTGCGAATTCTGAAAAACAACCTAATGACGTCAGAGTTGTGGTGCAAAGCTAAATCCCAAACCACCTCGAGTCAACGGCCTTCGACACTTAAAGCCATATTGAATCACATGTGCTTACTTTTGTTAGTTCCATTTAGGCGTCTCATTTTTTATGCAAGTATTTCAAGCGGCGTAAAATCCCCATGCAATTTGGTGCGAGGGAATTTGACGGCTCGCTTGCTTTCGGACACTCCAAAGAAATGCTTGAGCACTTCGTGTTAAAGTGTTAAACTTTCCGCAGATGGCGTGAAGTGCTTCCGAGCAAGTTTCAAAGGGAACTAAATTGAAACAATAAATCAGCCTAGGTTGATTAAGAAGTGTTTGAAAACTGTCTTGTTGGTAATTTCGCAATGACAGGTTCGTTATTAGAAGAGAAAATGAAGGTCAAAGTTTCATTTTTTTTTATTTACGCTCCAAAACCCGCACGCCGGCACGTCAGTGTGACGTCACGGATGTCAAAGTAATTTATCTCATTTTGGCAGCGTTGGCTCAGTAAGAAATCCCGAAACTTGCCACATTCAGATATTTGGCTCCTTTAGAACACAATGTAGTCGATCTTTGCCGCTGAATAATTACCTAGACCCTAACAGATACCGTTAAAATCCATGAAGTCATGGTGGGGTGGGGCGTGAACTTTAAGGCGGCGTTGGCACCCGTCTTTCGTTTTTACCTCTTTTCTGGCCTACCAAGCATTTTTTCGCGCCAAGAGTGGTGCCTTTGGCCTTGTGGAAGGATGGTTTACTAATACAGAAGAAACTATTTTTCTCTTTAGTGCCCCTTTCAACAGCTACATCTTGCACGAACTGTGCTTAATGATATCTTGTTTCCAAAAGGCCGGTCCTCAACTATGTATAAGGCTCGCACAATTAGTACTGGAATTATTGTCAACCACGAATCTAGGCTCTCATCTGTAACGCTGATTCTCTGCGTGTGACTGTGGGGTGTGCTTGTTTATTCCTCGCTATTTATTTCTTCCTTTTTCCCCTTCTTCTCTGTATCTCTTTTTCTTCCGCTGCAAGCTGGTGACCCTTTTAGAAGGCAACTGCTAGCCTACTTTTTCTGTTTGTGATGCTTGCATTATTTACGTGAATAATAATATTAAAAACGTACGCTATGCTCACCGCAAACTGTTTACACAGCACAACACTGGCCTCTATCTTGCCACACGCATAGGAGTTTGTTTTCTTGCAATTTCAACACAGACTCGATATTGAAACCATTTATTTTACTATTCGTGGCACAGAAACTTTCCAAAGTAGGGACAGTAGCATGCAGGGAATTGTTGAAAAGGTGCAAGTTCTTCGCTTGCGATTATGATGTTTTCCAGGTAACAGGCTTATCCGTAGTAACCGTGTCCACCGTATCCATAGCCACCATATCCGTAACCGCCGTAGCCGTGACCACCGTATCCATATCCACCGTATCCACCGTGCCCGTAGGCCGGAACACTTTTGCCGTGGGCACTCAAGTAGGGCGCAGCGGCGGGGAGGCTGCTCTTAGTTCCAGGCTCGTTGGTCTTGACGACGGCGCGGAACCCGAGCTTGTCGGCCACGTAGTGCACCTGCCGGTGGCGGCCGTCGATGTCGCCGAGGTAGTAGGAACCGTGCACGGGGCCGTACGCGGCTCCAGCTTCGTGGCGGCCGTTGACGGCGCCGTAGCCGTTGACGATGTCGTAGCCGAACCGGTAGTGTCCGTAGTCCTGGTGGGAAAGATTTTAAAGGCAAATATGCGCCAAGAATACAAAGACGAAAGTCTTCTCATTGGACATGATTCTTAAAAATAATACTTGCGCAAGATACGCGCATAGAACAAGGACGAAACAAAGAAAGTGCCAGGCGCTCCTGCTCCACCCAGCGTCTGTTTTGTGTTAGTACTTAATATTTTCGAGAGAGTGGACGAGAAGCTGAAAAAAAGCTGACGACTGTTCACGACAACTCACTGCGAAGCCAGACGCTAACGTCAACGAAATAAATGCCGAATACACGAAGCTTAAGGGCTTCCAGCCTATAAAACAGCCTCTGAAACTAAATTAACCAGTGCCCGAACAGCTAGCCTTACTGCCTATGCTTGCCAAAAAGCCTTATGCACAGGCTTTCAAGTGCAACAGACTGTAAGATTCTTTTCTTTTTGTTTAACTTTTCTAAATAAGCAGGGGCCCTATAATGTAAAACTATTCCATTATGTTTTTATTCCAATCTCCTGATGTGAAATTTGCGTAACTGCCGACGCAAGCATCGGGCGGTCACCCGCAGGGTTGTTTTAACAGACTAATCAAACGCTCTCCTCGTTCATAGGAGGTCACTTTTGTTTGCTTGAAAAACGAATAACATTGCCTAACATCGCCATTAGCCCTCGGCTATTGGACAAACGTTTTCGGACTGCACCCGCTTCACCTGCCTGTCACGCGACGTCACAAAACCGCAAAAACTCACCGCGTCAAAGTGACGTGTACGCGTTAAAGATGCATTAATGAATAAATGGAAAATAAGACATCCACCTGTTCGTAGCAATTGCTACAAAGGAAACCCATGCGTGTTCCTCGAAAGAAAAGCCTCATAGTTGAAAAAAAATTCGTCCTGGTCCGGGACTCGAACCCGTGACCACCGCCTTTCCGGGACAGCCGCTCTACCATCTGAGCTAACCAGGCGGCTAGCAGATGGCAGGGCGAAGTCGAATTTGTCGACAACACGGAGCAAAGGCAAGAGTTACTTCTCTCCACCTTGCGGGTTTCCGCAGAACTACTTCGTCAAGAAGCATTAATATGCCAAACAAAACTGAACTTTCTTTTGAATAGCCGCAGGCTGCCCCGATCCGAAAAGAATAAAAGATGGCTGCTGCTAATCACTCAAGCACTCGTTTCTCGTACCTGCCGAATAGCATGGGTTTATTTGTGTATAATAAGACAGTTTGCGTGGCCGTGTAAAGTTTTCGAGCACTTTCGGCATGTTTACGACCTCGTTCTGCAAACTCTTCTTTGCTGAGCATTGTTTTAGCGTCATTCTTAAGCTTCTGTTGCATGCCGCCGTAATTTTCGACCAGCCACTGCAATCTAAGTAAGGGAAAGCGGACCAATCGAGGACGCCGGCACCACCCTTTTCGCCGGTTAACAATTTTCAGTGCAGTGGCTCAGCCCCATCGAATCCCTCTGCACTTGAGCGTGCTCCTCGCCTCTTGTCAGCCAATTAGATGAGACAAGCCGCTCATTGTAGGCAATGTTATTCGTTTTTCAAGCAAATAAAAGTTACCTCCTATGAATGAGGAGAGCCTTTGATTGATTTCTTCAGACAACCCTGCGGGTGACCGCCCGATGCTTGCGTCGGCGGTTACGCAAATTTGACGTCAGGATATTGGGCTGAAAAGATATTGGAATAGTTTTACGTTATAGGGCCCGTGGTTTGCGTATGCCAGAAACAGGAATTTTTACTAATATGGAAGTGAAGCCTAAATGTGTACAGATGTACCGCACAGGAAATGTGCCTTCAGGTCGACAACTATCACGCACTATCAAATATCACGCAAATATCAGAAACGAGGTAAGTGCCAATAAGACGTTTATGTGAGTAAAAATTTAGACTCATCTACTGTAACATGACGCGCTTTCGCGGTCGCAGCACTTACATCTTGTTTTCTGTATGTTCTGCTCGATCCGCCATGGTGTCCTCCAGCGTAGCCCCCAAAAGCGACGGCTGTGACGCCTAGGAAGACGACTACCTGGAAGCCCCAAAAATAAGCACCACGACCATTGTTTGTCACTATACAAGCACAATCAGTTTCCGCTGGAGCGCGCAGGCAGACGCGCGTGTAGACTAGTAAAAGTGTTCACGAAACGAGGAGCGCCATGATCTACAGCACGGAAGACCCATAATTATAAGGCGGAAACTGCGCCTCCGTGCCGATGAGTGCTTCCGTTTTAACAAATAAACGCGAAGTCGGCCAAATATTGAATTCGCTCACTTGCGGTGATTCGGAGAGCACACGTCTATACAGAGTGTTTCGCTTAACTTGAGCCAAACTTTACAAATATGCAGATTCTACGTAGCTGGACAGAGCCAAGGAAATGTTGTTTGCCGTCGCTTGTAGATACTCAGTATGAGTCACAATTAATTAATCAAGTTTCCAATTATTTTACTTAGAAAAAAAATGTAAATGAGAAAATTGTAGGCCAACATGAGAAACTCCCGATACACCTTTCTCTTGCTCATTACGTGCTACATAAAAGTGTTTTGCCGAGCGTGAAAGATGCCTGCAAATACACGCGAAATGCCTCAAGCGGCCAGTCGCGCGGCAATTTTGCGTGTATTCGCGGCTTGTTTCACGCTCGGCAAAACACTATTATGTAGCACGTACTGAAGAACAGAGAGCTGCATCGGGAATTTTTCATGTTGCTCTACAATTTTCTCATTGAAACTTTTCATTTAGCTATAATAATTGAGAGGTTGATGAATTAATTAGGACTAATTGTGTAATCAGGCGGAATGCAAAAAATAATCTGAGTATCTCCAAGCGACGGCAAACAACATTACCTTGGTTTGGTCTAGCTACGTGGCATTTGCATATTTTTAATCTATGGCTCAAGATACGTGGAACACCCTGTATACGTATCTTCGACTCTGCGACGCAACGTCATTGCGTAAACGAACGAATTACGCGTGCAGGTCATGGCAGCTTGTATGGAAACCGAAATCACATAAAACGTTCAACGAGCAGCGTAGAGAAAGGATATTCACTGTGAGTAATGAGCGGTAATTTTGATCGCAATTCGTTTCTAGCCAACTTGTTGGCTAGAAATGCAAATGCAAAATGTTGCATTTGCCAGGCGAAAAAAGCTTGCTAGGCATTTTTTTTTCTTTTGCGTTCTCATCTGCATTCATCGCACCATGCCGCATTTCAAATTTTTGAAGGGGGTTGGTCATATTGCAAGTGTCCGCGCTTACTTAACATAAACCAGGGCAGCGCACGTGCAGCTTTGCTGACGAGAACTTCACGTCAAATGTTATAAGCTTTTACCGTTTAAACAGCGTTTGACTCCTGACCTATGACTGCAACTGGCGACCGTATGGACATTAGACTAGCGGTTACATTAAACTCACCTGGCGGGTACATGTTCTGGGTGTTTACAAAAATGGACTGGAAATTGAGCTTGACGTATATAGCAGATGGGATGGTTTAGAATAAAAGAGTAAACGATAAAAAGTTACCCTGACCCCAGATCAAGATTAATTAACAGCGCACCACTTTGGCTCTGTCGCCGATTAACTACTGATAATTAGGGAATAACCGCATAGACTATTCACACGTTCACGAGCATCACACAAAAACAACACTCATTAGCAAAACATGGTGTTCTCTGTGAAAATAAAGTAGCACAACTGAAAGAAGCACAGCAACCACAATGTACTGCTTGGAATCTATAACCACCGCTCCGTCCGTACCTTGTCCCTCCGACGAAAACGACAAAACATCTGAGCAGACAGGAGAGGGCGTTACCTTTGGCAAAATACTTAGGATCTTCTTTAGCGACCTGGTGCACATTAACATAAAGATATAGGAAGACGGTTAAATACCCCAAAAATATCACAAAAAGAGCTAGACATTGCGCTCACGACCATTCGTACAGTAATCCAAATCTCCGAGTATATCGAACTACAGCGCTTCAGAAGCGTGGTTACCTGACTGAGCATGTTTCCAACGTCTAGGAGCTCTTGCAACTGACTTCGAGCGGCTACGGACCGCCTGGTTTTATAAGTCTCGGCCAAACTCTCCCATATTGGCAGTCGTTGTTCGGCCTCCCAATAGAGTCTCCCTAGGCTGGCGGCTATTTCCCTGGAATGCTGCATTTCGTGTCTTAGGGCTCACACACACACGTTACAAGTGGCCATGCCGTACACGCCGCCATTCAGTTACCTGCTCTCCGAAGCCGGTTTCACTCGGTTGTTCGTTCGGCGTTGCTGCTTTGATTGGGTTCTGGTCTCGTGCATGACTTGCGCTGGAAGCGTGCGAGAAGAGAAAGAAAAAGCTCTTACCGGTGACCTTTTGGGCAAGGTTTTAGGTAACTATGAAGAGGCTTTGAGATCTCTGTGTCATGCCCTAATTCTCTACATTCCGCATTTGAACTTGATCTTTTCAAGGTAGTAACCCGTGTCTTCAATTTGATTGCACTTTTACACGAACCTTTTGGGCGCCGCTATGACGTTGGCTATAATCACAGGCAAAATTGTTTTCCAACCTCATATATAGAGTTCGAACTGGAAGCATACGTTACAACGTGTACGTAGTAGGGCGATATTTGTGTGGTTAGGAAGCAATCATTGGCGGCCACACACAAATCCACCAGCCTACTAAAGCCTGAAGCGCTGTGTTTATGTTCTGACTTGTCGATTTTGTGAAAATAAGATCTCTAACGTAGGGTTCCAGCCGCAGGATTCGCCGACCGCTTCTTTTGTCAGTGCTGTTTGTGATTGGCTGGATTTAAGTCGTCGTCATTCGCTATTATGAGCGACCGGCCATCGTTTTAGCGAATCTTTCTTGCGCGCTAAAGGCTTTGCAAATAACAACCTGATTGACTTCAAAGTGATGATGGACTACGCAAAACTGATGGACAAGTTACCTCACCATCGCAGAACGGTTCACTTTTGGGTCTGCCGGGGGGAATTCAATAAGGAAACCTCAAGGTGGGACACAGTAGCACCCGTCACGCCTACTTTTGAGCCCTGTGTGGTGCCTACATCAGACATCAACTACTTTACGAGAGTGCGATACTAAATCTTTCCCAACTAAATTTATGGCGATATGTTCTGAGCTAGATTGAATAATTTGCAACAAGCTTTTCTTAACCTGACCTGGTAGTACGACCCCCCTCCAAATATATCACCAAAAGTTGCGTTGTAGGGCACCTCCCTTTTTTTTAAAATGCGAATACCATTCTTATCATTGTACGGCCAGTTTTCTTTCCAGCTACCTAACTATTCAACGGAAATATGGGCCGATCCCGAAACTGATGTAGTCTAAAAATGTGGGCCGATCGCGAAGGTGGTGCAATCTAAATATGTGGACTGATCGCGAAGGTAGTGCCGTACAAAAACATGGGCCTAATCTCGTCCACAGCGCTTTTCAGTGAAAAGATAATAATAAAATTTATCCGGTGTTGGGCGGAATCGAACGCGCGCCACACCGGTTCTTGAAGCACAGCTGCCCCACGCAGGAGGGCGCGGCGCCACGAACGTCCTCAGGAGGGAGGTATTAATTCGGCGCGCACAGGTGCACCATGCGTCTCGGAGGCCACGCCCGGAATTCGCGGGAGCGCCGCTAGATGGCGCAGCGTGTCCAGGGGGCAGCGGGAGAGAGCAGCCAGGTGGCACTACGCGGCTATTAGATGACGTGTTTCGGCTATTCTCATACATGGGTAGTCATCGAAGATAAATTTGGCCAAAATATTCCTTTCTCTTTTTCTTCTAACAAAAAGCACTACTCCGTCTCATCAGGTGGCATATCTGGAGGCCATTACTCGCACAATAAATCGAAATTCTATAGGAAAAATCGGCGTCTATTTTTTTTCATTTAATTGCTTCATGAAGACAGAAAGCGCTATTCGCAGGATCACGAAAGAAAGACAGGGACAGGACAGGCATACAGTTCATTATTAAGGGCGTCTTTACGGAATTGATGGACAGCGGTGGTGAATTCTGGTCCATTTATCATAAATTCTGGTACTGATACCAGTTTTGAGACACCATAGCTAAACAAATTTAGCACTTCTATACCTCTTTTGATAGAGTGGTACATACCCATTCTGGGGTATTGATCAATAATGGGGTAACTTGTTTTAGGGGTGTGCGAATAGTAGTTTTTTGACCGAGTCGAATAGGAAACGAATAGTGCCAGAAATGCATCGAATCAAATACGAATAGAATAATGCCAGAATCAATTAAAATCAAATGTCATTTTATTCGAATAGATTGCGGATAATGCATGGCATTTTCACCAATAATATCAAAGAACGTTTGCACACAGGTATTCACAACAGAATGTTTCTATCATTACACTGCATATTATAACGCATACTTTATTAAAATCATAAAAGTAGTGTAAAGCACAAATAAGCAGTTTGTTCGCGAAGTCAGGTCTCTTAGAAGCATACGTGGCCTTGCATTTCACATATACTTTAAAAGACATCCTTGTTAGCTAATCAATATCTCTATATACTTTCGCGACCGAATCGGTAATGCGGGCACTTTTTCTGTTGTTCGAATGGGCGCAGCAGATAGTGCCAATATTGTATCAGGTGCGTTGCAGTGATTTCAGAAGCACAAATTGAAGTAGGAGTTAACGCAACAAGGCAGCACGTAGATAAACTCTCCCAAGTAACAAATGACCTACTAAATAAACAACAAAGTATGAAAGTGTCTATCTCAAAAGATCAGTCAAAATTCGCCGAACTATCAAAGCTGATACAAAATAAGGGATATTCCAAATTATAGCGTCGAAAAGATTGAAAAAGCAGTAAAACTTGTGGGCAGTATGGGAAATCAATGAAAATTAAACTTGGAATAGGAAAGCGCAAGATGTACGCAGTGAAAGATAAGCAAGGCAATGTCATCCGCAATTCGATGATATAGTAAAGACAGCAGAGGACTTTTGTACTGATCTGTGCAGCACCCAGAACCGCCACGCAGCCTTGATAGTAAGTAGTGGCATCAGCAGTGACGAAGAAGATGCATAAGCTCAATGTATAACTAGCGATAAGGTAAGAAGCGCTTCGCAAAACACGCGCCGCGGAAAAACGGCAGGAGAAGATGGAATAAGAGTCAATTTGATCAAAGTTGGAAAGGAGATTATACCTGAAAAACTCGCAACCCTTTAAACGCAATGGCTCACGATTTCAAGTGCACCAGATATTTGGAACAATGTCAACGCTATGCTAATCCATAAGAAGTGAGACGTTAAAGAACTGAAGAATTGTAGGCCCATTAGTTTTCTTTCAGTATTGTATAAAATATTTACTAAGGTAATTTCTAATAGAATTAGTGCAACACCTGACTTCAATCAACCAAGTGAACAGGCTGGCTTTAGGAAAGGGTATTCTACAATTGATCACATCTATGTCCACAATAAGGCAATTTAAAATCTGTGGAGCACAACCAACCTCTGTATATAGCTTTTATAGATTGTGAAAAGGCATTTGGTTGAGCAGAGTTACCAGCAATCATGAAGCCATTGCGTAATAAAGGAGAACAGAAAGCATATAAAGAAACAGAAACTTAAACAGAAAGAAGCAGAAAGCATAGAAAGCAAATAAAGACTCCACAGCTATCTTAATTCTCCACAGGTAAAGCGGAAAAATACCTATCGAGAAAGGTATCCTCGAAGGAGACATAATGTCTCCAATGTAATCCCCAGTGCAAGCTTAGAAGTATTCAAGCATTTAGGCTGGGAAGGATTATGAGTAAGAATCAATGACGAATATCTCAGCATCCTGCGCTTCTCAGATTACATTGTCCTGTCAGCAGCGCTCCATGGGGACGAGTTACAACAAATGATTGAGGACCTTAACAGAGACAGCATAAGAGTGGGGTTGAAGATAACTATGCAGAATACAAAGGTACTGTTCAATAGTCTGACAAGAGGACAGGAATTCGGGATCAGCAGTCAGCCTCTAGAATCCTTGCATGAGTACATTTATTTAGGTCAATTACTCACAGGAGACTCTGACCATGAAAAGGATGCTTAAAGAAGAATAAAAATGAATCGGAGCCAGACTTGTGCCCGTTGTGCAAAAAACCTAACCGATTTCATTCAAAACCATCACCATTCCTAACCTAACCTAAACCTAACCTAACCATTCAAAAATGTAATTGATAACAGTCACCAATTACTGCCCCACGAAACTAGCTAAGGAACTACTCAACACCATCGATTATTTTGACGTTACTTTCCTCCACACTTTTAATAACACTGCATAGATACAGTAAATACAACCAGCTGTCTTGGCACTTTCATTGCGTCCTCTGCAGCTGTTCACACATTGCTTATATTTACTAACAATTGCCTTTAAAGAATTTAGTCAGTCATACTCACTAGTTTTTATTCTGCAGGCATTAGTGGCGACAGTGAAAGCTCCTTCAATGTGCCCGCTTGTTGTAACGTATGCTGAACTCTTGCTGTAATTCGTCCAACTTTCCACGATTTCCGGCTGTGGACGCGGATATTCTAGTAGACCCACAAGGCCAGAAGCCTGCTACGGGGAGCTCTCCAATGACTCAGTGCACCTAATCCATCAGCAGTGAAAACTTCTCGGCTCATGCTCTCGTGAACGTGGACGCGGAGCCTGCCAACCCGCCAGGCCAGAGGTTCACTTTGACAAGCTCCTCAAGGAAGCGAGGCATTTGTTCCAGCACCTGCGGAGACATTAAGGTTTACTCAGTCACAGGCGATGACTTATCGAATGACAGCTTTGTGTCGGTGAGGAACCGAAAGGCCAAAAGGCGACTCGTCAAGACGTGATCAGCTGGAAGTACATCAATACGTCAGGCAAAACGTGAGCGCTGGTCGCACACCATCCTCTTCATACGTATGGATTATCCCACCAGCCTTCGATAATTAAACAGGCAAGCTCTCTGTGCTTTCCTTGAGGGAATAGCGTCAAATGAAATTAGGAGGCCTGACGAAACACGCGAAAGAATGTCTTGCTTTCAACATGACCCATGGAAATGCGCTAGACAAGCTACGATGAGAGAATTGGTAAATATCGAAGTGCGACCGGTTATACCAATGGAAGGAACCTTCACTGGCGGCGTAATCTGCGGCATTGATGTGGCAGTTACGAGCTCACACCTGTCCATTCTGATTAAACCGGCGTATGAAGGAGTGGTCATAAAGCACGTATGCCGCCTCGGAAATAGCTGCTGCGGAAATATAATGTTCAAGGGCTACTCCATCTCTTTTTATGTCAAAGTCGTTCACTTCCGATGTGTCGTTAGACCGTTTGTCCCTAAGCCGCTTCAGTGCCACAGGTGCTTCAGTATCGGACATGTGAAGGCCGCATGTGCAAATTCTACAGTGTGCCCCCGGTGCGCGGAGTCGCACACTGCAGACGTCTGCCGGCCAAAAAATATTAAGTGTGGCAACTCTAATGGCTCTCATGAGGCCACATATAAAGACTGCCCAAAAACAAAAAAAAAACAATTTGCTATTCTGAAACAAACGATTAGAGACAGCTCATCTCATAGTGAAGCTTCTGTAAAGTCCCGGCTTTGACGTTGTCAGCGACGGAAGCGTACAACGCAAGGTGCAGTTCATGTACGGATTGTGCAAGCGAGATCGGCTTCAAGTACAAGCAGACCCGCGATCACAAGGAGGCCTCAAATGAAAAAGCCTTCCCCTGTAGAAGACTGGCCGCCGCTCCCGAGCCCCCAGCCTTCCCAGGAGGCTACACGCTTGATGCCTCCATCGAAGCAAATTTCAGTTGATGATGTGCCAACACTAGAACGCCGAATCATTCCGATGCTGCAGTCCATAATGTATGTCATCAGGGTAATGTTTATCAGCATCGAAACTCCATCCGCTCCAAGGGGACTACAAGTGCTGGACTCGCTGAGCCCAGTCCTAGTAACCCTCGAGTGAATCATGGCTGACAATCACCAGTCATCTTGTAAGGAGGTCAGAGAAGCATCGATTATTCAGTGGAACGCCAGAGATCAAAGATCTCGCATTGCTCGTTTTCGCCAGTTTGTACATGGTGACCAATTTCCAATCATCGTTATCTGCGAACCAAAATTATCAAATCCAATAAAACTATCTGGCTGCGAGTCAATTACGTCCTCAAGCAACAGCGAAAGTAGGAAGGTCGTCGTCTTTATTCGCTGTGAGCTTACGTCGTCCATCCTGTGGAACCTCATGACAACAATCAGCGTGTCTGCCTCACCGCTAAAAGCAGAGAACTCACCTTTAGACTTGTAGGTGCGTACTTATCTCCAGCAAACCCGTTTGACATCAAAATACTAGAAGACATAAAAAGTATATCCTGGTCATTGGATTATGACCCATCACACCGATTGAAGAACCTCAAAAGTCAACGGAGTGAGATGAAGACTGGCTTCATTTTGTTCCAATCATCGCCTCTTGCTGTTGAATGACGCTAGTCCTAGATTTCTCCGAGGCGCAGTGTACAGCGGCTGCCTGGATGCCGTTTTACCACACGTGTTAAGTGGTTTTAGGACATTGAGACACATGGGAGCGATCGCATCCCCACTTAACTTAATATCAACGGGTTGTCTAACACCCATCCGCCTTACACACTACGAAGAATTGATTGGGCTGTATTTAAAAACCTAGCGGAGGACGCTTGTCGGAAAGGTCTCTCATTTGGACTGCAAGAAGCTATTGAAGAAGCGGCGCAGACCTCTGTGCGCAGGCTCATGTGCTCACCGAAGTACTCGCTGTTCGACCTGGAGTTGGAAGGACTGTGTGCGATTCGTGGTTGCGCTGAACGAAGATACCGATGCACGAAGTCCATTTATGATCTAAGGACAAACTGGCGCACTCATAAGAAGATACAAAGTCGCATAGATAAACTGGGATCCGAGCGATGGACAAAATATTGTTAGTCCGTTGACCCCCGTAAACCGCTATCTCAAATATGGAGAACTGTGAGAGGCCTACGTTCTGTTCCAGAAAAACTCATCCATTCAAGGCCCTAGCTCTCTTCCAACATCTGCGACGTTGATAACGACGTAAACTAAGGATTTCCCCAGAAATATGTGCATTTGTCGCGTTTAGCCGGAAACCAATAACTTCGTACGCCATCTCCGTCGATAGACAAAACAGGTCTTATGTCAGCGCGCACAGAGTTTTAGGGGGTAATCAGCGACAGTGACCTCCGTTGGAGTCCCCATGTGACCTACCTAAAGAAGCGCCTGACAGCCATCCCTCATCTTTTCAAGTTTCTTGGAGGAAGAACCTGAGGTACTTAAGTACATGTGATGATGCAACTGTATTGGAAGCTGTTTCTCGGGTGTATGAAGTACAACTTGGCAGTGCTGACTAATACTTGCAGAACTAAAATCTGTACAATCCAAAGGGCCCAGGCCCAGGCGCTTAGGGTTTGTCTAATGTTACGGCGATGTGCATGAACAAGACAAACCATTTCAATTGCGCTTGACTACCAAGCCAAGATTCACATTATTATGGAAGGGCTCGAGGCACACCTCAGGCACCTTGCTCGCATGCATTTCCACTATCTAGCCTTACTGCTAGAAGACCGACATCGCCCCTCTTTTTGTCAGACGATGCTGTCTTATTGTGTATACCTTCCATCAGATTGCATAGCTGCAGCGAGACTTTTGTTTCCCCCTTGGTGCTTGGCTCAGTCACAAGTTTGACGTACAGTACCAGAAATTCTAACGAAGGCACAACTCTCATCACCAGCTGTCAAGCAACTTTCGCTGCTCTTGCTGTACGAAAAATACAACGCTCATACGGTATGCAGATGGTTCAACCACCTTGGACGGTTCTGTAGGATGAGTAAGTTTTCCTGAGAAAGTCACCACCTTGAAGTCCGAGACATCACGCCAGACGACATTGACAACCGCTAAGCTGGCTGTTCTTCGTAGCTTACTTCGCATAATTCATGAGGGACCACCTCAAAAATGGAGTGTTTTCAGTCACTCCAAGGCAGCTCTAAATTGCTTGCTTTCCGCCTTACGCCGTGGACCCTACGAACAACTAGTTCTAGAAATGCGAGAGCTCCTACATTGCCTCGTCTAGCAAGGACACGACGTCACATTTCAGTGACTCCCTAGTCACTATGGCGCAATGGGCAACGAATATGCCGATGAAGCGGCTCCATCTGCTCATGAAAACAATGTGCAGCAACCAATCCCGTTGTCAACAGATGCAGAGCGAAGCTGCGCAAGTGCTTGAAAATGATGCCACACAATCGTTGTAGTACACCCTTAGTTTCCAGCGCGCACGTCTGCATCGACTGGACCCCCCGTCTTCGACTTCGTCCTCCACCTGGACTATCCCGACCCGAAACAACGGTACTTTACCCACTGTGCATGGCTTGGCGTCGCTTTTACAAAATAATTTGCTTTCCGCATCAAAAGGAAAAACACTGCTGCATGTGACTACTGCGGCCGCGAGAAAACTATTGAACACAGTCTTTGCCGTTGCCCCCGAAGCAGCGCACACAGGCAGTCACTCGCGACCGCTCTGGTCCGTCTTGATGACCGGCCGCTCTCGCAGCAGACAAACCTGGAACTCTGGCCTATACAGTCGTGTCACCACAAGTCGGTTAAGGTACTACGGACATTCTTGCATTCGAGTGACCCATCAGAGAGACTATAGATCTCATGGACGTTCTCAACCTACTCTATTTTTTCCGTGCCTTTGCTTTTACTTTCCACTATTCTTTCCGCCTTTCAGTTCCCCTTATAGAAGGTAGCAAATAAGAATATCTTCCGGTTAACCGCCCTACGTTTCCCATTCCGTTTGTCTTTGATAGCGGGTGACTTCAATGCCCCCCACAATGCCTGGGGATACCCCCGCCAATCCACCAAGGGCAATCTCCTTGTCCAGGCAGTTGCTGACTGCTCACTGGAATTGATTACGGATGCTCAATACCCGACGCGAACCGGCACGTCGGTAGTCCGAGACACCACTCCGGACCTGGCGTTCGTCAAGAACGCCCCCGGAGCAGGATGGCAAAATTTGCAAGAGAACCTGGGCAGCGACCACTTCATTGTGGAGATTACCCTAACGATTAGCACAGCCCCTACCAGGGAATTTAAAGTGACGGATTGGGATGCCTTCCGGAAAATACGGAAGGCGGACCAGACCGACTACGATAGTCTCGATAGTCTGTTCACAAGACTACAGAAGGACGTACAAGCTGCGACCAAGGTGGTTAAGACCGAACTAAAGGTAGATCGTATGGACGCGCGCCTTGCACACCTCCTAGAAGCCAAAAACTCCATCCTGCACCGCTGGAGAACGCACAGACTCCACCGCCGGCTTCGTAAGAAAATTGCGGAGCTCAATCGTACAATTGAAACTCATTCCATCGAACTGTCCAAACAACAATGGAATGAAGTGTGCTCCTCGGTTGATGGGCAGATGAGAACGGGGGGCAAATGGAACCTGCTCAAACACTTACTCGACGACTCGCAAACCAAAAACAATCAGAGACTAGCCATCGATCGCATAGTTCATAATCAAAAGGCGGCGGGCGTATTTGAACACGTCCTCTTGCAAGAGTTGGCCGAAAAGTATCTTCCGCTGGGCCACTCCAGTGACGGGGATTATCCTTGTTATCGGGGGGGAGCGGTGGGGGAGCTCGACGCCCCCTTCACGGAATCCGAAATCTGGGAGGTGCTGCAAACGCTCAACAGTCGCTCTGCGCCGGGCCCGGATGGCATCTCCAATAAGCTCCTCCGAAACTTGGACGAACAATCAGTTGCGCTGCTCACCGGGGAGGTCAATAAAATTTGGGAAACGGGCCTAGTCCCCGACTCCTGGAAGACAGCCTCAGTGGTGCTCATCCCGAAACCAGGCAAACCTCTTGGGCCGGAGAACATGCGGCCCATCTCGCTCACGTCCTGCGTGGGTAAGGTGGCCGAACATGTCATTCACAACCGTATATCTAGGCATATAGAAAATAATGAGTTATTCCCTCACAACATGGTCGGCTTTCGGCCGGCACTCTCCACACAGGACGTCATGTTACTTATAAAGAGGCAAATCATTGATGTCGACACTAGAGACACTCGGGGCACCCTTGCTCTAGACTTGTCCAAGGCTTTTGATAACATCTCGCACCGGTTCGTACTAGACGCCATCTCAGATCTGGGCCTGGGGCCACGATTCCATGCGTACGTTAGCTCCTTCCTCAGGGATCGCAAGGCCACTGTCAAAATAGGGCAAATCAAATCGAAGGAATTTACATTGGGAGCGAGAGGCACCCCGCAAGGGGCGGTCATCTCTCCCCTACTGTTTAACATCGCCATGAAGGGCCTCTCGGACAGACTGGCCACAGTAAGAGGAACGGGTCACGCCCTCTACGCGGATGATATTACCGTGTGGTGCTTGGGAGGGTCTGACGCTGCAGTTGAGAGTGCGCTCCAAGAGGCGCTCGACATCACAGAACACTTCCTACTAGACACGGGCCTGAGTCTGTCACCAACCAAGTCCGAACTTCTATTGTATAGGCCCACCCGACGGGGGGTTAGGTGCTCCACACCCTTAGATCAAATTCCCATAGCCCTCTATACGAAGGACGGACAACAAATTCACAGAGTGGATACCATCAGGGTCCTCGGACTCTTGCTGGAATCTCGCGGGGGCAACTCACAGACTATAGCCCGCATTACTTCGAAGACGGAGAATATGCTTCGGCTTATCCTCAGGGTCTCGAACCGCAGAGCGGGTTTAAGCGAGAGCAATCTACTCAGACTCTACCACGCGTTTCTGATGAGCCACGTTAACTATGTAGCCTCCGCGTTGCGCTGGTCTAAAGGGGATGAGGCCAAAATCGACGCCCTCATGCGCAAAAGCATCAAGCGCGTGCTGGGTTTACCACTCACTACCAGCACCGCGCGTCTCATGCAACTAGGCATGCACAACACCCTATCAGAGGTGATCGAGGCCCAACGAGTGGCTCAAATAATTCGACTATCATCATCGCGAGCGGGGAGACGCATCCTCGAATCCGTTGGATGCGGTCACCAGGAAATCACGGAGCGCAACGTGACCCTATCACCCATGGTCCGAGATACGTTCAAGGTAGATCCCATGCCACGTAACGTCCACCCTCAATACAATGTAGGGCGCCGGGTAGCCAGGGCTCGTTCCCTGTTAAAAGCGGCTGCTGCCACTCCGAATCTGGCATGTTTCGTTGATGCCGCCCAGTACGAGTGCTCTGATCACTATGCCGTAGTTTCGGTTGACTGTAATGGCACTCTCATTAATTCAGCATCCGTGCGGAAGGTTTCTTCAACAGTAGCCGAGCAAGTTGCTATAGCTATAGCACTGAAGGACCCTCTACGTTCCAATATCTTTACAGACTCCAGATCGGCAGCCCGAGCTTTCGCCTCCGGCTCTATCTCAAAGGAGGCGGCGGCCATCCTCGGCAGCGAGGGGGCTGCTGGTTTTCATAGCATCAAATGGTTCCCGGCCCATATGGGAATCAATGTACACTCTGAGCTTGTTAACGCCAATGAGTTGGCCCATGACTGTGCGCGAGGTCTTACACACCGCGGCGGTTCAGGTGGACTCACGGGCGGCGACTTAGGGCTGTATAGGGATTCGCTTCTCACCTTCCACGAAGTCTTGACACATTATCAACTTGCTCGGCGGGCCTTTCCGCTACCACACCCTAAACTTAATAGACCACAATCGTCGGCGTTTCGCATGCTTCAGACGGGGTCATTTCCCTCCAGGGGCAGATTCAGTCACTTCGCGCCTAACGTAGAACCCCACTGTCCAGACTGTGGGGAGGCGTACTGCTCCTTGTCGCATATGCTCTGGCAATGCCCTGCGTTACGCAGCTCATCGCTAACCACTCTAACCGACTGGGAGGCAGCCCTTAAGAGCGGCGACCTCTCAGAGCAACTACGGGCTGTCCAGAGGGCCTGCGACAGGGCGGAGGACCACGATCTTCCGACCCCGACGTGGGTGCGGCCCGCGACGGCTACGGGGACTCCCTGAAAAGGGGGGTACCCTAACGCCGGTTCCTCAGGACCATTAATAAAGTTCTTTGTCTGTCTGTCTGTCTGTCTGTCTTTCTCTCTATATATAGTGATCTTGCTAACGTATATGGTTACTGATCATCTGGGTCCTATATGAAACGCCGCGCTTCATTGCTGCTGATATTTGCAAAAGACGCTTCCAGTTGGTCCAATGAAAAGTAAAAATAAAAGAAAAAAATGACCGTATTTTATTTCCTGGCATTCATGTCGTAAGTGGTCGTCGCTAATTAAGATATACCAGCACCGGTTCAATTCGTCGGCCAACATCTGGCGGAGTGTTAAAATGAGAAAATAAATACTGAGCTTCCGGGTTTGCCTGTCTGAGCATCCGTGAAGCTACTGCGTGGCACGATCTTGGCCGTTGTACGGCAGTTCCCGCCAGATTCCGGTTCTCAAAGCTGCGTCGCCTGTTACAGCTTGTGTCGTCAATAAAGTATGTCGTTAAAGTAATTGGTTACCGAAAAAAAGTAATCATATTACAGTGTAGGTTACCGCGTAAACAAATTCAATGTTAAATTACAAAATTATTAATGAATTTAATAGAATACAAGTATTTAGATGTAATTTGTTAGCCGCAAATCTGGTTGCAGCGTATACGGCAGCATTACCAAATCATTATCGGTAGCTTACCGCTACCCTCGAAAAGAAAACTACACAATTTAATGGTACTAACATATGAGGGGCAGAAACGTAGTCTAACAGAGAAGGTGGAGAAGAAGTTCAGAAGAAAAAAAACTGCGCCCTTTTCCTCTCATGTCTCCCTGTTTTTCCTGCACCTTGCGGTGTACATTCCGCCCAATACACTACAGAACTCTGTGTGAACCAATTAAGCTGCAAAAAAGTACTTCTTGAAGAAGGACCGCACAACAAGCCACGGTATGGGAAATGTTAGGCATGACACTAAGAGGCAAGAAGACAACAGTGTGGAATAGAAAGCAAATTGGGGTAGCCGATATCTAGTTTACGTTACAAGGAAGCAATTGAGCTGGGCAGGTCGTGTAATGCGTAGGACTGATAACCAGCGTTATATTAGAGTTACAGAATGGGTGCCAGGGAAAGGAAGCGCAGTTGAGGACGACAAAGAATTCGGGGGCGTGATGAAATTGGGAAATTTGCAGGCACAACTTGCAATCAGCTAGCGTAAGACAGGGGTAATTGGAGATTGTCGGGAGAGTCCTTCGTTCTGTAGTGGACAGAAAAATAGGCTGATTATGATGATGATGTTGCAGTGAAACGTACTCATATTTTATCTGACGAAAGGAGAAGGCATCGCAGCTATCAATATATAGTATCAAACAATACGTACTGCCGAATGTCATGTCAAAACCAACATTTTATTGCTAATGATCGTGCTTAACCTGTGACCGTCGGAGGCTTTCGGAGGCGACGCAGCATGCCCTAGTACGTTGGGTCCACTGCGGATGAAATTAAAATTATTTTTGCTTCACTTTCGTGTACAACCAAGGACGTGAATTCAAAAACTATTCGAAAAATATTAGAACTTTAGAATAGTTCGTGACTATGCCATTCGATGACCGAATCAAATAGTGAATATTCCTTTTGTGGACAGAACTGAATAGGACACTGTTCCAAAGTGTTGAATTTTGGCACACCCTTACTATTATTTTTCTCAAAATGTCCAAGCACGGGACAACGCCAGGCCCTCCTTTTCGGATTTGACGTTGCTGCATGCGTAACACCACGAAGACACGAACTCAGTTGAGCTGCTTCGTCAGGCACGCCTCCGAGCCCGGTCGGCTATTGTTAAACCTCAGGTGCGGTTGACCTTGAACTCAAAGGAATGTTCGTCTAATATATTCAAGGGAGGGGACCTAGTCCAAAATTCGCAAAGCTTTTTGCTCGTAACTGCCCTTCGACATTGAAGGGCCACCTTCGCTTATATGTCTAGCATCAAGATTGGCGGAAATTCGCTCTTACAAAGAATCCCCGCGTCAGAGCGCTTTGTAAATGCAGACCCTGTGTCCGACATCACAAAAACCTTCTTGTTCGTAAAAGCTGTTCATTATCGGCTTTGTTAATAATATGTCTAAAATCATGATTGATTGGGGCCGGGTCTTACGAACATTTCTTGCGTAAGGTCGTTTTTGTGAATGCAAGACGTGGGACTTAATTCGCTGAGATTTGCATTCATCAGTGATTTTTGGAATTGGCCGGCCGCCTTCGCTAATTATATGTTAAATCACCAGAATTGACTGAAATTCGCTCTCGCTAGCAATACTAGCATAGGAAATATTTGCGAATACAGTGAAAGCTCGTTAATTCGAACTTCAATAATTCGAATTTATGGATAATTTGAACTGTGCGATTTGGTCCGGCCAAGCTCCACAGAAGTCTATGTATAAAAAGTCCGTTAATTCGAACGCGAGAAGGTTCCCTCACGGATAATTCGAACTACGCTCGCCTGGCACACGGCCAGAGAAACGCGCCTACTGCTTACACACAAGGCTGTATTGCCTCCGAAACGGAGAGAACGGCGAGAGAAGGCAAAATCTGAAAAAAATCAAACCGACGCGGGGTCAGCCAGAAGGAAGCGGCGGCTGCCGCCTCTCCGTTCTACGTAACCTCCGAGACTTCTTGCCCGTTGCGAATCTCGGAGGCTTTGAAAATCTTGTACAGCTGTTAATGTTGTGCGGAGATGGCACGGCAAGCGCCAAAACACAGCGAATCAAGTACGTCGCTGCTGCGCTTGCAATCAAGAACC
Organism: Dermacentor albipictus; assembly: GCF_038994185.2. Classification (NCBI taxonomy): domain Eukaryota; kingdom Metazoa; phylum Arthropoda; class Arachnida; order Ixodida; family Ixodidae; genus Dermacentor; species Dermacentor albipictus. The sequence continues at coordinate 143,412,377 of NC_091821.1, read as the reverse complement.
AAGGAATCAGGGCCTTCGCCACCTTCGCATGTTCAGCGTCTTTGTCTCGGCAGTCTTCGTCGGTTGTGCACCTCTGTTTTCAGCTTAGGAGGTATCGGCCGTCGCGGTTCATTGTGATGGTGTTAAGCCTCGGCTAACGGTCGTTTCGGTGGACATCGGTGGTGTGGCACAGTCGGACCCAGAGCTTCGACTTGAAGATGGCGTGTGCCCGCGGCACACGCCATCACTTTCTGACACGCCAAATTTCTGACATGCCCTACTGCTTCCAAATCGCAGTGTACTGTTGCTCTCCTTCACTTTCGTTAGTTCGAACTGTCGTTAATTCGAACGGAAGCGGCTTCCCCTTGCGGTTCGAATTAAAGAGCTTTTACTGTACTAACCCTGGTGCCTGCCAGGCGCGTATGACATGTTAACGTTGAGCGTAATTTTGGCACAATTATATGGGACATTAGGCGATGTTTCATTCAGTGACGTTCCGCACAAAACCAATAATGGGACCAATAATGGAAGTCTTTGTGCGGTAAGTACGGTAAGTGCCATGTCAAGGGAACTTGCATAAAGACGAAAACCCTTGGCTTCAGTCAGGAGACGCTGGTTTTCTGCCGTCATCGTGAAGTATAGACGTGGGCAAGCTCTAGCACCCGGTACGTCACCTGCGCCAGCACGTGCTTGTATGTTTTCTGCTTTCTGCGGCGTTATTTCACAGAAATCCGATTTACCGACCTACAGCTGCGTGCTGTTAAGCGAGCAGTGATCCCACACGTACGGTTTCGGCTGTAGGGCATACGTACTGCTACGTGCCATGTGAGCTGTAACACGGTGAGCCTGTTCAAAAGGGCCCCAGGACTGCGCGGCGGCTCCCACATACGAAAAATTGGTGTAATAAATACCAGTAATTGTAACAGCGTTTAGTTCTCCCGTTGTTCGTGTGATCGACGCCACCGTGCAATCTCGGGGCCCTTTTGAACGTAGGCACCGTGTTGCAGCTCATATTGCACGCAACTGTACATAAGTGCGGAAAATTCAATATGGCATGATATTCACGTTCACCTGGGAAATAGGCCGCGTTGTGGCCGTACCGACATTTGATAAGCGTTTCGTACTAATTGTAACAGTTAAGGGCAGCTAAAAAGAATGTCTACGGCGAAAACATGACTTATCCGTTATTTTAAACTCATGAGTTATGGCGCCGTGGTGAGTGGCCCGTCACTCGCCTAAATATGTGTATACGACAGCAGTCACGTTTCTTGAACCAAGGATGATGGGCTGGGAAGTGGTGTGCGCGAAAAGTTGACCAAATCGTGTGATTTGGTCAACTTCGCTCTTGTATTACATACATTCTAGAGCTTGCAACGTCACTTCAGCCGTTGTAGATGATCACGCTGGGTCGCTACACTGGCACATAGGATATCACAGCATGCTACACTTTGTTTGCTTTTATCTTTTGCGTGTAACTTGCTCTGATGGAATCAGCAATGACGTAAGACAGGGAAAAGCTTTAGCTGCTGCAGTGAAGGCCTCTTCTTGTCGCCGCTTTCGTTTTGTAGTAGTCAACGACGCCTTCGCGGTGCAAGCTTATAACTATTATCGGGTACAGACTCCGTCAAGCCTTCTGTGGCATTTAGTCTGTGCCCCCAGCATTTTTGTGCATGCTATACGTGTACCATAATACCGAAAGAAAAATGAATGAATGAAAAAAAAATGCGGTAGCATATATGCCAAGATATTCCACCTATCTCGTTGCTGGGAACCAAGCTTGCGTTCGCAGGGCCATGTAGTATGAAGCGAACAGACTATGCTAAGTCAGAACATCGCAAAAAACGCGATGAGTACTGTAGCAGAGCCTGAGCGGCCCAGAAACTTACTACGCGCGTCCTGCGTTCGCCTGTACGTCTACCCTTCATGATGGTGCGGGAACTCAATATGAGCACAAGGTTGTCGGCATTATGCAAGAGGTCTATGGCGTTCCACAGGTGAGTAGGATGTCGCTGGTCGGCTTCTCGGCTGCTGCAGCCGCATTCCGATGAGGGAAGTACGCAACAAGAGGTTCGTTTACTTCGATTTATGGAGAAGTTGTAAGAAGAACTTGCGATCGTCAAAGTTAATCGGAAGTCCTTCTCTGTAGCCCATCTATTTCCCTGGAACGTTAAGTCACATAAGTTAGTAGTTTTTTTTTTTTTGCGCTGGCCCCAGACATACAAAGCTCAACGTTACTCGCGTTTCTCGCTGTTGACGGGTTTCGATCTTTCGTTCTCCCACCAGCTCGGACTCCAAGAGAGAGGGTAGTCTGAGTAAAGCGGGTGACACGCACTTGTGAGAGATGACGAAGCCGTGCAGCCACATGGACTAGCTGGCTGGAGGAAGACAAAGCGACGTGATCGCGGAGCACAACTAGCAGGAGCTGGTTTGTTCGCCTGTTCCTTTGCACGTACTGCTGGCATGACCCCGGGGTAAAATGCTTCCTTTGAGTTCGATGGTGGCATGGTGTAGCGCAACGCAGCGGTTGTTTTCACCTGTGTGTAGGTGAAAACGATCGAAGCTGTATATTGTGGTAAAAGCAAAAATAATACGACGCACGCATATTTCTTCCGCGCTGTTTTTGAGTGTATCTGAGGAAATACCTCGGCTGAATTTATTTCATTGCCGCGAGATGTACTAATTGCCTATGAATATCTCTGGGCTATGGTAAATTATAAAATGACACACATTCCAGCTTTTCTGTCAGGAACATTCTGCCCCAATTCAGATTAGCCCTGAAGTCTAATTGTTTTGGAGAATGGACGAACGATGCCGAATACAAGCGTGGCACACCGCTCCGTTTATTTAATTGTGCAGATAATATTTTTTTATTATGTGTTAACGTAAAGAATTTGCTGTAGCAAGGAAGAACATGCACGCAAGCACTGCGACCATTACTTTCCATCGAGCGCGCACGAATAATTGCTTTTCACTCACGTCAACGAACGTGGTTACGTGTGTACCTCCCGGAGGCAAGAACAATAAAATATTGGCAAAGTGGAGCAGATAGAGAACGGTGATATCGTTGAGAAGCAGGTTATACGCCGCGCACTATTAGGAAATACGTGCCTTGCGTGTCTCACGTGCAGCAGCCGCAGCAGGAGGAGGAGGAAGAGTAACGCTGCAAATACTGAAACATGCCATTTTTGGCCGTGACTGTTACTGCAGTAAAACCCCTTGTTGTTAGTTTTGTCATTTTCTGAGCCCTTCTGTCTTTTATCGCGGTACAGGTTTCTTTGCACGACGAATAAGTGAGTATAATTAGTCTGCCAGGTTGATATTTTAGAAAGAAACTCGCTTCCTTCTTCCTGAACAAAGAAAATAAAATCGCTTTTTCGCATTAGCTATCGTTATCGCGACAATGAGACTAATCTTACGCGGATTACGCTGTATAAAGCACTGAAGAACACAAAATAAAATGATACATACATACATACATACATACATACATACATACATACATACATACATACATACATACATACATACATACATACATACATACATACATACATACATACATACATACATACATACATACATACATACACACATACACACATACACACATACACACATACACATACATACATACATACATACATACATACACATACATACATACATACATACATACACATACATACATACACGATGTATTTGTTGCACTATATTCCACTAAATTTGCTGCGTTCTTCCATGATGTGAAAATGCTACTTTGTAGCAGGCTATTGCGCGGTGGGAGCCGGCTCCTGAAAAACGATACGGCTACTAGTTAGCCGCGCCTTGACGGACGGAAGCTCCACTTAGCCCGCTCACGTTGGCCTGATTCCTTCGCGTTGCTCTTTGCGTGCAGGGTGCAGGGCGTGTCAGCATATTCTGCTTTCTTGTCTCGTTCATTTCCAGCCCCAACCCTTTACTTCCTGCAACCATATCGGCTTTTTTTATGCGTTTACCCACCCAACACGTGGCAGCCGTGTGCGCGAAGTGAATGATTGCGTATGCGCTGCTGTTTGAGCTCACGGTGACTCTCTCTACTCCAAAAATAAGGCAGTGCAACTGCCCGCGTTCGCGCGTAAAAAAATCAAGTGAGAACATTGGCCTAAGCACAGCGTAAAAATAATTGTGTTGCTTTATTTAGATTTCTTATTGCTACACTCGTCTTTGTTCATTCTAGGATTGCTCTAGACTGCGCAATAGTTGCCGAAGAATGAGACGTAGTAAAAAAATTAGTGCCTGCGACCGCGCGCACAGGTATGCCGAGGCATTGAGGCTGACAACAGTAACAACAACGGTGCTGTGCCCTGCTGGCGCGCAGCAGGGCACGCCAACTCAGGGCCTGGTGCCTTTAGTGTGGCACGCATTTTCCTGCAGCAGCGACGCTCCGCAGTCGATATTGTCTCTTTAGTCTTCACCAGTTGTGCGGAAGCTGGTCGACATCTTTGGGTTACGCGCTATTTTCTTAATTCTACGGGCTTAGTTAGCTCATGCCTGCAGATTAAGTAAACGATAGTTTCAAGCGCTGGAAACTCCGGTCACTTTCTCCAGGTTAGTGGCTCGGCGCCGGTACACACGCCCATAGTGAATGTCGAGCGTCATTTCTCTCTCTTGGGAAGAAAACGTGTGCAAGGAATGCTGCGCACGCAAGCGGATGTCCTCGGCGATTTTAGCCCTTTATTGCTGACTGGAGTAAACTTGCTCTGGTTGACACCTTTCCTTCATTAAGTTGAACAATTGCATACAATCGTTTCACACCTCAGGATCAACTTAACAAACAAACAAACAAACAAACAAACAAACAAACAAACAAACAAACAAACAAACAAACAAACAAAAAAACAAACAAACAAACAAACAAACATATATACTTTTATTTTGTATTTGTGTACTTTAGAAGCCACTATCTTGTAATTCGTATGAGCAGAGTATAGCGCAAGACAAGACGGGGACAATGAAGAAAACAGGCTGAGTCATTCCCTTGTTTTGCGTTGCCGTACTGATAATGAAACATTACTAACTGACCTTGTTGTCAGTTACGTTACCTTCGGTATTGTTTGTGCCCTGGGTGCCTAAGTAATAAATTATGTCATTAGCTATACGCACTCAGATTATACATTTTGCGGCATTCTAGCGGTCCCCTTAACCGGCATTAAACATGAAAAATAAGGCTTTTATTTATTCATTCATCCATTCATTGAGACATTCTGGCGTGAAAAAAAAGCTTAATTGATAACACGATTACGCTATACAGACAGGTCACTATAGCAACAGAAAGGCGCAGTAACGTTATGAACAGGCAACGACGTTCCACGTGCATGCGGTTTCACAGAGCTGTTCCGTTTAGAGCGCATTCTGTGAGGCAATGTGACAAAGAAACTGCCGTGCGAACAGCCGTAGCAAGTTCTGTATTCTTTCTTTTTCAATTGTCGATGATGAAAGTGGCTCACCAGCAACTACGTGGAGCCGGTGTTGATGAAGGCTGCCTTAAGAGCGGCGTGTGAGCGTGTAAGCCTTTTCTCACGACCACTAAAGGCGTCGTAGTTCTGCAAGGGCTTTAGTCATCGTAACGAAAAACGTTGTTGCGAACGTGTTTTTCCTATAGTTCACGGATGAAAGGAAATTTTTCCGACATAGTCACGTCGAAGAGGCCTTGCTCATGTGCATAATGGATCACGCGAACTTGTGAAGGCGTACGACACGCCCTGGTTCGTGTTTTCTCTTCGTGCTGGGTTCTGTTGTGCATGGCATCCGAGGGACGTTTCCTGGCTGCCGCTGGCGAGTGAATATTTGCATTTTATGATGCGACACAGAAGCCGCATGACCTAAATGCCCGAACGCCACTTGCTTCTCACCGCGATTTTATCTCTCTCTTATCATCCGCAGATCACGATTGGCTGATTCTGATAGAAACGTAGCCGGAGCGCCTCACGGATGACTGACGAATCGCGAAAAGGACAGAGATTTAGAGATAATCATTGAATGAATCCTGGGGTTTTACATGCCAAAACCACGACCTGATTATGAGACAGGCCGTAGTGGGGGACTCCGGATTAATTTTGACCACGAGGGGATCTTTCACGTGCCCCAAAGCGTGAGATACGGGCGTTTATGCATTTCGCACCCGACAAGGTCAATACATCAGCCCGGCCGAGCTCCCAGCCATCTCCGCCGCCCATGTGGACGAGAGCAAATTAATCGGCAAGTAAGTAAGTACTACGATACCGAAGGAGGAGGAGGAAATAAAGACAGAAGGCAGGGATGTTAACCAGAAATGCGCCTGGTTGGCTACCCTATACTCTAGCGGACGAGAAAGATGGAATAGAAAGATAAGATAGAGAGACGGAGGGGAGAGGAGCCGCGGTCAGCTCGCGCACGCGTGTTGAGGGCCTGAACGAGTCAAAGGCGTTCACATAGGGCAGTCGCCCTCAAGAAAGACAAAGGGGCCTTCACAGCTTTGTGGGCCGACGAGTGATGGAGACGGTCTTCAAGTAGCACCGGCACAGACAACGGCCGTTCGTCCAGTCGTAGCAATGCGATTGATAATGTTTGTCTTTCCCACTGAAATAGATGACAATGGCACAATAAACATTCGATGTTTTCTTCCACGCCGCAGACGTTGCATGCAGCACTGTCGGTCATTCCAATCAAAGTAGTGTACGCCTTCGTGAAAGCCACTCCCAACCACAGCCGGTATACATTGTAGAAGTGATGCTTCACGTCAGTGAAGCCCGGGTGGAGGTTGGAGTTGGAACGAAGGGTTCAATTCGTGCAACCTGGTGCGCCTTATATTTGGGGTGTTCCACTCTGCTAAAGAGGGCTTGCGTGCCAGGTGACGAAGCTGCCTTGCAGCGTCTGTCCTGGCAATAGGATTGAGTACGATATGTTGTTCTTGATACGACTCTTGAGCAGCTTTGTCTGCTTGATCATTCCCACTGATCCCGCAATGGCCAGGTAGCCACTGGAAAATAATTTCGTGGCCTTTATCTTTGACGTTGAGATGAAGTTTGACGATTTCGTATGTGATTGGCAGCTACCGATGTCGAGTGTTCGAATCTGATCGGTAGTACGCTGTTATTTCTTCTGTACTTGCCTTTATTTACTGTCAAGCTTCAACAAAAACAAACAAACAAACAAAGCTTACGCTGAACTCGTCGCGGTAGCTCAGTAACTATAGTGTCCCGTTTCTGAGCACGAAATTGCCGGTTTTATTTCCAGTTACGATTGCCTTCCTGTGGAGGCGTAGTGGAAAGGCGCTAGCGGCCAAAAATTAATCCGCCCCCCTCTTTGCTGCGATGACTTGCATAGTCCAAGGGCTGCCTTGGTACGAGTAATCCTATCTATAAGTTTATGTCCACTTCACGATTACAACACTTCACGTTATCTACGCTTTTCCTGGTTTCGGAAAATATTGGCAATTTTGGTGGCTTGTTACGCTTGAAAAGGCTTTCAATTCTCCGTATTATTTTCAGAAACTGCACGAAAATGCTTTAGTGCTTCTATTTAGCTCTTTCTTCACTAAAGTGTAGCGATAAAATTTGTTGTAAACAGAATTTATACTGTATAAACTGGAAAGGTGCGCTATTTTTAATTGAAGAAAGGGAATTCTCATATTGCAATGCTAGACTATGTATTCACAAAAAAGCTCTTACGCGAGAATTCTTCGTAAGAGAAAATGTCAGCCAACCGTGATGCTAGACACATCGGCGTAGGCGGCCAGCCAATAGCAAAAACAATTACGAAAAAAAGCTTTTTGATAACAGCCCCAGTTCCGTAGTCGTCCTATTAGCAGAAACTGAGAAAACAAATTCCAGGTACCAGTGGGATTTGAACCGACATGCTACAGAACATATTGGAAACATACTTATTGCTGAAACTGCAGGGTGGCAGCACCCCCGCCCCCGACCCCCTTCCCCCGCGTTTTTTTTTGTTCTTTCTTTTTTTAATTTTGCACAAAAGTGCATACCTGAAAACATCGGCAAAATTCGGAACCAGACAGAATTTAAAACAAATCAGACTAACGTACGGTGACCCTCTTGTGGCAACACTTTTTCATACCTAACATTCGAGTATATCCAACTTAAGGAACCCATGAGGGAACAGACCGCCCCGCCTTATGCAGTCCGCATTTTCATAAGGGTGCCAGTCACAAGCTCCTGCGCTATATACTCAGCACTCCGACGGCAACAACGATCTGTTGTTATGGTTCAAGCTCTGGTGAAAGAGTGAGCGGACTGCCAAGTAGGGAAAGCACACGGTGCGTTGTATTCAAGGCCTTGGTGCTTCGTCCATCTTATCCTGATTTGCTCTCAACTGTTTAATGGTGCATGCGAACAAAGTTTATTGCATCTCTTGTAACCTAATGCTGAGCGATTCTTCCCAGTTCGCGTCTACTTGTACATGATTTGCTGTTCCCCGGCAATGAATAACTGCTTTCTTATTAGTTCCTTTTGCATTGATGATATGTCGTTCTTTCTAGCGGATGTAACTAAATGTTCACTCCTGGCGTGTCTTTTAACAGGCCAATAGCGACCCTTTGGCCTTTTCTAGACTAATCACCGAATGATTTCATTACAAATCGCATGCCACCGCTCCTCGCGACTGTCGCCATTCTTATAGTCCGTCTAGTTGCAGCCACAGCATGAATGTACTGCGTGAAACCGATGCTGCCGTGACCCAGATGGAACAGGAATAAGGCGAATCAGTTCACCTATATGGCATGCAACCAAGCTCCCACTCAAGAATTGACCGGTTGCCTTGCTGATATTCCCGACCGTCATTACCTTATGTTAGCTAAACCTATTAAGCGCTCCTTCCAGCTCTATTCGCGTCATCGTCGTCGTCATCGTCGTCATAGACACAGATGTCAACCGTAGTAATGCTCTGGTATCTCTGTGAGGTCAATCTCGGTTTTGAATACAAAAATAGTTTCACAGAATAGTAGCATAAGCGAGTTAAAATGTATGCGCTGCAGAAAGAATAATTTGTCAGTGCTGTAAAGCGCTCTGCCGTTCTCATATTTGAGGAAGAAAAAATTCACAGGACACCTAAGCACTTAGGCCCAAACAATGAAACGTTCCTTTCCTTCGAGCGCTTCCTAACCTTACGTGAGGCCTCCTTACAGCGAAGGACCGATGGAGGAAGCAAGCATACTCTGAAAGCTCCCTTCACCCGTCCTCACGTAAGGAGCGGTTGCCGCCATGCCTGGGTTCGAGATTATCTCTTAAAAGCTTTAGGCGAACACCAGAACACCACTATTCAATAAAAAAGGTTGTATCGTCACACAATCTTTAAGTTGATGAGCTAATATAGAGAAGCGTGGACGCTTTTTTCTAGTTTTGTTTATTAAACCTAAAGAAGTAGCGTATTACGGTGCAAAACTTGATGTGATCCAGCAACGCTGGTACGCCGGCGTCGTGCAACGCCTAGCAACGCTTCCATGCCGCACGCGTGACTGAAACGAACGTGCCTGGCAAAACGTACCGTGCTCGCGCTTCTCCGAAGGTGGGCGACAGCACGCACGCGCAAGCATCGCTACTAAATACTTTTCAGTTGTAAAACTCCGCCTGGGAGCGGCGCGAGAAGGTGACCCTCTGCCGTCTCCTCTCGCGAGGTGGCGCTGCCGCCATGGTTGGCCCGGTTGGCTGCGGAAGCTTCCCAAAGCAACAGCGCGCCGCCGACTCAATGCCACAATTTTTTTGTTTTGTTTGCTGCACTTCGTGGCGCTAAATATTCAAAGAATAGCCTTTTTATATTGTGCACTCTGTAAAAAGCAGCTAATAGGCGAATGAAGAGGACAGTGAGGCTTTTCGTTAGTGGCATGTTTTACGTATACATGAAAAAAAAAATAGGACCAGTACAACGCCGGGTTGATGAATCTAAGCATTATGCATCGATATTCACAAAAGACGCGCTTTCTTGGTTGCTACAGCTACCTTGCGACTGCTTTCTAGTTGACAGTTTGTATCCCTGGAGTAAAACTGCATCCGCATAACAATGAAGAAATTCAGTACTTCGCCCGTGAACGCGAACATATGCGCTGCACAACCAAGAAGAGGGAGGCAGCAACCCTCTAGATAATCTAAAACCTTACAAAATATCTCTCCGCAAAGGCCTGCCTCATCCAGGGAAGCCGACACACTTTTGTTAGCAGTCTTCATAAAGCCCAGCATCTTTGGCGTCGGGTGCTTTAAGGAACCTTGCTTGAGACTTCTGCACTCAAGTAACTGTCGCAGCCAACTGCTGGGGTTTCAAAGCTTATGTATACGTTATGCATAGATCACATGGGGCGCCCTTTGTGATTTTACGAATAACATATCCACACAGATAATAAACAACATTGTCCCCTATGTTCATTGCTCATTGCTATGCTCATTGCAAGCACATTCTGGTGAGCTGCTTCGCTCCAGGCAACTTATCAGTCGCCTCAATGGCATTGCGAAGACTACTTTTTTTTACTTGCAGGCTTCTCTCATCTGCTTGAATGTGATGTTGATGCCGACGAGCACAGGTCCTGGCACACCGTCCACACTACCACGTAGCGCTGTTTTAACAGGTGCATACAGGCTTATAAGGCGGAATATCTGCGTGAAGTTGGTTATAGTAGGATGGGACTCATCTCAACCGAAGGAACGCACTAGTCTAATGTATTCCTGAAAAAAACATGAGAGGGAATTTCGTAGCAAACAGTGCAATGTGAATGTAGTCACAACAAATGTGAACAGTGTGCCTTACCTCCAGTGGATCTTGATGTAACTTAACTGTCGAAACATAGAGCGCACCTGGACGCGGCAGATCATCGACAATGTCTAAAGTCGACATCAGAGTTACTCGATCGCAGCGACTTTGTCGTTTGTTGTGATGCAAAAAGCTTCAGGTTCTTTTGAATTGCATTGTGTTCTGTCAAGTTCAGCAGTTCCAAAAAATCTTTGATGACCTGACATGATTAGTGTAACAATTTTATATCCCTTAGGAAATGCGCACGAAGTTCAAAGGCGGTGGTCTGGTACACTATTTTGACGTAGAATGCTCGCAAATATTTAATAACACAAAAAAACAGGAGTGAGAACAGACAAAGTGATAGGAAGAGCGCTGCACCCACCCTAGCTATCACTTTGTGTCTTTCTCGTGTTTTTTCTTGTTTCATTGCCGTTTCATTGTTCCATTGCAGGTATATTTGCTCACAAGGCGAGCAGCATTTTCCTGGCACACAAATACGAAATACGAGCAAAACGTGGCACGCTTCTGCACGCATCGGCGTCTCTGTCCACCCGCACAAACGTTGTTCGCACCACCCGCCTTCGGGCCGACAGTGTCGCGCGCGCCACCCCTCGGGCGCGACAGAAAGGGGCCAGGTGCCGCGGCGGAGTTTGACAACTGAAAGTAATCTAGTAACGTTGCGCGCAAGCAAACGTCACGTGGTTAAGCAGTGAGGCGAAGCGCTCGTCCAGGGCCAGGAGCGGCGTAAGGACGCATGAAGGTAGCTTGGTCCAAACAATAAAACGTTCCTTTTAGGTGTGTGCGAATATTGAAATTTTCGATTACGAATCGAATACGAATAAGGCGAAGAACTCTCTTCGAATATCGAATCGAATATCGAATACATGTGTAGTATTAAAAAATTGCAAGAGAGGTAACAATAGCTTTATTACCCTTTTAAAAATAAGATTGCATTTTACAAGGTTGCTTCAAATTAAAGAGGTACTCAAATATAGATAATGGACTCAGGTAATGCCCTCAGTCAGGTAAAACGCTTGTTACAGATTGTAGTGAAGGAAAATTAACTGCTCAATATGGCCAGAAAGTAAACGCTCTCTATGCACTGTCACATTTCTACCGGTAGAAAAGACTCTTTCGCTAGGAACTGAAGTGGCAGGGATCGCCAAGTACTTCCGGGCGAGTGCACTTAAAAGCGGGTACCTGAAGCGGCCAATGGACTGCCACCACTCACAAGTATTCATGCCCCTTTCCAGAAGAGGCTTTTGCGCGTAGTTTGTAACTTCCCCCTCAGGGGCAGATGCCAAATGTGTCTTCTCTTTGTTCATCACTAGATCGTCAAAAGCATTCCATACACTCGATGCCACCAGTGGACACGAAGTCGACGATGGCACGGCGGTGTCCCCACGGTGTTCCACGACGGCTTCCTGGAGCTCCCTTGTCCCAAGGTTTTTCAGCCAGATCATCTGAACAGATGCCTGATGAACTGTGGCCATAAAGCGCGGATCAAGAAACATGCCTAGGCTGGCCACTTCATCAAATTTCCACTCCGCACAAAGAGCCTTGATACATTTTGAATCAATGTTAGCAAACCCTGAGTTGCCTTTGCAACCTTCAAGGCAGTGGGGCATTCCAAAAATAATTGGAATTATAAAGCTTGGTGAAAAAGAAACCGAAACTGATCAAGTCTCAAATGCCTGAAGCAGATAGACTGAAACAGAGCATACAGATAATGGCAACTCAGGGTTGCAAAGGCAACCCTGAGTTGCCTTTGCAACCTTCAAGGCAATGGGGCATTCCAAAATAATTGGAATTATAAAGCTTGGTGAAAGAGAAACCGAAACTGATCATGTCTCAAATGCCTGAAGCAGATAGACTGAAACAGAGCATACAGATAATGAGCGGATCATGCGAAGTTCTCAGTTAATAAACATGTTCTTAGGAGAATGCGGAGCAAGCATACAATTGGTTAATTGCTCAATTATTCGCAGTCTATCCGAATATTCGCCGTTTCCACCGTTATTCGGCCGTCCTCGGATATTCGTGAATTTCCGAACATGCATTTCTCGAATGGAATACGCTTCGAATATGGAAAATATTCGATTCGTATTCGAAATTCCGAATATTCGCACACCCCTAGTTCCTTTCCTTCGAGCGCTTCCTAACCTTACGTGAGGCCTCCTTACAGCGAAGGACCGATGGAGGAAGCAAGCATACTCTGAAAGCTCCCTTCACCCGTCCTCACCTAAGGAGCGGTTGCCGCGTGCCTGGGTTCGAGATTATCTCTTCAAATCTTTCCGCGAACACCATTATTCTATTAAAAAATGTTGTATCGTCGCACAATCTTTAAATTGAATCGCTAATATAGAGAAGCGTGGACGCTTTCTTCTAGTTTCGTTTACTAAAGTTAAAAAAAAGTTGCGCATTACAGTGCAAAACTTGATGTGCTCCAGCAACGCTGGCACGCCGGCGTCTTGCAACGCCTAGCAACGCCTAGCAATGCTTGCATGCCGCACGCGTGACTGAAACGAACATGCCTGGCAAGACGTACCGTGCTCGCGCTTCTCCGCAGGTGGGCGACAGTGCGCATGCGCAAGCGAATGCCATGTGGTTAAGCAATGAGGTGAAGCGCTCGTTCAGGGCCAGGAGCGGCGTAAGGACGCATCAAGGTAGCTTTGGAGCTACCTTATGCTGAGGAAGCACCAAGGAAGCCTTCACCGAGGGCCCCTCAGTAAGGAAGCTTTCAGAGTGACATAAGGTAGCCTCACCCCAATGAAGGCTTCCTTAGTGAGGTAAGGAAGGTTTCATTGTTTGGCTTCTTATGCTGAGGAAGTACCAAGGAAGCACCAAGGAAGCCTTCACCGAGGGCGCCTCAGTAAGGAACCTTTCAGAGTGACACAAGGTAGCCTCACTGCAATGAAGGCTTCCTTACTGAGGTAAGGAAGATTTCATTGTCTGGCCCTTATTATGAGTTGAGGATTCGAAAGGATTTATGTCCAATTGAATGCCACTGAGCCGTCCTTCGAGTTATGAACTCTTGCGGGCAAGCCAGCACGTTGAGAGGCTTGGCGTGCTTTGATTTGGCCTTACCGAGGCGCAGTTATAACGCATGTGAGAGCTTGGGAGGACAAGGAACGCGCGGATAACACAGGCTTCCTTGAGCGAGAAAGAGAATGATTTGGCGTCGTGCGATGCCCTCTCCCCTCACGCTACACCTGGCGCGCTACTGGAGCAGTAGGTGTTCCCTTTCACCCACTCTGCCCCATGGAGGCGCGCTATGACGTGCCGTCGCAGCCAATGAGAATTTTGGTGATTCGCTGCTACAGACGCGGCTTTTTAGCTCATTGATACATTTGACGCTTTAGCATCACTACTAGCTCCGACAAAAATTACGGACCAACTTGAGCGAAACGGCGGCTGTGCAAAATAGGATGCAGGGAAGTCGCGGAAACACTTTGCGGCGATAATTCTGCGTACGTGCAGAGGGTGCACCTGCTTTCCAGCCGCGGACAGAAGGATCAGGTCGTTATGACACGTACGATCACGGCTGGATTTGTTCTCTGGACGGACATGCGCCATCCGACTCGCCGTTGACTCTCTATGGCTTGGAGTAGGTCGGACTAAAGCACCGTCGTCTCAGACTGGTGGGCGAGATAGCTACACAGGAAGCCCAATTTTCTAAGGAGAATGATGCATAGACTGTTCGTGCCGCTGTCAATGACTGCGGGAGCTGGGGGCAAATTCACAAAGCTCCTCGTTAGTAAGGGATATTCGAGATAATCCGATTACCTTCGCTAATAATATGTTCAGCATCATGATTAGCTGGCATTCAGTTTTACGAACAATGCTAGCTTAAGAGCTTTTTGTCAATACGGGTGCTGATGCTGGGCGAAACATTGCAAACCTTTATACGTTTAATAACGCGGTGGCTATGGCTGTAACTGCTGCACAACTTGGGGAGAAACTGCGAATTCTTTGCATGTTATTTTATTGAATTCCAAATTCGTTTACTTACAGTCAATGTTTATGCGTGTTCTGTTTGTCTTCCCTTTACTACCTTTACAAACCTCCCCTAAATATTACTCATAGGACTCGAAGCTTGGTTAGTTGGTTGATGATTCTACGAGTAAGACTAGTAGACAAAGAAGGCACGACTTAAGTAGACTAGGTGAATGCTTGAATATGAAATAGAGTTTAATCTAAAAATGTGAGGTAAGCTTAATTTTCTTTGGAATTATTCTTTCCTGTGTCCTTCCGTAGACGGTGTGGTTCCCTTGTCTTTCCATTCTGTGACAGTGTAGGGCTGTGAAGACCGATAACCAATTATTATTCATTTATGATTATGCTTGTTTGTTTAAATATTAACGATATTTTATCCTTATTTTATCACCTAGAGCTCTGAAATGTTCCTGTTTTTCCTGGGTTTAATTCATTTTTAGTTGAAGATTATTGTTGTTTGCAGCTTTCTTTCTTTTTTTCCTTCCTTTTTGTTTCATTGCTGCATTTATATTAAAGTGATAGCTATCTTCAGCCACTTCGGCCACCTTGCATGGTTGGACAGTTGTCTCACGCAACGGTTGTAATTAATCCGCTTGATAAAATTGGAGACACGAACGACGAGAAGAGTAATGAGTGAGGGAGAGAAAGAGCAGGATAAGAAGAGAGGATAAGGGGTGAGGAGGGCGCTCGAGGCGTGCTAGAGTTACTGCACAATAACTCTAATACACAGTAACCCTAATATACAGTGACTCCAATTCACGCCATTGGCACCGCCATCGTCATTCTCATGCTGTCCCGCTTACAACGCATGCGCGGCTTGCGCGGGGTTGGTTAGATAGCCTCCAGAGGGGCGGAGTACGCTTGGCTAAAGAACAACGAAACGAAGGGGACGCACCGTCAGCGCTATGCTCAGTCGCCTGGGTGGTGGAGGCAGGGCAGTGGCTGCCTTCTGCTGCTGGCATGAACGATGCACACACGCGCGCTGTAAGCGCACCATAGCATTCCAGCAGAGCTGCTACTTGTATGATCCGGTCTCAGCAGTAAACGTCAAGCTAACGTTATCTTATATGTTACTTATAAGACTCGAGGTCTCCTGGCCTCGACGACCTCCCTACATCTTTGCTAGCTGCTTTCTCTCTAGTGCGTTGTAGCAGGGCCGCTCTCCCTTCTGCCCAGCAGCAGTCGCCTTGACTCCTGCATCACGCCAACATGTCGCACCCTTGTGTAGTCCGGACAGCGTCCGAGGAGTTCAAGCGCAACGTAAATTTGGCTATAGCTGTGAATGCTTTCCCCATCGGGTGGAGCTGCCTGTTTTTATTGCGATAGCAATTATATGGACAGTCCAGATGCATTTCTGTCGTCGCCGTCGCCGCGCTGTTCTGTATAAAGTCAAAGGGAGTGAAAGCGTGCGAGGGGAGCTGACGATCGCGGCTCAATATCGCCCGCGCAGAAAGGAGAGGTGCTGAAGGAAGCGCGCCGTCTTCCGTCGAGCGCAAGGCACCCAACATTGTGAGGTGACTGGGGGAGGGGAGGGACGGGAGCGGCGTTCCACTCCGGATGCAACTGCGTATGTGGCGGCTACACGCGGTCGGGCGCGGCCGTATCTTGCGAGCGATCTTCGTTGGGTGCAGAGTCTAGGTGCGCCGACCACCTGTAGCTTTGTGCGCGCTGTGTTTTCTCGGCGCTCACTTCGCACGCTGCTTCTGCCGCGCATGGTCACGTCAGCGCTTCGACAGTCAAGTGTCCGCGGTCATCGAGTGGGATGTGTTCATGTTTGCTGTTGGCGCTTACACCGTGGTTGTTAATTTAGTTAGCAAGCGAATCTTTACAAGTTGATACGTCCGACAAAAGTATCCTTACTTCGTATGGCTGTCTGCTGATTTGCTATCGCAATCGATGATTCGCCTTTCTGGTGAAACTGCGACTCTTTTATTGTGTTTCCTTCAGTCACCCTTATCATGACCGATTTGCCCATGGCCCATTATGGATGGGTACGTGTCATCTTTGAGGATCACCATCAGTAGGAGCTCTTTTTATTCTACATGCTGGTATATTAATAAATGGTTTGCGAGACAAGTGGCAAAGCAGAATATAAGAAAGCTGCACTTTAGCGCTACGTGTGGTAATACTGCACTGGAAATGGTACACAGATGGGGTGTGCCTCCCCCCTTCTCCCTGGAGCATGCACAAGCGCGTGGGTCTGTGCACGCACCTATACATACACACGCACACACGCACGCGTGCACACACGCGCGCGCGTGCGCGCGTCTTCCGCTTTGATCGACTTAGTTTGTCAATATATCATTGACTGCTATAGTAAACCGTATACCGCTTCAAAAGAAAATGATTTGTACTTTTCTATTAAACGCAAAGTTTATTTCCCAGTCCGGCACTGTCTTCTTTTTCTTATATAGTTGTATCGAGCTTCTTCGTGTTTGCTTTTAGCGCTCAATTAAACCAACCTTCTCATTTGCCCACTTTTAAACCGCTCGTGCGCTGAATGTTTAGCAAGGCGCACTTGTGCAAGCTGCACAGAATGGCCTGGAGAATACATCAGCCAGTAGTGGAAGCGCGAAACAATTGAAAGATACAACAGCACGCGACAATTTCAGTGCGGTAGCAGGAAATAATTTATTTATGTACATGTATTGTATATGGCGAGCACTCACAAGAAGCACGGACTGAGCATGGGTGTACAGAAGACGCAGACTTCATGCTCTCTGGGAGCCACGAGGAACACGCGGCACGTACGAGGTTCACAGGAAGAATTGGAGTCGCTGGACGGTCTGGTCGGTCGTTGTCCCTTTGCGACCTGCAGTAGTTGGCGTGGGAGAGACGACTCTAGACAGTCACAGAGAACACCGACTGGAACGGGCAGTACCCATTTAACCAGATGTATAGAAGTTTGTTTAATAAAATTCGCAGTAAGCAACAACGGTTCGTAGGAATTTGCGTCGGACAATTGTTACAGCGAAAGCTATGTTGCAGCCCTTCATAAAAATGTTTTAGGTGTCAATGAGTGCCGTAGTCCTTCTTACGATCAAAAAACTTTACGAGTAGAACACAGCACTGCTCGATCAAACATCCTCTGTGGTATGATGGTGGCTACCTTAGTTTGTCAAATTGTCTCACAGAGGTGAAGTGTTCGCGATTTTATTATAGTAAAATCTTTATTACGTTGAATATTTGTGTAAGCATGTTTGGGAAAACAGGTAAATTCCTAGGAAAATGGCACGCGAAAAATTAAAACTAATGAAATATTCCGCGCTGTCTTGAGAAACTCAATGCTTCCCTGCAATTACGGGTAGCTTCAAGACGGTAAAAAGCATGAAGGAAGCTTCGTCTCCACCTACTCCTTTTCCGACCACTACAGTCATATAAAGAAAGCCTGCAGCACACAGGGCGTATACTGTTTAAACATTAGCGCAAGCAATGTTAACGCACCGCGAGTAGTTAGTTCCATCACGAATCACAGTCGTGTACTAGAATAGAACACGTCGCTGCCTCAGCAGCAGAATGCCATGTAGTCGCCTCGGCCACCTCGGCGAGTGCTTATATAACGTATTCCAATTAGATGTTCCCTTACTGCTGAAAGGAACTTGCATTCGCGCAATGCGCAACAACGCTACTAACGAATATGTCCCTCGTTATGACGCCGCGAAATAACTTACCACCAGCAGCCGTCACGTTCCTAATCCTAATCGTTGAAAACAAAAGAAAAGAAAGATGCAATGAACAAAGTATGTATACAATGGATCCTGACTCAAGGAAACGAATCCGTCTCTGTACATCAGTGGCATCAATTACGATACGAGTGTCGAGATTTCTAGCCTAACTCAACCTCTAAACAAGAAGCAATTCGCACGTTTTTCTGCGCATTTACCAGAATTACATAAGTATACCATTGACATAATGATTTTCAGTGATCACGAATCCCAGCAATCTTAAATATCTCCTCAACATTATCTAGCCGAACGATGAAATATTCTATAAATTAGACGACGAACTATTTCAGCTTCAGTGCTTCGCGAAATCGGAACTTTCTCAAAAATGAGCGGCCCCCTATGACGTAGATCTCTCCGCCCCCGCAGTTCTTCACCCTGACTGTTTAAGATGCACCACATTCTACTGACCCTAAATAAAATATTTAAGGTTCCCAATAATGGGGCATGTGGTGTTACGTAAAACCAATGCTCCACGAAGTAATTTTTCATGACACCGTATCATAAAGGAAGCGCGCATATTATACGGCAGTTTTTATTTCTAGCGTATTGCTTCAAGTATAAACAAAAATAATACGGCCTCTTGGCTAAGAACAAAGTGTAATAAAATAAAACGTAAGGCGGCCCTGCTGCAACTAAGACCTCTCAGTTCAGGTACTTGAAGCTCGCCAATTTGCTACTGAGGTGCTGATGCAAATATCGGAATCTTTGACAAATAATGAGTGCTTGTGGCTCTTGATAAGCGTTATTTATTGGCTAAACTTCGACTTATGGTAATGCCGTCAGAACTAACCTCTACAGCAAGCAAATGGGCACATCATTGTTTGTTTTGTGACTTATTTGGCCTACCTGATAACGACGTGAACGACGTTTCCTGATAGTGTGCCTTCCTGTTTTAGAACTGTCGTCGCGTACTAGAATAGTCCAGCGCTCTGCCCGTAACCCTTTCGCGGGCTATTTATCAAACAGTGTTTGCATGCGATTCCTTATCATACCGCGGCACGGACGCTGCAAAGGAACTAATGGTGAGTACAACGAAAGTGGTTGGTTGCCGCAGTTATCCTCAGCAGCCCCCGGAAAGTGCACTGGAGCACGCGAGACGAACGTATTGCCCACAAGGAAACTACTTACGTCAAAAGGGCGTGTCTTAGACCGACCATTGGTCACTCATCGAAGTACGCCCAGACTTGGAATTAATCGGCTCGGCGTCAAAGGCATGGTCTCGGTGCCTGAAGATAATATCTTGAACAATGGTATAACTCGCAGCACGCTTAACATGATCGCGTGTTCACTGTAGATCCTATTTAAGAATGAGACTGAAGTGTGGGGATGATTGGTGGTGAGATTAGAACTAAAGACATACAAATTGGCATCCCTTTGAAGTATTTCATGCCCAGTGCCGGTGTATCTGCCTGTCGCTTTTGTTTTAGGTACCCGCCGCGGTTGCTCAGTGGCTATGGTGTTAGGCTGCTGAGCACGAGGTCGCAGGATCGAATCCCGGCCACGGCGGCCGCATTTCGATGGGGGCGAAAACACCCGTGTACTTAGATTTAGGTGCACGTTAAAGAACCCCAGGTGGTCGAAATTTCCGGAGTCCCCCACTACGGCGTGCCTCATAATCAGAAAGTGGTTTTGGCACGTAAAACCCCATATATTATTATTATTATTTGTTTTAGGAAATAAATGTTAACGTAACGGTGCTAAGCCAAACGTGGGTTAAAAAAATATCGCCTAATTGATTTTTGTCTACGTGAAGTTGGTTCCTGGGCTATGAGGAACAGTATGAGGAATGACTCCTGTTTATTTAGATTGGATGGGGCACCCTAACGCGGTAATGTGAGAAAACGTGCATCTGTTTGTGATAATAGAGAGTTTTAGAATAGGGGCCCCAATAATTTGGGGCCCCAAAGAGCCTTGCGGGTGTTAGCGTTGGGGCACGCAGGAGTGAAGAGCTTTAGAATAAGGCTTTGCGTTTGCGGATAGTGTCTTGCGCTGACAGTGCCACTACGGCGTCAAAGAAGTGCTATTAGAAATAATCAAATAAAATACAGCATTTTTTGATAGGAATAGTCGTCTTGACTTGCGGGTATTCGCGTTTAACTACAATTTATAGGTTATTCTGTAAGCAGCAAACAATTAGTTGCACTTAGTTTTGAGCAAACCAACTTTACGTGCCTTCACCAGCCAAGCTTAGTGGTGTTACGCCTACGAGCCATAAAATCCACTATCGGATTCGGAATCAGCGGCATCTAATGAATCAATCTTCATAACACACGCTAGTTGAGAGAAAGCGATAACCGCAGTCACTTCTCCTAGCTTCAGAACTTCACGCGTTACCACGAATCGAAACCAGTTTGGTGCTAGGTTAGCGCCGTCGCTTCGATGGGCGCCGCCATGTTCGCTGACGCAAAGCTTTTGGGGCCGCTATTTGGGCTCCCGCTAAATCGGTGAAATAGCGTTCCCAACGCAAAACCCAAACGCAGTTTGCATCTCGCGCATGTGCAATGGCTTCGACGCTATTTCTTTGGGGCCCCAAAACATTTGGGGCCACTATTCTAAAACTTTCAAATGTGTGTGTGTGTGTGTGTGTGTGTGTGTGTGTGTGTGTGTGTGTGTGTGTGTGTGTGTGTGTGTGTGTGTGTGTGTGTGTGTGAGTGAGTGAGTGCGTGCGTGCGTGCGTGCGTGCGTGAGCGTGTGTGTGTTAATGTCGAGATAAGCAACATACGATTAGTGCATTGGTGTAAGAAAAGCACGGACGAGATTGATAGAATCAGAATGATTGCAGGCGTAAGTAAATATACAGTATAATGATATAATGATAGAGGTTTTAAATACGAAAGATCGAGATCAGATAGGCGAAACGCTAGACAGCGATTGATGTAGTAAAACCTGATTAAATCAAGCAGGCTAGGGGAGTATTTGTCCCCACACCACTTCAAAAGGGATGCCAATAATAATAATAATAATAATAATAATAATAATAATAATAATAATAATAATAATAATAATAATAATAATAATAATAATAATAATAATAATAATAATAATAATAATAATCGTGCGGGCTCTTTGTCACTTTACCCCATAAAAATGCGAGTGCATAGCTGGTAAATAGAAAGGACGCGGGCGTCAGCACAAGCTTGCACGTACGGTGGTATTCGGAATGGTTGTCAGGTGAGAAAAGTTCTAGCCGTGGTGTCCGTGTCCACCGCCGATACCGTACGCGGGCACGTGCTTTCCGTTGGCCGAGTGGTAGGGTGCGGCGGCCGGCAGGCTCGTCTTGGTGCCGGGCTCGTTGGTCTTGACCATTGCGCGGAAGCCCCACTTGTCGGCCACGTAGTGCACCTGCCGGTGGCGGCCGTCGATGTCTCCCAGGTAGTAGGAACCGTGCACGGGGCCGTACGCGGAGCCGGTCTCGTGGCGGCCGTTAATGGCACCGTGGCCGTTGACGATGTCGTAGCCGAACCGGTAGTGTCCGTAGTCCTGTACAGACTCTTAATATAAGTATCTCTGAAGACAGAATTTCATTGTAGAGTAAGAAGAAAAGATGTAGAAAGTGCATGTAACTTACTGCAAGTCGCGCGAAAATTATTTGTATGTGTGGCCCCAAATCGTTTCACTGGTCATGAGAATGATAATAGCTCCGTTTTTGCGGATGATAAGGTGTTTTTACGCAGCGCGAGAAAGCATTTTTAACAGGCAGAGCCCAGAGAAAGGGCTAAAGGAACGTATGAGAAAGTTACTAAAATGCCTGCATGACTGGATACGCACACAGATCTGGTCTCTGTAAAATTTACTTTCATACAGGGCGAAACTGTATTTACTAAGCAGACACCTCTTGCGAACTTTTCCCTGTGTAATTGAAGACTTGAAATGTTACGAAAAGGAAGGACATAACAAACGCTTACTTACATCCTGTTTCCTGTACTGTTTGCTGTGGCCTCCGTGACCTCCGTGGCCTCCGTGGTAGCCTCCAAGAGCAACAGCCACCAAGGCAAAAAGAATCGTCGTGTTAAGCTGAAATTACAGTGGGACAGCCTTGAGTTGTACATCCAAGATTAGGTCAAAGTTGACTGTCATAAAGCACGTCCAGGGCCAAAAGCACCTGCCATTTTGGTCATATCATAAGAAGCCTTATGATATGACTAATAAAAATCGGGACCCTCGATTAACCCCCTCCCTGTCATTTTGGTGTCATACAGAATCAAACGCTTTGACTGCACGAGGCTAAGTGGACTACGAGTGAGTCACTCCTCGCCGATGTCGTTTCATTGAAGTCTTTATTCAGTATTTTAATATAGGAGGCCTCAAGGGCCTAATTTTAATACGACCATTTAAACATCTGGGCAGGAATGGACGAATCATTAGTGAAAAATATCGGCTCAAGTGGTCACACCATACGCCATGAATGGCAAAAGAATTCATTAAGAATAGGTAACGGAGAATCTGTATAGCAAATCTGTAAAAAGTGATCTTTATTTTTTTATGCAGGAATGGGCTTTGTTTGCCCTGCTGAGAGCAAAAAATCTGTTAAAGTCAACAAACTGAACGACGAGTGAGTAAGGAGAAGGACAACGAACTCATCTAAAACGGATGCCTGTAATTGAAATGGTACATATCTCACAAGAATGTTGTCACGATAATCTTATGTGATCCCGCATCCTAAGTATGCGCAAATAGGCAATTATGCTCTACGTGTGAACGCGGAAACCTTTACAAAGGTGCGCATTTTCAAATTTTTCTTGAAACCTGTATTTTTTGTTCCTAAATAATGGTATTTTGCTCTAAATTATGCTTTTATCAGGTCTAATGTAACAAGCGACCTAATGCTTACATCAATCGGAATGAAATTTGCAGGTGCCAAGAATATGTAACGGCGGCGCTAGGTGCCATTTCACCTCAGGCATAACATAACTGACATGCGCTGAAATTAAATGCACATTGCACCTCCACATATTGTAACATCGACGCTATTTTCAGATGTAACGAAGCAAAACAAAATATCCAATATCCACGTGGATCGATCTTCCCATTATTTATGCAAAGAGCGCCGCTTGCTTTAAATATTAGAAAATGTGCAACTAGATAAACGTTACCGTGTTTATAGTGTAGTGAAGCATCTTGGGGCTCTCCGCTTGTATTGTACTCCACTGTAACATACTTGAGCTACAGTATTGTTGGAAAGAAACCCGGACACAGCACAGTGTTCAAATCAAGAACAGGGAACAAGACTATAAATATTAGCCGGTAGTGTAGCCACTGAAAAGGCAGGAAGCAGCCAGAAAAGAAAATCGTGCACATGTCGAGAAATTTGCTTAAGTGGCAACCTCATGAAATTAATTTCCGATGCATCTTTCTTATGACGTCAGCGCGTCTATTTTTAGCTGGAGCTCTGACGTAAATGTGTCCCTTGAACATGCTTATTGACGTGGAATGGATGGCGTATCCATTTCCGCCTCCTTTATTCGGTAGCATTATGCTTAAATTATTCAGCCAGTGCGCTTTGGGAAAACACTGAAACGTTTGTTGCTGATAAACTACCTTACGATCCAAGATTCTTGAGCGCGCCAAATAGAATTCAATAAGGAGCATGCAAGTGTTCATGCGGTGATTTTTGTTTAGATTGTTGCCGCCAAAGGCTTCTGCTTCTTAATAACTTCACGCAATGTCAATTGCCAGTACTTTTGCTGTATTAATCGAGGTTGCGTAGCGTTTCAGACATCTGTGCCGAGACCTCTCCCTCCTTAAAAAAGAAAAACGCAGTACTTTGAATGAATTCTGGGGTAATACGTACCAAAACCGCGATTTGATTAAGAGGCACGCCGTAGTGGGAGATTCCGCATTAATGTTTACCACCAGGGGATCTTTAACGTGCCCCCAATGCACGGGACAAGGGCGGTTTTGCATTTAACCTTCATCGAAGAACGGGCACCATGGCCGGTATTTGATACCGCGTCCTCGTGCTTAGCAACGCAACATGCAGTACTTTGCTCGTCATCCTGATTAATGGATGTGTCCGGGGATACGTGACAGGACTCAAGGTACTTTTCGGAAACTAATGGTTCAGTAAGCTCATATATAGATCGGCCACCGAAAGCTGACTCATTGGGTGTGCCAAGTGCATTCAGCTCAACTGAAAAAGGGATGTAGCCTTTCTGCGTCGTGATCTGAAGTGGTGTGCCATCATCAACAGCTCATTTATGTCCACTGCCCAGGGTGAAGGCCTCTCCCTGCGATCGGCCATTACTCGCCTTACGCCAGTTTACCCCATCTTACGCCTGAAAGTTTCCCAATGTCATCGCGCAACCTAATTCTCTGCCGTCCTCGACGGCGCTTACCTTTTTTTGACACCCTTCCTGTGACTATATAATAGACCACAGGCTATCTGCTTTACGCATTACACGGCCTTCCCAGCTCCACGTCTTCTTAATGTCAACTAGGTATCAGCTACCCCCGTTTGCTCCCTCATCCGCACCGCTGTCTTGGCGGTTGGAACCCTACAATTCCATTGAATAATGTTGCCCGTCTCTGCCCGAGGTACAAGCTCGGTCAAATTAACGTGTAAATAAGGTTTCTCCGTCGAGGGCTTCTGTGCAGGCGTTATATACGTGTCGCCGCCCGTGCTGTTGCGCTTGAAGGCGACGTCACAACTGACGGGCTTGGGGATTTGCATCTGAACAGACTTTATCGACTTTAGTGTTGCTCTCACCGATCAATCAGCTTGGGAAGGACTTTGGTAAGGCACAAAAGTGCTGCAATTTATCCATGGCGAACTGCAAACGTTAGCGTAGGAAGGAGACTAAACATAAATTTGTGACAGCGCGATTTCACGGTCAGGTGCGCTTTGTAGTCTGCAGGTATTCCAGCGGGGATGTACGGCAACCTCGTTCCAACTGGCGGCACGGAAGTGCAGAGCTCGTCAACGTAGGCCCATTCTTGACAAGCTTTGCACTTGATCGGAGTAAACGAAGCTGGTCGCACTCCTGCAATGACCTACTAACAAAAGCAGAAGCCCATTCCAGGACGTCACCCTTTGCGCTTTGGACTCGAGTCGCCGAGAAGGAGTGCATTGTTTGGCAACCGTAAGGAAAATTCCTGCCTGCAATGCGGTGCGAGCCACGTATCTCGGCGGTGCCTTACGCGCTCTGTGCGGGCGGCGGAAGTGGTCGCGCCGCTGCGGAGGGCGGCCAAAAGCGTGCCTGCCTGCGCGGCGGTGCCCGTTCTCTCACCTGACTGACCATGCTTGCAATGTCCACAGTGGCTGGTGCGGATGAATTGGCACGGCGCGGTGCTCGGCTTTTATAGCTGCCCCAGCTGTTGCTTTCCCTTTCCAAAAGCCATTGAATCGTTACGAATTCTCGTTTGTCAGGTGCTGATTTCGGAAGACTGGCCAAGTCGCTCCTGCCAACCTCGCCCGGGCCACCTCCGCCGCCGCTATAGAGTGACGTCAGTGTCTGTACGCTTCTCAAAGAGACTTTCACAGAAATCGGGATCATTGGGCTTCTTATACATCTTGCTCTGGATTTGCTTCTTGAGCGGGCCCCTGTAGTTTTCAGGTTCTTTCCCAAATTGGTAGCAATCCATCGGCCTCTTCAAACACACGGCACATATATTTCCCGCAGAGTTGGCGGCGCTTGGCAGGAAAATGTTGCCACGCGAGTGATAAGAAAAATGTTGACAGCTGTTGAGAGAGAGAAAAAAAATAATGTTGGTTCTCGAAAGTAACGCAGTAAAGGCTTTCAGTCCAGGGCTCACTAATGGCGTTTTGCAGCGCTGTAATTATTTGGACGAATTAATGGAGCAATTATTTATTTATGCATGCATTACATGAACGAGTGGGGATACTTAAAGTCTTCAGGTCTGTACTGGGTCATGTATTTGCGCATACTGCTCAAAAGAAGCTCCGTAAACTGGTCTACTTGGTCATCAACATTGGTTTTGTCTGTGACTAGTGGCCACTAGGTGGTGTATAAGAAATCACATAAACCAACATAATCACCACGCTTGAAAGCAAAGCAAGATGATTAACTTATGGCACTTCAGCAATTCTACCTCACCGCTGGCTGACACAGAGGCTGTTATCTTAAGTGACGGATGAAACTTATCGGGGCGCACAAGGGAAATGTCAGAACGAGAGACATTTATAACTGGAGCTTTCTATAGGCAAAGGTCTAAGACGTTACTACGGGAATTGGCTATCAAGTTATGCTGATCAATCAATCAATCAATCAATCAATCAATCAATCAATCAATCAATCAATCAATCAATCAATCAATCAATCAATCAATCAATCAATCAACCATATGTTTAATTGATTCGTTAATTAATTATCGTTCCAAAGAACAACCCTAAGGTCTAAGTGCGCCAGCATTAGTATATAAAGAAAACTACAGGGTAATATAAGGAAACACACACACAGACACAGGCTGAAGAAAAATAACAATTAGGAAAAGAAGTGTGTACACTAAAGAAAGCGAAATGTAAACACAAAAGAAAAAAGAGTAGAAAAGCAGTTAATGAATGTGTAAAACTGAAAAACAACCCAAAGCTCGGAAAAGAACAATGACAGCCATTTATGAAAATTATCCAGATCATCCAAATACGCTTCATAAAGACTCATTATTCTATGGATAATAATAATAATAATAATAATAATAATAATAATAATAATAATAATAATAATAATAATAATAATAATAATAATAATAATAATAATAATAATAATAATAATAATAATAATAATAATAATAATTGATTGTAGCGTTGTACGGCTGAGAACAATGTTGAAGGTTTTATTCTAGGTCATGGCGACTGCATTCCAAGGGGTCATTCCAATGGGCTGGTTCCAAAAACACCAGTGTGTATTAAGGCGTTGGATGAGGAACCCTAAGTGATCAAAATGATCTTGGAGGCCCCAACCCATCATAAAGACACTCCCTTATAATCTACGTGCTGCTTTGAGATGTAAAGCCATGGCGATCATTTGCACAAGCCAACCCTCATGTATGTACCGCCCAATCGTAGCACAGCCGTATCCTAAATTTATCCCATGAGTAATGGGCCATTAAAATAAAGTCATGAAATGTGTTTTAAAAATTTTGTTACCATTGGGCGAACATAAAGCAAGCGTCTTCATCAAACCGCAATCTCTTTGGTGAACTACGCGCACCGTATCAGTATTGAAGTTCTTTGTAATTTTTCAGTGACATGGGATCCACTGGAAAATTATTTAATGGCTGACGAATTAGTTAATGGTGCATACCACAGTGTAGTGACGTCGAGCTCGTCGCTATTCGACCCAGCCTGGCTCGTCACCCGTCGGGCTACCCTTACACAACATACGGACTCCCGGACCGCGTGCCATCTTCCCCTGCAACATGTCCCGGACAGAGCCTTCTTGAGAAAGGACTGCTCGCTCTTACTCAAGCTGAGCATAGGATGTATGCGCACAGACCCGCTCTTCCGGCAGGGTCGGGCATACCTCTCCCGAATGGATTCACTGTCAAGCAGATGAGACCCTGGCTCACATTTTTCCAGAATGCTCAGATCACAACGCCTAAAGTAGCTGGAGACTTCTGAACGTCTTCGACTTCGCGGAGGACAACGAACTTTCCGCCCGCGTCTAGATCCACATGGCCTGTCGTCCCATTCTAAATCATAGTGTTGGATGAGCATTACCTCTTCCTGTCCGTGATGTTTCCTGCCGACGAGCTGGCCACGCGCCGCACTTACCTTTCCTCTTCCCCTTCTACTTTTTCTCTTTTCCTATATCCTTCCTTCAACACCGCGGTCAAAGTGTCCACCAGTGCGTGAGACACGTTACCCCGGTTTTTCCTTTCTATATAGCCACTTACTCCTCCCCCTCCTGTAGCATTTCTTCCTTGTGTCTTCTTGTCTCGTGGATATTGCGTTCGTGTTCGTCTGGGTAGTGCTTGAAATGTGGCATTAAAGAGGGAACTGCTTTGCACATACACAAGAACATCTCCAATTTGCGAACTCCTAGGAGCATTTGTTTTGCACTTTACCGCTTTACAAATGATATCACATTATTTTTTTCTAATCATTGCTTGCGGTATGATCAATGTTTTAAGCACAATTATCATGCTAGAGAAGATGAATAGTTGGTGACACCTATAGATTACCAATACATCCTTAATTGCAGTTGATAAAAAAAGAGAACGTGATCTCCTTCGCTTCGGCTCACGCAGCAGTGAGACGGCAACAGTTACGTCACTCATAGGCGTATGCTGATTACGTGACAGTTTCTTTCTTAGGCATTGCCGTTTCACTTTTTTCTGGATTAAATTTGTGGTAAACATTATACACCGTAGAATTGAACAAGCTCAAGAAGTAGCAATTCTCTAAGTAGTTGCAAAGTATTCGCATAATGGGGCTTCAAGACTACCATTAGTATCAAACGTGTCTCTATTTCGATCAATAAGTAAAATATACTAATCTTTATAATTGCTTGCCTAATTACTACCTCCTCGGTAATGCATGATGTACTACTTTGGCAGGTAGTAAAAGCCATCCCGAGGTTCTTATCTATCACATATTTTCTATATTTAAGAAATTTCGAAAGCACCTTCGGAAAAACTTTGTGCAGTAGAACTCTCAGCTTGTATAAGCCGAAGACAAGAAGAAGCGAAAAAAAAATTTGTTTTTAGGAAGACAAAGAGGTGAGCCCGAGCTCCTTGTGTGCTCTAACCTGCTATATTCGGCGTCTGGGGAAGGGACAAGGGGAACGAAAGAGGTGAGGGTGTATTTTAATGACAATTGAATAATGCCTCTTTAGCGCACGCGTTTAGAGCGACTGTATAGCGCACACAGGAACATCGCGTGCGAGTTCGCTAAAATACCCATCGTGTTTGCCCTGGGCCTTGATTGCACGTCATCTACAGCTGCTGTTATAAGCCACTAGCAGTTGCCTAGATCCGTAATTGATCGCTTACTGCGGCTCTGATGAGCAATTAGCTTTCATAAGTTACAGGTATCCGCACCAGACAAAGAATGACAGGGCAGTGGAGTTGGAACGTGAAATGTCGATAACTTCACACGCGAAGCTAAAGTAAAAATGGTGATTAATTGATTGGTATGGTATATTAAGGCAGAATTTTTCACTATGTTGGCTAGACTATCATTACACCTAAGTGTTATATTCCCGAGTCGATAATGAAGCAAGCAACCTAAGAATTGTGCATGCACTTGTGGCCCAATAGATACAACATCGGCTTGTTGTGCTTGGGAGGCCAAAGCTGGATCCCAACCTCGGGAACTTAATTTTTGTTGATGCGAAGCATTCCTTGCCTCATTGCTGGCACTTAGCGGTAGGTAAGTTCCTGTCTTGCCTCGCTCTCATAAAAAGAAAAAAAATGCCTGACCGAAGGCGGAATTGAACCTCCTCCGTCTAGCACAGCAGTCCGGTGCTCCAACCACTACAGCCACGACCGCACTTTTCTATGTCTTTAGTGCCAAATTTAACAAAACGTCCGCCAGCTTGTGTAAGGCTAGTTGAATTTATGAACTCTCAACAGGACGGAGGAAGACGAAGTGCTTCTCTTGCGGAACACATCTCGCCCGTCTCTGTGATTTTCCGGACTTCTCACCGCATTTGTGGGGTATACCGCTCCTCCATCGCGGTGATGGATGTACAACACCCCGAGGACCCTCCCGGTTCCCGTTCATCCGCGGACAGCGGTTCGAGGAAGTGAGGAAGCACATCGAGTGATAGCGAGGACACAGAGCTGTACTTCGCATCAGGTGACGAGTCCTCGGAAGACAGCTTTCGACTTCTGCAGTACCGCAAGGCCAAACGAAGAATTCTCAACGCATCTTCGGCGTCCAGCTCGAACACCGTGAAAACAGCGCCTCGGCGATGGCCTCACTCCATCCTGTTTGTGCCACAGAACGCTACTGACAAAATGCGCGTCCTCAACAGGCAAGTACTCTCCTTGTATGCAGAAAACACCGTGCCGAACGAGATCAAGGATATCAGGCTAAACACTAGGCGAAACATCCTGGCAATCGATGTGATGAAACCGAGCGCGCTGAACATACCACAACATGTAACGCAGTTGGCCAACATCAAGGTCCGTTCTATCGTGGCATCGAATGGTGCCACAATAATAGGAGTCATCTATGTCATTGACAATGAAATACCTTACGCAGACCTCCCAGTTCTAATAAAACCAGCAAGTGAACACAACGTCATTGTGCATGTTGGTCGCTTCGGCAACGCACGTTGTGCGAGGATAACGTTCAAAGGCGACTGCCTTCCATCCTACGTGAAGGTTGGCCACTTTCGCCACCCGGTTCGACCATTCATTCCAAGACCAATGCAATGCTTCAATTGTCAGAAGATTGGCCATGTGAAGGGTGTTTGCAGAAATTCCGCCGTGTGCCGTAGATGCGCCGAACCCCACTCAGAAGGCAACTGCAACGCAACCACGTTGAAGTGTGCTAACTGTCAGGGCCTCTTCACTGCGCCTCTTCCAAAGACTGTCCCCAGATCAAGAGAGAGATTACCATTCTTAAACAAATGGTGAGAGACAACTCTACCCACAAAGAGACCGCTGTGGAAGTGCGGCGAAGATGACGTTACCGTCTAAGGTCGTCACGACGGAAAATATCAACTTTTCAGGAAAAGTCAACACGTCAAGCAGCACTATCAGCGGAAATTTCCAGCACTTCAAACACCGATGTTGGAACGGAGAAAACTGCCAGATTTCTCTCTGCAAAAGAATGGCCGCCACTTGCGCGTACACGACCAGCAGAAGAGCTAGAGAAGAAGCCGCCACCACTACAGCACGGTGCTGTATCCGAGGAGTTGCGGAAAACAGATGAGCAAGTGATAGCTCTTATTAGGCCTTCATTCAATGCCATTGGCGTGTTGCTAAACAACATGCACACACCGTCTGCCAGAAGCGCACTTCAAGTACTGGACGCTTTGAGTCCGGTGCTGGCAACCCTTGAGTAGATCATGGCTCCCCAGCCACTCTCTTTTAGGGATGAGGTCCGACAAGCAGCTATTTTTCAGTGGAATGCCCGCGGACTCCGAGGGCGCATTTCGGATTTCCGTCGGTTCGTGTATGCCAAGATGTTCCTAACTTTACGAACGGACGAACACCGCTGCTGGCAGCTCAGATTCTAGGCCCGAGGCTGCAAGAATACCATCAAATCACGTGGACGCCGGGTCACGCGGGTCTGGAGGGGAACGAAAGGGCGAACGCCCTAGCTCGAGCGCTAATCAACCGAGCGGGGCAAGACCAATCGTCTCATCAATCCCCACCCTTTACCTTCATGCCCCTGCCATCCAATTATTGCGACCGACTGGAGATCCAGCGACTCAACCGCAGGATTTATCCCCCGCCTCACAAAAATCTCAGCACTGAAGATGCAGTAGCTCTCCGACTTATACAGACCAACACATTTCCAAACCTACACAGATACAGTAAAATGTTCCCACATACATATCGCGACATCTGCCCCTGGTGCGGCGACACACGCCCTACACTTTTTCACATCTATTGGGAGTGCGAGGGCAAACCTCAACACTTAAAGACACCTAGCACGTCATTTGAGCGGTGGGAGGTACAGCTGACCGGCGATACCCTGGCGGGACAAGAAGCTCTCGTCCAGCAAGTACGTCGAGCAGCCACGGCCAGTGGAGTCCTGGAATGAGGACCCCATCCACTCGACCTCAAGAGCAACCACCTCGGTGGTCCAAATAAATGTTTTTTCTCTCTCTCTCTCTCTTCCCATTATCATCATTTGCGAGCCAAACTTATCCAACACGATCAGGCTTTCTAGATACGAATCGTTATGTCGTCAACTGTTGTTGAAAACAGTAAGGTTTTGGTGTTTATTCGCCGTGACCTCACCTACATTCATCAGCCTGTACCACCTAGTGACGATAATCAATATATATGCCTAAACGTAACGAAAAAGAATTTGACCTTTACTTTTGTTGGCGCTTACCTATCTCCGTCAAGTCGATTTGATCACAAAAGACTACGAAACATCCTTTCCTCAGCTCCCAATCCCTGGGCCATTATTAGAGATTTCAACGCCCATCATACACTTTGGGGAAGTCCGAAGATCAACGCGAGAGGCAGAGCTCTGGTATCTTTCGCCTCCAGTGATGAACTTTGGCTGCTGAATGATGGAAGTCCTACGTTTCTACGTGGCTCCACATACAGCAGCTGTCTTGACTTGGCTTTCGTCTCACGAAGCCTTGACAGACGTGCTGGGTGGTTTGCGGACATAGAGACCCACGGAAGCGAGCATATCCCCACGTACGTCAAGATCAGAGGATTGTCCCCTTCCCAAATACGGGATACAATCCAAAGAGTGGACTGGACTAAATTTCAGTCTATCATGGAAGAACACTGCGACGCCAATCCATCTTTCGACTTGGAAGAGGCAATCAAGAACGCGGTGCAAGACACTATGCGTACTCTCACATGCTCTTCAAGACTGACGGAATTTGATGTGGAACTAGAATGATTTTGAGCAATCCGTTGACGTGCTGAACGAAGATACCGACGTAGGAAGACAATGGAGGATTTACGGACCGCCAGACGCACGCAAAAGAAGATTCAGCGCCGGTTAGACAAGCTCGAATCGCAACGTTGGACTGCCTTCTGTGAGTCGCTAGACCTACACAAGCCTTTATCGCAACTTTGGAGAATGGTGCGCGGTTTCCGGACAGTTCCCGGGCAAGGATTCCCATTCAAGGATCTTGCCCTCTCTCAAAAGAGATCGGAGACTGACGTGGCAGAGGATTTCTGCGCCAGATTATCTAGCCAACTCACAGCTACCAACATTCCATCACCTTCGAGTAGTTCTCCGCCACTACGTGATCACCGCATGGAGCTACCATTCTCAACCTATGAACTTAAGGCAGCATTAGCTTTTTGTGGCTGCACACCAGTGCTAGGACCTGACGGAATTTCCTACCGAGCTCTGTGTCACTTGAGCCAGTGAGCGAGAGGTGTTCTCCTTGAGTTGTACAATCAATCTTGGAGAGATGGCACGCTACCAGCAAGCTGGAAGACAAGTTGCCTTGTTCCACTGCTGAAGCCTGGCAAGTCGCCATTGGAACTCTCATCATATAGCCCGATCGCTTTGACAAGTTGTGTGGGCAAAGTATTGGAGAGGATGGTCCTAGGACGCCTGGAGTAGTACTTGGAGTACCACAACAGCTATCTGGATGCCAAGGCGGGCTTTCCACGTGGTCGATCATCGATCGATAACGTCGTCGACCTGGTCATCTACATTCAGCATGAGAAATGCCGTAAGCATCTCTGCGCTTCTCTGTTTCTCGACGTCAAAGAGGCGTATGACAACGTTACGCATGAAGCCATCCTCTCTGCTCTCGCAGAGATATAAGTGGGGGGTCGGATGTTTCAATGGAAACTGAGCTGTCTCCCCATGCGACCCTTTCTTGTAAACACCGAGGAAGGGCATACTTCTCTACATTATAGCTACCGCGGCGTCCCCCAGGGCGGTGTACATATCCCTGTGTTATTTATTCTAACTCTCATTGTTCTCCTTGAGCACGTGCCAAGCGCAGTCAGGTTATGAATGTGCGCGGATGACATCTGCATATGGACGTCTGCAGTAACACGCCCACAGTTGCGAGCAAGAACTCCGTAATCGAGGCCTGGAAATTTCCTCCGAGAAATGCACACTAGTGCCATTTACGCGCAAAGCCACGGCAAACTACAGCGTAATGATAAATGGCCAAATAATATCACGGGTTCGGTCGTACAAGTTTCTAGGTGTCATAATCGACAGGGATTTGTCATCGAGCCCTCACGTATCATACGTGAAAAAGCGGGTGACAGGCATCTGCCACCTGTTCAAGTTTTTCACTGGCAGGACCTGGGGAATGTCGACAAGTGCCATGTTACAATACTACTGGGTGCTTTTTATAGGCTTTCTGCGGTACAGCTTGCCAGCAATAACCAACACAGGTAAAACGAATCTACGCACAATACAATGTCTTCAGGCTCAAGCGCTCCGGATCTGTCTAGGCCTGCCGCAGAGTGCTTCAACAGTGGCTACGATAGCAATCGCTAGAGACCACCTTGTCAAGACCCATATTGAAATTGAAGTGCTCAGGACCCATATAAGGCATCTAGCCAGGACTCCTCGTCACCACTTTGCCTCTCTACTAGCGGACAGATCACGCACATATTTCAGCCAAACGATAACCGCATATCATGAATGATTGCCAGCTTGTTTCACTGCGGCTGCGAGACCTTCGATTTCTCCATGGTGCCTCGCTCAGCCAAAAATCAACCTCACTATACCTGACATGGCGAAAAAAGCTTATTTATCATCACCAGCCCTTCAACAGCTCACGTTACTATTTTTGTACGAGAACTACCGTGACTCTACGCATATCTACACTAATGGATCTGTCCTGCCAAACATCTCCGCGGCGGCAATCCTGATACCAGCGAAAGTTACAACAATCAAATTTAAGACGACTCACGCGACAACATCGATGGCAGCAGAGCTCGCAGCGCTATTTATTGCCCTTCATTTCATTGGTGATGAACCGCCACATTAGTGGACGGTATTCTGTGATTCAAAGGCGGCGCTACAGTCTCCACTGTCACCTTTAGGACGCGGGCCGCACGAACAGCTAATATTTCACATTATAGAGACATTACACCATAAAAGTGATACAGGCCATGAAATAACCTTCCAGTGGCTTCCAAGTCACTGCGGGATTATCGGCAATGAACAGGCCGATAAAGCTGCCCGCACAGCCCATACTGAGGAGCGCCACGTCCCAATTCCACTTTCTAGAACTGACGCAGCACGGAAACTCCGCCTGCTTGCTCGGCAGTGCACCACGTCGCACTGTAATGAGCCACATTTAAGAAATACGCAACTGTACTCCTTTGATCCCACATTATGTATTCGAGAGCCATCACAGCCTCGCCGTGGTGACGCCACGCTTTTATATCGACAGTGGTTGGGCTTTGCCTTTACCAAAGCCTATGCATTCCGCATAGGGATGACCGACACCGCAACATGTGACCACTGCGGCCATGAAGAATCGATTGACCATATTTTGTGCACCTGCCCGCAGTACAATCCACAGAGAGGATGCCTTCGCCACGAACTTGACCAGCTGGACGACCAACCGCTATCGGAAAAAATAATTTTACCCCATCGAAAGGACCTAGCGTCACAGAAGAAGGCCGTGCAATCACTATTACGCTTTTTGCGATCTACCGGCCTTTGTGAACGTCTTTAACTGGAACGCCTTTTGTGTGTGCGTGTCTCCATGTGTACGTATTTTTTTGTTTTTTGTTTTTTAACGCTTTCCTCTCTATCCTCTTTCTGACCCCTATCTGCCATCCCCAGTGTAGTGTAACGAACCGGAGACTGATATCTGGTTAACCTCCCTGCCTTTCCTCTTCATCTATCTCTCTCTCAACTGTGTAAGGGCATCCAATACTTGAAGCGCTTACTCTTCAACGCCTTCGTGTTTCAGCACATCTCTTAGTTTCGGGAAATTTTCAACAAAAAGAGCGTTAACCGATCATGCCTGAGGATCATCGTTTTGGAAATCCACATGTTACCTCCATATACTACATAGACCGAGAAGCATCATAAGGGAGGCTATTTCCTTGAACGAGGCGAAATCTTATGCCGTGCGCTTCTATTGGAAGGTCCTTCTGCAGTGTCCTTTGAAGGCCATCCCACTAGAAGACAGCGTCTAAACAGTCAAGGAAACCATGCTTTACGGTCTCTGGTTTCTTGCACAAAAGACAATTGACTACTCACGGCACAAACGTACCTCGTTATTCGAGCCAAGTTTTTACTGTCAGTGTATCCGTGCGAAGTTTAAAGAAAAGCGTTTTGACCCCTGCAGGCACTAACACATTTGTGACGCGTTTCAGAACATTCTTTCCTAATTATGCCTGATGAGTGTATCTATATATAGCCACCGGAAAGGTTGTGCCTGCCAGATCCTTTAAGGTGCGCTTCCTGGGCCCATTGCTTAAGTACTCAATATGAAAACCTGTTAATAAGAAACTGATAGGAAGACGCAACCTCGCATACGTAACGGGATACCCGATACGGACCGTTTTCTATGGTGGAGACTGCAGATTCTGGTGTGGCTACTGTCAGCATTACTTGTACGTATGTACGGATAAAAAAACTCGCCGATCTCTTAAGAACAAAAGCCTGCTCGTCACCTGTTTTAAGAACAAGTGACTTAATCCTAAACTCCCTGCCCTTACCTTACGAAAAAGATTAGTCCGCAATGTTCGTTCGTACTTGGAATTCCACACAGATGTTGCAAAAACTCTATGAAATCGCCGGTTATTGGTTCTTGTGTAATGCAGCTTCTTGGAGGACGTACCGTATTTTATCTATTAAGAAAACGTTTCATATTTTGGCTCGCGCAAATATTGGTAAATGTCGCCCCGCCCAGTCTAAAGCTTTTGTTCGCATTTCCTAGGTTCTGTGCGTCCAGAACTGCGTATTCGCTTTATACCCATCTAGTGGGACGCCCAGGTATGTGTTGGGTACTGTGCTTCCCAGCATGTTCTCAAAGAACATTGGCGACTTATGCCATGCAGCATACCATAATCCCAAACTCTTGTCCCTGTCCAAGAGGCTACCTGTTTGGTCATGTGCGGTCCGTGCGTGATCCACAGTGCCGCTATCACGCTTTTCCTGTCAGTGCATATGATTTCCACATCATCCGCATAGGATAGGACTCGTATGGACTCGCATAGTACTCGTATGTCACAGGACTGCAGCCTAAAACCTTTTAATATATCACTGTGAATTATTATTCTTATTATTATAATCAATGCGCTGTGAAAGCTCTTCATTCACAACCAGACTTGTCGTATAGTTTCGATACGCCATTCTGACTCCTTCGCATAATACATAACACAAGCCAACATGCTTCAATATTCCAAAAAGAATGTCATAAGACACCCGGTCGAAGGCTTTTATAAGCACTTTTATCATAGCTGCTCTTTTTAACTATGTGACACAACACTCCATAATACTCCTTGCCACGTGAATATTTGTAAAAAATGCTTCTACCTTTGATCCCGCAAGTCTGATGTGGGCCTACCATACACACGACACCTCGCAACCTAACAGCGAGAACTTTCAACGCCGACACTTTATCCATTTTGAGGGTAGCAGCCACGCACTGCTTCACCGAGTGTGTGTTGCTTCAGAACTGGCTTCACATTGTGAAAGATATGTTGCTAAACAAGTATCATTTAGTGACCACAGTTTGGTAGTTTTGGGGATAGGGTCCAAAAAGAAGAAGAAAATTGAACGGGGCCTTTGGAAGTTTAATATAAGTCTGCGAAAAAATGAGAGGTTCCTCGACAACATGAAGAGTGAAATCAAACATTTGGTTCGTCAGCAGAAGCAAGAAGAACTTGATGAATGAGAAAACTCTAAACCGAACATTAAGGTGAAAGTAATAGAAAGAGGTTGCCAGTTTTTAATGCGCATGGAAGAAAGGTGCTCGTGGTCCCACCTAGAAACTATAGTTCAAGGAGAAACAAGTAATATTGAGTCATGCATAAACGAAATAAAAGAAACAAAGGCGAAATTCGAAGATATAAAGGTAGACAAATACAAAGTTGCAATGGTTCGTGCTAGATCTTAGAAACTTCTTGTGGGTGAGACGCCGACAAAACGTGACCTCTCAGAAGAGAAAACTTATGGACTAGGCAACGAAATAGCCGAGATAGAACATGAAGGCACTGTAGCTCGAGAACAAAATGCAATTAAGCTAGCCTTTGTAGATTACTACAGAAATATCTTTACATATAGAAAGTCAGGATCCAAACTTTCACAGAGACTTCTTACCTGAAGTATCACAATTAGACAGCGAACAAACCATTTCATTGGAAAGAGAACTCGACGTCAAAGAGGGTTATAAACAACCTAAATAACGGAAAATTGCCTGGTCGAGACGGTTTAGCGGTTGCCTTTTACAGGGCAATTAAGACGCAATTCGCACTGACCCTGCAGCGTGTGTTCCCTGAAGCTTTTTAAAGAGGTCGATTACCATCCTCATTCGTACGAGCTCACACGGTGCTGATTCCGAAGCCTACTGACGAGGCTCAGCTTCGGTCAGTACAATGCTACCGGCCGATAACGTTAACAAATGTGGACTAGGCCACGATCGCACGCATGCTTCTCGCGTTCCAAAGGTTGCCGGCTCTTTGAAACACTCAGCGCGTGCACCACGTGCAACTTTCTCGTCTTCTTTCCTTGCGGCAGCTCGCGCTTTGAGGCGCTGTGTTAGACTGCACTCTATCCTGGACCGGCCTACTTTCCCTCGTACTTTCCTCGTAGTCGTTTACGCTACAGAAACTGTGCGACGCGGTACCAACTTCATAATTGTCCAAGTAAGTTAATTACTTTTTAACATTTCTTCCCTGGAATACAAATTCCATCGCCGTTTGATTATAAATCAGATGGCATAGTCATAGGTACGTACCATTGTACAACACGTAGTTGTTGAAGGCGTCACAATCCGCGTTTATCTCGTTTACGCCCGTCCACTACCCATGTAGAACCCAACAATCGTCATGTCGTAAGCTTCCGTTTAACGGCCCGTATATAAATCATGGGTTTGGTCCCATGCGATCGTCATCGACGTGGTCGTCGTCGTGGTGCGGTCGTCACACACACCAACGCTCCGAGTTCACAAACACAAATATTCAATTTACACCAACACATTGGTTCACCTGGTGATGGTTTTCAGAACCCAAAATAATTATGGGGAGCCAGGCAGCTGCAATATGCTTCGCAAAGCATGGATTCCCACAGGGGGTGGGACCTGCACGATTTTTTTTCAAAGAGGCTATACACGATGCTAGACAGAAAGTGCTTGGTATACGCCAAAGAATGCTTCGAATTAAAATCAACTGCACATGAATGAGCATAGCCCACCTGGCGAAATTTAATGCAGTGTTTGAAAACGCAATGAGTTTGAATGACCTTCCCCAGGCAGGTTGGCTACCACGGCCACGAAACGAAATTACAGGCAGCGTGTTTCATTATTGCTATATTTCCATTGCTCGCGCGTGTACAATGACCCGGTTATGTGCTGTTGCCGAATATTTGTTTTACAGTGCGTCAATCAAGGTAGAATTCCAAGTTTACAGTTTGTTTACGTCTTTTTTCTTGTGCATTAGTGCAAAACAGATGTGATTTTGCTGCGGAAGGAAGACGGCTACACCTATAGCACCGCGCACACAAAAATGCTGCTCACCAAGATACGCAAGATTAAATGATAATTATTGCACAGCGGCAGATAAATGGCCTGGACATTAACGTTGTCGCAAAATAATATTTAAGAAAGTCCCAAAGACCACCGGCGTCATAAAATGCTGAATGTTTTGTTTTTTAATGTTCAGACGTAAGTGTGTAAATAAATTTGTTTTTACCCTTGATGCACAAACAAGTCTGCTTGATTAATGATATAATGAAGCTGGCCTTACGTCCTGATCTTTTCTATTCTGTTAAAAGAAGGCCCAAATTATCTTCCTGGTTCATCCAACCTAATTTAAAAACGAATGCGAGCGCTGCACCTGCTCGGGCGCATTATAGGCTGTTATCATTACAAAAATAGACTTGACACAGTTACGCTCTGGTTGAGTCTTGAATATCTTGCGGGACCTCTCAAGATCGGGTTGAGTATCTCGGAATCACTACAGCACTATAGGAACAGCGACGATGTATTCCCGATCTAAGCAACTCCTAGTGGCGTATGACAACAACCACTGATGACGTAGAATTAGGGCACGCAGCATGCACGAGAAAGGTTCAAGCTAGAATGCACTTGCCAAGCAAACAAGAACAGAGAGTGCAAGATGTTACGAAACACCTCGAAGCTTTTCATCGCCGCTCACGAGCTGCATCCCGCGACTGTCCGCGCTACAGTAATGGGACTTGCTATCTCCACACAGCTCTCAACGCAGCGTCTAATAGCTGGGAATATGGAGCGATCACTCGATCGTCACTAGCCACGACAGTCCCCTAGCTGCGCAGGGCTAGCGCGTACACACTCCCCCCATATATATATATATATATATATATATATATGGAATGGACGGCCCCATGTTTGCAATAATAATCATAATCATAATAATAATAGTAATAATACCTATATATACATAGATGCGTGGATTCAGGTAAAACACACCACAGCTTCGTTCCTCGTCCTTCTTCACACAGTGGAAGTTCTGATGATTTTTTTCTTGCTGGAAACTGCCGATACCGGAGCGCATGTCGGTAAAAATGTTAAGATATGTTACGCGACCGTTTATGTATCTGAGCATGGCTGCCGGAAATGAGCGCCGGCCTATGAGATTCGTTGGCGGCGCTTCAAAGCTTGTCGCTACCTAAAAAAAGCAACAATTATCTAGAGACCTTAAGTAACGCTAAAGGCAATAAGGAACCACGGCGGGTTGTCCAAAGATCCAGAGCACGAACGTTTTATTACAGCGCATTGCTTAAACAAATTAGAGCCGAAAGTACGAGAGCGGCCACGCTGAAACAAGGGAATTTTAAACAAGGGAAGTTTAAACAAGAAAACGTGGAATAACGTTCTTTTTCCTTGTTTTACTTACAAAATAACACCACAGAATTGAACAGTAAGAGTAACTGTAATTTGAGAGATTTCTGTTTAATCTAGGGTTACATCATACGTCTCAAGTTCGCAATATTTGTTTTCTTTTAACACGACTAGCATTCTTTGCCTACTTCAGCCGTATGTAACCTATCTATCTATCTATCTATCTATCTATCTATCTATCTATCTATCTATCTATCTATCTATCTATCTATCTATCTATCTATCTATCTATCTATCTATCTATCTATCTATCTATCTATCTATCTATCTATCTATCTATCTATCTATCTATCTATCTATCTATCTATCTATCTATCTATCTATCTATCTATCTATCTATCTATCTATCTATCTATCTATCTATCTATCTATCTATCTATCTATCTATCTATCTATCTATCTATCTATCTATCTATCTATCTATCTATCTATCTATCTATCTATCTATCTATCTATCTATCTATCTATCTATCTATCTATCTATCTATCTATCTATCTATCTATCTATCTATCTATCTATCTATCTAATGTTTGCATGTAACCGTCTTCCCGCCTACGTCGCTCACTGTGTAGTTAGTGGTAGAATGGCTAACGCACTGGGGTGCTGTGCTGACGTATACAGGGTTCGAAACCAACGATCAGACCAACTTTGATCACTGAGTAGATGGCAATGTGTACATTGTACAATGCCACAATGCGTACAACGAACCTGTATCATGCCGACATGGGTCACTGTTGACTCGGGAGCGCTGCTCAAAGGAACGTTTTGACGCCGACTTCTAGTGCTGGGTATTTGCCACGCGGCCTGTGCTGTTCTAAAATGAACCTCTTTGATGCCAACTTGGGTCGCTGGGTAGGTGCCAGTAGGTGTGTGCCGCTCTGCAATGAACGCCCTTGACGACAACTTGGGTAGCCAGGTGCGTGCAACGGGGAATGTGCCGCTCTACAATACCGAGAAAGATGCCTTAAGTTTCTCCGATTCTGAGCGGAATCCAACCCAAGTCACAAGGTTACTTCACGGACAGCAACCCGACACATTAGCAGGCTGCGCCACAAATGCACTGGCAATGTGCCGCTCTTCAATCGACCTCTCGCCAACTTGGGTCACTCAGTGTGCGGCAAGCGAGGGAACCATTCTCGGCGCTCACAGGCACCGGCGCGCCATGTTTCTCGTCTCGGAGGCCACGCGCGGACTTTCTCCTCTTTCAATCTCCTTTCCCCCTTTCCCAATGGAGGGTAGCCTACCAGGCTCAGCCTGGTTAACCTCCCTGCCTTTCCCTCATGTCTTCGCTCTCTTTCTCTCTCGGCAGTGCCACTAAATGACGCAGCGCGTCAGGAAATAATTGCGAGAGAGTAGCCCGGTTGCCGCATGACGCGTTCGAATGCTCCGATGCGCCATGCATTTCGGAGAACTCGCGCAGGCTTCGTGGCGGCAGCGCTAGATGACGCGGAGTGTCATGAGGAAAGCGCGGGAGAGGAGTTCCCGCTGCCGTACACGCCACATACGTAACTCGTTTAGACGGTGGCATTACGTTGTGTCTCTATATTGATTCAGTGTTAGTGCATTGCCATCGACAATCATCGTAGGATGGGTTATGTTAGAATTTTTTGTGTTTGCACAAACAGAAGAGGGTGCAAACAGACAGAGACGTTTTGCGAGCACAGAACGCCTTCGCAGAAGAGCCCGATTAAAGTGTTTTGCTTTGGGAACAATCTGTTCGACAGCAGGTTTCCTTCTTTGATACCTGCTATGGTCCTTCATTGTCCTTCGTATTTTTGTGTGTGTATGTGTGTCAAAGAATGGTAAATGTTTGCAAGTGGCATTTCAAGGCCAGCCACAACAAAATTTCACTTTGGTTAAATTGATTTTAAATAAGTAGTATATAATGTTAAAGCAATCTTCACAAAGATGTACGGTTTCTAATTGCAGAATTTTTTATTAATAGGCTGCAAATATTCCCCTACGCAGACAGCGCGTGCAGGCTCGTCGTTAGCGGATGTGACACAAATTCCAACACGTCGGCTCCGAGATTTTTCAGCGCCACTTAATCATGGAGGTCATGGATGCCGGCCGGTACTCAACGCTCTGGCTCAAGCGTCATTTCTGGCGAGCGCTAATCGCTGTGCTTTATTCAATTTCATCATCAAAAGCATATTTTTTTGCAAAGTTTTTATGACGCATCCACTCCGATTTTTATATGCAAAATTTTGCACGCAGGCCGCGCTATATCTACATATAGGCTTCTTGCGCGGTCTTAAATTTCGTTGATATCGGTCATTAATTTGGCTACCGAGAGACGTGGCTACGCGACAGCTTTCAGTGCCATTTTATTCAAATACAGACGTATGAAGACCGACTTCTACGTCAAGGCGTCTTAAGAGGGGCTATGGGCCACTGACATCACCCTTTGCAGCACCACCGCGCTGACTGAGTGGCTATCGCATTCTGCTCCTGAGCTTGAGGTTACGAGTGCGATTTCCGGCCGCTATGGCCGCATTCCTACGGGCCAGAATGCAGAAACGCTCGTATGCTGAGCTTGTGTACGTTGAATATCCCCAGCTGGTTTAAGTTAATCCGGGACCCTGCACAACAGCGTCTGTTTTAGCCGCAACTTGTTTTGTGGTGCTAAATGCCCTAATTTATATCGCACTGCAACGCCTCTCTGCAGCACCCAAATGAGGTACTCATCGGAGTGTTTATTTTACCTCACCTTCCAAAACATGAGAGAGTGCAAGAGAGAAAGACAGAAAAAGAGAAGCGATTGGTTTAAAGGGAAGTGGACATGATGCTGACCACACTGCCCCTGTGTAGTGTGCGGCCGACACGTGAACATCAGTCAGAAATATGGGGAAGGGAGGAGAAGGACAGGACAGAGACAACGACATGCAGAAGAATAAGTGTAGTTGACGTATCTGCTCACAAAAGCTGATCGCCAGACGATAAAGGAGGTTAGTAAGGACGCGGAAGGCGACAAATTTCGCTACCGTGAATAGATTAGGTCAGAGCCGACATTCAAAGTTCAGACCGGAGTCCAGGCATCCAGAGCAGATATTCCACAATGTCGGAAGAAAGGCTATGCATGCGGTCGTCGAATGGCGGTTGGCGGGCTGCGGTGGACGTGGTGCAACAGACTCACATGTTCTAGCGTATCCGTCCACGTATACTGGTGGCACAAGCCCGTCGTGGTGTGACAAGAGTGGGAATCAGGATAAAATGGCGAACTCATTAACAACTCTACTTCGAGAAAGCTCGCTAAGCGCCCGTGGTTGGAAACAGGTGGCACTGCGGCCCGCACGCGTCTGCTGCTGCATACAAGCACGACACTTCGGATTACGGGTCAGCCTTGGTGAAGAGTTAACAAGCGTTCACCCATGGCAGTGGAGTTTGCGCAATTTTTTCCAAGAGTACTAGCAGGTTGATTTTTCACAAAATCACTTGGCGTTGTCTAAACATGTAAGTCAATCAGGGAATTATAAGTGCTTTGCTGTAATTGGAACCAATGATTCACTGCAGCCTGGCGATTTCATCAATCGTGTCAATGCAAGCAAGATTGCGCTGGATGCACATGTGCATCAATGAAACACAAAATATTTTCACGACGATAACGAGGTGATAAAATACAGCAAATAATTTATATGTTTGGTTTCTTTTTCTGTCATGCTCAATTAAGTTATACATATCAATTTATGATTTATATT
Source organism: Dermacentor albipictus (assembly GCF_038994185.2). Lineage (NCBI taxonomy): Eukaryota > Metazoa > Arthropoda > Arachnida > Ixodida > Ixodidae > Dermacentor > Dermacentor albipictus. Next base: position 143,367,571 of record NC_091821.1, on the reverse strand, counting down.
AAGTGGTTAGTTAGTGGTTGCTGCGTTTGATATTTAACAGTAGTAGAGACATAAGTACAGGATTCCAACTAGAGTGAGAGCAGTTCTCTTTCTATAAACACTGTACTGCAGTGCGTGGAAGAAAATTCGTTGCAATGCTCACTGAAAGCTCGGCAAACGCGGTGGCTTTCGCACCCACGTGCTTTCAAGCGATCAAGTTTGAATTCAGTGGTTTCACCAATGTTACTGGGCCAAATAATACGTTATGCACTCCCAGGGCCGTTCCCTGGGTAAGCCTATATTACCATTGGACCACTCGCCATTCCACTAGCCCAGTTCGGAAAGTTGGTGAGAGCATCCTTGTGTTGTCTTCTATCTTTTTGTGTGTGTGAATGGAATGGCAGTGAATTACAAAGACAATCACGGTTTATGTTCACTTCGGTAATCATATATATGCTCACGCTTGGATGTAACCTCACAGGAATGTCGGTTTCTGACTGCGCCGTTATTCACCTCTAAGGACTTCCTTGCCTCCCACGCTAGACACTGATGTCCCCTGGTCAAAAAATATACTGAGCCATGGACAACGGTATTAAATTCTAGATGCGGTCATGGGTGAAAAAAAAATAACGCACTCCTTAGGCTTCCTGGCCTCGCCTTGGCGCTTTCAAGCACAGTGCAAAAACACTTTCTTTCGAGCGCGTGGCTTTCTCCCCTAAGGCCCTAAGTGGCCGTCTTGTCGCTTTCCGCACGACGAGCCATGACACTTATGCGTGGGCTCAGAAGCATGAACGGCGAAACAAAGAGCAAGTGCCTTCTGAATTATGGGTCTCATTCGCGCCCATTTCTATACCAGGTGGAGCCGTCGTTTAAAGCACATGTGCAAAACGCGCCGAGTGTCCCGGAAATCCGAGGACTCGCTCTGAAAAGCAAGAGTTGTGGTCTCCCCTCGGACGCCTTCTACGAGACCGCACAAATTCGGCGATAAAAGTCACGAAAGCCGGCGCCCGGACCGCTTTTGTTCAGCTGGCAACGGTTGACGGAGCGCCGCTTCAGACGACCGCCCAGTCCGGCGGCCGGTCCTCGCGTCAGAGAGTTGTTATACAAACACGGCCGCACTGCATTTATTTCTACTATGCCCCCCCCCCTTTCCTTCTTTCCTTAACCAGGAAGTGAGCGGCGCCTTCCGTTGCCGATCGCCTCAGATTCACCTGCGGTAGCAACGTGCCCGAACGCCGCTGTGTTCACAGTCCGCACCCATTTTGACGCGCATGCTATAGTTGATCGTATTTTGCTTATGTCGTTTCATAGGTGTCGGAAGGAAGCCCCAGCATACGCGCACGTACCTATCGGTATTCACGAACCACAGCATAAACTGCCCTTGTGGCAATGTTTACAAAGCACAGAAGTTTGCTGGCAAATGTACATTGCTGTCATTTTGATTGCGATGAAGTTTCAACTATGACACTGAGAGTTCTGGAGCTCTCGCACCTGCGCGTGGTAGGTGCTTCACGTTGGCGCTCTTGCCGCATGGGGAAAGTGCCCTAGCATTTTCACCATGAACTGTATAAAAACAGTTCTAAACCTAGAATCATGCTCGGCTTGTGTCTTTTCATAAAGCGTAAGGTCATGCATGTTACATACGATGCCTACCGGATCCGTCAATCTGTGACGTTTTCTTAAAACGTTATACGGTGTTTGCCAAATCAACAATCTGCCAACTATGCTATGAAGGTTCGCGACTCCTCTGAGTTAAGAGTACCATATACAAGATTTAGCTGCAAGTTTCGAGAGATGTTGAGCCCCAACAAGTTTTGCGAGGGCATGCTCACTGATGTTAAGGCGATGAACCTGTCCTTCTGCAAACTTGTTTGGTTCCGTCAGGTCAAGACAAACTCACACTCTGCCATTACGTTTCTAGAAGACCACCATACCTGAGTACTAGTCTATTAAGTGATCAGTCGGCTCATTTACTCCAAGGTTCACAATTTCTTGCAGTTTGGCACGGTGTGATCTGACGTGTCTTGCGCAAATCATATACGTTAAGCACATGCCGAGCCACATTAAAGAAAGTGACGTAGACGTACTGGTGTGAGCAAATTGTAAATGTATTTACACGTTTCACACATCAAGCGCAGACAGGAACATTACAATTCCACGGTATCACAAAAAACACAAAGTAGGTAACAGCAGCAAACAAAAGGAGGTGTTCCTAAGGTCCATTGTCGTTATGACATGGGCGAGCACATTGGATGTCTTCCTTTCTCCGCCTTGAAGATTACTTGTCATTGCTTCGTCAAAGAGCAGCTCGAAGGAAGAAAGAAGAAGGATGGAACTCAGAAGCAGGTCTGAAAAACAGGAATTCAATGATCTCGCACTGAATTGGCTGATTTACAATGTGGGAAGAGCAACTACATACATTTTCTTGCACAACACCTTACGTAAAAGCAAGACGCAGCTGAAAGAAGAAATGTCGCTGTAGAAAAATTTCCTGAAGCTAACCTTCTTCTGTGAGCAACGTCAGACTTCACAAGACGGAGCTACTTTGTGCAATGACGTAGCACATCTGTTTCGTAGTCAAGAGTTGAAAACATGTTTGTGAGAGACAAGTATTTCGCACTCAGATGTACAACCACTGGCAGAAATGCAAAGACGAGCCCTCGGCTGTGACCGGAAATTGCCGGCTGGTCAACGTTACTATAATTTTTTAGGCAGCGGCACATATTGCAAAATAGAATTGTTGTTCCCCTGGTCACGTAGAGGAACGTTTGGGATGAAAATATTAGAATGTAAGTACTTTTTAATACTTCAGCTAACTCAAATCTTGGTACTACAGTGCTTTGTTACATTAGTATTGCAAATTTATTCTTCTGCTTCGGAAAGGCTCTGCTTTTAATAAATACAAACAAACAAGCTGATAAACTTCGCACTGCATTGTGTGCGGAAGACGAGCATTCAGAAGTGACTGTCTCTACTTCTACAACACTTAAATTTTATTTTTGCCAAATATACAATACACTAGTCCCGTTAGCTATCTAATATTTGGACGCTAGAAATCAACTGCCTCTAAAAAGGAGAAAATATACTTAAACAAAGGAGGCACAGCCTTTAGTCTATAACTTTCTCAAGATTGAAAGTGTGGATTATATCGGAGGTTACTAAATTTCCTATTCTTTGTTGCAAGAGACCATGAAGCGTGCTTTTTAAAATTACATTTAGATCATGCTGCTAAATCTAAGCTCACTTTTTTTCATTTTTCTGTCGCATTTTCTTTTAAAAACTACAAGACCTAAATTTTTCTTACATTCAGCTTATAACATGCTGACTCAAGAATGCGCAATTGTCAAGAAAAAGCTGTTTGCTACCCTTTCCCGAGTGGCCATAACGCAGGCTTGACACCCTTAGAGAAAGTGATGAAGAGCAAGAAAAATGCAGTCGAAAAAGGTCGTCATTCAGTACTAAATAAGTTCTCCTTGTCTCTATAACCTCTCGCGGACTGACTAGAAAGTGAGCATTATTACGTGAGCTATGCTGATTAAAGAAGCAGTGGAAAAATAATAAAAAGACATAAACAGTGAAAAAAAAAACATTGATTTCATTTGGAAGCAACTAGTCAAAATAAAACTTCATTTTCTTGGGCATATTGGCTGCTGTAATTTTCAGAAAACAGAAGAACAGACTGCACAACAATCAGCTGCAGTTACAAGGTTTTTAGCGTCTATGCATGAATTTTTTTTTCATTTCTATGGCCTTCCATTTGTTCATTCCTTTCTCATGCGCAGGGTATAGTTAACCGAAACCTTCTGCTGTTGTCGTTAACCACACTGTTCTTTTTTTATTTTTTGCTTTGTTTTCTTTCTGCATCTAATCAGTGTGCCAAGGTAAATGTAAAAGTGTCTAGAAAGTAATCTGAAATCAACTTCGCAGCACCCACACGCATACTTACAGGGAACGCGGACGGGACAGCTCACAGCAACTTGAGAAAACATTGAAATATTGAAGGAACGACGATAATCTATCCGTAGAAGCCGTGGCCACCATAGCCACCGTAACCACCGTATCCGCCGTATCCGCCATATCCGCCGTATCCGCCATATCCGCCATATCCGCCGTATCCGCCGTATCCACCGTATCCGCGGCCATATCCACCGTATCCTCCGTAACCGCCGTGTCCGTAGGCAGGCACCGCCTTGCCGTGCGCCGAGTGGTAAGGAGCGGCCGCCGGCAAGCTGCTCTTGGTGCCTGGCTCGTTGGTCTTGACGACGGCGCGGAACCCGAGCTTGTCGGCCACGTAGTGCACCTGCCGGTGGCGGCCGTCGACGTCTCCCAGGTAGTAGGAACCGTGCACGGGGCCATATGCAGAGCCGGTCTCGTGGCGGCCGTTCACCGCGCCGTACCGGTTGACAATGTCGTAGCCGAAGCTGTAGTGGCCGTGGTCCTGAGAACAAGCACGGCACACAGCGTCGTCCGTCACTATGCTGTTATGCTAGCAGTGCTTGTGAGTCACTGAGATACTCCGCCGTACGTATGTAATATAGTGATTACTGCTTACTGAATGGGAGGATTAGTGGCGATGATATTATTCAACGTTAATTTTCGCACTGTGAACTAAAAAAAAAGGGGGGACAGAATGATATGAACTCCGTCCAACCGTGGGCATATATACAACACAGTAATGACGGCGCAATCGTCGCGCTGTTCAAAACACAATTGTACTTGATTTTAAATTGCGCGGGCTCTGGGAGGAAGTCAGGTATGACGTAGATGAGGGGCTTCGTCTTGCCTAGCATATATGTATATAAGAAAGAATGAACAAACGTTTTGTTTCCTGTAGGTCTTACTGGAACCACCATGGTGTCCGTAGCCACCGTAGCCTCCGGCGAAAGCTACGGCCGTTAGGGCCAGCACCACCGTCAACTGTAAAAAAAAAAAGAAGAGGAAGAAAAACAAATAGAGTAGAGCACAGGAACAGGTAATGCTGATCTCATATGAAATCTCGAGGTATGTTGTCGCATCAAGCTGCGTTCTAGAGCGTGCTGTAGGTGCGAACACGGGGACTTCGAATGACTACTAAAGAAATCAGATGCACGTAGGAAGCCACATATGTGGTGTAACGCTACTATGCATGCATTCATAACTATGCACTGGTGCTTGAACGTCGCTTAGCCGGATCTCGTGGGACTACCTGCCGGTGAGGCACCCGGTGGTTAGTCACTGCGAGACGTGTCGGCGAGGTGAAATCCCCAAAGTCCGCAATCCGCCACCGTTCCCAGCGGCGGAGGCGGAAAGCGAGCGCGCCCGGTTTGCGGCTCGACCCGACTCGAGGTGGCCGCCGGTGCCGTGCGGTGCCCAGCTTACCTGAGCGATCATGTTTGCAATGGCGAGTGCAGGTCAGGACTGATGGTTGTCAGCGAGGAGCATGCTTTTATAGCGCCGAGTCAAGCGAGAAGCGTGCTCTACAGAAACGCCCTGCTGTTTTGTTTCCAAAAGGGCCAGTTTCCAGTCGGCCCGGGTGCCATTCGCGAGGAATGCCGCCCTTCGTACAGCGTTTTCTGCGTCACTCCCAATCGAAGCCCAAGTCAGGTACACATAAGAAAAAAGTGCCACTTGACTGGCGGCCTTGGCTGACTTCGGCAACGCGGGCTGCAGCAGACTTGAATCGCAGCCTCATGCTCTGAAATCGGAGCCCTCTCCACGGCTTTTCTTTTCTTAGGTTGAGCGGTGGCTTTAGTTTTTCTTACGATAAAAAAAAACATCAGAAGAATAACGGTGGCCCTGCCACGTGCAGCCGTGTGGTTTTCATTGAGACCCGGCGCGCCTCTAAACTTATAGCTGCATTCATATATCTGGAGAACGCGTAGCTTTGGGCGTCGCGCCATTGTCTGAGGCAGCAACAATACTAAAAGAGACCGCAGTGGCAAGTTGCTGTTCGCGTCGAAACACAAACAAATTCCAAGGAAGCGAAAGTGATTGCCTGTTTGAATGCAGCGAGAGCTGCGAGGGCCATCATACACCGCACGAAATCGAAGAGCGAGCTCCGTCCAATGTCCAACGGACTTTGCCTACGCTCAGGCTCCGTGCGCGTCTGCTCGCGAGCGAGACGCTGAACCTGCGTGCTACCTGTGCCAGCAGGTGGGCACCGGGATGACACGTGCTTATAAAGCATATCCTGGAATAAGGCTTAGGAAGATGGAAAAGTAAAGACACATGAGGGAAAGGACACAATGCGAAGACACATAAAGCAAATTAAGACCAAGTAAAGACGAGGGAATAACCGACTATCTGTTGCTCTCACGTGATTAGAAAGCATAGTTTTTGGCTTATAAGTTCCACTTCTCAAAGTTGACGCAATCGCGGACGCAACTTATTTCGAGCTCTTAGAAACAGCTAGTGCATTAATTCGAGGAAGCAGTGTAAGGTCACGTGACGTATACTGGTTGAAAACGTTACGCACAACAGAGGGAAGATAAGAATGCGTTAGCGTCTAATCAAGATGCGGCATTAAAATAAAAAAGTGCTATTTTCGAACCTGCACTAGTAATAGGGCAGCTACTGTATTCCAGGGCCCACACTCACAAAAAGAAGTTTATACGCTAGAAGTGTTTGTAAGAGCAGCTGCCTGTGAATCATGGTGCTGGATTTGTATTATTGGTGAAGGCGGCCGGCCAATGACAATCAGTACTTGCGAACGGAAAGGTTTGAGAAATCAGCTGCAGTTCTCTTCACTAAAAAATTAAAAAAAATGAAATTATGGGGTTTTACGTGCCAAAACTACTTTCTGATTATGAAGCACGCCGTAGTGGGGGACTCCGGAAATTTCGACCACCTGGGGTTCTTTAACGTGCACCTAAATCTAAGTACACGGGTGTTTTCGCCCCCATCGAAATGCGGCCGCCGTGGCCGGGATTCGATCCCGCGACCTCGTGCCCAGCAGCCCAACACCATAGCCACTGAACAAACACGGCGGGTTTCGCTTCACTAAGAACTCAAGTATTCGTCTTCAATATTGGTCCTTGTCTCGCGCTCTGTACTTTATTGTAGGATATGCTACTAGACATAACAAGAGATGCTTGGACAATGTTATCAAACGAAAAGAATTGCTCTAATATAACGGTTCAACAACAAGGAAGATGGAAGCAATAACAACAAGGAAGAACACCTAGCAGTTTGCTCAACGCAACGTGGGAAAAGGAAACGCAAAAGACGAAAAAGATAAAATTCCACAATCGCAAGTGACAATTTTGGGAGAAGTAATACTTGAGCAGTTCTTTTATAGGTTTGTGTCATCAACGTGAACGAAGGGCTCTTATACTTGCCTGAAAAATTAATAAATGGCGAAAATGTCAGCCCACCTGCACTGCAGGGTTATCAACTGGTAGACGCCGGATATATATATATATATATATATATATATATATATATATATATATATATATATATACATGAAGAACCAAATCGCTTTAATGGACTGCAGACAATTCTGCCGGCGTGCTCGCAAGCGCCTACATATTTATTATTCTGCATAGAAAACGCGAGCGGGAGTAGGAAGGCCCTAACGGAAAAAATTCAAGAACATGGGATTTACAGGTGATATCATTGTGATGGTATTCATGAAAATAGGTCAGAAGTTGTCGATAAAGCCAATGTCTTGAAGGATTGAAAAAAATGAAATTAAGCTTGACGTTGCTTCGAAGGAGAAGGCATAGGATCTAGTATGCTTCCTAGATCTAGCAAATTTCGAGAAGCAGACCGAATTCTACTACGCCAACATGTCCTTCCGTGTCCTTAATCTAACGATTCCCCTACAAAATTGGTTCCACAGTTTCTAACGCACCACAGTCATCACACTAAGGGTAGGTGGTCAGTCCAAAACGGCACAGGTTGTAAATGCGGCGTTCAGACGACGCCGATGATATAATGCCTCAAGGTGGCGGGGAAGCTGATGTGGAAGTCTCGTTTTTAAGACAAGGTGAACTTAGTGGAGAAAGTTATGTTCATGAACCGACAGACTCCACAGGTGATACCTTTCCACGCGGGCGTATTTCTTTGCCATCGCTAACTAGCCTGCCATTGAACAGTATATTCAATTCCATTCAATTATATTCATCTACCAGAAAATATCCTGGCTGGACTCCTGGGCTAAAAGCTGCCAGAAAACAGCTTGACGGTGTTCAGGAGACCACAAATACATGGCGACATGTGGCAGGTCCACTGATAACAGATTCTTAAAAGCACCATACACGAAAGTTATTTACACAGATAGTAGAATATCGTTATGTATTAATTAAGAACGTGCAGTCTTAAGCAAAAAAGATTTGTCTGGAATTTCCTAACTGCAGACATTTGGGGGCAGCTAGATGCGTTTTTTATTTCCGTATATGCCGCAGTGAGGAATCTGTTCGAATATCGAAGTGGGGCCAGCGGCTGTGGTTATATGATGATTGTAAGCAATGTCTCGGGTTACTGGATGTTGGTTAATAATCCTGCTTATGTTACATATGCTCTATATAGGGCCATTCATGTGTTGACTTGCTGCATTTCATTATACGTTTGTATACCTCCCTGTGACCCCCCTTTAGGCATTAATAATAATAATCATCATCAGCCAATTTCTATGTCCACTGCAAAATGACGGCCTCTCCCTGTGATCTCAAATTGCCCCGGTCCTGCGCCAACTGATTGCAACTTGCGCCTGCAAATTTCCTAATTTCCACATCGCACCTAGTTTTCTGCCGTCCTCGACTGCGCTTCCCTTCTCTTGGCACCCACTCTGTAACTCCAATGGTCCACCGGTAATCCATCCTACGCATTACATGGCCTACCCAGCTCCATTTTTTCTCTTAATGTCAATTAGAAAATCGGCTGTCCCCGTTTGCTCTCTGCACCACCACCGTTCTCTTGCTGTCTCTTAACGTTACACCTAACATTTTTCGTTTCATCAATCTTTTCTTAACAATTTCCTTAACATTGTCAGCTCCTGACTGGAAGCTTACCATTATCGTTGAAAAAGAAGGTGTACAATCAGTGCATTTTACCGGTGCTGACACATGGGGCACATAATTGGAGACTGACAAAGAAGCTTGAGAACAAGTTAGGACCGCGCAAAAAGCGATTGAACGAAGAATGCTAGGCATAACGTTAAGAGACAAAAAGAAAGTGGTTTGCATCAGAGAGTAAACGGGTATAGCCGATATTCTAATTGACATTAAGAGGAATGCCAGGTCATGTAATGCGCACGTTATATAACCGTTGGACCATTAGGGTTCCAGAATGGCTACCAAGAGAAGGGAAGCGCAGTAGAGGACGCCAGAAGACTAGGTGGTGCCTGAAATTAGAAAATTCGCGGGTGGTAGTTGGAATCGGTTCGTGGTGGACAGGGCTAATTGGAGATCGCAGGGAGAGGCCTTCGTCCTGCAGTTGACATAAAGTAGGCTGATGATGATGATAACTTGTCCTCGAGCTTCTTTCTCAGCCTCCAAGTTTTTGCGCCATATATTAGCACCGGTAGAATGCAGTGTTAGTGCAATGATTTCGTTACAATGATTGTGGTAAGCTCCAGTCAGGATCTGATGTCTACCGTATGCACTCGAGCCCAGTTTTATTCTTCTGTTAATTTACTTCTCATATTCAGGCTCCCCTGTGAGTAACTGACCTAGATAAAAGTATTCCTTTGCAGATTTTAGAGGCTGACTGGTGATCCTGAACTCTTGTTCTCTTACCAGGCTATTGAAAATTATCTTCGTCTTCTGCATATTAATCTTCAACCCCGCTCTTACACTTTCTTTGTCAAGGTCCTCAATCATTTGTTATAATTTGTCCCCAGTGTTGCTGAACAAGACAATGTCACCTGTAAACCGAAAGTTGCTATGATATTTGCCGTTGATCCTTGCTCCTAAGCCTTCCCAGTTTAATACCTTGAATACTTATTTCAAGCATGCAGTGAATAGCATTGGAGAGATTGTGCCTCCTAGCCTGACCCCTTTCCTGATAGGTAACTTTCTACTTTTCTTGTGGAGAACCAAGGTAGCTGCGGAATCTTTGTAGATATTTCCAGAGATATTCATGTATGCCTCCTGTACTCCTTGATTACGTAATGCCTCTATGACTGCTAGTATCTCTACTGAATCAAGTGCCTCTTCGTAATCTATCAAAGCCATATAGAGAGGCTGACAGTAGTGTGCAGATTTCTCGGTTACCCGATTGATGAGATGGATATGATCCATTATAGATTATCCCTTCCTGAAGCCAGCCATGTTCTCTTTGTTGACTGAAGTCAAGTGTTGCGCTTATTCTATTGCAAATTATCTTGGTGAACATTTTATATAATACTAGGAACAAGCTAATGAACCTATTATTTTGAACTCTTTAACGTCTCCATTTTTGTGGATTAGTATAATGTTGGCATTCTTCCAGTTCTCTGGGACCCTTGAAGTCTTGAGACAGTTCGTATAAAAGGCCGCAAGCTTTTCGAGCATATCTCATTCATATTTGATTATATCGACTGTTATTCCATCTTCTGTCGCTTTTCCCCGGTTCATGTCTTGCAAGGCCCTTCTAACTTCATCGCTATTTATAAAAGTGACCTCTATATTCTGTTCATTACTACTTCGAATGTAGGTAGCGTGGCTGCATTGGCTACTTGATGATGATATTCCGTGATCCGTGGCTGCTTGATGAAGACATTACCCTACTTATCTTGCAGTACATACTTTTTAGCTTGTCTTATGCCAAGTTTTCTTCTCACTGATTTCATGCTGCGTCCATGTTTTACTGCTTCCTCAGTCTTCCTCTCGTTATAGTTGTGAACATGCCTTACTTTCTCCTTATTGATCAGTTTTGACTGACAGCTCCGTGAATTCCTTCTGATCTCTTGAGTTGGACATCTTTATGCTTTGTCGCTGCTTTATTAGGTCCTTCGTTATTTCGAAGAGCTTACCTACTGGTTGCTTTGGTGCCTTACCTTCCACTTCAATTGCTGCTTCTAAAGCCAGCCTAGATAAGATTTCATTCACTACCTCTATGTCGCCTTCATCTTTCTGTTCAAAAACTGCATATTTGTTTGCCTTAATTGGTCTTACTTCTGCTTTTACGTTTACTGCGTCTAGGTTGGCCTGTTTCTTCTTGACTAATTTTACTCTTTCTTTCTTCAGATTGAGGGAAATCCTAGATCTCACTAACCTATGATCACTGCACTTTACCCTACCTATCACTTCTACATCCTGCACTATGCTGGGGTGGGCAGAGAGTACGAAATCTATTTCGTTTCTTTTGGAAGTTAGCGCTCACTCTGTTTTCCGTTACCTTTCATTACCCCTCTCACCTTCCTTTTTGCTCTTTCTTAGCTGCGCTACAGGCTTAAAAATGTCATGACATACCAACTCGCCCTAACTGCCACGCTTTTCCTGAAGAAGGTATTCATTAGTCGGACTTTATTACTGTCTGCTAATTCTACCAACATCTCTTCTCTATAGTGTTCCTAGAATCGATGCCGTAGTTGCCAATTGCTTGTTCACCAGCCTGCTTTTTCCACACTTTTGCAATGAAGTCGCTCATGACTACAGTGTACTGAGATTGCACTTTTTTCATCGCTAATTCAACAACTTCCTAAAATTGTTCTATTTCATCATCATCGTGACTGGAGGTTGGAGCGTTATCTTGCACAACCTTTATTCTATACCTCCTATTCAGCTTTATTACGACTACTGCTACCCTCTCATTAACGCCGTAGAATTTATCAATGCTGCCCGCTATGTCCTTATGGACTACAAATCCTACCCCGTATTGTCTCTTATCTGGAAGTTCTTTGTAGCAGAGGGCGAGGCCGTTAGATAGTGCTGTATAAGCCTCAACAGTTCTTCTAACCTCACTCAGCTCAATAATATACCACGCAATGCTTGATAATTCCTCAAGAAGTCCTGCTAAGAGAGCTTCACTCGAGAGGGTTTGTGCGTTGAAGGTCGCCAGGTTCCGTCCAGGCATTGAGGGTGAAATAAATAAATAAATAAATAAATAAATAAACAAATAAATAAATAAAAAAAAATAAATAGAAATCCAGGCCAGTACTTAGCACCGCTCGCTAAGTATGCCACACTTAATTTGTGACGTCTCGACAGCTGCACGCGCGCATTACTGCCGGCTTTGCACATCCTCACTTACGAAAGTGGCGTTTCTATACCTGGTATCTCTTTTGCAATTTCATGCACACTGTGACGCGAAAGTCTGCACTCCACACACCTCAATTTTTCCGTAAGATATCTTCAAGTGGGTTAAGTCTGCCTATAATGCTATAAATAAAAGCGTGACCGATTGTGGGGTCGGACTTGTGTGTTTGATCATAGCAGACCGCTGCTCTCACCATCAAGCCAGGACCACATACAAGCTTCTGTCGTACCAACGTTGATCTTTTAAATTCCTGCCACTTCCTTGCCTTTGGAGTCGGCCCACGTTTTTCGTCAGACGGATACCTACAAAGTGTGTAATATCCACTTGTAATGATATGGCCACCAAAATTATGCAGGAACCATCGACAATAAGGGCCAATGTAAACGAATAGCCCTATTCTTCTTGGAAGCTAATTGTTTTATTAAAGGATGGATGGGCTCGAAGGCGTGTACGTATTCATTGAACTGGTGATATTTAGGTAACGTGAACACATCTGTAGCGGTAAGTGAACAGCACGTGTGTCTCGAAAAGTTAGAGTAGTTGGCGTTCGACGACGAAAGTGCCCCGCCATTGGTTTACGGGAGAACATGCGCGGCCTGTGCGTCGGCGGCGGTCCGGCCCCCACCAACCACCGGCCGCCGGCGGGAACGGGCGAAAGCGCCAGAAAAGAAAAACTATTAGGCGCTCGTCCCGTGTTCCTGCTTCCTCCTTGTGTCGTTCTTGCGCTATGTATCCCAGTTTACAAGAAAAAAAAAACTATTGGCCTTAATGGATGAATGAATGAATGCACTCGACGGCATGTACTTGGAATCATGTACATGTAAAGAAACTCCAGGTGGTCGAAACGTAGTGGTCCGGAGTCCCCCACTACGACGTCCGTCATAATCCCCACTCATCGCCGGCAGTTTGCTGGTATTTATGAGAAAAGGTCAGAAGTTTGCGATGTCACGTCGGGGGTGCCGCAGGAATCAGTCCTTGGGCTTTTGCTGTTTTTGATATTCATCAATAACTTCATCGAAGAATCGCCTGTTACAGCAAGGTTATTCGCAGATGACTGATTTACCAAACACTTTTAAGCAGCCTTCTTGAAAAGTAAACGAGTGTCACTTGTGGCAGATGTCGCTAAATCTTCAAAAGGCAATATGCATGACCATTACACCCACATAAGTGCCAACCGCACCTATTCACATACACATTGCTAAATGAACCACTGAGTCGAAGAACTTAGTACAAGCACACTGGAGTTACGATTAGGTCAGGCCTAAGTTGAACGCTACACATCAAAAAAGTAGTAGGAAAAAGCAATGAGAGATTGAAATATTTTTGGCATGTCCTTAAATTTGACTCCACGGCTTCAAAACAGATGCTTGTGATGCTTCAATGATGCTTCAGTGATGCTTCAATAAGATGCTTGTGAGCTCACTATTAGAGTATGCGTGCGACGTGTGGGACCCCTGTGAAAAAGACTCTGTGTCAATGTTAGTGAACCTGCAAACTCATGCACTAAGGTTCATTTTCTCGCAGTATCGGTGGCAAGATGCAGTAACATCACCTTATGTGGAATCGAACTTCCCCATACTTAGTGTTTGGATTAAGCAAAAACGGCTTCTTCTTTTCTTTTCGATCATCAAAGAGCTAGCCCTGCTCAATAATCTTCTGCATATAAATTAGACAAAATCTCGAATATACGCAATAAACAAAATAAGTGCGTTAAGAAATGCCGTCTTTTGCAAAGAGTGCTCCAAATACACTTTTTCACTCTCAACAACGCGTGATTGCAATTGTCTTCCAGCACACGCCTTGTGTAAGCGCAAACAGTTTTTCGCTCTTTCTGAATATTGGCAAGAGTAGGATGCGTAATTAGATTGCTCTATTTTCTTGTTCTGTTGTAGTGCGTACTGCATGTTGATTGATCATTGTTTTCCTACTCCGGCCTTGGTCCTGATTCGGACGGACAGTATTTGCAAATAAAATAGACGAATAAACAAATCAGATCGCTGTTATGGCACTTAAAACCCCTGCATTAACTTTTTTTTAAAGAGAACAACACGCACGGCGACACAATCACACGCAGCGCCCCACCCCTACTTTCTTTGAGCAAGGCAAGATGTTGAACGTGCACTTGCTGTCTCTTTCGCATGTTTGTGCACTCAAGTCCAACAACATTGGGAAAAAGGAACATTTCTTGCTCGTTCCGCTATGAATAACGTTTCCACCGTGTAGTTGCTGTTCATATATTGCACTGTTAATATTTCTTCCGCCCTCCGGCATTCTGTGCGCTAGACTCACGGTAATGCGTTTTAAAAACCTAGTATGCTGCTGACCTCGTTATGAGCAGCAAGCTGATCAGTGATTTTGCGTGTCTGGCAATGAAACACGGTTAATAGAGCGAGTTTCCTCTCGGCAAAGCTGTGCGTGTACATCACGCATGGATGCGTAGGACAAGCCGTTCAACGTTTCTTCTGACTTCATTCTCTCTCCCCCTGCCGCACAAGGGACCAAATTTTCTGGATATAACAATTACGATGTGTCCTAATTTTGTGGTCTTTGAGAGGGGAAAAATATAACTTACTCTTTGATACAGCCGCTGAATGACAATGTCTTTGCCTGTAGGAGTAGTCTGACTCTCGGACTTTATTATTTTTTCTGCAGTCGATGGTCAACTTGTAAGGCACAACAACTTCGCGCTTTTGTTAATTTACTTCGTGCTCTCTTAGTTTCATGAGCTCAGTTGAGATAGTCTGTACGAGCCCACAGTGGAGGTAGGAGTTTGCAACTGAAGGGAAGGAGAAATGTACATATACATGCATGCGCATATAGGCACGCCCTCAACGACGAACGAACGCTCAAAGTATAGTACCTGAATTTTTGGGACGCCAAGATATCGCGCCAGAACCTTCCGCTTTACCTACCTTAGCAAACTGAAATTTTCTTATAGATTACTTATGTTCAGAGGGATTAAGTGGTTGTGGCAATCTATTGAGAACAGGCTTAATAAATCAGGCATAATATATGTAAACATAACGGTAAATTGAAGAAAAAAGGAAGGCAGAATACAGGGTCTACTACAAGCGGCAAAGCACGCCCAACGAACATCAGTCTAAAAACGTATATAAATATAGTCGGGCTTTCAAGATGCCGCCAGGAATGGTGCCAGCGTAACGAAAGCCCCCAGAACCGGTAGGTACAAGCTGTTGCGAGGCAGTGCAGCAGCAACAAACAAAACTTTCGCCACCGTTTAATGGACTTCGGGAACGTGCTGGTTTCTCGGGCAGTACAAGAGGGCGCCAAGCTACTGGAGAAGCCTTACGGCCGAGCACAGGCATGACAGTAAAGAGAAATGCAGAACGAATGTACAGCATAATAAGTCCAGAACAGCTCTTTGAATGTAAGCTAGAGCGAATAGAAGTACTTGAATTACGTTCCGAAGACGATATACGCGTTTGAATACTTCCTCCTTCATTTACTAAGGCACACAAGCTATGACGCAGCGGTACCAAAGTGACAGGGCCATCTTCATTGGAAATCGATGAAGCTTCTTACAGCGAAGCTGTTTATGCGGACCCTGTGCCGTCACTGTCGGACTTCGCTAAAAGTATCATCATCAGCAATGGCTCGAGCGTCGTCGCCTTCTTCCACAGTTGGCTCCGTTGCCGCTCGTCATGCCAGTGTAGAATTCCACTTCTCTTCTGTCGTCGTAATGGGGAGGCCGCGTTTACGGGGGTATGAGCCATTGCTTAAGGGGGTATGAGCCCTTCATTGTCTTACCCGCAGAGGCTAGTCTGCATTGCGCTCAGACAATGCACCTACATAAACTGGTTGAACTTGACCAATGTCATAGGGTAATACAGATTCTACCACAGACAGGAAAATGTGGACCCGCAGCTGGCAGGTGAAGTCACTAGACTTCACAAACACCCTCTGACGACTTTAACAAAGGCTTGCCCAGAAGGTCGTACAGTGGATCCTGGTGAAGTTACGTTGGCATTGCTAAACGTCCTTTCTCTAAACAAGCACGCCGTCGACATGATTCACGATGAGGTTCTTCAGAAAGTCGATGTCACCTGCTTCACGGATGCGTGGAATGTCAACATATCACAATTTAATGGATATACTGCACTAATGCTAACGTGCAACCCAGATAGACCTGCTGGAGGAGAAGGGATCTACCTCACGCGCGCGCACAATAAAGAAAGAAGAGCACCGGGGAAAACCGTAAAAAAAAGCACTTCTAAAGCATCCTCACCACACGAAGCACGCAAAATCGAAAGTGAGGTGAAAGAATGGCGAAACAAAAGATTTGCAATATAGACTGCTTGCGAAGTTGGACTTGCATGGGGTAGCACTTGTTGTAACTAACACAGCTTTGCTTTTCGACCATCATCACCGCCTGGAAAAGGCGGTGATTTTTAAAGGGTTAGACCCTATAACGTAAAGCTATGCCAAACTTTTCTATTCGACTTCTGCAATCAGCTTCACGATTGGTCAAAAAATTTTCGGGCCACCCCCACTTCACCTGTCTGTTACACCATGTAACGAAAACCGCGGCAGTGGCAGTGTACCTTCCTCCTCTCTGTGGATTCGTGTATATATATATATATATATATATATATATATATATATATATATATATATATATATATATATATATATATATATATATATGTTCTCAGGATCCACAATAAAATCCTTGTTGAAAGTTAGCGCTTGTCTTGTCTCGACTTGTCCCTCGTCCTTACTGCAGTAGTTGCTTGTATCACAGTTATTTTTGAACACCACAAACTGCACAATATATATATGTGAGAATTCGACCCTATTGAACGCCAACAATGGAACGCAGCGACAGTGCTCACGGAAAATTGTTTACAGACCTTCTGAGATTGCGTCAAACATCCCCCAAAAGAAACTAAAGGACAAAAAAAAACCCAACAGGAAAGACTAAACTTCAATATTACTCCTCAAACTGGCTTTGCAGGGACATGAATGGAGCAGTGATAATTTATATGCGAGCGAATTTGTTAACTAAATCTAGCCCCATTGCTGAACCAGCGTTTCACGACTCTATGCGACGCCTTATAGGGCGCCATAGACGGCGCTATAATGATATCTGACGCGTGCACATTGCGTGTGGCAGATATTCGTGTCAACCCATGGTGGCATGTAGATCGACATGAGTACGCCGATGGTGGCATGACGACTAAAGAACAGAATTTAAATTATGGGGTCTTACGTGCCAAAACCACTATCTTATTATGAGGCATGCCGTAATAAGGGACTCCGGATTAATTTTATCCACTTGGGGTTCTTTAACATTAACCATATGCACGGTACATGCGCTCTTTCTTTTAGGCTCGTCGAAATGCAGCCGCCGTGGCCGGGATTCGATCCCACGACTCCGTGCTTAACAGCGCAACGCCATGGCCACTAAGCCACCATGGCCGGTGGCACGAAAACCACGACGTCTTAAGGATGATGAGAGGACTATCACAACCGAATGACGACGACGGTGACGTGAAGACGACCACGGCATCTCGATTTCGAACAAATGCAGGTGACGATGACAACGACATTGACAGCGACATGGCGACGGCACGATGACGCGACAAGGACAACGATAACGACGACGTTGAAGCGTGATTACAACGACGGCGAGATGATGAATACGATGGCATGAGGATGATGCAGTGACGATTAGCATGTCGATGACGGCTACAACTATATGGCATGACGACATTGACGCCATGATCACTGCGATGGCATGGCTAAGACGACGAAATCACGACGATGACGATGGCATGGTGACGAAAATGACAAGAATATGGCACGATGACGGCTGCATGATGCTGACACCATGACGGCGGTGGTATGACGACTCAAGTGCTGTCGCGGCAAAATGTTGCATATTACATACATGTGGTAACCATGAGTTAAAGCATGCACGTGTAGCATTTGTTTGTTGTGGTTAGACCAGATAAGGTACGTTAACAAGATGTTGGTTGAACAAAGTGCTTTGGCTTCGGGTGCCAACAAGTTCTTTGAGAAGCACTTCGCACGGAACGAGTTTGGAGCAGCGTGCAGCGCATAGCGATTGGATCCTCGTTACAAATGCTGTCACGCAACACAGCTTCTCATGCGCTCTCCACATCATTTTCGATAGATTGGGAGCAGTTTCCTGCACACACTCTAACACAGACACGCACCACAGGGCAGGCAGACCATTGTAAGCTAAGCACGTATGGATTCTCTTAGGGTGTTCCAGTCAGGCGTCCTACAGGAGCATGTGAAAAATGAGATCGGTGGTTAATATATAATTAATTGCGAAAGTCACTGCACACCAGCCACTTACATTTAGGCTTGTACTCATTACAAAAAAGAGTAACCGAGAACAATTAATTTATTCAAAAAGGTAATCGATTATAGTGACCAATTACTGCCCCACGAAAGTGCCAACGACGCTTTGTGAGCTTGCGACGCGTAGGGCTATATTCCAAGAATATGTGTCTCTAAAAGTGGTCTCCTGTCTGATCGGTTGAACACACTCCGCAGAACGTCGCGTTCAATGTCATAAAAGCTCACAAAAGCACAACACGTGCTGAATGAATGAATGAATGAATGAATGAATGAATGAATGAATGAATGAATGAATGAATGAATGAATGAATTCTGGGGTTTTACGGGCCAAAACCACGATTTTATTAGGAGGCATGCCGTAGTGGGGTACTCTAGATTAATTTTGGCCACCAAGGGATATTTCCGTGGCCCAGATGCACGGGAGACATTCGTTTTTGCATTTCGCCCCCAACAATATGCGGCCGCCGCGTCCGGGATTTTATCCCTTGATCTCGTGCTTAGCAGCGCAACACCATAGCCGCTAAGCCACCGTGGCGGGTACAACGTGTGCTCGATCACCTCTTCACAGTTGCACGAGTCACAGATAGGTGTGTTGGACATTCCAATAAGGAATTGGTAGGCTTTCGTAAAAGCCACCGCTAACGAAAGGCGACACAATAATGTTGCATCACGGTGGGAGAAGTGCGATGGAATCTGCAGCTTCAATGTAGGATCAAGCCAGTGGAGACAAGTTAACAGTTCGAGGAAAGCAGGGTGGTCGCTGCGGAGTACATAAATAGAGTATGTCGATAGTTGCTACGAGTCTAGAAGGTGACTCGACAGTTAGTGGCACTGCAAAAATAGGAAAGGCGGAGGTGCCGGAAGACGCTGCCTTAGCACTGGAAATAGCCTCCGCGGAGGCTATATCGTAGTCAGCGACTCCAAGACCGCCTTCAAAAATTATGCCAAAGGAAGAATCTCGTCGGAAGTGCTAAGAATTTTAACTAACTTTTGTAATGATTGATATGTTTGCATTATATGGGCACACCTCCCTCCCCGGAAAGAAATAGCGCACAACCTGGCTCGAGGTCTGACAGACCCAACAGGTCATACGCAAATACTGGGAAAGCAGAGAGACCGGATGACCAGCTTTAACGAGATCACCAAACGCTATAAATTGGGAAGGACCCGTTTGCCTCGGCACACTCCTCGCTAAGTAGACGGCAAGCGACGGCATGGGGCCTCTTACCAACAGATACATATCCGAACCCGGTGGCCTACCACCGCTACTACCCGGACCTTATAGGGATAGTTGTAGATTCTGTCAAGAAAAGGTGTACCTACAACATATGGCTTGGGCTTGCCCTCGGACACCCACACAGAATAAAACACATAAGACCAGAGAGCAGTGGGAGACCGTGTTGCTCAGCTCTGCAGCGGAAGACCAACTCAAGGCAATCCAGCAGGCTCAAGATGCCGCCAGGGCCCAAGGGCTCGAGGCCGTCATTTAGGTAGAGATGCCTAGGTGTCATAAACCTACTGTACTAAAATAAAGTTTATTCGTCCTCCTGCTCAACGAAGTTTCAGTCTTGGTTAAGGTGTTCTTCCGAGCGTGAAAGAAGCCCTCTAATACAAGCAAAGCTGCCGCACGACTGGCCGCTCGAGGCACTTTGCGTGTTTTCGCGGGCTTCTTTCATGTTCGGAAAACATTTTTATGTAGCTTGTATCGAGCAACAGTATCGGGAGTTTTTGGTGTTGCTCTACAATTTCCTCATCGACACCTTTAATCTAATTATAATATTTGTGAAGTTGAGTAATTGATGAAGACTAATGATCTAATTAGGCGTGATGGAAAGATAATAATCTGAGTATATCTCCAAGCGACGACAAAGAACATTAGCTTGGTTGTGTCCATCTGCGTGGCATTTGCATACTTTTTATGTTTTGCTCAAGTTACGTGACACACCCTGCATACTATACCGTAATACCTAACTTTAGGTAATTAATTAAATGTAATTCATTGCGTACAAGTTTGCGTTACATCTATGTATTAAGATTCGGACGTCTGTGCAAGGTGAATTATAAATAAAATGGCGCATTCGCTGTTTTGATGCCGCGAATTGGTATACAACGCTGCTCTTTACTAATAGAGAAAGGAATATAGGGAATGGCAGGGAGGTTCACCAAATGGGAATATTCTGTATGCCACTTTGCTCTGGGCGAGGGAGAAAAGGGGTGGATAAAAAGGTGTTAATTTGCGACTGCAATAAAATAGTGATTCCATTCTAGTTCCACTCCTTTCTGGGTTTTGTCAATAGTCCGAGCCTAAGTTTTCATCTGGATTCGTCGGTCGTGACCGGTGTATGGTAGGAAATAAATAGGCAATGAACTGAAAAGAATCCTTGTTCTGAGCTGGATGAATCTTCCTATAGACTCTTACGAATAGAAATAACGGGCAGCCGTCCGTGCATAAGTGGGCTTTATTCTTGGGGAGGTTGACAAACTGGGGTCTTGTTGGAAAACCGCGGATATGCTTCTTTTAGTACCATGTTATTTTTTTTTCTTGTAACATTCTTATTTATTTATTTGCTACGTGCTTTACAATTTAACCTACTCCCATATATTCGTAATTTGGCTAGCAAAACGTCGCCGCCATATTACGTGTTTAGGTCAACCTGATACACCAACTCTAAAAGAAATTTAACTGTCCAAAGCGCGTCGGGTTTGGTATAGTTGAGGTAGTATACAGCCCCAGATTGACGATGCTACACGTCATGGGCTCGCGATCCCGGAGGGTAGCGAGGAACAGCCCGGCCTCGAATTGGCAGTCGTGAGGTGGTCCTCCTTCCGCGCACACAGCGTAGAACGATTTAGTTTTGTTCGGCCCATTGATTACCGTCTCTTTCCACACGTTGCCTACATTGGCAGCCTCGAAACTTCTGTATACGTCATGAATGGTTATGTGGAAGAACGCCCTTTCAGTATATCTTGTTTCGTCTCCTGTTTCAGCCTATACTCCCCCGCGCTCCAGCAGAAAGGAGCGAGGACCATATTTAGGTTGCTTACATATCAGGCACAGGTTCACAAGTTTGAATAAGGGGGGTTGCTCATATATGCACTTATTGCAACATCCACACACAGGAGTCGACGTTGATTCATGATACTCGGCGCCCCTTTTTGCAGACTGTTTTTCTTTTTCTATTTCCAACACTGCCATTCCATAGCATGAAATTACCATGCGTATCCAGCTTTTCTGGACACAAGGGTTTAGTTCGCGTGAATGCCACCACGTGGCGTACTCACCTTAAACTTTTCAAACTTCCCGCGGTGACGCGTGATGACGTCAACCAAACAAAAATAAAAAAAGTAAAAGCTATCCCTGCGCATTGAACTTCGCCACAATGCTTGTCCCGCCGGCGTTATCAGTGTTCTTGATCAAGCGTATTCGCTCGTCGCCTGGAAATTGCTTGTCATCCAGCGTTTACTCGCGACGAGCAATTGTTGATTCTGGGCTTTTGATTCGGTTCTTTTTTTTTCTTCTCTTTTCCTTTTCTTTTTCATTTTTTTTTCATTCTACGGAGTAAAGAAGCTAGCCTAACCGTCAGAAGCACTTCGGGGCAGCCTTTCTTCAATCGGCATACATTGTTAACGTCCGAACATCGCACCGCGCCTACTAGAGACGCCGTCATGGATGGATTTTGATTTTCCCTTATCGAATTCGTTAAGGTGCACACAATTATTTCACTAGCGACTTTGCAATGCGCACTCATGGGCTATCGCTGCAGCTGCAAATCTAGATGTGCTTAAGTTTTAAGACATATACATGGATATGTCGGTTTTTCACCTTGACACAAAAGTCACGAAACAAGAGTTGAGCAAACTGTCCCTGTGTCGTCGCAGGGTGTGAGAGGGGGCTAGTTGGTATTCCATGCTAAAGTGACCAGCGCAAGAGTTGACACGGGACACTAAAGAGGCGACAAGGATAAGCGCAAACTTCCAACTGGGCGCTTGTCCTTGTAGCGTCTCTCTATTTTCTACTCTTGCGCTAGTCACTTTAGTCGCTAGTCACGCTAGTCGTCATCCGTTAGCATGCTATGGCCGAAGCTGCTCGCAATATTACGTCACATTTACTGGCCACCAGGACAGGTACACCCTTTTGTACGACATATACAGTACTTGCAGTTAGTTTCCAAAGTAGTCTCCTATGGCGGCTATCCACGTGCGTGAAGCAAGAACGCTATTTAAAATTATTGTGCAGTAATATATGTGGGATTTGTATGTTCTCCACATTGTCGACCATGTTGCCGTTCCGCCTTTATTATATAGCCGCAATGTAGACTAGCAGCTATCGAACGCCATAAAGGCTATCCACATATTCAACCCTTAATGACCATCGGTTACCTTCCCTCCTCATTACATGTCCTGCCCATGCCAATTTCTTTTTCTTGATTTCAACTAAGATGTCATTAACTCGCGTTTGTTCCCTCACCCAATCTGCTCTTTGCTTATCCCTTAACGTTACGCTCATCATTCTTCTGTAATAAAGAAGAAGAGCACAGGAACAAGGCCAGCCAGATCGTCTCTTCCATGCCTGCTGTGCCACCAGTGGGTACCCGGCGGCGATGGGAATCGAACCCACAGCCTCCCGCAGCCGAGGCGGGCGCTCTGCAACTAGGCCATGGCTGCGGTAATGAAGAATTGTAATGAAGAAGAGCACAGGAACAAGGCCTGTCTTCCATGCCTGCTGTGCAACTTCCTCCCGCACGAAAGCTTGGATTTGTGTGAGCAAGGAGGAACGATCAGAGAAGGCCGTCATGGAAGAGAGGGCCTCGTCAGCCACTGAGGGGCGCCTAGTCAACTCGCGCTGCCTCCTCAACTCGTCATAGCTTTGGCACAAGCTTACGAGCTCTGCTACAGTGCGCGTGCTCTTGGCTATCAACATTTGGAAAATGTCATCGGCGATGCCCTTCAAAATGTGCTTCAATTTGTCATTTTCCGGCATAGACGCATCCACACGTTTGCATAGGTCGAGAACCTCTTCAATATAACAGGTGAACATTTCACCGGGTTGTTGCGCTCGCTCTCGTAACCGCTGCTCGGCGCGCAACTTGTGGACGGCAGGGCGACCGAAAACTGCAGCGAAACTGGTCTTGAACGCGGACCAGGACTGAAAGTCGGCTTCGTGATTCTTAAACCACAGGTGAGCCACTCCCCGCTAGGTAGAATATGACGGCATTTAACTTGGTGGTATCATCCATCGATTGTGCAAGCTCACCCGTTCGTACGTAGCCAACCAGTCATTGACGTCCTGTTCGTCCGTACCGTTGAAAACCGCTGGATGGCGTTGCGGGACAGCGCCAGAGCAGGCAACGGGGGGTGGCGGCGGCGTCGGCTGGGTAGAGTCAGGCATGACGGGAGGCAGAGGCCGAGACCGGAGTTCCAGGGTGTAGATGTTCTTGAGTACCCCGAACCTCCACCAATTGTAATGGGTGCACCTAACAGGCAGGTGACGCAGAGCAGGAACAGCTGGTAGCTCGAACGGCTCACACTCGTGCCAAGCACTGGCGATCCGGCTGGCCCACTGGTTGCACAGCAGGCATGGAAGAGACGATCTGGCTGGCCTTGTTCCTGTGCTCTTCTTCTTCATTACACCTCTTTCAATAGCTCGTTGCCTCGTCCATAATTTAAGTAGAATCCTTTTCGTAAGCCTCCAAGTTTCTGCCCCGTAGGTGAGTACTGGTAAGACACAGCTATTATACACAGACTGGATTCCAAGGGAAGGGAAGTGTAGCAGGGGGCAGCAGAAAGTTAGGTGGGCGGAAGAGATTAAGAAGTTTGCAGGGACGACATGGCCAGAATTAGTAGGTGACCCGGGTTGTTGGAGAAGTATGGGAGAGGTCTTTGCCCTGCAGTGGGCGTAACCAGGCTGATGATGATGATGATGATGATGATGATGATGATGATGATGACATATTCAAGGACCTCACGCGCAACTCCTGACACTTAATTGTATTCAAGAGTTGTGCGACTGCCCAGGACATCCTTAACGAATGTTACATAACGCATTATGAGGTTTTACATGCCAAAACCACGATTTCATTATGAGGCACGCCGTAGTGGAGGATTCGGGAATAATTTAGACCACTTGGGATTTTTAACGCGCGCCTAACCCTAAGTACGCGGGTTTTCGCATTTCACACCCATTGAAATACGGCTGCCGTGGTTGGGATTCGATCCCGAGACCTCGTGATTAGCAGCCGAACCGAATACAAGCTAAGCAACTACGGAGGGAAAGGAATGTTGGCAGTAGGAGGAAGGTGACAGCCGGCCCGTGAGACAATTTGTTCCCATCCTCATTGCTGCAGAATGGGTAACATCTGTCCAAGAATGACACCGTAGAATGCACTGTATTCAATGTGATGGAGTCCGCGTCCAATATTTCAGACCCGAATCATACTGTAATTACTGACGACCAGGCATCTCGCTAATACGTGCCGTCGTTTAACAGCTGCTGAGCGTTGGCGTCGGCCACAGGACCTACTTGACCTTTGTTCAACACTTGCCGACATTCTCGCCTTATTTCGCACCATTGCGTTTCAGCTGAACTGCTTCAACAGCCGATTTATTTGTGTCAGAATTTGGCCACCCTGTCAACGTTATGGTTTCCTATTTTTAAGTCATCTTTTATATTTAGGCTAAGGCTGTCGTGAAATTTCCAGCGGCTTCACCTTTCCCAAAATGCCCGCATTTTTGTCGGCCTCTGTTAATATTTGGGAGGATTTTTAATAGACGTGGAAACCATTGCATGACCCCCTGACCAAGCTGCTCAAAAAGTCATTTTATATCCCTGCGGTTATGCGCAAGCTTCCGCCTTCTTGCCGTTCATCAACCTCGTGATTTCTCTGTCCCCTGTATTCCATTTTGACGACTCCATTCCCACGGAAGTTGGCGACGATATGTCCATGGGATTAAAGCCATTTAAATCAATTCTACTGTGGATACGACAGCCGCTTATGCTCACTGTGGATGGAAATGTTGCGCTAATGAGCGCCATTCTGAAGCATCTAAATTGATAGTCACAAAATTATGCGGATCCCACGTATGTGCGAATCGATGTAAGCAAAGCTTTCTGTGTTTGTTGTCATTGTTAAACGTAATCTCCACAGAGTAGTCAGGCACCCTCTAATGAAATGCTGTCAATGTTTGCCTGATTACGCCCACCATTGTGATGCAGATAAACGTAACTCCAACTCATTTTCTCAGAAATAAACGCTGAATGAAACACTGACGTCATCCTGAACAAGATGAACAAGCGCCCTAGTGCTCGATCTTATGCCCCTATTCGTTAGCTTATATTCGTGATTTAGTTATTTGGAAGGGGGGGGGGCGAGAGCGATGTATTCTTATTCCGTAGAAACATCCTTCGGACGTCTCTGATGTGCTCGTTTTTATTCTCAAGTACCCAATGAAAACTGTAATAGCTGCAACTTCATGATGTCCTGGTGGAAGGCCACCATGGCATGTCGCGCAAGTATGACCGCGCTGATTCATTTAGGTTGGCATATACTATTTGGTGCGTCATACTTCACCACATGCATTATTCAAGCAGAGCTTGAAAAGGGTGGCCAACTCACTACGTCCCTTTCCCCTGTTTACTTCCGCAAAGTGTGTGTCTATCGCTGTGGTTACCAAATACGCCCAGCGGTATGCTACCACTCAAGCCTTTCTGTCGGCTGAGCAACTGAAGTCGTAGGCTTCCTTCAACACGGCGTCGGCGTTCAATATGGCTATCCTCAATTACTTTTCGCGAACTTCGCTCACCGCCTTCTCTCCAGTGTCATCTCTTACACTACTCGCGCCTGCTAGACACAACACAAACACGCAACGACCTTAATGAAGTATCTATAACACGCTAGTTGACATGCTGTCGACGTATATTTCCGCTGAGCACCAGGATTGGAGCGTGGTCATGTCTATGGTGACATTATCGGTCTACAGCTTCGCTCAACAACACCGCTCGTTACTCACCACTTTTTTTTTGCCGACAAGAGTATAGCGTATCTCCTCTGAATGTACTTTCGGCTTTAAGTGGGACCTTGCACGCCCGCTTATTCTGTTACGTTGACGGCGACCGTTGTCGTCAGGCTGCCGCCTACTTCTGAGCGTCGCAGTCACCAGAGTGCACAGAATGCTGTCTTCCCAAACAAATCACCGGGATTCGAGCCCATCTCCCAAATGCAGCATCTTGCATTTGGGAGATGGGCACTCTAACCATTACGCTACCACCTGCCTCCACCAATTTCCGTTTATCTGCCTTCCCACTTCTCGTTTTTGCCGCAGACGCAGGAAGAACAGATGCAGAAACGAAAAAAAAAGTAAAGATTGCTTGAGCCGCCAGTGACGCATGACTTTAACTTTGGCAGGTTACCCTCATTGGAGCGCATGTAGGCTTGCGGCTTCGTGCAGATGGTGGGTCGCCTTAGTTTTATTGTAAATTTGCTTTCACCAACTCTTTTCAGCTCGAACTGAAACGCCAGACAAAAATGAGACCTACCGTTGAATATTTTTCTTGTTTTCTAGGTTTAAAGCAAAAGTGCTCATTAACACAAATAGTGATTTTTTTAAGAAATGGCATAAGGATACAATATTTCAAGGTCATGTTTTGTCAATACGGCCCGGCACCACGTATCGACGAAAGGGCATCACAGTGCCGATGCACGCGGCAGGTTACTGAATGAAGAAAACAGGAAACGACTGTTTTTCAGTTCTCGCAACATATTGTACACAGAACACAAGGCACCCACCACCATGACATTGTTTTTTTTTTACAACAGCGACACACAATGCCGAACTGATATACTTCCTAAAGGGGTCTCATTTGATTTTTCATCGCAGAACCGCAAGCACAGTTGCGTCGCGCGTGCTTGCAGCAATGTACTGTAGCCGTGCTCCTTTTCCTCTAACAATATGGCCGCCGGTGTCTTCAAGCGCTCCCGTAGCTGGCAGATTGGACTGTCACTCGAGAAGTTTAAATACATAACCTCTTTGCATAGAAACGACGGCATGATTGTTAAAATCATTTCTCTCCAGACTGATCTTGATGAGCTAACTCATTGGTGCGGTAGGGCAGATGGTAATTAACGCAGACACAACTATACATCTCAAGTTTACTTCCGCTGCTAAGACGATTCCTAATGCCCACACAGTTAATAATACTATCATTGAAACTTCAGCGTCGGTAAAATACCTCGGTGTATATTTTAGCTCTTATTTATCCTGGACCACTCATATTGAACTGATTACTACCAAAGACTTAAAAAAACTTGGTCTTCTTAAACGCCGACTACGCCAAGCCAACCTGGATACAAAACTACACGCATTCAACGCGCTAATCAAGCCTGTGATAGAATACGCACCCGTGATCTGAAACCCTCATTATACCTATCTTGTTAACATGTTGGAATCTATACAAAACAAGGCTGCTCGATTCATCCTTTCCGTTACTCTCGGTACCAAAGTGTAACAGTACTGAAAATATCGCTCCGTCTCCCGCCTCTGGTCATGCGCAGAAAACTCAGCCGTTTATCTTTTTTCCATACTCTCTACCACAGCAACACACCATTGGCAAGTTCACATCTTTTCCCGGTGCCGCACATATCGGCTCGTGTAGATCACATGAAGACGAAACCCATTTTCGCTCGGACAGAACGATAGAAATACTCACCTCAGGTCCTGGCTATTGAAGAGTGGGATTCGCTTCCTTCTAGCATTGCGGCTATCGCTGGAACACCATCATTTCAAACAGCTCTTTGCCCCCCCCCCCATACTTAAAAAATTCCACTGTAGAATGATGTGCGTTTTTTCTTTCGTTTTTTTTTTCAGTGTGTGCGTGTGGGCCGTAACGTTCCGTGGAATGTTAGATGACATGTTTTGTAACTTCTGAAGGTGCGATTTTTGTTTTGTTTTGTGGGATTTGCTACATGTGCATTTTTTCAGTACGTGTTCATAGCCATTTCTTCCCCTGTCAACTTGTACCTGGCTTATTAACTTGTTTATTCCTGTCTTCAGCCGTTTATATTCTGTGTTGTATATTGTTACGTTTTCTTTGATGAGTCCCCCCCTATGTAACGCCCGCATTGGGCCTTTAGGGTATTGAAATAAAATAAATATTGTTGGCTTGGATATGTTTGGCACGAGGCCCAAGTCGGTACCCTGTCTTCTAACGCGTTCTTTTGTTTTCGTCTCTGTCTTGAAGGGACGCGCACCGTAACATGCTGCAATGGTGATTGCGTTGCGCGTATGTAAGGTGAGAAACGCGGTTCTAAAATGTCTGTTCAGTAACTTGTACAGTAAACCCATGTTTATAGTATTCGCGCAATAGTAAGAGTCACGAGTATGGCAACCGTAACCGCAAGCGCCACGTTATAGTCGTAACTTGTCGTGACAGCGTAGTTGAAATCCACTGACCCTGCCACTAAGAAATACGTGGCGAGGTATGGCTGATGAATAATTACTGCGAAGATTGGTTTTCAGTAAACGTTTGTTACCAAGAATGGCGGGTGCTTATACTACCGCAAATGACGGATGCTTGGCGGTGACTCCAATCATTTACTCCCCACATCACAGATCTACACTAGAATTCAACTGGTTTCACCAACTCTTGCATATATTCCCTCGCCCCTAAACTGCGACTTCGCCTGCCACCCGGCCTCCAGCTTTTCCTCTTTGTCCCCCGCTTCTTTCCCAATCTGCTTAGACGTGCTTCCACTGATGCTTGGTCTTCTTTTTTCTCAATAAATGAAGGCATTCATTCATGCTTTCCTATGTTACTGCAGAAAATAGCGTGTCTTTATCTACATAACCACCCTGTCTCTCACCTGGACTCTCCAATCGCAAAACAAAGTTGCGGTGCTGCAAATGACTGGGCGTCACATATACAATTTTCTAGGAATGGCCAGTAGCACGGCGGGCAATTTTCGGTGGGTGACGAGACAGTATATAGAACATCTTCTCTGCAATATCCACACTCAGTGCTCTGCTTCGTGAGCTACTATTAGCCGCTACTACGAAGTACGAAATGAAAGAAACCTAGCTGGGCTGGTCAGGGACAGCTCTTTTTGGATTCGTGATGCGTCGATATAAAATATATATATTTCGTATATAAGCCTCAATGACAGCGATATAAGCGAGGTGAGTTACGCTAGCTCGTTGGTTTTGACTAACGACGCTCTTCACGCAGCACTTTCGTCTTATGCGTGTTTGCGAACGGGAATGAAAGACAGGAGGGTAACACGCCTTCCTGGAATTAAACATTCGGAATAACTCTTTGTTTGACGGTTAGACATATGTTGAGGGCCCCCGATACGAACCACCTGCAAGTCTGTATCAGCTTGCAAAGAGGAACTCAGATTAAACGTTGTCAAGAGGATAGGCTTTTAATTATCATAAAGATATCTTTATTGAAATTCCTTACCATGAGGTGAAAGCCGACTAATAAGCATTTATATTTTCTGTGTTATTAAAACGTCCTATTAATAAAAGGTTGCTGTGCTTTACAGCCTCCTAAATTAGGTTATAAAAAATAAATTGATGCGGTAAGTGTGTAAACGCAGACGCAAGAAAAGGCCTAATCCGTTTCCAAGTATTCACTCAATGAAGATGGAGCGCCTCTATACTCTCACATTGTAGGGATGTCAAGAACAAAACACTTCCAAAGAGTGAGTCATGAATATAACTCATTATAAGGTGAGCTTGCGCTGGAAAAGAAAACGCTCAAAGCGCAACGATGGCTGCGCGCAAAGTGCTTCCTCTGATTCCGATCTACGGATCAAGGCGTCAGTTCGTCAGATTGAAATGGTCGTACATTGCAGCGCAATCTCGGGTCCTCAAATGTGACGGCGAATGTAGGCCAGTATTCGCATCACGCACGCAATCTGATAAGATAACGCTCTTTCGCTATTGAATCCGTGACAACATACTGGATATTAGAAACACATGCAGGCGCATCTTGAGCTAACTGATAACTCTGGAACTGTGGTTCGACGCTAAAAAAAAGCCTCCCCCCCTAAAAAAGGAATACAGTTGCATTCAATATTAGCTGAAAAATAGTGCTTGTCGTTTAAAAAGGGCCTCCATCACTGCACAGCGGCGCCGACATACAGGAAATTCAAGCGCGAACTATCAAACCAGCATATCGTGGTTCAATGTATCCCGATAGTCCAGGGGCCAGTTCCACCACGGCTACTGTGTCGGAACTCATATTTCATGTCAGCATTATTTGTCACAAAATCACAGTGTTTTTTTCTTTAGATCTTATCATTAGACAGCTAAAACACATCCAGCGAAAGCCTCATCTTAATATTTCAGTACTTTTCGTTCTAACGTACACATCCGTGCTGATTCATATGTTACAAAGCACTGAAAATGTACCCTATGCTTTCCTCCAGACAGCAGTTTTTATTCCATATGATGCCAGGAAACCGAGCCTGATGCCACCAACGCTCAGGAACCTAATCGGGAGCGCGCACAATGTTCTCGCACACCTTGTGGGATGTACCGTAGCGCTGAGGTGCTTCTTGTATAATATATGAGAATAGGTTGTAAAGGCAATTGTGCAAGGTTTGACACATGTGCTTAAGCTCGTGAAGTTGATTTGTGTCAAGATAACCTGTCCAAGCTTTCACACTTACTTTATAAGAAGTCTACAACACCATCAATATGCCGGCTGCTTTTAACTGCACGAAACAAAACTATTGAAATGATACAAACAATGTTAACATCATTTTATCATTCGAGTGTTCAGATTGGTAATCTCTAGATGCGGAGTAAGTTGAGAAGTTGTTTGCGTAATTAACAATTAAAAGCTACGTTAATTAAATTTTCAGTAATGGTTCTAACGTGGCTAAAGAAAATGAGAAGTTTGGAGCCCGTCCTCGAGATTATGCAGCCAATCGAAAAACTTTCGACTAAACATGCTTGTGTAAGAGCCATGCAAACAAATATTTTCCAAGTAAACACTCTTGGAAGGCGTAACTGACGCAGAAAAGGAACATCTGTAAAGCCACAGAAAGAACAGCAGTTCACGACGGGACACAAAGGAGGAACCACACACAAACTGCGCTAACAACTTCAAGCGCTGTTTATGTGATAATGAAGCAGCTAGACTGTCAGTCATTCCTTCCAAACCTGTAAAGTCAACCTGACCACATCTAGCCTTTCGGGATGCTGTCATCAATAGTATGGCCCCGCGAACATATTCCCCGTGGCCTTATAGTCGCCTTCCATTTTTATTCATGCTGTTTTCTCGAAAGCAAGCAGTTTAAAGTTTTGGTGTCATCGCGGCAGTGTACGTGTGCCGCCGAAAGCTTGCTTGGTCGCAGAAGCGATGGATGACGGAATGATGGTGCAGATTTAGCGCGCCGCTGGCATCAAGAAAATGCGCGGCCGCCGAGGGAAGGAAGATAACGAAAGTGAACAGCTTGGTAGCTGCTCACGGAGCCGTGCCGATGGGAACGGTGCCATCATGACGAAATCTGAGCCGGCGATATTGATGGATGCAGCGTTTTTGTTTTCTTTTATTATTCTTTTTTTTTTACAGCGAAGTCGTTAAGAGGAAGCTTTAGCTCGGGTGCTCCTATCTAAATACATGTAAAACGAGAATTCGTTTTTCTCGGCAACCACTGCACTAAATTTGACTGGGTTTGCTGCATTTAAAAGAAAAACTTAAAATCTAGTGACTGTTGGTTTCGAATTTTTCAGTTAGGCCGTCAATATTTTATAAAAAATTGACAGAAATTGCAAATTTTCAGAAAACGAAACTATCAAGTTTACAACTCTGTAACTCAACAAGAAAAAATGATATCGCAATTCTGTGAATTGTATCTGATACCGCATCTAAAGCGGACAAAATTGATATGTTACACATGAACCTCAAAAAATGTAATAATATGTAATTACAACTTTTGCAGAACCCTCGTAAACAATGTAACAAATTCACGTAAGATGTAAAATGACATATAATATTTGTCCGCTTTGAATGATCTAAGGGATGCCGTTTACAGAACCGCGATATCTGTTCTTGATGCAGAGCTATTAGTTTGTAAACTTCATGCTTCTATTTTTCCGAGCTTCCGAGCTAAAGCTTAGGAAGCTTTAGCTCGGGCCCAACTCCGACGCGGCCTATTCAAATATATGTAAAACGCAAAAACGTTTTTATGAGATAACCCCTGGACCGATTTTAATGAATTTTGTTGCATTTGAAAGAGAAAGTTGTATTCTAGTGACTGTTGGAAGCGGAATTTCTATTTAGGGCTTGAATTTTCTTAAAACGATTTTCAAATATTTGACCGTTTGAAAAAAATAGAAGCACAATTTTTAAAAATTGATAGCTCTGTATCAAAAACATATATCGCGGTTCTGTGAACGGCATCCATTAGATCATTGAAAGCGGACAACTCCGATATGTCATTTTACATCTTACGTGAATTAGTTACGTTGTTTACAAGGGTTCTGCAAAAGCTGTATTTCCATGTTAAAAAATTTTTTGAGATTCATGTGTAATATATCTATTTTGTCCGCTTATGATGTACTATTAGATGCATTTCACAGAATTGTATTATCATTTTTCCTTTAGGAGTTACGGAGTTGTAAACTTGACAGTTTGGTTTTTTGAAAATTTCGGATTTTCGCCAGTTTTTAATAAAAGATTGGCGCCCTAACTCAAAAATTCGAAACCAACAGTCACTAGACCTTAAGTTTTTCTTTTAAATGCAACAAACCTTGTCAAAATTGGTGCAGTGGTTGCCGAGAAAAACGAATTCTCTTTTTACATGTATTTAGATAGGAGCACCCGAGCTAAAGCTTCCTCTTAAAAGGAAGCTTTAACACGGGCCCTACTCCGACTCGGCCTATTCAAATAGATGTAAAACGCCGAAACTCTTTTCTTAGATAACCCCTGGACCGATTTTAATGAAATTTGTTGGATTCGGGAGAGAAAGGTAAATTCTAGTGACTATTGGAAGCGGAATTTCTATTTAGGGCCTGAATTTTGGTAAAAGATATTCAACAATTCGAAAGTGCAAAAAGTACACAAGCACGAAGTTTACAAATTATTAACTCCAGATCAAGAACTGATATCGCGGTTCTGTAAACAGCATCCATTAGACCATTCCAATATGCCGATTTATATCTTACGTGAAGTCGTTACGTTGTGAACAAGGGTTGTAGAAAAGCTGTATTTCCATATTACTAATTTTTTTAAGATTCATGCGTAATATATCAATTTTATCTGCTTTAGATGTGCTGTTAGATGCAATGTACATAATTTTGATATCAGTTTTCTTTGCCGAAAGAGAGTTGTAAACTGGATGGTATCGTTTTCTTAAAATTTGCAATTTTGGACAATTTTGAATAAACAAATGATGACCTAATTCAAGAATTCGAAACCAACAGACACTAGATTTTAAGTTCTTGTTTTAAATGCAACAAACCTTGTCAAATTAGATGCAGTGGCTGTCGAGAAAAACGAATTCTCCTTTTACATTTATTTAGATAGGACCACCTGAGCTAAAGCTTCCTCTTAAGGGCTACTTTCTCCACTATCGCGTCCGCGTGTAGAGCCAAATCCTGAAGGCAGCGTAATACCGGCCCGACCCGCAGCGGTGGTGAAGCATGCGTTCAGCGCTCCACATATGTGGGCTGATCCCGAATGTAACGCCATGCCGGGGAGACCCGCGGCGGAGATGAAGCAGGCGTTAAGCACGCCCCATACGTGGGCCGATCCCGAAGACAGTGCAATGCGGGGCCGACATACGGTGGAGGTGCAGTTCACCATTAAGGGACCCACATACACAGCTTTGCAGGTCATGTTTCTTCACAGAGTGGAAGGGCACTGAGATTTTTTAGTTATCCGCATTTATCCTGCATGCGTCTGCGATGAAAACAAGAAGCAGGTATGCCTGGAAAATCTAAGGTGGTGGAAGCAGGTGGTAACGGAGAGGTTAGCATACTCAGCCCCCTGCACGTACTTATATCTCCATTGACATGGGTTCGTGGTAGTGATAGCGATCAAAGCTCTACTTTTTCTGCGTACTCTAGTCATTGTGAAACTAAGGATGTGCTTAGCATGCCCAGTCACTGAATGCAAATTGCAGCAGTTACGAGTGGTGGAATCCCGCTGGGGCTGATTGTGAAGAAAGCTTCCTTTCTCTGTCCACTCTCGCGATGGTGAAGCTAAAAATGAGGAGGAGGCCTAACGGACACAACGTTGATCGTCACCATAACAGAATGGATGGACGACCTGCGGAAGGACAAGGCACACCAAGTTTTTAGCATTTAATTTGTCCTACAGTAAAGCGCTACAATGGCTAGTATGCCCTCATGGGAATGGTAGACCGAACTGCTTCTCACTGCTAACACTGGAATGATACTAAGAAAATACTCCGTCCGCAGGCACCACGCTACACTGAAATTAGCAAAACAATGTCAGTTTATAAACTGATATTGCCAATTACCCTAGTAGCACAGTATGTTACTGCAACGTTGCAACAACATTGCCAATGTTGTATTATGTTGCGCTAACATTCTTCAACATTAGATAATGTTGCTGCAATGTTACCAAGCAACATGCTGATAACGTTGCTCTAAAGTGGTCTTTTTCACATTGCAGCAATATTGTCAAATGATGAATAAATGTTGAACCACCTACGATGACATTGCTATAACATTCATGCTATAGGCTATAATTGTCTGCCCTCTCGGGCTATTTCTGAAGCCCAAATAGAAAAGCCGGTACCAGCTAGATCACTTCTCCTCACCATTACTACATTAATTTTTTTTATTTTTTGCTTCGAGCGCAAGCTTGCATGTGGTGTGCATACAGCTGGCGAGCAGTGCAAGTGTACTTAACTATGTCACACTGATGTAAAAATATATACCTGTATCGAAAATATTTCTAAACAGCTGAAATATCTGTTTTTTTATTAAGCAGGCGGTCTAAATAAAAACTGCCGAAAAAATTGAGTTCTGGTTTCACTGACGCTCCGCAGTCTAATGGCCATGGAGATCATCACAAATCCAAATCGCGGTACAGCCGAGAGCCCATTTCCTTCTTCCATGCCTTCTTCCATGCGACAGCCAGCCCTGCGACGCGCGCTCATCTAAAAACGTGCCACTCAGCGGCAGTCGTGTCAAAGTCCGCGTTTTTTGTTGTTCTAGCATAGTTTTTTTTGCAGTCGCCGTGCCTGTGCTTTTTTTCTTGTAGCTTCTCTGCAATTCAACTGAAATGGCGCAGGCTTGCTCCGAGGATGACCTCAGTGGTAAGTGATTTCTACTCATTGTTGTGCTGTAACACGTGTTGGTTGGCACAAAGCCATGCCCTTCGTGATGGTTTTAAGTGCTACATTCGTTGCATCATGAAGAGAGTGAAGCGTTCACTAAGTGAAGTGTCCATTCGGCAACGACGCCGAAGAATAGCAGAGGCTGTTCACGGCGAACTAGAAAATTGTTTGGCCGTTGTTGATAATGGTCGTGACAGCAGATTGTGCGCATCAGGAGCAGAGCAGGATCAATACGCCTTTTTGTCGCATAATGTCGTTTTATCCTCTTTATCAGTGCCAGGCGAGGACGCAGATGAAAGCCGCAGTTCCAACTTGTCAGATTTTGGCACCTCTAGCGGCATCTCTGACATAGGAAGTGCAACGTCAGACTTGTCGCGGATTTCTGACGATGACGAGTTGGTGGAGTGTGAAGATAGGATGACACCTGAGTCTGGTGCAGCTACTCAGTGTCTAGAGTACGACTTGCGTGTATGGGCTATTAATAGTAAATTGCCTGCTTCACACCTGAATTCCCTGCTTAAAGTGCTCAAGCCATACCATCCAGAGTTACCCTCGGATGCTAGAACATTGCTAAAGACGCAGAGGCATACTGATCTGGCAGTGATGACCGGTGGTCGTTACCACTATTTTGGAATTTCTCGTTCTTTGGAAGAACATGTTGCACATGTTCCTGCAGATTGTCGGACATTGTCACTCATTGTGAACGTAGACGGCCTTCCGCTCTCCCGCAGCTCGAGAAAGCAATTCTGGCCGATTCTCGTGCTTGTAAAGGAAAGTTCACACTCCTCTCCATTTGTTGCTGCTCTCTATGAGGGTGACAGCAAGCCTGGAGATGTGACCTTGTACTTAAGTGATTTTGTCTCCGAAATAAGGAAGCTGCTTGAGGAGGGCCTTATGTACAATGGCAAGGTCTATGCTGTGAAAATCCATGCATTTGTGTGTGATGCCCCAGCAAGGGCTTACATCAAATGCATTAAGGGCCATACAGCCTATTTTGGATGTGAAAGGTGCACTCAAAAGGGTGCATACTCTGCACTTGACAGGAAAATCATTTTTGATTCCCATGACAGTCCCTTGCGCACTGATGAAGATTTCAGGAGCTTTGCCCAAGAACATCACCACCATAGCGAGTCTCCGCTGCAGTGTTTTGGTGTTGGGATGGTCACACAGTTCCCACTAGACTATATGCACCTGGTTTGTTTGGGAGTAATGAAGAAACTACTCATTTGTTATTGGGCTTCTAAAAAGCCATCAGCTTCAAAAATGTCATCACAGTCAAAGCTTCATGTATCCACGATGCTTGCTAGTTTTAACTTGTATGTTCCAAGTGACATGAAGCGCAGGCCACGATCACTGCAATTTTTGGAGCAGTGGAAAGCGGTTGAGTTTAGGAACTTTCTACTGTACTATGGACCACTTGTCCTCCAAGGAAATTTGGAAAGAAAGTTTTACGACCATTTTATGAAGCTTAGTGCTGCTATTGCTATCCTTGCATGCCCAGATTACGCAGTGCACAACGTGGACTTGGCGGAGCACCTTCTTCAAGAGTTTGTAGCTGAGGCTGGCTCCCTATATGGAAAGGGGATCTATGTCTATAACGTGCACTCATTGTTGCATCTAGCTGACGATGCCAGAAGATTTGGCCCTCTTGATGACTTTTCAGCCTTCGTTTTTGAAAACTTCCTTTATAAACTTAAGACCCTAGTAAGGACGAAGGCTCGAGCTCTTCAGCAGGTTATCAAGCGCCTCAGTGAGAAACGCTTTCTTAGTAATGTTTCCACAGGTTCTCTCAATTCATACCCAAGACTGTCAGGAGAGCACTCTAATGGACCTGTGCCACCAGGGTTTCAAGGCAGACAGTACTCTTTGCTAGAGTTTGAAGGAACTGTGCTAAAGCTTGGCAGGCTGGATAATTGTGTCCAGCTTAAAGAAGCTCACATTGTATTAGTAACTAATATGTTGCAATCGGTGTCGGGGGCCAGCATCTGTGGGCACTATTTCACAACTTTGGCTGACTTGTATTCGCAACCATTGCCGTCTTCAGAGCTCCTGGTTTTTGCTGCTAAAGACCTTTCACAAGATCTTTCTGTGTGGCCTGTTGATGAAATTAGAAATAAATGCATGTGCTTGCCAAGCGGAGGAGATAATTATGCAGTATTTCCTCTATTGCACACATGCCATGGTTTGGTCCACTGAAATGAATGGACTAAATGAGACAAGTATAGCCTGTGCTGGTATACTTGCTAATTTAAACTGTTCATTTCATTGGACCTGCTCTTCTCAAGGTCATGAGATTGAATCCTTGCCACAGTGGCTACATTTTGATGGAGTGAAAATGTGTGTGATGTCAGTGCATGTTATAAAGAACACTGAGTGGTCAAAAATTAATTGGCAGCCTTCCGCTTTTGTGTTCTAAAAAATCCATGTGCAGCTTCGAAATGTGAAACCTCTCATTCCACCATATCATTACCTGCAGTACAAGTGTAGCAGTTGCATTGCTGAATAATAGGAAAGGCAATATTTTCGGGGATCACTGGTTGATTTCGTAAAATATAAAACTTGCCTATCAGGGTAAATAAGGCACATGAATTGATTCACAATGACGTGAGTTTAAAGGCGGGCGAGAGGCATATAGTGGAGGGCTGCTGATAAATTTTAACCACCAGTGGTTCTTTAATCTGCACTGACATCACTCGCCACATACATGTTTTTCACATTTCACCTTCATCAAACTGCACCCACCGTGGCTAGGATTCCATCGCATTAATTCAGTTTTCTTTGTTTTATAATTTCAGGGGGGAAGACATACAGCATCGTTCTTTTTGAAGATGAAGATGAAGTTTCCGTCGTGCCCACTTCGTGGATTTCAGAAAACACAGTTAGGTGGCCACCATTTAAGAGCACCGCAAAGATAACTACTGCCATCAAAGAGCAACAACCACCATCAAGCGACTGGACTAGCTACAGATGTCGAGTGTTGTGGACATGTGGTAAGCTTCTTGCCCAAGTTTCTAAAAACATGTTCAAGTTGGTAGCTTAAGTTCGTGTACTATCAGTAAGATCGGTAAATTTTTGGCAGTATTGTTAGCTAAACTTTGAGCTTGAAAGTTATCTTCGTTGAACCTTATAATTAAGGTATCTACAATTTGTTTACTCTTAGTACCAGAACTGGTTGCTTTTGTATTGAAACTAGTGAAGGTGGCAAATTTTGAGTAGATGAATATACTAAACATATTAATTTGGACATGTCATTTTTATATTATGCTGTTATTTCTTTCACCACTCAGTGTTCAACAGTTCTATAAATTTTTTTGTTTGTCTTTTTAAAACTAGTGCTTTGCATTTCATTTCTTTTTGGGCAATAAATATTACATTCATTCTTTTTAGGCAGCTATGAAAGTGCTAGACAAAAAGAGCAGCAAGCAGAATTCACATCAGATTTGGCCTCAGATGTTGAAACAATTCAGCAAAGGCGGAAGAGGCGGCCACCAGCGCGCCTGGAGTCTTCAGATGAAGAGAGCATCGACTTTCCTGTTCCTCTACGAGGACAGTGCTTTAATTCTTCGCAACAAACTGCGAAGTTTGTTTCACGACCACCACCGCCAAAAATTGTGAAATTGTCACGGTTCAAGCCCCAGTCACTTGCTTCACAGGATCCCCAGATACAAAAGGCCCCACCTAGCCGGGAAGTGGCTTTAGATGATGGCGATTCTTTTGCTGAAAAAAGGAAGCTTGACCAAAATGGTAGGGGCTGCTGTCAGCCTTTGGAATCATTTATTATGCTTGCCACATGAGTTGCAGGTCGCAAGAATTTGTCCAACTTTATGTACAGTCTGGTCAGGTGCTTTTTAATTCTGTAAAGGTTATAGAAGGGCTATAGTTGATTATTTCATAAGTGGAGCGTATAGATAGACGACAGCAAACCTTTATTTCTGGCCGCCATACAGGGAAGGTGCAGGTTGCATGATCATGCGAATGTTTCTACATTAGGCACTTTATAGACAGTGTTGCTCTAACATTGCCTTACTGAATGTGTTTAATTTTGGTGATGCATCTGTTGGTGTCATATGCAGGTGCCTGCCGCATTTGTGAGCTTTACCGTAGTAGGATACAATTTTAAAAAGAAGTTGGTAACACTGGGCCATGGTTCACATTCTCTATATTACTCTGCTGGCCAATCAGTACAGTAAATGAGAGCAGCTTTTAGTGTTTTAATTTATCAAGCAAGCATGAGCATCAAAATTCTTGGTCTTATCATTTCGTCTGGTGATTAGCTTCTTGTTTAGGTCACAAAAGCTTTAACAGTTGACTACATTTTTTTGCAGTGGAATTCGGTGTGGGGGTCCCAAATGTGGGCGGAGCTTCACTGCACTTAGGTTGCATCCAACCATGGTGTTACAATTTAGCATGGAAAAGTTGGTCTGTTCAGTTGTAGCAGCCACATGATCACATATTGGTCATTGCCATAAGTTAATCTTATTTAATTTTATTCATTTACTTAAATATTCTACAGCTCCATGTGGAGCTATAGCAAAAGTGGGAGTGGAATGTAAATAGTAAGTCTTCAAAGTGCAATAGGTCTTTAATTTATTTCAGTGCGTTTACAAGCAAATATGTTCACTGTTATTGTAGATCCCCTAAATTTAGTCAATACTTTTTGGGAAAACGCACTTATGTTAACAGTAGAATATTTGCATATGTTTAATTCACCATTTTTAAGTCTGACTGTTGAATAATTTGTTTTATATCTGCATTTCTTATACCTTTCATTGCAGCACGAGTACTCTGGCTGTGTTAAGGATCCTGTGAAGTTACGTGTGCATGTTTCTGCATGGTGTTCTTGTATTGGAAATGCAAAGTGTTATTCATGCAACTTAAGTTAGGCCCTTTGCAGATTATTGGTTAAAGAAAGAAATGGCAGGAATCCTTTATTTAACTGTTACTACTATTTCTTAGGTGGATTGCTTTGCTTGTAGAAAGAATGAAGACATACTTAGGTTACTGCTTACATAAGATTAAAACCATTACAGTGAAATGTTTTAGCTTGGTCAAGTTACTTTTCTCTTCTTTGTTTTAGCCATGCTTGGAAAGTTGCTCAAGGAGGTGAAGGGAATAAGAGCTCAGGTAGATGGCCTGGAAAAATCCATCCAAAGGATAGAGCAAGCCATCACAGAAAATAAACAACCGTGTGCACAACCTGTCAGCAGTGCCATTCTTGAACTGCTTCCCCTGGCAACTCATCAGAGGCTGGAAGAATTGGAGTGGCAGCTTCATGATGAAAAAAACAGGACAGACCTCGTAAGTTAAATTTTTGCTCTGCAAGTACACATGCATGAAATTTTATGTGGATGTCTTTTTTTTTTCTAGATGGCCCATTTATCGCGAATCGGTGGCACATCAGTGCAAGATTCTGTACGCAAAATTATGCGGAGATGCATGTGTGACACGTTGGCCCAGGACTTTTCTCTGACTGGGAGAAAAGGAAAAAGGCCATTTATTGGGCTATACCTGCTCCAAGTCCTCACAGGTGCTATATTTATATATCTCTCATGTGTAGCATGCATACGCACATTCGCATTTCAGCATGCCATGATTTTTAGCTGTCAGTTAACAATGCATAGGCTTGAAGCACTGAATGCATTTCCTGTGTAAGGAACATAAGCACTATATTTTTTTATACTGATAGCATGGGCTTTTCCTGGCATGCCATCACCCTGCTGGTTTTCTGCTTTGCCTATTATAGCGAAGGGTGATGAGGCCGTTGTTCAGCACAAGCCATGAGGCTTTCTCTTATCTTACTTTAACCCTCTTCTCCAAGCCAACCAATGTAGCCTTGTCTTTGATGATTCATTCTCTCTTTTTTTTTCATTTGTTTTTCAGAAACGCTGAAAAGCAATTTCGCACAGGCCACGGAGTCACAAATACATCTTTCGATTGCCGAATGGCTCCGTTATGCACCATCAAGACAGAAGAAACGGTAAGAGACAGTTCAGTACTTTAATGATTGGCAGTTATAGATCAGCAATTTAGAGGCGCCAACACTAAATATTTCCTAATAAATATGTGCATTTTATTGCATGCATTACTGGAGTTTAAATAACCTCTGGTTTTAAGTTGGGGGCAGACAAAATAGGAAGTGTTTTGTTAATTTGGAAGATATCTTAGTGCAAGTATATATGTTATTTTACTTTTCCTCATCCTTGATCCATATTTTTGAGCAGTGTCAGCAACCTGCACTTAATGTTGCACTTTTTGTTGTTAGAGGTTTTGCTATTGGAAGTGTGTCCACCAAGATGCTTATGATAGAAAATTTTTGGTTCTTTACATATTTATTTATTTTTTTGCAGGGATGCAGCTTCGCCTTTGATGTCATGAATCAGACCATCATCATGAGCAGCTGGAGGCCACCAGGGGACAAGGGGACAAGAAGTTTCTAGATGTGCTGAATTTTTGAGGCAAATGTTGACAGTACTTTAAATTTGTAGTTTTCCAGTGCAACGGCACATGGCCAAACAAGGGATGAAGGAGACTTGGAAGAAAACAGTGCAGCAACAGGGACAAGACAGAAGACTGTACAGGTGCTGACTAGCAACTGAAGGTTTATTGAAAAGGAAAACATAAAATATACTCCCTTTACAACCTAGAGCACGCATGGTCTACACCAACAACTCTGATAAGCTGTCAGCTTCAGTTTTGGTGGTCAGCTACAACAGTTCGCAGTGATGAACGAGGACGGATGGGGTCCGCAACACATGCAACACATGCTATTCTTGTTGTGTAAATAGTTTACTGAAGTGTTTGATATTTGTAACATGCAAGTTCAGAGGTGTGTGTGTTTTCATGCTATGATAATGCGCCTAGTAACTGTTCAAAACATTAGCTATGGTTTTTGTTCCTGAGTAGCCAAAATAGGCTGCATGTGTGCTGTTTTGTAGATTGTTGCAAGTTTCTTTGTAAAGTAATTAAATAATATAATCATATTTATAAAGTAATTAAATAATATAAATCATATTAGTGAAATGTAAGCTCACATGGCACATTTTTCAAGCTGTGCTAATGTGTTCATGTAATATTAAGTGTATTATATGTCTGCTTCCTTTTTCTAAGTTATATTTGTGAAACTAGCTGTATGCCAAGCTAAAGTGCAGTTATACAGCAGTCTGAAGCTTGATGCTAGTGTAGTTGATTCAGTTCTTGACAAATAAAATAGCGTTATCAGAAACAAATGATGGCTACTTGTGATGTGCACCCATATATATAAATCATTCTAATTGTCAGAATAACCACGTGCAGTGGTATCTTCAGGTTACGGCTGCTTGTAGCATCTAGATGATCAAGAGCACTAGTAGAGAGCTGATGAATATTACATAAAGAACTTGTTTAGAGTAAGCGGTCTGAAAAGTATGGAAAAACAATGTGTTGTGCTGTGCAGCCTTGTAAGTATTTGTATTCTATAGCACAGCACCGCATCACTGTGTAGCAAGGAGTAATGGTCAGTTGCTCATTCTTGCGACCTTAAACTGCCGTAACCGTTGTGGTATGAGGATACCATTGCAGACTGTTTAGCCTTTCACGAGATTATTTTATTGACCAGCAACCATTGATAGCTGAAATATTTCAGTGATTTAGAATGCGGTCTCAAAGTTTCTGAAATGTTATGACAGCATTGCGGCAATATTGCAGTGACATTGTCAACGTTGCATGTGTGCAAATAAAAAGGTGTAGCAATGTTGCATTTATATTGTCTCCAGAAGTTGCTTTAACATTGACTGAAAGTTGATGTAACATTGGAGCAATATTGTCTCAACGTTGTCTTATGTATGTTGCGTTAACGTTGCAAAAAGAGGACGCTAGCCACGTTAAGGCAATGTTAGAAGCTAACGTTGTGGCCACACTGAGGCAACAAAGCGTGCTACTAGGGTATCTGGTGTCCTTCTTGTGTGTGTGGAGAACATAAAGGTCCTGGCAATGAAATGGTAGTATTTTCGTTTTTGCTGCAGTTGCACACAAACAAAATTCTTTGAAGTTATGCGACAGCGATCTACCGGCGGAGAAGACCAATCCACAATATAAAAATAATTGCTGGTTTCAGATCTTCCAATTTACTTTGCGCTTAGCTACCATCTGTTATATTTTTCTTTTTGTGCTCATATAAAGAAGAAAACTCCACATTACTACAATATCAACAACCGTACACAAAATAGACTGGCTCTGAAGCTGTGACCACGCACCGCACTTTTCTACATTTAGCACATGTAGTATTGGGCAACACGTTTGAGCAAAATGATTAGGTTTTCGGTCAAAGCACTGTGACAGGCGGGAAAAACTGGTTGTCATGCCCGGTCGAAACAATACCATCTGAAATCTTATTTACTTATATTCATTTTTGAAAAATCACTATAACCATTTATACATTTGCTTCGTATGAGTTATATACTAGCTTGCCTCGTCAATCTCAAAAATCTATTCTCTTTTCGGGAGACGGCCTACGTGAAAAACGACGCAACATGACAGTAAAACATCCAGCAAGGCTCTATCCAATGATTGGCGAAATAGTGCGTTGAGAGCGTGTCGACTAGCGTGCGAGTGAAAGTTGAATTATGATAGTTGTCAGCTTGTGTTGCCTCTAGCACGAGCGAGTAGTGTTAGCAATGACATTGGTGCGAAAATGGTCAGCTCAGTCTGCGATTTGTTCATGTGATCTCCGCATTGAACGTCGCAGTTGTCACGATAAAGTACTTCTGTGACATTATCAGCCCAGTGGGCTGGGAAGGCTCGAGTGGTAGCTCACCTTGAGGAGTATTAGGTAACAATTATTAATATACATACTTTGCGATGATGAAAAAGATGCAGAAACACCACTGGTGTTGTCTAACTATCCGTAAACAGGCCCCCCAAATTTCAATTGGCCCACCCCCAAACATTAGATAGGCCCACTCCGAAATTTCAAGTTGGCACACCCTCAAATTAAAATTTGCCCACCCCCCAATTTTAAGTCGGCCACGCCCGATTTTTTTTTCGCCCAGCCATAAACTTGGAGTTCGCCCATCCCCAATTTCGATTGGGCCACCCCTAATTTTCAAGTTGGTCCACCCATGAATTTCCATAAATCGTCCCCCAAAATTCCAGTCGACGCACCCCAAAATTTAGGTTGGCCCACCCCCATAT
The DNA here is from genome assembly GCF_038994185.2 of Dermacentor albipictus. Classification (NCBI taxonomy): domain Eukaryota; kingdom Metazoa; phylum Arthropoda; class Arachnida; order Ixodida; family Ixodidae; genus Dermacentor; species Dermacentor albipictus. The sequence continues at coordinate 143,322,596 of NC_091821.1, read as the reverse complement.
CGCCCCCAAGTTCAGATTGACCGACCCCGAGATTGCCCCCACATTTAGGTAGGACCAACCCCATATCACCCCCAAATACAGATTGGCCCGCCTCCACAACACCGCCAAATTTATATTGGCCCACTCCAATACCACCTGCAAATCGAGGTTGACCCACCCCATAACAGCCCCAAACTAATGCTGGCCCACCCCTCGATCACCTCAAATTTAGGATGGCCCACCGCAAATCATACCCCAATATAGGTTAGTCCACCCATCACCTTCCCCCTCCCCCCCCCCCAATTCAGCTCGGCCCAGCCAAACATCACCCCCATGGTTAGGTTAGCGCGTCCCCATGTTACGTTCAAAGTTAGGTTGGCCCACCCCCTTATCATCCTCAAATCCAGGTTGGCCCACCCCCATATCAGCCCCAAACTTAGCCTGGCCCACCCGTCTATCACGTCAAATTTGGGATGGCCCACCGCAAATCACTCCCAAATTTAGGTTAGCCCCCCTACACCCCCCTCGATTAATTTGGCCCAGCCCCATATCACGCTCGTGATTAGGGTGGCCCACCCCCCATATCACCCCCAAATTTAGGTTCTCCCACCCCCATATCATCCCCAAATCCAGGCTGGCCCACCCCCATATTCCCCCAAACTTAGGCTTACCCACCCCTATATCACCTCAAATTTAGGTTGGGCCACCCCCATATCAGCCTCAAATTCAGCTTGGCTCACTACCATTTCACCCCAAATTTAGGTAGGACCAGTCCCATATCACTGCTAAATTCACCTTGGCCCAAATTATGCTGATGCCACTTCCAATTTCAAGTTGGTCACCCCAACCCTTTTTATGAAGACCTATATATTTATATGGGAAATGCGTCAAGCTTTTGGCGTTACAGGTACGATATTGAACGATTTTGCTACCAAATTGCAGGGGTACTCGACAAAGAATGCTGCGCATTGAAAGCAAATGCACCGAACGAAGGACATTCATTCAAATGTTTTTTTACGGCCACACCTACGGATTGATACCACTTGGCTGTAGGGAACACATTAACAGTAGCTACTAATCCAGACGCTGCACATCTCCTAGTTGGTGCATTTCTTATTTGGATGATTATTTAGAAATAATTAACGTTCGGGCAGCGACTCAGCCTAGCAGACCCTTTGTTCCACACGAATGTTGCATAGGAATGGCACTGGCCACCGGGTAACATTGTGGCACAGCTGGACGTCATTCGCTCGGAGTGTGTGCCATTAAGGACAGCCGAAAGTCGAAGAAAACGGACCTTCCAGAAGAACGCAATAAGAATAGGCATCTTGTTCTTGCAGGTTCCACGCTACAAAGCACGAAAGTTTTTTTTTTTTCATAACACAAAGCCATGCACAAGCTTCTAGTTATGTTGTCCAATTAATAAAACCTTCATAAAAGCGATGACTTAACAAATGAACACGATACTGCTACGTTTTATGAAGGAAAAACAGAAAGCATAATATTTCAAGAGCACCACTGGAAAACCAGAACCGAAAGCAATTCTTGAGTTTTGTGTTTATGCTATTTGGTAGGAGACTATAAGCCCTATGCGGCTTTAAAAAAATGCGCTGCTGAAAAACCAAAACCGAAAGCAAATCTTGGGTTTTGTGATTCTGCCATCTAGTGAGAGACTACAAAACTAGGTCCTATGCTGCTTAAAAAAAAATCCTGTGAAGGAGGAATCGAACCACGGCCGCCGTGATGCGGGACGAAAGGTGCTCGCTATTCTACCACTCGGCCACGGCTACCGAGGCTTCGCCAAGGGGTACGCTCATGTTTTTATAGATACCACGGCAATTTTCATGACAGTGTTACAAAAATCGCTTTCGGGAACAGTCTTACGCCATATGTGGAGAGTCGAGAGAGGCATCAATCGAAAGCTGAGTCTCCGGACTACATGCGCTCCACTGCGTATTACGGTAGACGGGATAGTTTTATTGCAGTCATCGTTCTTGCCTCAAAAATCGAGCACAAATTTTCGTCGTTTCCATAGGCTTCCATTGCTAAAACTTTAACTGCTGTGGGAACAAAATTTTTACGTGCCATAAAGTGATCACTGCATTTGGCTCGTGTGGACTGTCTTCCAGAACACGTTTGTCACCTGCGTTTTTCAATAATGGGCCTGCAGCTTTTGTTATTCGCAAAAAACCCGCTCGTTCCATTGAAAACGCGCTAGCTTTGTGCTGGGCCCGCTTGGGGCGCTAGTTGGTACGTGTCCAGAAAAGCTGGATATGGTGCACTTAGCTCTGTGCCGGTTGAGGCTGGAAACTATACGCGATGTCTACCCAGCGTGGTTAAAGAGCAATGGAGGTTTGTTGACTCCGCGCTGAGGGAAAATCCGCAGTGCAACTCGGCGTATGCTCGCTACCGCTTCGAGAGTCACGCAAGCCACCGGCGGTACACAATGGCCGCCGTGCCAGACAGCGCCGCCGGCCACTGCGCCCGGGCGCGGACGAAATGAGAGGAACGCGTGCCTTGGCCCGATCCACGTTACGTCAGTGGCTGGCGTGCGCGGCGGAGGCCGTTCCGGCAGCCAGCGATGGGATTCCGGAGCTCCACGGGCCCGTGTCCAGCGGGGCAAGGACGCTGCGTTGCGCCACTTTCGAGGTCAGGTGCGGAGCCCGGACCACTTCCAGTCGCCGGCTCGGTTGGCTGCGTAAAGTATACAGCGCACGCACCGAGTGGTTCCCTGTCGCACTCTTCAAAGTCTTACTGACATCTGCCTGGGTTACTGCTAAAAAAACGATGTTCAGGTGGTTTCGTCTTTTGACTCAATGGGACAGGTCCACGCAGAAAAAGATTCGGAAAAAAAAACCCAGCAGCGTTTTACAGCGAGGTTGAGTATAGAGTCGATCAAAACCAACTTTACCTTTAATAAAGGAACATGATCACGGGTCAGACACACAGGATCAGCACGCACAGCACGCGCAGAAATTTCTTGTGATGGAAAAGACCAGAAAAAATCTGAACGAACGAGCGGGCAAGGAGCATCACTAGCAACTAACCATACTCAAAAGCGACCGATACACTCTTTAAGGAAGTTGCTAGCGTACACAAAAAGCATTTCACCGAAGACAGACCAGATAGCAGTGGAACTTCAATTCCCAAAATGCACGATTATCTTAAAATAAACGCTAAGAATTCATCTCATTGCTGCGCAGGGCCACAGACGTATCGCTGATACAAACATATCCCTTCTTTCTGATGTAATATGCCTCCATGAATTCACAACAATAGGTACAAATTGCATGTTCTTTTCTCGGCACCACGGAAGCTCGCTGGCTTGTGCTTAGGCATTTTAATGTCGCAGAAGCAGTCCCTGGGTGGGAAAAATCATGCTAGGCCATAGCTTGCCTGCTTGGTTGGCGGGTAGTGTACGAAATCCCTCTCAGTTGTAGTAAGGTTTATATTGACCATACAGAGACTGCTGCGTAAATGACATAGCAAAAGAGCAACAGCTTTCAATCAAAAATAACATTTCTGCATATTTGCCTATGCACTGTGGTTCCTGCGCGTTTGAGCCCCACGTTTTTCTCATTTTCGAATACTCGGCAAAACCAAAGATGCCTTGGTAAGGGAGTTAATGGAGGCATATTACATCAGAAAGAAACGAGATACTTAGGCGATGCGTCTGGGACCATAGACAGCAATGAACATGAACCTCTCGCGTGTATACGCGTATATTAGGATAAGCATACATTTTAGCAATGCAAGATTCATGTTTCATGAATATCTGTCCTGTTCACGTGCGCAAATGTGTTTGCGCTTACTGGTACCTTCCTTACAGAGTGTACCTGTCTTCCCTGAATAATGTTAGTTGCGGGTGAAGCCCTTTCCTGCCCATTAAAGCTTGTATAGATATATCTCTGTATTTCCTGTTTGGACGTTTCTTAACATATGTTCGTGTCTGTTCCATAGTAAGAAGTAGGAACCAATTATTAGAAGCATCTTAGAATTGCAGCAATGGCTCACTGTCACTGTCTTCCAATCTGAACAAGCTGGATGTTTTGTCTCGTTCCGCAGTTCATACTGTAAGTAATTTCTCGCAGCCAGAGAACGAACACACAGAGCAAAACAAGTACCTGTGTTCTTACTCTCAGTCTTCGTTCCGCGGCTGTGCTGAACTTTTTCTTTATTATGGGGTATATAGGAGATGTTGTCGCCTTTGATTGGAGGCGGTTACTCCTTTTCACATAGGGATTTAAATAAAAAATCAAACATAATAAAAATAATGAAATCATAACGACACAAATTCCAGTCACATAAGTACACTAATGCCACACTGTACCTACTGCAGACCCGGGTGCGTATCACTTTATCCACCCCTTTCATTAACGCGTTTGTGAAATTCGCGAATGCGACCTAGCACACACTGCAGTTCTGAAAATACTCTAATAAGCTAAATTTGTTCAACTGTAACACTTGTTTTTCCACAACGTTCTGGAAACATTAAAACATGCTAACAATTTTACTTTCATTCATTGTTGAGCGAGATCGTACACACAGATCATAGTGGGAGGTCTCCTGGCCCTGACGGCTTCTGCACGCGAACTCACGTGTGCCGGACTAATTTCCTAAAATTATGGCTGAAATTGCTCTCACAAAGTCCAACATTCTGCGAAGCATTCTTACCGCGAATTCAGAACAAAGATTCTGCTCTAAAAACTCGACCCTTGTTGAAATTACGCCTTAGTCCTAGCGCTGGAGGTGATTCCTGCCAACATTTCCCGCCATCATGTCGGCAGCCCATGAAGTGCTCCTTTGACTTTATTTTTTCTTTATTTTAGTGACTTGAAAATCCTGTATAATTGAAAAGTACGCCACAACCGAAGAATGGAAACGTTCAATAAATGCAGCCGATTTCGAACAACCAGGCCAGATGATATAGTTCCAGTTTGACACAAGAAAACATATGTGGTTCAATAAACGTTGCAGTTCATTTTCACAGATTGGACTACATCAATGACTGTGTACATCAATGACCATATCGATGACACCGGGTTCGACGGGACACCGTGCCGGCTCGCCGTTGTGAGAAACAGCTGTTGCGCAGCCGGTGTGCATGCCAGAAGCGTAATACCGGGTCAGGAAACGAGGCGCCATGTTCAGCTATGGAGGGTGATGGTTATCATGATGATCCTTCAAGAAGCATTTGCCCGGCTCTTACTCTTACGCCGGAAGAACTTGCAGTCCAACCTGCTGCAACCTAAGCGCCAGCTGCCGGCTACCCTACCTTTGAATGACACGGCGAGGAGGATATGGGATGGTGATGCCGGAAGCATCACCGAAACCTTAACGAATACTGAGTTGATTGCTGCCATTGATGATGCAAAGGCACACTCATCGCCTGGACAGGACAACAAGCTCCCCAAGTTGCTTAGCAATTTAGAAGGGGATGCCACTGATGCTCTACTTCATGTTATGAATACAGTCTGGATTATGGAAGTAATTCCGCCGTAATGGAAACATTCGGCAATAGTGCCCATCCCGAAGCCAGGCAGACCACCAACCAGGTTTTAGACAGTCCGCCCAATTTCTATGACTCCGACAATTTGCAACTATTTCAAGTGAATGTTTTCCACCAAACTTTCATGGTGGTCCGATCATTGCAATTATCATTCAGCTCAACTAAGATTTAGACAGTATTTGGGTAGGGAAGACGCGGATATCAGTTCCAGTGCATGAAGTATTACACGTCTCTCCTCACAGCTACAGTAATGGCTACGAATAAAGCGAAGGTCGTGTGATGTCCAGCACAAAACAATGTTTTAAATAATAAAGTATCTCAGACTACCACTTCGAGTAACAAAGTTGATGTGTTTAATTGTGATGTCCAGAAGATTGTCAGTTTGCGTGAGGGGCATCAAGTTGGGTGGCAGACTTCGAACCACCGAGTCCCGCAGGACTCCGTGCTTGCGCAGCTGCTACTGGATAATGCCAGCCTGTCAATCACATATTAAACTTCGCCTAATAAACATTCCCAACATCCGATTTCTGATTTTATCTGACGAGATTACACTGTCCTCAGCACCCAGAGAGGCTCGTGATACCCTTCGTGCGTCTGCACAAAACTCTGGGCTCAGTATATCAGCCCGAAAGTACTGCGGCTTAAATATCCGTTCTTCGGGCTCAAGCGTGAGATGGCTCGAAAATGGCCCCAATACGTAGACTGAAACTTTGCACTTGGTACGGAGAATTGCATCAATGAGCGGGTGTCTTGTACTGATTTGGCTTACCAAATAGAGCGCCTATAGCACTCCAACCGCGCACAATATACCAAGAGCAGTTCCACCGATTGACAAGAAATCAGTGGATGACACTCGAAGTAGTAAACAGGAACGCAAAGATGGCACTCACGGCTCTGTTATGATTCAGCCCAATTTCTACACTACAAGATTACAACCACCTTAATACCATATCGAAACCTGTCAATGAGCGTGAAAATAATAATAATAATAATAATAATAATAATAATAATAATAATAATAATAATAATAATAATAATAATAATATAAATGAAAGTTTAAGAAGGGGAAGAAAGAGGAAAGGAAGAGAAAGGTGACAAATCTCAAAGAATAAAGCTTGCCCTATTCCCCTTAGTGGCTGCGAGCCATGACAGAGGTTCATCATCATCATCATAAAGTAGAAGACACACAGTACAGGCCACACAGTTGGGCCTGTCACTGCAGGTCAAGCTGCTAAATAATGTTAAAGTAGAAAAAATAGTGTCTTAGGTCTTCTCATTTGAAAGAAACTGAGAAGATGACATATTCCGTCAGGTGTGGTTTCTTATTCCGCACTACACGGGGAGCCTCTCCGGGCTACCATGTTGGACGATAATTCACCGTGGTGTTGCACTACTCCCACCACTAATAAAGCAACAAAGCTTCGGCGACGTGCTGCAGCTTCCCGAGTATACGAGACGACTGTTCCTCGTGGTCACTGCGTGACTTACACAGATCCAGCTGCTCACTGAGAAAGCTGAGTCACTTTCTTCAGTCAAGCGTACCCCGAAACTCAAGCTACTGGATGCTGCGCAACATAAAGTTCAGACGCCTCACTACTTGAGCTGCAGGCAATACATGATGTATTCGAAGACACCACTACGTTGAATGGCTTTAGTGTTGTCGACACCTACGCTGGCTTCCTGTGAAGTTCACTGAGCTAATACTGCAATTTCTACATGAGGAGGAACACTGTCCTTTTATAAACATCTATGTCACAGGGCAAGCGGCGCAAAAAAGAAAAAAAAAGAAAAAGAAAGCCAATGGACATGGCAGCTAGGTGCCCTTTTAACATTTTTGCGTTTTCCTTTTTGCGACCATACGTAGTCTCGAGAAGCACAACTGTGCCACACGTGCCTCTTTACAGCGACACAGAGCCACGTGTGCAACATAGCCCGAACGTCGACCTACGAAGCACGGAAGCGACGAAACGTGCCAATGCACCCCGCGTTCGCGAAAAGAGCTTGGCCGTGGGAGCTAATACAGGGTGTCTCAGCTATGTCGGGCCAAACTTTAAAAAATATCTACGTATCAGTTACCATAACGCAACGAATTTAGTGGTGTTACCTACCATCTTGAGCAACTGAAAGTATTGTTTACTATGAGCGTACGTAATTCATGAGCGTAATTAATTAGACAACTTATAAAAAAATAATTTAATCACAGAATCTTCAATGTAGAAGGTTTAGAGCCTATTGAGAAATGTTCGAAAAAATTTTTGCCGTGGAAATAGCTGCTGTGGTTCTCATTTTTCCTCACTGTAAGCAAAGCGCGCAACATTTGAAAATGTACCACGTCAGATATTAGTGCCCTCAAACATTCGACGAAAGAATCATCGGTGCTGCATGCAGACCAAAGGCACGGACAGGCTTTGAGAAACTGAGAAACATCGGATACAGTGGTCTTAGCTTCCATTCTTGCCGAGATAGCTGGTTGGTTAAAGCGATGGGATACACGATAAATAATGCATGGCCATTCTTGAAGCTGTGCCAGTGTTTTTTGCTGTTGACATAGTAAAGGGCGAGGAGGTTTCGGCGCTGGATGGCGATGTATCGGAGATGATGGGTGTGGCCATCTCCTATCATTTTTTTCTGCAGCTTCTTCATGCCTTCCCTCTGCGTGTAGCGTCCATCCTTCGTTAGTAGAATGTTTGAGGGCGCTAACGTCGTTGCACGCAAGCGCTAGTCAAGTGGTAATTTTTCAATTATCGCGCACTTTCTTTGTAGCCCGGAAAAAATTAAAACCACGGCAGCTATCAGGACGGAAAGAAATTATTTATATATTTCTCGATAGACTCTACAACTTGTACATTAAATATTCGCCGTTTAAATTAAGGCTTTGAAAGTTGGCTATTTGATTATTGTTAAGAAATGATTGAGGACCTTAACAGAGAAAGTGTAAGAGTGGGAATGAAGATTAATATGGTGCAGACAAAGAGAATTTTGAATAGCCTAGTAAGGGAACAAGACTTCAGGATCGCCAGCCAGCCTCTAAAGTCTCTAAAGGAGTACGTTTATCTAGGTCAGTTATTCACAGCGGGAACCTGATTATGAGAAGTAAACGCTTACCACAATCATTGTAAAGAAAGGTGCACAAACACTGTATTCTACCGGTGCTAACATATGGGGCAAAAACTTGGAGGTCGACAAAGAAGCTCGATGACAAGTTAAGGACTGCGCAAAGAGCGATAAAACGAAAAATGTTAGGCGTAGCGTTAAGAGACAGGAAGAGAGCGGTGTGGATCAGAGAGCAAACGGGTATATCCGATATTCTAATTGACATTAAGAGAAATAAATTGAACTGGGCAGGTCATGTAATGCGCAGGTTTGATAACCGGTGGACTGTTAGAGTTAAAGAATGGGTGCCAAAAAGAGCGGAAGCACAGTCGAAGACGACAGGAGACTAGGTGGGGCGATGCAATTAGGAAATTCGCGGGCGCTAGTTGGAATCGGTTGGCGCAGGAGAAGGGTAATTGGAGATCGCAGGGAGAGGCCTTCGTCCTGCAGTGGACATGAAATAGCCTTATGATGATGAAGATTATTATTATTATTATTATTATTATTATTATTATTATTATTATTATTATTATTATTATTATTATTATTATTATTATTATTATTTATTAATTAATTACTTGAGCTCATAGTAAAAAAAGTACTTTAATGGTCAAGAGGACAGCGAACAATACTAAGTTGGTTGCATTCACGTAACCGGCCGTGGTTGCTCAGTGGTTTTGGCGTTGCGCTGCTAAGCAGGAGGTCGCGGGATTAAATCCCGACCGTGGTGGTCGCATTTCGGTGGGGACTCGAAATACAAGACCCCTGTGTACCGTGCATTCGGTGCACGTTGAAGAACCCCAGGTGGTCAAAATTAATCTGCAGTCCCCTTTTAATGAGTTTAATAATAATGCGCGTACTTTAGTCTCTTTCGCAACAACTTCCATTCATACTCCAGTGACCGAATCAGCAACGGCACGGACCTATCGATGCTTGCGTGGCATCTCTAAAAATTTGGTTGCGGCAAGTATGGCTTTTCTCCCTCTCTCTCTCTTTCTCTCTCTCTCGCACACATACACACATACACACATCGCAAACGCCCCACGAAAAAGAGGCTGCATTAGCGCAAAATACAATTGGAAAGAATCCGTAAAGAGTTAAAGATCATTATAAAGTATCGCGAAAACAATTATGCTCGCCAACAGTATCATACTACTCCTACATGACCAAGCCATTTTATCTAAGCAATAAAAATCACCGTGGTTCGTCCTAATGTTGCACTGACTCCGTGATTGGCCAATGGACCTCGGAGCGGCGTCTTTGAAAGCTGCAGCTGAGGGCAGCAGTTTCGCGTCGTTGAGCTCCGGGGCCGCCAGATGACTGCATGCGCCACGCTCTGCTTTCGGTGATTGGAAATGCAGCGGAAGAGAATAACAGCAAGCTTGCTCTCTCACTTCAACACCTTGCATCGTGAATTGCGTCGATGCGTGTCTTTATTTGCATGGAAGTGAAATATGGCGCTGTGCTCCTGTGATATTTCTTGTGATATATTAAAACTTGCAGTAGCATGCCCGGCCCTTCGCACCGTTAACTTCTCCGGTTATCGTTAAAATTTATATCACTAGCGTGGACGTTTTTGACATGCTGGTTGATGTAAACGGTTTCCTTGTGATAAATTCTTCGAATGCGCAAGTTCTGTGCAATGCGCTATGCCGTGCGAATAGAATGTCATGCCAGTGACTGTTCAAGAAGCTATTGCCGCGGGCTAGCAATCAGGCATAGCGCATGCGCCAACTTTCCGAGCCCTCTAACTCAGTGGACCTAAAATGGAAAATATCATATCTTTTTGGTCACTACTTTATATGTCGCTCAGAAGTAGCGAGAAGACCAGCACCGTTTCCTACTACGCACTTATGTCTATGATTACGAGAGTATTTGAATACCTGCCACCATCGGAATAAGGCCTTTGGGGGCGGGATTAAATCCAGCGTCTGCGTTCTCAGTAGCAGAGCGCTATATTCGGCGATGCGTGCATATTTCTTCAACATGCGAGGTCCGCGTGTTTCAGATAGAGAGAAAAAAAATTTATTGTAAAACAGCACCTAGTGTGGAGTTTTCTTGCTTTGAGAGAGAAAAGGCTGTATAGAAAGACAGGGAGGTTGCCCAGAGGTAATTCAGGTTGACTACACTGCACGGGGCGGGGGGGGGGGGGAGTAGGGGGATAAAAAGAGAAAGAGAGTGGAAGGGGGAGATGGAGATAGAGAAGGACAGACGTGCATGAACAAACCGCGTACACGATAGAGCGGTATTGAGCGGCATTCTTAAAGTCTATCGTGAAGGCCCGTAGACCGCAGGAATCTTAGTAACGCGAGTAAGGCCTTCTGCACGGATGTTCTTTGGGAGCACTGACCTAAAAAGCTTTTAGTTCTGATAATGGACGATTGTCCAACTTGTCCAGCACTCTGCACCATCACTTGTTTCTGGGCACTATATCGCGGGCTGACACATATAACGTGTGTGAGCGTCTCATCACTGCTGCATGGGTCCCCAATCCAATACATGGGATATTATTAGCGTCCAGATAATAGCAGAGACCGCTTACGAACGAGATGCTTCGTGAATTCATCCATACTTTTGAATTATACGCATTCATTCGCATGTAAAACAGAAAGACCTCCCCTACCTCATGCTTTCTTCCTTCGATTTAACTGCATTTATACTCCGTTCGAAAATATGTTTTTATATATACAGTGAAAGCTCGTTAATTCGAACTTCAATAATTCGAATTTATGGATAATTCGAACTGTACGATTTGGTCCGGCCAAGCTCCACAGAAGTCTATGTATAAAAAAGTCCGTTAATTCGAACGCGAGAAGGTTCCCTCACGGATAATTCGAACTGCGCTCGCCTGGAACACGGCCAGAGAAACGCGCCTACTGTCTACACACAACGCTGTATTGCCTCCGAAACGGAGAGAACGGCGAGAGAAGGCAAAATCGGAAAATAATCTAACCGACGAGGGGTCAGCCAGAAGGCAGCGGCGGCTGCCGCCTCTCCGTTCTACGTAACATCCGAGACTTCTTGCCCGTTGCGAATCTCGGAGGCTTTGCAAATCTTGTACAGCTGCTAATGCTGTGCGGAGATGGCACGGCAAACGCCAAAACACAGCGAATCAAGTACGTCGCAGCTGCGCTTGCAATCAAGAACCAACGAATCAGGGCCTTCGCCACCTTCACATGTTCGGCGTCTTTGTCTCGGCAGTCTTGATCGGTTGTGTACCTCTGTTTTCAGCTTAGGAGGTATCGGCCGTCGCGATTCATTGTGATGGTGTTAAGCCTCGGCTAACGTTCGTTACGGTGGACATCGCTGGTGTGGCGCAGTCGGACCCAGAGCTTCGACTTGAAGATGGCGTGTGCCGTGACACGCCAAATTTCTGACATTCCCTACTGCTTCCAAATCGCAGTGTACTGTTGCTCTCCTTCACTTTCGTTAGTTCGAACTTTCGTTAATTCGAACTGAAGCGGCTTCCCCTTGCGGTTCGAATTAACGAGCTTTTACTGTATATATATAACAAGCAGACTGACGTTGACAAATGACAACGGACGAAGAGGCAGAAAGCGTGCCATTACCAGTTGCTTTCTTTGGCGCCGAAGGCCAACTCATATACACATGAGACTGTTGTAACAAAAAGCATTTGCGTTAGAATTGTTCTTAATAGGTAATTCCAGCCAATCTTGATATGTACAAATTATTAGCTAAGGCGTCTGGCCAATGGCAAACAGTACTTAAGAATGAAAAACTTTGTGAATTCAGATCCAGGAGCCAATTTTAATATGATCCGTGGGCAAATACAATACAGGTATCTGAACGGTGGATTATATTTACCAGCTCTGCCGAGGATTGGATTTCACCAGAAATTTAACGAAATGTGAAGATCGTATGTGCTAACTACGTGAGGCTTTCGGCATGCTTTCGGCTCATTACATTACATGTCGCCAGATTAGGTGAATGCCTATTCCGACGTCAGTGTCTCGGGCTGTCGTTGCACTCGGTTATGGTGACGAAACTACTTACGAAGGTTCTGTGGCTATTTCAGAACGCGTGGTAATGTCGAAGTGGACAAGTTATTCACCACGATGCCGTAAAAGCAATGGCCGTAAGACATCAGTATTAGAAAAGGGGTGACGTGTCGCGCATAATTTTACTCTCAATTGGCGCATTGATCCATCGAGATATATAAATCCTATGGAATATTATCTGCTCAGCCATAGCTTCGGTTAGCGAACGGAACTAGCCATACAGTCGAATATAATTTAGAGGTAAAAACGCGTGAATTGCCTGCTACAGGCTTCCCAGATTGAAGAAATGTTAAGTTTAGCACGTCTATTAAAAAATAACAACAGAAACAAAGAGAACAGTGACCAGTTTTTGCTAGTTTTAAAGAAAGTGTAATATAGGTAGAAGCATGATAATGTGTGGCCTTGTGTTATCAGATGAAGTCTCTTCTTGCGAGTGCCGAATTCGCGTGGCGTATTTACTGCCTTCTTCGTGGAACCGTCGGTTCGTCAAAATATTTTTTTTTTCCGCACAGAAGTAAATGAAAGATCGCGAAAGGCTGCGGAAAGTGACGCAATTTTGAACATCCGCTCCCGATGATAATCGCTGTGATTGCATGGCTGACCAATTAAGATCGACTTTTGGTGAACCAGTTATCAGGAACGTGTTTAACGTCGCTTTTTTAAAATACCCAGGGGTCCATATATACTCCCCACTGCACAACCCACCGCATCCTTTCCGTATACCACACGAATTCGCGATAATTTTCCATGTCAAGTTGTCGTGTTTCGTTCATTTAAGGAAGGGCCTACATAGCAATTGTCAGCGTCATTACAGTAATGGTTGACTTGAAAACGGCATTGACTTTCGGATAAAACTTGCAAATCTCTTTTTGCTGCACTTATACTACATAGGGTGTCCCAGCTAACGTTAGCCAAGGTAGTAAAAGAAAACAAAAAGCCTCTGATGACTGACTACCATACATCTTAATGAGAGCAGCATTCCAGGCAAGTTGGTAATTCATTACTCAAAGGATATTGAACAACAAAAAAAAAAAACGACACGGACGTAAGAGAAGACACGCCAAGCGCAATATCGCGATTGCGCTTGGTGTGTCGTCTTCTCTTACGTCCATGTCGTTTTTTGTTGCGCAATATCCTTTGACCATAGATCTCATAATCGCAGTTTGCACCATGACCTGTTTATAGCGTCTTCCTTTGAGTATATTGAATAACGTGAGCTGGGACTCGCGGTATTTAGCAACGTCACGCTGAAATGACGCCAGACGCAGATGGTGAGCGCAGCCAGTGGTGTTATTTCTTTGTGATATAAGTTTAATTTGCGTTTATAACGGCGTAACGTATCGCCACTCTTAAAATCAGCACTGAGAAACATTCTTCTTTTTCTTTTTTTACTTTGCTGTTTAATGCGGAGCAAACTGTCTGACGTACACGGATCCGAATCGTTGAACTGTAATGAAAGCAGCAATTTCAGGGCACAATGGAGGGCAGAATGAAGTACGCACGGCGGCTGGCGGCGGTGCGCACCGTTTCATTGTGAGGCTTCACTCGGCGGACATCAAAGCCAAGCAGCGCAACACTGGATCTGTCTCAGATCACGCGTTGCTTCCGCTTCTGGTTTGCGATGCACGAAGAAAGAAAAAAAAATGAACCCAGAATACGCATTCGTTTTCGGGGCTAAGCGGCTCGTGGTCGGTCTTGTTATTTTTGACGTCCGACACGGTGAAGTGGCTGCTGACGCCATGAAATGAGTGGCAGAGGAACAAGAATTATGTGCACACGTGCGCAAGACCGCTTTCGTGCACCTTTGCTGAAGTAACTTGATTCGGCTAGGACGCCCGAGAGAACTAGGAAATGGTTGCTTTGCATAGAAAGCGTTATCATCCGCTGAGGGTATCTTCAGTGCCGGACGGCGAGCATAGTCGCCGTTACACTTGAATATTTAAAATAGCTCAACAATGGCGGCCTCAGAATCGACAAAGTTCACAGCGCCTTTCTTCTTAACCAACGCCGTTCCAACCCACGTTACGTGCGCACTTGCGTTCGCATTGTGCATCTTCTCGATCTTTTACAGCGAAGCTGTTAGCCTCTAGTTGGTCGGGATTTTTGGTGTCCGTCAGGAAAAAAAATCGAAACGAAAAAAAAGTGCATATCTCCATATCTAGAACACAAAGATCAGTATTCATTTCAAAAAAGAAAAGCACAAAACAAGTGTCAAAACCGCATAAAGGGTGACAAGGCGGCTGTGAACAATGCAAGGCACGTTACTTCTCTCCGTGTGTGTCTCCCGGTAAAGATTACGGTTCCAGAAGCTGCTTCGGTGGGAAAGGGGCAACAGCAGCATACGAATCAGTGAGTGACGTCACTAAACTTCATATATAAAAGGGACACGTGCCTAGCAACTCATCGAGTTTATTGCAAGACCGCTATCGGTAGGCCGCGCAAAGGCTCCCGAAGAGCAGAGTGAATACGATAAGTGTCGAAGAGTGCAAAACCGTAATGCTCAAAAATGGTGTCGTGCTAAGACTAGGCAGAACACGAGTCAATTTCTTCCGTTCTTTCTTCCTTTCTTTCTTTCTTTCTTATAGTGAATAAGGTCCGCCCACACGCTGGAAAACGCGCAAAATTTGACTCGCTACGTGCTGTGTTCGTCTGCAAGCGGATAACATGAATGACATCGCGGCTGCTACGCCCTGCTTAGCACAGGAGAACAGGAACCTTGCGTGTGATTCTCACAATGACCTGATGCGTGTAGCTCGTGTCAGCCTTGCGCATGCGAAATCTTCACGAAAGCTATATACTTGGTTGATGAATTTGTATATTTATGGACCAAGGCTGGCCGTCGAGGCGGCACCGTATGCTGTACTGTCTTCGACGTTCGTGGCTTATACGACCAGCGTTTCGCGCCTGTTTTTATGCCCGATGTGTTTTCCTTTCCTAATTTCTAGGTTTTCGTAGTTTGTTATTTCTTCTCGTAATTTTGTGAGGTGTGTGCGCGACCGGCCCGTTTCGTTATCCCTCCTCTGTCGCCCTCTACCGCCTTGCTTCGTGTGCGAAGAAAAAACACGGAAATGGGCGATTGTCCCAGGAAACACAATTACCAGCACGCGCTCCGCTTCGCTGCTTCTCGGGCGGGTCACTTCGAGCTGTCTCTCTCGTACGCGCTCTTTTTTTTTTTTCTTTGCCGAGCTCTAAAACACGAGCGCCCGAAATCAAGCACTGCGCACGGACCTACCCGCTTAAGGGGGGAAACGAAAACAGTAAGAGAACCAACTTACCTGCTGATTGCTCCTTCCATTCTGGAGAGAGCCGCTTTCCGCCACAATTTTTTGTCCCTCGCATTTTTTTTTCTATAATTCTCTTGCTGTTGTATGTTTCTCTTTGTCCTCAGACTTGCTTGTTCGAGAGCGCGAAGGTAAAATAAAAACGCATATATAGGAGAAGAAACATACAAGTTGCAGTGTTTCCAGAAACCCTCTGCTTTCTCGTTTTACACGAAGAAAAATGAACACAGGGGAGAGGATCAAGACAGCCCTCCGCGTCGCAGCTACACGTTAATATAAAAAAACCCAAAGAAACTCGTGAAAGGAGGCTAGCAAACCGCCTGTGCTCTTTCCGCATCGGCCGTAATTCACGTAGAAAGGGGCGTGCTGCAATAGGCGAGTCTTAGGGAGCGAGGAGCGCGTCGTTCGCAATATTCTCGCTTCTGGAGGCTCCCGGAAGGTCTTACCGCTTAAGCATACTTTCTTCACGACGCCGGCTGCTGCACCGCAAGGTTTTCCAGTCGCCTGCGTTGCTATAATCTGTTTTAACAATGTTACGCTACGGTAGCACCGCCGCCTCTGCATGGCTGAGTTGCAATCTTCCAAATATTTTGATGACTTGTAAAACAAACCTTCTATCTCTATAATTTTCCAGCTGCTCAGCTTGCACAGTTTACCTTTCTTCTTTTCTCGTCATGTTGACTGTGTCAGATCATCATCAGCAGCAGCAGCCTGGTTACGCCCACTGCAGGGCAAAGGCCTCTCCCATACTTCTCCAACTGTCCCGGTCATATACTAATTGTGGCCATATTGTCCCTGCAAACTTCTTAATGTCATCCGCCCACCTAACTTTTTGCCGCCCCCTGCTACACTTCCCTTCCCTTGTAATCCAGTCCGTAACCCTTAATGACCATCGGTTATCTTCTCTCCTCATTACATGTCTTGCCCATGCCCATTTCTTTTTCTTGATTTCAACTAAGATGTCATTAATCCGCGTTTGTTCCCTCACCCAATCTGCTGTTTTCTTATCGCTTAACGTTACACCCATCATTCTTCTTTCCATAGCTCGTAGCGTCGTCCTCAATTTAAGCAGAACCCTTTTCGTAAGCCTCCAGGTTTCTGCCCCATACATGAGTACTGGTAAGACACAGCTGTTATAGACTTTTCTTTTGAGGGATAGTGGCAACCTGCTGTTCATGATTTGAGAATGCCTGCCAAACGCACTCCAGTCCATTCTTATTCTTCTGGTCATTTCAGTCTCATGATCTGGATCCGTGGTCACTACCAGCCCTAAGAAGATGTATTCCCTTACCCCTTCCAGTGCCTCGCTACCTATCGTAAACTGCTGTTCTCTTCCGAGACTGTTAAACATTACTTTAGCGTTCTGCAGATTAATTTTCAGGCCCACCCTTCTGCTTTGCCTCTCCAGGTCGGTGAGCATGCATTGCAATTGGTCTCCTGAGTTACTAAGCAAGACAATATCATCAGCGAATCGCAAGTTGCTAAGGTATTCTCCATCAACGTTTCTCCCCGATTCTTGCCACTCCAGGTCTCTGAATATCTCCTGTAAACATGCTGTGAATATGACCGGAGAGATCGTATCTCCCTGTCTGACGCCTTTCTTTATTGGGATTTTGTTGCTTTCTTTATGGAGGACTACGGTGGCTGTGGAGCCGCTATAGATATCTTTCAGTATTTTTACATATGGCTCATCTACACCCTGATTCCGTAATGCCTCAATGACTGCTGAGGTTTCAACTGAATCAAACGCTTTTTCGTAATCAATGAAATCTATATATAAGGGTTGGTTATATTCCGCACATTTTTCTATCACCTGATTGATAGTGTGAATATGGTCTATTGTTAAGTAGCCTTTACGAAATCCTGCCTGGTCCTTAGGTTGACAGAACTCTATGGTGTTCCTGATTCTATTTGCGATTACCTTAGTAAATACTTTGTAGGCAACGGACAATAAGCTGATCGGTCTATAGTTTTTCAAGTCTTGGGCGTCCCCTTTCTTATGGATTAGGATTATGTTAGCGTTCTTCCAAGATTCCGGTACGCTCGAGGTCATGAGGCATTGTGTGTATAGGGAGGCCAGTCTTTCTAGAACAATGTTCCCACCATCCTTCAACAAATCTGCTGTTAGCTGATCTTCCCAAGCTGCCTTCCCCCTTTGCATAGCTCCCAAGGCTTTCTTTACTTCTTCCGGCGTTACTTGGGGGATTTCAAATTCCTCTAGACTATTCTCTCTCACATTATCGTCATGGGTGCTACTGGTACTGCATAAATCTATATAGAACTCGTCAGCCACTTGAACGATCTCATCCATATTAGTAACGATATTGCCGGCTTTGTCTCTTAACGCATACATCTGATTCTTGCCTATTCCTAGTTTCTTCTTCACTGCTTTTAGGCCTCCTCCGTTCCTGAGAGTACGTTCAATTCTATCCATATTATACATCTTTATGTCAGCTGTCTTACGCTTGTTGATTAACTTCGAAATCTCTGCCAGTTCTATTCTAGCTGTAGGGTTAGAGGCTTTCATACATTGGCGTTTCTTGATCAGATCTTTCGTCTCCTGCGATAGCTTACTGGTATCCTGTCTAACGGAGTTACCACCGACTTCTATTGCACACTCCTTAATGATACCCATAAGATTGTCGTTCGTTGCTTCAACACTAAGGTCCTCTTCCTGAGTTAAAGCCAAATACATGTTCTGTAGCTTGATCCGGAATTCCTCTAGTTTCCCTCTTACCGCTAACTCATTGATTGGCTTCTTATGTACCAGTTTCTTCCGTTCCCTCCTAAAGTCTAGGTTAATTCGAGTTCTTACCATCCTATGGTCACTGCAGCGCACCTTGCCGAGCACGTCCACATCTTGTATGATGCCACGGTTAACGCAGAGTATGAAGTGTATTTCATTTCTAGTCTCGCCATTTGGGCTCCTCCACGTCCACTTTCGGCTAACCCGCTTTCGGAAGAAGGTATTCATTATCCGCTTATTATTCTGTTCTGCAAATTCTACTAATAACTCTCCCCTGCTATTCCTGGAGCCTCTGCCATATTCCCCCACTGACTTGCCTCCAGCCTGCTTCTTGCCTACCTTGGCATTGAAGTCGCCCATCAGTATAGTGTATTTTGTTTTTACTTTACCCATCGCCGATTCCACGTCTTCATAATAGCTTTCGACTTCCTGGTCATCATGACTGGATGAAGGGGCGTAGACCTGTACTACCTTCAATTTGTACCTCTTATTAAGTTTCACAACAAGACCTGCCACCTTATCAACCATCAGTGCTTTTGATCTTGGCATTCGCCTCTTTCATCTTCCTGTGCTGCCCTCTGACGCACGCCGCTGGAAACGTTTGGGAAGGGTGTCCGGGATTTCGCCGGTTGATTTGTGTACCTGCGCCCATGTCGAGCGTACGTCGGTTGTGCGTTTCGTGGATCGCGATGGATTATTGATGCTATCTGCGGGGCAGCATGTCGTCCATCCATCGACTATACTGGGGGAACAGGCCCGAGTGCGCTGTTGGGGCAACAGTGCGGCCGATAAAGGCGCGCTGAGTTCCGTCTGCCGACGCGGCTGCCTTGGGGTTCGTTGTCGCTGATGTCTGCGCTTTCACATCGCTTTCTGTATTCCTTTTACACATTAACTAAACATTTCACATATTCAATAAGCCTTCGAGCGCCGCCTTCCAAGTGGGATTTTCCAAAGCGGTGCATTTGTTTACATCTACAGCTACAGCTTCAGATCGCTGTTAGCTTCGGATATTGTAGAAACGGTGCATCGCTGATTCTCAAAACGTAGCAAAACATGCATATCTGCGCATTTGAGCCATAGCTTTCCACCCTGAGACGAGTCAATATGAGCAGCCGAGCCACTTAACCAACTGCAACTGTGATCCAGACCCATATATATTGTGGGCTGTTACTACTGATTCTCGCTTTTGTTTAACTTCATACTTAAAGTTTGTGCGTACCATAAATTATTATCAGAGAAAACTGTGCTCGGCATAAGTCCTCACTTGTAGGCCGTGTAGTTCTATCGCGAAAACGCGGCTGCCATCGCTGACACCGTTGGTAACTGAGCGAGTTTATGCTGCTGTAGCGAATGCACTCTCTCTTCTTTCCCGGTTGACTCAGAAATAAAGTCTTTCTCTGGGATTAAGAAATGTGTCAGCATAACAACACACACAGACCCACCATCTAGCACCAGCGTCGGGAACGGTGAACAAAGTACAAGATGCTGGCATAGTGCTGTGTTGCCGCTTGCCACTTATTGTGTACGTGCCGTGCGAAGTGAAGAGTAGTTGTCAAAACCTACAGCTGAACTATAAGAGCGGTTTCCTTCGCCCTGACTGCTTATTTTTTAAGTTCAGGTCCATCGGTAGCGGGTGCACGAACTCGACGGGGTCAGGCCTAACCCAACCTTCGCTGAACAGGATGAACATTGGCTCAAACTTCACGTGCACGGCTTGAGAGGACTGAAGCTTGTGCATTTCAACTTCGAAGGCATGTCGACGTATCTTGAGCGCGAATTATTGTATTTACAAGTGAATGAGCTGCAGCTATCGCGTAGTCGGTTCGACGGCTGATCGCGCAGAGTTCCGTCAAGCTGTATGGTCGGCACGCTGATTTTGTCGGTGCCGTCGACAAGAAAGCCCGTCGCGCTGTATGACAACTCGCACCCGTCTGTTGCGTCGATGTCGGCCTATTATGATCAAATGGTCTCAGTGACACAGTGCTGAATAGTCGTCCAATCGCCGGCGTCAGCCTCTTGTCGGTCTCGTATCCACCCAGTGTTACCATGCCTTAACCGAGTACGTGAAGTCAGGCATGCGCTGCCACCACCAGCAAGAGTGGGTTGACTCTGCAAGAAGACTGCGTCAGCAACATGTTTCTGAAGTGTCGCCCAAGTGTAACGCAGGGATTTATCGATAAATTTGACAGCCATCAATGCAGGTCGGCAACTAAATGCTTCACGGTGCAGTCCGGACGAAGCCCTGACCCTTTTATATTTTAACGTGGAGTTGCAGTCTTACGCTACGCACGTTTTGGGCACCGCACCGACGTCGAGCTACCAGTAGAGTTTCAATGCGGTACACAGCACAAGTGTTCGCTGCAGTGAGCGTTCGTGCGATTTTTTTTCGGGGTGCTTTCCTTCGGTATCTGGCCGCGCGGCCGCGCGCGCGTCCCTTCCAAAACGTTTCGCGACTAATCTGCTAGGGCAGGGCGCATGCGCCGTCGCGCCAATCCGCCTTTTTCACGGCGCGACGGCATGGAGTGGTCGGTCCCTAGAATCCGGGATTTTGCCTCGCTTTTATGATTCAGGGCTCCGATGGACCGAATCAGAGAAGTGTTCGTTCGGAAGGGCTCTTGGCCATTGTCCAGCCTCTTTCCCTAATAATATGCCCAGCATCAGAATTGGCTCAAACTTGTTCTTACGATCAATTCTAGCGTAAGAGCTTTTGGTGAATATAGACTCTGGCTCGTTACAAACAACGGGAAACAAGCTTTATGTTGATTGAAAAGAAATGGCTCTAGGCCTTAGTGTTTATTGAAGCAAAAGAAAATTTCAAGAATTTCATCTTAGAGTGGTCAAACTGGTCCTTTTCGTTTGAAGACGTCGAATAGATGGAATAAATACTCCTCAGTTCGCGAAGCCTACTTATAAAAAAGAATTAAGTGGATCCAACGTGTATGTGGTAATTGGTGTTAAGCGAAGCTTTCTTTTATGCTTGCGCTAATATTAAAGGAAATGCTATTCAAATCGAAGGTTAATCAGGCAAATACAGTGCAATGGTTATGCAAAAGTAATACAACGACGCAAATGTTTTACTGTAGGGGCAGCGCTCATTACGTCATCATCATCATCACTATCAGCAGCAGCATCAGCCTATTTTATGTCCACTGTAGGACGAAGGCCTCTCTTTGCGATCTTTAATTACCCCTGTCCTGCGCCAACCGATTTCAACTAGCACGCGCAAATTTCCTAATTTCTTCGCACCACCTAGTCTTCTGCCTTCCTGTACTGCGCTCCCCTTCTTTTTGTGCCCATTCTGTAGCCCTAATGGTCCAGCGGTTATCTAACCTGCGCAGTATGTAACCTGCCCAGTGCCATTTTTTCTCTTAACGTCTATTAGAATGTCGCTCATTACGATGCGGCACAAGTGCAGATTAAATGATTTAAGAGGCGATACAACACACGTGTCTGTTACAATCTTGTGCTGCACATATCTAGCACTCACAAAATAAGTTTCTTTACGTTACGCATCGTCAGAAATGTCAGTTTGAAACTAAAGCACCATTTCATGCGGTGGCACAAGCGTCACGTCAAGAGTGCATGTGACGCACAGAACGAAGTCGCGCCTCGCAATTTTTCGACTCTGCTCTCCTTGTTATTGGCCTTGTTGTGATTTACTTGGCACAAAAGGTATAAGCGGTGCGTGCTTCAAGAAATACGAGGCGTGACGAGAAATGTTCAACGTCTCGATCCGTCTGGCGAACCCATGGTGAATCGCTTCGCCGGTTCTCGGTGTGGGCAGTATTGACTCACTATAGGACATCTGACCTGATACACGTTGAAGATGCCTATTACAAATGTCGGTGACCACCGGCTTTCCGGCTTTGTTTGGTCCCCTGTGGATACTAATGGCGTCCCTTTGTGGCTTTGTCGCAGCCACGAACCACTGCCCCGGCTGCATACTGAACGAAGCGCACAGTGAGGAAGTCTTTGGTGACCTTTTTCCATTGCCACAGACTGAATTAAAGGGCGAGGATACGCGACTTCCACCACCCCACACTTCACTCGAACAGCGCACGCGTCGCCCGCACCGCAAGTAAGGTCGGCCTCAATTTCGGGTGGTAGCGGTAACTTCACGGGGCGCACAGCGAGCTGCTGTAGCAGGCTTTTTTTTTTTCGTAAATTACTACGCAGGCACAGCTCTACGAACTCACATTTCTCTTGACACGTTCCGCTGGAAGACAGCAATCGGCCGTGGATCCGCACTCTACGCCGCCGACAGTACGAGGATGCCCGTTTCGCAGAGTTAAGTTACCAGCTTGGCTGTCCGGAGCGTGAGCGTGACGGCTCCATAGACATTGAACGAACACGTCTCAGTTATGTCTCAGATAGGATAGGCATAACAGGCAAGGAGTAGGTAATAGCTTAATGAAATAAGCCATGTTTTCTCATCAGAGGAGTCATGCATCCCCATTTGATGCCTGTTGCGCATCTGAACACATGCAAGGTGCGATTAACACGTTCCTCAATTGACCATATGTGAACAATCCATGAAAATGGTCTGCAAATTATTATTTATAGAGAACAACGGCTCCTAATAACAGGAACAGTAATCTGGTCATTAGTGAGTTGAACATCGTTAAAACGACTTCTGGAGAAGGGCAAAACAGCAGACTTAGCCGAAATATCAACGCCACTCTCCATTAATAAAGGTGTCATAATATCATATCCGCCTGCGTCAACCTAGGGGTTGATCTTCAGGACATTCATAAAGTTCATCGTACCATACCATACCATCAATATCTTCCTGAGCTATTCCTTATACTTCAGTACAGTTCATGCCCGAAACCCCCAGTGAAATGTCATCCGCATAAATAGAAATAATAACGTATTGCTCGGATAGCTGCTTCATTATGGCAGCAAATGGCACCAGAGAACACGATGCACAAGCAACGAAACCGAGAGGATGGCAATGCGCCTTGTGATCCTCTCGGTATTGTTGCATGTCGCTCATTTTCTCTGCTGCCGTTTGCAGAAATATCAGCTTTTGAAAAATGGCCACAAATGGCGTAGTACGTGCAGAATGACGTCAAAAGCATCGAATTTAGAATACTTTCTTCTGGCACGCCCTGTTTCAATTCATATGGTGTGCTGCGTCCAAACGGTGGTGCTCTAATTCGGTTTTAAAATAATGGCCTTTTTGTTTTTGCTTGTAGTCTTTTGAGTTGCCGGCAACAGGACTGTCAATCTTCGGAGCTTGCAATCGGGTGTCCAAGATTACTAAGGTTAGGCTGTTGTCGAAAGTGTCTAACAGCGACAAAGAGATGTGGCAAGGTAGTGATCTGCTGTATTTGTCTGTAAAATGCCGGTTTGTGGAAAAGTACGCAGCTGATGTATGTACACACACACACACACACACACACACACACACACACACATATATATATATATATATATATATATATATATATATATATATATATATATATATATATATATATATATATATATAGTGTTCAAATTCTAAAATGTAAAGACGGAGAGAGCGAGAGAGAGAGAAGAGAGAAGTGTGGCATAAGATTTCGTTTATACATAATACCGTTAACAGGAGGAGGGAAATGGAAGTGTGTAGGCTGCATTTAAAGGAGAAACAAATTAAAGGCGTTCCATTCTGTGTGATCATATGACAGTGATAATAACAAAAGAATTAAGCTGGCCTCGACTGGTCGGGGTGCGGTACACCAGTAGACAGCCGAAAACAAAGACGTCATTTACTGCAACATCGCACACATAACAATAATAATAAATGAATGTGCCTCGTTTGCACGACGCCCTCACCCTCCTCGGAACAGAAAATACTCTTTCACTCAGAGCTCAGGCTTCAGGAATACTTACGTGGAGTGTACTAAATAATACTTTCTAGTACACACTAATTCAAGTATTTCTGGCTTGAGTTTCCATGAATGACCTGCTAGAAGTGGTTATCCCCCTTGATGCCCGATTTATGTAAACGCGAACAAAAAATTTTAATATTTGTGGTTTACTTGGTTTATATGCCGGTAATTCGCGGCAGTGGGTATTTCGTCCATAAACACCCATGTACTTAGATTTAGGTGCCCGTTAAAGAACCCCAAGTGGTCTCAATTTCCGGAGTCCCCCACCACGGCGTGCCTCATAATCAGAAAGTGGTTTTGGCACGTAAAGCCCCATAATTTAAATTTCGTCCATCTTTGGTGAATGTTGAGAATTTATAAATGCGGGCACGTGCATGTGCATAAAGACTGTCTAGTTATTGTCTTCTTAAACGCTTTTTATCTTGAGAAAACTAGGAATTTCGGTCTTCCTAGTTCAAGTGCTGATGGAAATGGAAGAAGGGCTTCTTGTGTTTCTTTCCCTTGGTACAAATGAACAGTCTGTTCTTTTAAGTTAGGTTATTTGGATCTCTGCCGCGTGTCTTTTGCAAGTGGTCAGTGCGCCCTGTCAGAGTTGTCGGACGATCCTACCACTGTCAACCAGATGTAGGAGTCGTCGGACGACCTCGCCGCTGCCACCATTTGAAGGAGTTGAAGGTCGTAGAGAGGAACTCGGAGAACAGGATTTATTTACATTATTTACACCTTAGACAAGACATACATCGACAGTCTAGCGTGACTCCCATATACGGAGCCCACAAGACTAACATACAGCAAACAGCTTACGAGCACACTCCAGCAGCCGACAATCGCTGCTTATAAGCTCTCTGCTTGACGTCACAGTTCGACGTCATTGAAGATGACCCGCCCTTTTGGAGGAGGGTGAGGGCTAACATACACGTGCCGCACACACACACTGGTGTAAAGGTCCGGAGCTGACGTCAGAGGGGCTTCGTAGAACTCTGCTCCGTCCCGGGTGGCGCAGCCGGGTAGTACATTGACTGGTGTCTTGAAAAGCTCATGGGGAGGTTCCGCCAATTACCTCCCCTCGAGAACTCCCTTGAGCTGACCCCGCGCCACGTGGCTGAAGTGCGCTCGAATACGCGAAAATTTCCCATGTGACATTCTCAAATGGTATGGACTGATACTTCTGAATGAATTCTGGGGCTACGTGCCAAAAGCACGATTTGATTATGAGGCACGCGGTAGTGGGGGACTCTGGATTAATTTTGACCACCAGGGGATCTTTAACGTGCCCCGAATGCACGGGACATGGTTGCTCTTGCATTCTGCCCCCATCAAAATGCCGCGACCGCGGCCGTGATCTGACTCCGCGACTTTGTGCTTAGCAGCGCAACACCATAGCCGCTGAACCAGCGCAGCGGGTCATCGATACTTCTGTCTAAATTCGAACACTGTGGATATTTGAAAGCGCCTAGAATGTCAAGAAACAAAGTGTGAACTTAGAACAGAATGCGTTGCGTCGGAGTCTCGAAATTCGCGCGCAAGTCGATGGAGAGGTCTAGTCAGCTGGAGCCTGTCCCGCCACCTATCGCGCATACCAGAAACTGAGGGCGACAAAGCCTTTGTTGTACGGACTAGTGCGTTTGTACTCACGTTATGAGGACGGCTGGCTGCACTTGAAGAGGGCCGGAAGTAGATAAATAAAGAGTGGGCGCTTCTGCGCCTTACTCACGTGTCATCTGATGGTTGCTGGGCTTTGAGAAAGCCTTCATGACCTAATTATACTGGCATCACAAACTTGTTTTCTTGGAAAAAGGAATTAAGGGATTCAGATACGTCTCAACTAGGAAGGTGGCGCAACGGCGCCTTTCGTGGAGAGATAACACATTTTCTTGTATGAAGAGTGCTGCCCGATTACAACTCGAAGCCCTGCGTGCATGCCTAGAGGTGAGAGGCCTGGTTTTCGCAGAAGATTTTTGTTACGGCTAAAATTTAATACGTACAGTGTCTCACTTCGTTCCCGTTTCACTTATGGCGTAGAACAATTTTTCTGAATTTGTTCTGCGATGCAAGAATTTTAAAGAGAGAGAGAGAGCGAGAGCTGCAAACATTTGTTATGAAAAATTTCCTTCTGTGTGCTTTTTTTATGACAGTGCTTGTTTCGGTAGAGCGCTGCGTTTTTGTTATGAGTTAAGCCCTGAGAACGAACCGTGATGCAGAGCTGGTTCACAGAATATTGTCTCAAACATGTTTCAACGCTCTAAAATTAACCTTATACAACCACTGACACCCCCAGGATACATTTGCACATCGAAATCACGTACTCTTAAAGTTTCTGCGACAAGGTTCCAGGATTGTTTTTATCGAAATTTACGGCTTTGGTAGTTATATATTTATTTATTGTACCCTCGAGGTACACTTGTACATTGCAGAGGGAAGGGTGAAAGGTGACAGACAAATGCAGAGGCAATTCTCTCTCTCTCTAAATATGTATACAAAGTGCGAGAGATTTCAGTGTCGACAGCAGACCCCGGCGTTGCGTACATTCTTTCATTCCTTTTGAATGCTTGTAAGAGAACTGCATCATCCAGAGCAACACCAACACGATATATATATATATATATATATATATATATATATATATATATATATATATATATATATATATATATATATATATATATATATATATATATATCAGAGTGAGAGAGAGAGAGAGAGAAGCGGATTGGCAAATGATCTTTGCAGTACGTATCGCCTGGGATCGCTCCGCCGCCGCTTTCCTGTCGGCACGGCGCCACACCAATAACGGAAGCGGCACTACCGTAAGCCTGTATGCAGTTTTCCTTTTGACTTCTGCAGTGCGTGTTAGTTTTTCGTGCGCTTCACCACAAAACCTGCTTCTTCGAAGGAGAGCGGAGAGAGCCGGCGCGCAGCGTATTTGTGAGGGCGGTTAAGTACAGCTGCATTAACGGCCGCAGACGAATAAAAAAAGACATGTTGTGTTATGTAATGTGTTAATGGCATGTTGGTTCATTGTAAAATATGCATTGGAGGTTAGAAAAAAGCTAATGTTCATGACTGGGAGAAAAATACTGAGAGCGGACCCAGGTGACACGTGCTGTAATGATCGCCTCCCTTGCGGATTACCCGATTTCCATTGCAATAAGAAAGGCTGAAAATGTATCAGTGAAAGTTATCTTTGTCGCCTATAGATCTGGTGTTCAGTGGAACATAATGAACCATTACGGTCTAGTGTTGCCAATATTTTCTGAAGTGTGTCGCTGAAGTGAGACAAAAAATTTGGAGGACGCTTAACCTTCGCCTTTAAGGGTGGAATGCGCTAGCATTCAAAGACACCAAACTGCTTCTCAGGCTTCCCGGTAACTGGAGCTTATGTAACCGCAATGTTTACCGGGAAAGTCACTAAAAAATTCACTGATTCCGAGATAGAAAGCTTTGCAGTAAACAGACAAAAATTTCACTGAAGCTAGCGAGAAAAGCACTCAAATTGCAACACTGATTAATTACCGGTAAATTATAAAAAGCAAACCTGATTTTGTGTTTTCAAAGATAGTTACATTATATGGCCCCAAAAAATACGGGATGATGAAAGGGATGGTAGATTAAACTTCTTTTGTACTGCCCAGCGACAGCTTTCTTAGCAGGCTTGCAAGACACGTCCCGCAGGCGTCTCGCTTCGCAAAGTACGGTAACCCTGAACTGCTTAGCGTGGCCGGCCGAACGTCATCTGCTACAGCACGTGGCGGCAATGCCTGAAAGACAATACTAGATGCCCAAGCAGGGGATATGCAATGAAGAAATTGTACCTATGTGGGCGCAATTCTGTGTGAAAACTTGGCATCAGCTGTTGTATTGTGAGATTCGTCAGTGTGAAGCTGGCAGTACCTGCTTTCCAAACTGTGTGTGTGCGTGTGTAGGCGGGGGCAGCAATGGCCTACTTTTACCACTTTTCACTTTCACTTCTGACTGGGCGAGAGGGACATGCCTCCACCCGAACTGGTAGATAAAGCTATGACAAACATGTTGTAATGCGCATACAGGTAAATATAAATACATCTCACTCGATGACCACGAGCGCTCGCTGTCACAACGATGGCGTTATGAAGAGTGCCGGCAGCGAGAAGCGAACGCTTCGTGCTGCCTCAGTTTCACCGCGAGAACACCTTTCACGACCAAATAAATGAAAACAGTCTTGAAAGTGCTGGGAACCTTACGTGCCCTATTGAGGTTCATTTGCACTATTGACAGACCAAGTAGCCCGAATCAATGCCTAGATCAATAATAGCAAGGCTACTGCAGACTTGCACAGGTTGGGAAATTTAACAGCTGTTACAGAGTAGACCCTGTGTGCTATATAAATACCGGTGATGAGTGTCCTGCAGAACCAATGTGGCCGAGGCTCCGCGCGCAGCTGGTGGAGATGCCGGACCCCCATTATCAGGCCTTCAAGTGACGTAATCGAGCGATATTGGTTGGGACTCCAGGCGCCGTATAGCCTGATTCCAAAAGTGTGTGTGTGTGGGGAGGGGGGGGGGGGGCAAATGCCCTACTTTGTCCCCAGTCCTGAGAGTGCCCCATCTGCCCCCCTCCCCCCCGGTAGATACGCCTATGTAAAGAATACAATGCCAATAAGTAAAAAAAAAATATTCCATGAAAAGGTCAAAGGCAAGCACGTGAAAGTTATTGATTAATAAAAAAAGAATTGTCCCGCAAGTTTTATATAAGCAGCGCAATAGAATGCAGCGCAAAATATGGCAAGCACTTAACGTGATTGACATCAATGTCCTGCTATGTGATTATTAGAAAGTTGTGTCACTCGTTACCTAATTGTCTAAACTACCGACAAGTATACAGGTTGGAATGCAACGTGTGGTGTTTCTTTTTCGGGAAAAAATATTCACAAAATACTGGATATAAATTTTAATAATGCGAACTTAGGAAACACGAGTTCAGAAGGAATTGGGGTTTCTCCGCGATGTGCAAAAATTGAGTGTTTCTCATATGACAGGGATGTAAAAAATATTCACTGTATACTAGGCAACCATCCAATGAGCATGCAATGAACCTATCCTAAGATGACAACATCGGTCTTGCAAGTAGTGTTAACGCGTACTAACGATTTAATACCTAAAGAAAGGCAGGGTGCAGTACAATGAGTAATAATTCGTTCCCTTTTCTGTCGAAGTTTATACCTATAGTTGTTTAATTTTACTGTCAGTTCTGTAGAAGAGAGGGCTCCGCAAAGTGCTCGATCTGCCGAACAGAAGCACGACTCACCACCTATATGCTAACTTTGCAAGCAGAAATATCTTTAGTTATTACATACAGGTTATTTAAGTGTTTCGAAACGGAGCAAAATATACATTTGCGGTCGTTATACAAGTTAGCCTATATTGGTCTGCCCTGTCCATCACCATAAACCACACTGGCTACTAAATTTTACGAAGACTTATTATGGCCCTTAATGTGTTGGTAATCTATTACCATCTATAATAAAAAAAATAATCGCTTGCGACTTTTACTTTCTTCAGATTTACATTGTCACACCTCTGAAAATTGCATAACTTTACAGATTATTGATTGACGCTTTGCTCTTCCAACGTTGGTACCTCAACCTAGTCGCCGAGTTCATTTAATAATTGTGGATAACACCACGTGATCTAACTTTACAGGGTCCCCTGTCGATGTCTTTTTACACTTATGTTGCATTTGTGTTCTTGGTGCCTTGTGAGAGATGTGGCCTCATTAGTAATATAGCGCACTTATTACTGTTGTTTGTCTGGCGTCTGTTGCCACTGCTTTTTGTATAGGTGGCACGAACCTACTCAAGCAAATGGCCCGTTTTTGTTCTCGACCCCTCCAACATGTGCTGATGGAAAATAACATTATTGTTATTATTATAGATAAATCAGTTCAGCGGAAATTCGCAAAGTGTATGAATTAAGCGTTTAGGAAGGGAACGTTGGTGTTTATCTGAAAGTAGCACAAACTTTCGTAGGCAACCCATTCGGGTGGCCTTTGAAATGCTTTTGTGGTGGTGACAGGGGCAGTTCCTCGAGCAGGAATTATTCTTTTTTAAATGCGAAGCATTTGTTGACGAACATTTGCTCCTTTGACAGTATCTATAGCCGGCTATGTCTCGGTGCTGTCATAATCGCTTCATTAAATTGGTATGTACCAATATTGGCATAGTATGACAAGAGAGTATGACGAACATAACTGATCGGCCATGACATGACTATCATGATATGGGTCATGTAGGTCATGAATCAGCCGCCTACGTCTTGGTGCTCTCATGGTCGTTTCGTTAACTTGGCATATACCAAAATTGGCACTTGACAAAAGTGTACGAAGAACATAAATGACAGGTCATGACATGAATGTCATGATATGGGTGTCATGTAGTTCATGAAAGAGCCGCCCTACGCATTGTTGCTGTGATGATCGTTTCGTTAACTTGATATATACGAAAATTGGCATAGTATGACAAGAGGGTAGGAAGAACATAAATGACTGGTCATGACACGAATGTCATGACATGCGTGTCATGTAGGTCATGAAACAGCCGCCTACGTCTTGGTGCTCTAATGGTCGTTTCGTTAATTTGGTAGGTGCCCCGCCCCCCATTTCGCATAACATCGTTTCCCATAGGGCATGGGATATGCCGGCTTTTTTCCAACTGCGAGGCTTTCTGTCTGAGAACCCGCAACCCACAAACTAATCTGGATTCCGGCACACACGGGGATAGAAGGAAATGAACGGGCAGACAGCTTGGCTCGCGAGATCACGTACCGAGTCGAGCGGCCACACGCCCTGGGACAGCACTTCACCGTGGAGATCGGCTATTCAGAGTTACTGAACTACCACAGAGGCAAGAGAATTAGATACTCCCCGCCACACAAAGCCTTAACACAGCAATAAGCAGCTAGTTGGCGTAGGCTGCAAATGGGAACCTTCCCTAACTTACATATACTAAGCAAAGTGTATCCTACACAATTTAGGAACACATGCCCGTGGTGTGGGGCAACCCCCACGCTTTACCATATAACCTGGGAGTGTAAACGTAACTACACATTTCACCAACACAAAACCCCGAGTGCGGAGCAGTGGGAAAGCCGGCTCACCAGCTGCGAGCTCGCCGCCCAATGGGCAATATGGTGCAGCACGCAAGCGATCGAAGCAGCGCGGCTGAGTGGAGCCCTGGACTAGGGGCCCAACCCTGCTAAGAAGGTCAAGCGTCTGCAGCGATGAAGACGAAGACCGAACGCTAAACCCTTAATGGAACAAATAAAGTTTTCTCTCTCTCTCTCTGTCTGAGAAAGCTGTATGGTACTATTTGTAACTTCGTGCTACTTGCTAGTGAATGCTAATTTTCCGTTGAAATGTAGAATAGGTCTGTGTAAATGAGCTGATAAAACTATTCCAGGCAGCTGTATCAGTCTTGTGCATTTTTAATGGCTAATTTATTTTCCCCTAAAAAATAATCACATTAGCCATCAGACACAAGCTTACTTGTATACAGTGAATACCGGAACTCAGAAACACGAGGATCTAGATGTTCAGAAACATTCCAGGATAATTTCGGCATAATCGGTTTTTTAATTTTTATTTTTTTTTACAGGAAACTCTCTCTATGCTCAGTTGCGCCCCATTTTCCGGTCTCGCTCTGCGCGCTTCGGAAGGCGAATCAGTCATCCGTAGTGTTTGTTCAGAGTGTTTGAAGCCTGATTCATCCAAATCCATTCTGCCTGATCACGTGCTACTACAGTTGCCGCTCGATTATTTTCCTACCTTGCGATCCTACGTTTCATTTCTCCATGGTGTCTTGCGTTGCTCACTGCGCTGAACTTTCTGATTTCGCTTTCTTTCTGATGTTCTTATGGTAAATTGGCATCATGAGTCATGCACACAGTCGCAGATACCTGGCGCTGATCATCAACCATCTCGTCGTTGTCTTCGTGAATTCCCTGACGCTTTCTGCAGGTAAAACACCATGTTCAATAGAAGCAATATGAAGCACGGACCACTAAATTTGTTGATACGGAGGGAAAACGTAGATAAGTTTTCGGCAACCAAACTTTCGCCATGATTTCTCATAAGGGTGAACGTGGGAGAGATTTCGCTTAAGCCCGGACAGAGGAACTTCCAGCTATATTAGAAAGGCTTCGCCCTGCCGTGGACTTACGTACATGCTGCTGCTGCTGCTGCTCGTGATGACAACGATGATTTTCAAATAGCTTTTGTTGCAGTGCCGATCGTACGTACCACAAGGGGAACGCAAAATTAACATGCAGTTAGACGGATTACTAAGCTGTCGCATGTTTTCCACTAGGTTATTTTCCCAGAACACTGAAGTAACATAAATTTCAGTGCTTCACCACTGGCTATTGAATGAAGAAAAAAAACGTAGTGGCCAGCTTTTTCCGCTCGTCTATTTATATATCCTCTATTTTCTTTTTTCAGATACCAGTACGGTGTATCTTCCGGCCCGACAAGGCTCAGGTAGCCGTGCTACTGGTAACGACAATGGCGTTTTTTACGACCGAAGTTCAGGGTCAAGTAGAGGGTCCACCTGGAAGAGCCAGAAAATGGTCCCCAAGTTCTCAAGCAACCCGCATGTCGCGGCCTCCCAGCAGACGAAACTGGAAACAATTATGCGGAGACCGTTATCATCGCCTAATTTGAATTTATCGGTGGCACGTCGCGCACAGGACGGCTTAAGGGGAGCGAATCGCCACTCGCAGAAATCCCAGGGTCTCGTCGCAGTTGCTGGAGTGCCCTACTACCCTCTAGCCGTGGGCTTTCACAGGGTTTATACGATCCCGTACCCGTGGGCATATTACGCTGTCTATCCCTCATGGAGACCTCCGGCGACCCCGGCGACCCCTGCGACCCCTGTGGTCAATGTACCTGTCGTTGTGCACGTTCACCCCCACGTTGTACCAGTTCAAGTGACTACATTTGTCTCGAACACGGATGGTGGCGTGGGCTTTGCACTTGGTGACGGCTCAGGAGTAGCAGGTTCAAACAATCCGACCAATGACGATGGCATTGATGCTGGCTTTGTGCCTACCTACGGCTGTGGCACAGCCAAGGCTGCTAACTGCCGAAGCTGAGAAATAATTAAAAGATGTGATCGCATGTGCTTTTTCTGGCAGAACATGTTATTTAAAAGTTAATATATGCTTTTTTCATGAAACCAATCAGCATTCAACTAGACACTTAATTAAGCATACGGAGGTTGATGAAGATAGAGGTGTTGCTGAGAGGTGTTACTTCGCTGTGACACATACAGCTGTAACAGTAATTTTTTCCGTGCAATACGACTGTGATTCGTTTAATGAATGAGAGTGGGCATAACTACGCTAGATGATGGGATGTTATCTCTCTTTCCTTTAGCAGGTTTGTTTATCTAAGTCATCAATCTCTACTCACCCCTCGTCACATCGTAGAAGCAATAATCCCGAGGGTTTGCGACATGTACTACCGACTGAACACGCCTACAGCTGTAGCAAAAATGCTGCTAAGCAATATACTGATGTATCATCCTTGTGTGGTCTGTCCTGTTCCGCTACCATCGGGCCACTATACTTACAAGTTTCGCAATAAATAGTTTGTTCGCATACTTCTCGTGTTTCTTCCACTCGTAACTTCCTGCAACCGCAAGGACTTGACGACATTCGTTGGGTTCCAGTTTGTGAAATGCTTGTGAACACAACAGCATTGCGTCAGGCTATGAGAAATGTGATTTATTTTATTTTTATTGTGCCTTTTCCTAATGGTAAGTAAGTGCCCCGGGTTTGGTGTGGAACTGCTAAATATTTGGACTGTTTCACTTCATTTGTCACAATGATTCAATAAGAAATTTAACGTCATGAAGAAGCAGGCGACACACTGTATTTATTACCAACATTTCGAAACCATAACTATAACTAAAATAAATCTACAAGTGTCGTAAAAGCTAGCAGCCGTGGGAAACCTTGATGGATCATATACCTGACGTAGAATGTTAGTGCACAAAGTACATTATCAAGCAACTCATTCTTTGACAGTAGTTGTTGCGTTTTGTTGCATGTTAGTTTTCAACAGCGATTCCAAGTTAATTTCTTTGGCGCTGCTTCCTATTACACATCGGCCCAGCATTTGACAGTCGCTGGGAAGGTGAGTACCTCTGCGATTTTTTTCTGCTAATATGAATGCACGAGGTCGCGGGCTCGACTCCTGCCCGCGAAGGCCAGGCTCCGATAGGGGACCGTGGATAAATGCTTGTGTGCTAATATTCTCGTGCAGGTTAAGGTAACCTAAGTTAGCGCGTTTTATCTTGAGCCCTTGAGAATATTTCTGCGAGGGCCCCGATTCAGCTTTAGGACTTAAGAGCTCATAACTAAATAATAGTTTTTCCGTAACACTTCGTATTAATTTGAAACACTTAGCTGTGACGACCCCCTCCCCTCATGTTGTGCCAATATCATTCATAGTCAGTACTACTAACAAAAATGTAGACTACAGCCGCATGGGATAGTCAGCGGTGGTAGTGAGCGTCTGTGATTGTGTACCTCTGTTCCCTGTTTCTCTCTCTCTACTTTGTTCTTATCTTTATACCTGCGCCGCCCTTGTTCCCCAGTGTAGGGTAGCAAACCGGATTTTCACGTCTAGTTAACCACCCTGCCTTTAAATTTTTTTCTGTCTCTCTTTCATGCTTAGCGTATTAGATATATGCACGCATAACGTTTTTTGCATATAATGATATATTGTCTCGGGCGCTACAAGCAATTTTTTTTCGAAATTGTTTCTTCCGTTCTGCTCAACATGCATTATCGCCAATTTACCGTGAAGTGTCGCACGAAATGGATTTTGCCAGGGGACAGTTTCATCTGAATGCATTTATTCGAAGCTGCAGCCGTATCTTAGCAGTGAGAGAATGTTCTTTTTGCTGTCATTCGTTCAACTCTTGTGTTGTAGTCCTTCTTTTTTTGTCAGAACTTCCTCTAACCCCACGCATTCTTTTTCTTTTTTTTTTTCACGCATGTTAGCAGCAGTTGTACCATCATTACTTTGTTTCAGATTTGTTCAGCTTTCATCGCGTCGCAATGGCACGTACGCGACTTCAAAAGCCGCTCTTTCATGTGAACTGACGCTTTCAAACTCAGAATTGTTTAGCGTTCTTCAGTGTCCGGTGGTGCTTTGTTCGCAGTCAAGTAAATGCGGTTCTAGCTCACACTGCACCTGCCGGAACGTCAACTGAGACTGCTTCTGTAGCATGCCATGAAAAGAAGCTGCTGCATTCTTGCGCGTTCACTGAACAACGCAAGTTTTTCCAGTGTTTCATTTTTTTTTATTTCTTCCTTGCATGTGTGCTTAGAAAGTTTGTAGGCGTTTTCAATGTCACACGTTTCGTCCCTCTCGGCTTAGGAAGGAACGTATAGCTCAGTTCATGCAAATGCTTCTCAGACGGGCCTTGATCTTGAAAACGGCTTGCTTCGACCACAGTCGTCTTTCGAAGATGCTTCTGACACACCTGCAATTTTGAATGCATCAGAATTCCATTTCGTTTCGAAATGACAGCACTTTGGACACTATGGCTTCTAGCACTCATTCTCTCTCCATGTTTTTCAGCGGGTAAGTGCACCATACCCACTTCTGCTGTCCGTGACTTAAATTTATTAGCCCATTATCGCGTCTATATTACATAAATAAGGATATAACACTCTACCGCTGCTATGTTTTTAATTAGGGCTTCACACAGGGCTGTATATATATAAATAATGTATAATGAAACGCCGTTACATGCTTTTCTGTATTGGTGAGCCGCACAGTAGGAGTAAAGCGCGAAGCCTTGCATCTATGTTTACTGTATTTGTACAAATATTCTTATCATTTACGTGTATCTCAAAATTTTACCTAGTATCTTAAGTGTCCCAAAAGTCATCACCTGGGTGGTATCGCCGCCCGCTTCACAAATGTGGTAAATCGTTTATCTTCAACAGTAACGTTGAAGTATAAGAGACGCAAATGTAAGGGAATAGCAATCCCTATTTAGCTGTTGTGTTAGCTCAGAAATCGTGACTATGTCACATGTACAACTGTGGTTAAACTTTCAGCATGCTTACTGTGGGAAAGGGAAGAGGGGTAGTAACAAAGAAACGTGTATAAATTTATGACTCGCGTATTTTTATGCTATATCATGATGAATGAAACAAATGTGCAGATCCAACGCATATTTTGAAATTTACATGAATCGAAGCTTTCGTGCAGTGGTTAATAAAATGCAATAATTTGCCCATTTAATTTCTGCGTCTTTGGCGTAAAGCAAATATGCACGCGCATGTGGTATAGCGCAGCCGTGCTACTCAATGTGACAACTCTTATATTGCCCCGTATTTCTCGATTTCTTCTTATTAATTTTAAATGTACCGTCCGCTTGCTGGCCAATCTCCCGCTGTGGATGTGTCTCAGTGTGGAACTCGTCATAATCAGCAACAAGCGGCGATCAACTCAAATATGTAGTCTGGATTGACATGATAGAAGTACACGTGCTCATTGGGGCCTAATGGTTAGAAAAGTAGGCGCAGAAAGGTGAGAAAATTTTCCTTTGTTAAAGGAATTGTTCCCTTGATGACGTATATCCGTTGCAATTAAGATATTTAGGTATTATTGGTTTTATTACTGAGCAATTTCCTAGAGAAGAAGCTCAGCAGCCGGGACACGTATAAGGGTAGTAAAGATGACAGTGCTGTGCTGCATGCAAGCGGCTTGGCAGGACAGTAGCAACACCCAATCAGCAGCCACGGTCATGCGAGTACGGGTGGGCTCGCAAGGAAAGCGTTCGCTTAAAAGCGACATGAAAGATGGAAACTGCATTGACGACTGGACGAGCGTGTCAGATTCTATCGTATCGCCGTCTTTCCCCGAGCTCGTTGTACTGATCACGACCGAAATCCAGCTACCGCTACTTGACGTTCTCTGCTACAGAATGTCCCACGTAACTTGAGCCAAACAATAAAAATCTCCACATGACATGTAGCTGGACAGTACCAAGGTAATGGTGTTTGCCGCTGTCGCTTTAGAGATACTCATTGTACTTTTTTACACTCCGCCTAACTATGTAGTTAATCAGTTATAGTGCGACATTAGTGTGCTTATGCTACCGGAACTAGTGTTGTTATGATTTCACTATTTTTGTTACGATTTATTCGTTTTTTTTAAATCCCTATGGGAAAAGGAGCAGCCGGCGCCAATTAAAGGCGACAACATCTCCTAAATACTATGTAATAAAAAAGATAATTAATCCTAATTATTTAATAAACTTCTCACATATTATAATTATATGAAATGTGCCGACGAGAAAAATGTAGAGCAATGTGAAAAACTCCAGATACAGCTTTCTGTTGCTCAATACATGCTACATAAATGTGTTTTTCCGAACGTGCGAGAACACCCGCAGGTATACGCAAAATTGCCGCGCGACTGGCCGCTCCAGGCGCTTTGCGTGTATTCGCGGGCTTCTTTTGCACTCGGAAAAATACATTTATGTAGCACGCATCGAGCAACAGAAAGCTCTATTGGGAATTTTTCATGTTGCTTCACAATGTCCTTGTTGACACTTTTCCTCTAATTATAATATTTGAGAAGTTGATTAATAATTAATGCTAATTATCCAATTAGGCATAATTAGAAAAATATTGTACGTATCTCGAAGCGACAGAAAACAACGTTACCTTGGTTCTATCCAGCTACCTGGCATTTGCATATCTTTAATAGTTGGCTCAGGTTACGTGGGACACCCTGTATATGCAAAATGAAATATTTACGTATAGCTACAGTTCACATGCGGAAATTCAGAAAAAGTCATATATTTCTCTCGCAGTTTCCTTGCCATTAAACGACACTGCCCAGCTCTTTGACCAGGCTGACACCTGCTGTAGCGTTCAACTGCCATTCATATGAGCTCTATCATTGAACGGCACAGATATGCAGTTCGCCTCCCGCAGTGGCTTCTCTGGAGTGGCCGAGGTGCCGGGCTTGCAAAGCTACCCAGTCCAGAACAGTGAGCATAGCAGGACGCGGCGCTCCAGGCAGCCGCATGGTGGCCTTCTCGGCTTGTCACCGCCTGATCCCTGGTATGAAAACAACGCCGCACACAAAAACGGCCGCCTGGTGCGAAGTCCTGCCGATTCTACTGCCCGTCTCCTCTTCCCGTATCTGACACCGGCGGTGGCGGTGGCTCCTGGGCTGGCCACGTGTGGAACGAGCGTCGCCTACCAGCTAAGCGTGTTCGGCACGCTGAGACCCGTTTTAGTGAGGTATTTGTGTGTGCCTACTCGACCTCCTCCACCACCACCACCTCCATCGCCTCCACCGCCTCCACCTCCTCCACCGCCTCCTCCGACAAGGCCACCACCTCCACCTCCGACTCCACCGATAATAATTCTCGTGTTGCGAGGACTTGCCGTGGTCCCCGCCAAATAGACAAGGGTTCCGTGACATCCGCGCACATCGTAGCTTCGAGAGGTCTGCGCCAGATATTCCATTGATATTTTAAAGCGTTTTCGTAAGAGTGCTTTTATCTGAGGGACGGGCGTCCGCTGAGAAGGAGACTGAATGGTCAGAAACTTACTTACCCCCCAAAGCATTTACCCACGCCTCCTCTTTTTCATTAATCACTACAAGAATAAAGAAATAATCCCATGTTCTTAGAGTTACACCTAAGCATCATGCTGTTCTCTTGCCGATCGTAGCGGCGGAGCCCTGCTGCCACAGTTCTTGCGAGAGGGCTGCAGGTAAAAAATGACAAGACATTGTTGAATTATCTCTATAAATTGGGCTCTATCGATATCGGACAAGTATAGTCGAAAGAACTGGAAGGGTCGCCTTAAATACAGGTTGGAAAACACTTTCTCGTTGTCGCTATATTCGCACTCAATCGAAGCATGGAAGTAAAGCCTTCAGCACCGGACGCCTTTTGTGCAAGCTTCGAAACATTGGAACATACATGCATGGCCGTGGAAATTGTATCAAATATAGCCTGTGCAAAAGAGCGTATTCAACTATTATGGATGACTGGGTATAGCTCGTTGAGACTAACATTTGCTATTCATATATGTTGGAGCTCGGCGCCGGAGATTATTCGTTGCGATGCTATGAGGCTGTCTTAGAACATTCGAACTTTGCTGCCAGCAGCTAACAGTCATTGTTACCTTCCGACAGCAAAGATTCAGTGTGGTTAGGGATTTACGGTTCAAGCAACTGTTTAAGTCGGCTCATATTAGTCCTTGACAACGATAGTAACATCTAGAAAGGCTAAACTCAATTTTCTTAGGCAAATTTTCAATGTTGATTTATGAAATGAGGGAAGCGAGTGACCTTTCAACGAAGAAACCATGTCCAACGAAAGTGTTGAGATGTGTTGCTCCGTTTGCCAATTATAGGTCATAAGAATTGTGCTGAGAATTTGTACCTGATTGGATAAGCAATATTCTACTAGGCATAGTAGCTCGCTATATTCCTGCTTATCTGAATCGATAAATCGTAACTAACCTTAAAAAAAGGTACGGCGCACATGTAGAGGGTGCTCTCTTCGCTGGCATGTCGGCCAGTGCTGTGTGGTGCAGTAAGAAAGCAACCGCTGTTCATTTTTTTTTACATCAAGCACAGTGCATTGTGCACTATTTAGTATGCCTTGTTATGAGAGTACACGTTAGTTTCTGTCTAACATAGGGCGTGCTATAAACCTCATAAGGTAATCTCACATACGGAAACACCTCACACCCTGGTTACCTCACTGCTTTTCTCGCAGAAGGCGGTAATTTCAGTTAGTCGGAGCAACTGCTAACCTCTGTCTTCGAAGGTTTTATTTCTACTCATCCTCATGTACCATGACGTAATTTAGAACCAATGATGGAAGATAGTGTACGTCAGCTATCCAGCATTTATTATAGCTCTCGAGCTCCAGGTCTTCAGCTGCATCTGAGTATTTAGACATGGAGCTGCCGGCGCCATGGAGCGCTTGTGAAGCAGACGCCGTCGAATCTGAGGACCAATATTCTGCAGCTACTAATCGCAGGTTGAAGAGAAAGTACCGCAATACTTCATGTACTGGTGTGCCCGACTTCTATAAGAAAACGTACGGAAGGGTACGCATACCACAGCCTGCTTACGCATTATGGCTGCGGATGTATTTAATTCTATCAGCAGGCAAACTCTAAATGTCTCTTTTCACAGAATAACTCCGGGTGACTCAGAGAGACCCGAATGAACCCCAGAAAGAACATACTGAGCGGTAATGTGTCGCTCGCAACGCGCCGGATGCTCTAAAGAGTACGTCACCACTAGGAAATACGTGAACACCAGGGCGTTCATTTATCTCGCATGACAGCAGCAGAATCGCTGGTGTTATATCTGATGTGGACGTAAGTATAAATGACAACAAGCTACCAACGCTACTGTCATCACCTTTGCGCACTGCGGATATTCATCGATTTAGTCGGTCCAACCGCATAAAGCTTATGTTTAAATTGGGACGCTTTGTTTCTGCATACATTCCTAGGCCCTTGCAATCTCGCAAATGTCCGAAGCTATAGGACATGTGAACGGCACTTGTACAAGCAAGGCAGCTTAGAGCACTGCACGGACATGGCCCTGGTATGCTTTTTGAAGCCCGATCCCAGATCGGCCAGTGATACCAAGCCCAGGCCCGCTCCAGGCCCGCTCCAGGCCCGGGTGTTCATCACTAAGCTTAGCCAGAGCTCGTGTGCGCCTGATCAGGCCCGGCCTGTTGGTAAAAAAAATATCTTATTTTACTTACAGATCATACAGTATGTGTCAGCCTCACCTTCTCGGGGTCTAATCAGCTGCAGTGTATAAGCAATACAAGGCTGCAATCTTTGTTTTTCCCACGGGAACATCGGTGATCTGGCCCATTTCCTGTGCTGCTATTTTTCTGCTGGTGCGCACGAATTTATCTTGATTTGGTCCTACGGTTTGGTCCTACGAGGTCATTTAGCATGTAAATATATATGTAGATATAGAGAAACAGGCGAATGAACGAGCATAAAGCATAAAATAAACGCACAAGTAGAAAAAGACGCCCCTTGCTTTAGTGCTTAATAACATAACAGTATCAATATTTGTAGCAGTGCTATCGCAACCAAAAGTGGTAACGGGGAAATGATTTGAGGAGTTGAGGAGTGGTTTTCTTGAATATTTTATTTTTCCTTAGACGAAAACAATGTTCCTTTTGTGGAAACAAATTAAAGTTTGTATTTCATTTTTTTATTTTCTTTGCTAAGGAATCACGTGTCACTTCAGCTTGCCACAGAATGCCTTGGACCATGCAACGCATAATGTTCACGTGCGCTCGGAAGTACACCTTAGGCCCTTTAATGAGAGGGCCCGAGTCCAGCCCGAGCTTGTCCGGACCCGTGCAGTGCTCTAAGACAGCATGAGTCCGCTGTGGTGGTGACCACGAAGATGAAGGTTTTACAAGCATTCTTGATAATCACTAACTACAGCGAAACCCACCAGGCAACGTCGAAGGACCCTCCGGAATTGAAAATTGCTTTGTTGGAAGGGAGACAGTAACCGAATCACATCGTCACAGGAAGCGCTCACAAAAGCACAATCAAGAAGCAGAATTAATCAAAAGGTGGCCGGTGTTGTCCGAAGAGCCAGTACAAACTTCTCTACAACCTTGCGCTCCAGTTCCAGGTATGTCATATCTGGAAAACAACGATGATGCTATTCTGAGGCGTTCTCTAGCTGTCAACAGAGAAGTCACCTGAGTCACGTCTGGCGTACAACGATTCTGCTGTGTGGGGCTGCGATTTTTTAACGATGCCTTTTTCCGATACTGTTTCTTTTCAGGCTTTTCCCACATTGTCAGTGGTCAGAGTGATGCTCCGCCAGCGTTACCAACGTTATCAGCCGGACATGAATGGTGGGCGATAAGAGCGGCATTATCAAATTGAGGAGAAAGCATCGCTATGAAATCTCGGCCTCACCTTCTCTGCCGTCACAAGATCGCAGTACAGAAGTGGAGCTGTTACGACAAAAACAAGGGTCGCGATTATGTAGCGATTTCTTCGCTAAGATTTTGTTATAACCGGTTCTTTCAGTGGCCTTGCTTATCACCTTTCGCAGGTAATACATGACTAATAATTTCATCCAATCAAGGATAAAGGAGCAGAGAACTTCAGATTTATTTCTCATGGGCCCATTACTCGAGTTTCTTGCTGCAAAACACTGATTGTTGTCACACACGATTACTTGAGTTTCCTAGCTTTAATATTGACCCTTTTCCTGGAGCAGTTTGTTCTAGAGAAACGAGATGGCGCTTTCGGCAGCGTGCCGCCCGTAGCCTCAGCGACAGCGCACGAATACGAAACAACTACCGCTACCACCTTGCTTCTGTGTGATCAGCTGTCGAAAATGCACCCGAGTTTTCGCTAACGCACTGTGTTCCAATCATGCTGGATTGAATCATGTAGATTGAACACGCGTGCACTAATTGGCTGCAAAAATATTAATTGGCATATTAAAGAATGAAATGAATCTGTGTGGTCAAGTTCCCGTACCGCTGCTGCAACTTTCCATACGTGTTACCGGCCCCTCGATATGTACGCCTTTCTTCGAGGATGAAGCAATTTGCTCATCCGCCAACGCTGTATCGTTAACCTTCAAAGAGAGTGATTCAGCCCCGGAACGTCGGCAAGGGTGAGTACCACTCGTTAAACAATGACAAAGCGAGTAGCGCCGCTGCCTGTCTCAGTAAGTTTCACGCACAGTATCTACACACATCAACTCAAACTGGCACGGAAACTTCCGCCCACTCTATCGCCGATGTGTCAATAAGTGAATTGGTGCACACTTGAATATATGCGCACCATATACCCACAATAAATGACGGACTACACCGATATAGCGCACGTATGGTCGAAGCTGAATGTACATTTCATGACGCTCCACACGAGTACGTAAGCGAATTACTAGCGATAATACATATTTGATACAAGGTATTACAATTTACAAAAGAGCAACGTGTCATGTCTTGCACAGCAAGAACAGATCTATCGGAACTAAGCCCGTCCCCGAATAATTAGCCAGAAATAATCAGATAGTGGCTGCACCGAGGAAATTTGCTGTGTCAGAAATGTGAAAAGCCGCTGCTTCAAAATATTTGCCAGATAAAGAACGAAGAGCAAAACAAACTAATCCTGATTCAATTCAGGAGCGAAAAGTTTGGATAGCTTGGAATGCATATTTAGCCCCACTTTAGGAACAAGCACCATACACGCTGCTCGCGCTATTCGGACATAGCTTAAGCAGCTCCGAAAGCGCTTTTGCGTGCTCTCTGAAGCTGTGCTTCGTTTCGTCCACCCAGTCACCGTCTACGATATCTCCCGAAACAGTGGTTTGTTAAGCCGCTCCGGTGTCATACACAACAATTATACACACGGATGCAACGGAGGCAGTTGAGGCAAGCAATGGGCGCGTCCCCACGTGATAAAACATGGCAGCGCCTACAGGATCGCCGCGAAAAGGGGTCAAAGTGCGCTCTAATATTACGATAAACGTTTCCATCTTTTCCGTCTTTTGCTGATGTTGTGTCTCTACACTCGTCTGTAGGCACTAAGTATGGACTCGTTGTTTCTACTTTTGATGCTCCGCAAACAGAATGTGGATAATTTCGAAAGATACTTTGAACTAAGTAGAAATAACCAGTCAATATCGTCTTGGATGATACTTATAATTAATATTTGGGCTTTTTACGTGCCAAAACAACTTTCTGATTATGAGGCACGCCGTAGTGGAGGACTCCGGAAATTTTGACCACCTGGGGTTCTTTAACGTGCACCGTGGATGATACTTAGGCTTGGTGATTTGACTCTGACGACAGGTTCGAACATGATTTCCTATAACAGGGTTTTTAATGAAGACGGTTCTTTATCTTCCAGCAAGTCTTCGAGAAGTCCTCATTACTTCCCGAGCCAGGACTGTCGTGGCACAATTGCAGTGCTTTTTGCTTCCAAGAACGGAAAGCTTCTCGCTCTTAAATTTTATACCTCCAGTACTTTCCTAAAGGCTCTTCCTCTGGTCATGGTCCGATTGATTGGTTTCGCTGAATTCGAGC
Source organism: Dermacentor albipictus (assembly GCF_038994185.2). NCBI lineage: Eukaryota > Metazoa > Arthropoda > Arachnida > Ixodida > Ixodidae > Dermacentor > Dermacentor albipictus. The sequence goes on along the minus strand of NC_091821.1, from coordinate 143,277,959 downwards.
CTTAAGAGTGCGATCGCATTAAAAGTTTGTTTCCTGGGCCCGCACTATGCGAAATAGATCTTACGAATGAAAAGTTTTGCGTATTAGACCCTAGGTCTGCCGTCATGTCTGTGAGTCATGCCGACCGTAAACTGAACATTTTGTTTCCCCTCAAGATCGCCACAACCCGAAATGGCGATCTTGCGCTTCTAAAATATTGCAGCCCCATAACCAGTGCCAGTGCATCATTCCCGATCGTCCTGCAGTGTTGCCATATGGGACTGCGAGAAAAAGTGCGGATAATAACTAATCACTGTTTGTGCTGCTCTTCCGGCTCGAAAAAGTACCGTTGGCCTCTCTGACGTTAGTCGAATCGAATTGAATTCTGGGGTTTTAGGCGCCAAAACCACGATTTGATTATGAGACACGCAGTAGTGGGGGACTCCCGATTAATTTTGACCACCTGGGGATCTTTAACGTGCCTTCAATGCACGGCACGCAGGTGTTTTTGCATTTCGCGCCCATAGCAATGCGGCCGCTGCGCCCGGGATTTGATACCGCTACTTCGTGCTCAGAAGAAGCGCAACAGTATAGCCGCTGAGCTACCACGGCCGGTGACGTTAGGCAAAGCGTTTGTATGAGATCCAAATGGTTTGGTAAAATCGGACAGAACGACAACTAAGTCCGACGACACGGCCTGGAATGGGTGCTGGTAGTAGGCTTTTTCACATCCATTGTTTCTGTCGAAAGGTATGTCCTTCAAAGTGAGCATGGTGAGAGACTGGGTGTTCGCAACGTAGTCTTCGACAAATGAGGAAACTGACGAGCCATCCCGAGGAATAGTGTGGTCAAATGAGGATTGTAAGGTGTCACGAGCTTTCTGTTGCCAGTAGCAGCTTTTCTTTAGCAGTTTTTGCTTCACTATCGAATACTGTCTCACAAGAAATAAACCCGATCTCAGAAAAACTAAATTGGTATGCAGTTCTTATTTTTAATTGTGTTTTTCTGCAGTTTCAACGAAAGATTCGTCTCGGCGAAATGTTGCACGGCTTCCTTGGAGAACTCCTATATCAGGAAGCTCGAAAGGCGCTTCGAAAACAGCCTCAGCTAAGGTTACATTTTCTACAAGTTAGTTCCGGGAACTTCACTCTTATATCTTCCACCCTCGAAGTCTTACGTCAGCCGCATTCTGAAAAGGGTTAATACCAGGGGTGCACGAAAATCTCGAGTCTGTGGTCCCTTCGTTCTGCCAGGAGATGTTCTTTTTTAATATGTTTCATGTCAGGACATCAGAGTAAGATAAAAACATACATCGTTCATGATAGCAGCTTCCACTTCAATACGGTGTCCGTCAAACTGGACTTTCAGTAGCGTCTGCTTTTGCACAATGCAGGTTTCTTTATCCTAGCTGTGAGCAGTAAAATGCTTTCTTCCTAAACATCACTCGCGTCGGCATAAGCTTGGTGCACAATGTTCACGGAGGCACTGGTGTCGCCTTTAGACCTCACCTCTTTTTCTTTCATAACCCTCTGAGTGCACGAAATTTTAGAGCAATGTGCGCATGGGAGCTATTTGGCGAATTATCATGGCGAAGAAACAGCACGAAGTCAACACGACACCTTAAGGACAACGGGTGCATTCCAACATTTTCGACTGGACAAGATACACACTCTCATCTCTTTTGTAACAGCTGATGCCTAGGAAATTTCTTTTGGTTCTACTTGATAAATTTTACCCTGATACGCAACACCCTGTTCAAGTGGTGCAAGCTCTTGAAACGTTTCTCTGTCATTACGCCCGCAACACAGGTGTTTCAAGAAGAAATGGAGTCTGCCCTAAGTGGCAGTCGGGCCCTGAAGTTGCCCTTCTTTCCGAAGTTCTCGACTCATGCCACGAATTTGTGTATATTTCGTACGGATTATGTGGTATATACATAGTCATATCATAAAAAGCCAACCGACAATGACACCGAGGACAGCATAGGGGAGAATACTTGTAGTCCTTCAGTGAATTAAAGCAATTATAAATAAATGGAAATGAAAGTGCATGAAAAAAGAATTGGGTGCAGGTGAGATACAAACCCACGTCTTCGCATTGCGTGTGCGATGCTCTTACCATAATCTGGCTAAAAAAAAAAAATAGGGGCAACGACTTTCTGAGTCGTCCTGTATAAAAGCCAACGCGCTTGGCTCACGGGTCATACTTTTGTGCTCGCCGATATATCGTTGTACTTTGACTGTAACTTTTTTTTCTGGGCACAGGTTCGCCCAATAAAGTGTTACTTCGGGGATTGAGAGTTTTTACTACTCTGGTAGAAGTGCATAAATTCAAAGAAGTGCATGCCTGCGGACGTAGAAATGCAAAGAGAAAAAAATATTTAATTTCTATGTTTCGGCCGGGGTCCAACCTTCATCAAGAGTGCAAATGGAAGCACCCAGAGCTCAGGTATTTTCTACGTAAGAATGAAGAAAAAAAACGTATGGCTACATGAATACCAACACTTATACATTCATTCATTCACACACACACACACATATATATACCATTTAAACACTTCACACAAAAGGGAATTGCCCGCTTTCTGAGCTCCCACTATATCGCCTGATGGTATATTTGTGACGTCAATACAGGCATAATATTTCTTTTCTGACCTCCTAGATAGATGCAAAGTGTGTGGCACCGGAGCCGCACTGCTCAGCTCGAACCTGGAAGACCAGGTTTGGGCTGTCCAGTGGGCCAAGGACGCCGGCGGAAGACGAGAACTCTTGGCCGTAACCTCGGCGGATGCCCCCGCCCACGAACTCGCCGGACGCGTTCTGATTCGATTTTTGGATTGTAAAACTTTATTTGTCCAACAGATGTAGGGAAGGCTTTAAGTTTTCCCACCTAGACGACGGCCAGGAGTCCTTGGACCCTAGCGGCGATTTCGGCCACTTGGAGATAAAGTTTTCTCACTCGCTCCTCAGGCAGGTTAGAAATTATCTGATTGGTGATGGCCACCAGGGTCTCTAAGCTCAACGGCGACGCCAGGAGCCTGTGGCTGTGTGACGCTCCGTAGGTATGAAGAGAACTTTCAAATAGATTACACAGCAGGTGGTAGGAATAAAGGCGTCGTTGGGGATTTCGCATGCTTGTAGCTGTCCGCAACATCAACAGCGGTGAAAGCTGACGATGAACTGTCGACACCCAAGAAGCTCTGGAGAAGTCAATGGGTTCCATGTTGTGCAAATTTAGGTGCGTTTACGGCGATATCTAAAATACGGCATGTGGTCACTAACTACTCTAAGCTGCACGCCTAGGTAACTGAAGCCTTTTGCTGCACTCTCACCTCCAGGCCTTTCCTCTCTATTTCGATCTTTTTTTGCTGCACGTATCCTGTTTTAAGACAAGTATTACAATTAGTACACGAACATCGGGTTGCTTCATAAGCCCTGCAGCCTGTTTCCATAGCTTGTTCCACTATATAATTCACACGCTCCTCCCGAACTGTTTGTTTTTCAGATTGTATGTGTGGTAGTTGGCAGTGTGTCGAATATCCTCTTATTCTCTATGTATCTTTAGAGAACTTATTATGGCCACCGTTGGCCAAGCACGCCCCTTCAGAGATTTGCTTGATACCAGAAAGCCGGATTTATTTCCCATGTATATATAGTTGCCGTCAGACCTAACACAAACACGTAAGACGTGTTCATAGAGGCTATATGAAAAGATACTCGCTGTAAAAAGCACACGTTAGTCTTGTTGACAAGGGTGACAACCACGCTATAGAGTACTTCATACTAGAATAGGTTTTTTTTTTGTCGCGCGGAAAAAATTAAAAGGGTTTCAAAGCTTGATCGGCTTAAAGGGACGCTAAATAAGAACGTTGAATTACGTCGGTAACATTCACTTGTGGAATATCCAATATACCACATCCACTGTGTTCTGAAACACGGTAAGCCAAAAATAATGTAAAAGTGGAAGACCGTATTTCGAGTTCCGTACTGGATAATTGTTTATCGATAAAGAAAGATTGGGCTTTCTGCGTTCAAGTGCAAGCAAAGTTTGAAACTTACGACTCCATAAACTTCGCTGCATATATAAACTGCCGGCGTACGTAAAAGTCGATCGAAATTGATGACGTCAAGGCGACGCTGTGGCTCGAATGTTAAAATTAATGGGAAATAAGAGCTTAATTTTCTCCACTAATTGGCATTTTCTGGCCAAGGCTATGCAAATAGTGTTTCGGAAGAACGCTTAAGATCTGAACGTCCGTTTATATCTGCCTGTTGCAGCATGTGATTTCTGCGTGAAATTCTTTAGTGCACCTAAGCGTCACTCTTTTTGTTGTTGTCAGAATAGTCCATAGCTGCTGTTGTGTCTAATATTAGACAAAATTTGAATAGCGCCTATTTTCTGCCTTTCAATATATGGATTGTCATGTACGCTTAACCCAGAGATATTATATTGGTCATTATTGTGGTCGCGAGGATACGTCCGGTTCATAATACTGTGTTCTTTGAAAATCGTCGCATTTTTGGAGAAATAAAATTCATTTTGAGCATCGGTAACATTTCTAAGAACGCTGAAAGCACGACATGAAGGCTGATATACACGTATATTATTTTTTGCGTTATCCTGAAAGCACAAGCACGGTTTTTGGTCAGATGCCTCCTAACGGCAGAATGGTAAAAATGGAAGTAAAATAAAGTAAAGTAAGGTTGTCGAGTTGCCGCAAAAGAGCGGCACAGGATCATAGCGGGTTCGCGGTCCTTTTTACATGACTGCACATTTGACGCCCGTTCGGGGTTATTGGCCCGGCTGTGACGGCAGGTCCACAAACAATCCCGTAGCTCCGGTTGGGCTGACCCCGTTTGGCTTCAGTGCGATCCGTCAAAAAGCGCGCATCCTGAACACCCTGTGTGTGGCTCACACCGACCATTTCGGTCCCGGCTTTTGACGCTGCAAGAGCTCGCAGCCTAGTGAAAGCATGCTTCTGTCATCGTCTTACTGCCTTTTACTCACCTCGGCCGCCATCGTAATAATGGCCGGTAAGTCACGTTTCGTTTATGTGCCTGAATACTGAGTATACGATTAACATAGCGTGTATGAAAATACGCTGCTCAACTTTTTTTTTTAAAGATGCATGAGCATTCGGTGTTAACATGGAGAGAGGGACCAAGCTCAGCAGTCGGATTCACGAAGTCCATGGTACTCACGAATGGTGCGTGGGAACGCATGCCGAGACATTGTGAGATCGACTGAGGAGCCCGCTAAAGATACCCGACCGTTAACAAGCGCATCCAACGAAATAGAAAAAGCTTACCAACCCGGCCTGCTCGTCACGAGACATGTGTGGGGCTTGTAATAAAGCAGCAGCTTAGCTATTTTCTTGATTTCTTCTGAGGTGGTCTTTATAGAGGTCGGCCTCAGTGTTTACTAATTATAGAACCCCTGTTGCGTAAGAAAGATCTGTAAACCTGAGGCCTAATGCACAAAGCTCCCTATTTGTCGCTATCCGATTGCCTTCGCTAATATCATGTCTCTAACATTAATGACTGACACATGTGTGCGCAAGCGTGCGCATTGCTTTGTGAATACCAATTCTGAGGATTTCCTCCTTGTTTCATCACATCGACTTACAAAGCTTTTCCCCCGTGGGGTCTCTCGATCAACAGTCTGCGCCTTTGCAGTTACCTTTTTTTGTTTGTAACGATTGTCCCACACCAGCTCTCACGAACGCCTTTTTCATAGGGTTGTCATGATGTAAATTAGGACCTAGCTGAGGAGGTGATAAAGTTTTTCGATCTTAGGAACGGTTTGGCGTTTATGCTGCGTTCAGTCTGACGACTGACCACTACTTGATTTTACAAACAACCATAGCGGAAAAACATGGGCCCGCATTCACAAAATAAAAGAGTTGTTAGGCCATAGCTGTTCGTCAGAGCAGGGGCCGGCCAATCATGATGTTGGAGATATTTATAGCAAGAGTGCCATGCCTTTTCCATATAGTTGTTACGAACAAAAAGCTTTTAAAAAATTGATCCCTGCTATTTCAATTGGGTCCAGATTACGATAGTTGGTCGGATTCATGCAACTACCTTTGCTTTAGTGAAAGTGACAAATAGTAAATGTTGCCCTTTTATGCACCGCGTGACCAACACCGTGCAATCAAGCGAAAGCTATGCGTCGCGTCAGCCAATCAGAAAAGAGAACCGGAAGAAAGGTTTCTGCACTGTTTCCCCCAGATTTCTCTCTGCGTGATGCCGAGTGGATCGAAGCGTCACAGTAGAATTAGTAGCGCACCTAGGTCCAGGCTTCCTTCCCTTCCCTAGAACACGCAGCCCGTTCTTGTTAGTGGCTGGATAACACAAGCTATAGCCTTCGCTGTGCACGGAGTTGGTGGGACGGAATATTTTTCTTTTGGCACAATGTAGAAAAAAAAGCGTTGGAACGTACCGTTGTTCACAAGCAAATATAGCTCTTCCGGGAAGGTGCTTATCAATAGCTAGATTTATTTGACCATAAATCTAGCGTTTGGTGCGCTCCTATTAAGTGTTCTTATTTTGATTGAGGTAAACGAGAAGCATTGTTAGACTCATCAAAATATATGGGAGCGATGTCTTTCACCGAATACATCGCACACGTTTGGTTTTGGGACCTGCCCTTGTTTATTTTTTTACAGGTTATCTTTTTATTAATGGTGGCGTGGTACCTTGCAGGGACTCCACGATATTGTGTTCAGTGGCCGTGTTATGTCAGTTTCAGTTTAGTTTATTTCTTTAATTAGGAGGAGACATACATGTTTACTCAAGTATACAGAAGGAGGTCCAAGAGCGTGTGGCTGAAAGGGGACCTCCTGTCAGAAAATACATACATTAAAGGAAATACAAAGCATAAAACAGCAATACAGTAGTCACTATGAGGAAGATTATACAAAGTATATGTACAAACTATAAAGTAATATGAAGTCAAAAGCTAGTCGTAGAATTAAAACAGTAGTTTAAGGCATTCGCAACAGAACAAACCAAAATACTTATAAAGGCTATAAATGAGAAAAAAAAACTAAAAAAAGAAAAAAACGGGAAGGAAATGAGCAGGAGTGAAGTGAATAGCTTAGATATGTGGATTATTTTGGAACAATTGCTTACCCTTTCGATTCTTTTTACCCTTTGTCATTGGCTGGCAAGGCGCCGCGCCTGCGTTGTTACTGTAGTCAGACACTTGCTGCGATAGGTGACGAGAAAAGAAATGAGTCGGTGTAAAATAATCTTGATATTACATGGCACCAGAAAAATCCGCATGTTCCGAAAAGCACTAAGAACGCAAAGAGAATAATGCCGAGAGATATTACGCACAATTAGCTAAATATGCGCATTGATAAGTGCGGCACCTGATGCGAACGACTCCCAAGTGGGCAGTCATGATATTGATTTGATATAGATTATGCATGTACTTCGAACGCTGTACCCCGGTGGAATATCAGTGGAGTGCTGAATCAAGTTGAGTGAGTGAGTTAAATATTCCCGCGACTAATCGCGTGTATTTCAAACGGTTAGCACAAGCAACCGTTCGTCGCTGTTGTTGTTGTTGCCTCAAATGATGGCTCACACCTTGTGACTGCTCTCCAGTACTGGCCACCATGCAGAATATTGTTTTCTTCTTTTTCTTCAGATAACGCCCCACTCAAGTTAAACTTGGGCGACCGTGCGCGGCAGTGCTGCTCCGATTTTAATCTTACACTTCCGGACTGGGATGAGGAAGACCATGACGAAGTTCCGAAGCCGGCAGTACAACAGAGGACACCACATCACGCTATTCGCCCAGGGCATGTGCTCACCATGCGCCAGTCAAGCCTGAACTATCTGCTGCGCCCCTATCAGACGCCGTACGCTGTCGTCATCAGGAGGCCTGCTATGAGACCCCAGAGACCACTGCCATTCCCGCTCGATCCGCCAAGAAGTTCTGCCGACAGAAACGGAAGTCTGCCGGCTACTCCCGTGAGAGCTGGTGGGGCACTAGTCACCTTGCCCATTTATTCTCGCGTAAAATACGGGCCACCGTACTACAGGCCGTACTACCACCACGTCTACAGGGGCGCCGCGCTGGCGCCCATTCCTGGCGGTGGATTCGTGATGCCGTATCCGGCTCCTTCTCAGGCGGGACTGCAACCACCCGCGCAAGTGACGGTGCCGGTGTACATCAACGTGGGCGCGGGCGGCTTTCCCCCCGAGTACCAGCAGGACGGAGATGCCGCGACGGGCTTCCTGCCCGCCGTCGGAGCCCCGCCACTGAAGGCGACCGTTCCGCAGGCCGCTGCCCAAGCAAACGCCTCGGCGTACTCGTGAATGCATTAAGAAAAGAAAAAAAAGCACTTTAGCAAACCGAACAGCTCGGACAAGCGTCCCTCAGATCTCTATTTTGTGTTCAATTGTTCGCTCTCCAGAGAACCATTAATATTCATTTTTGAAATGTACAGTGTCTTGATGCTAGTACGTTTGATTGAAGCGTGCTATCGTTTCGTGAATTTTATGTCTCAGTGTATTAATTTATAAGAACAATAAATGTAGTTTCTCTTCTAAGAATGCGTGTGTATTATGCCATAAGTCCTCTGCATGCTCAACACAGCGCACTATCATAATACTTCATTTATCCCTAGTGAAAATGATGACAATCACTTCAACGGCAGTGGCACACGCCTATCAAGGGTGACTGGTTAAGAATCGCGCACCGTAAATAAAATGACATAATTGGAGTGAAGTAAAAGAAAAACAAATAAATAAATGGAAAAACAAGAAATGGAAAGCAACGTGTATGACTGAGCAGCCAGACGGGCTACAGAGTATGCGGAAACACACTGACTCGCACACTGGTTAAATGTAGCAAGCCAACCACTCTGCTTTTCACTACAGGTACACTTCATAATTTACTCTCAATGCCTCGGCTTCTGTATGGGGGCACCGTAAATAACAGCTCACAACAAGTCGTGTCTCCTACCGTCGTCGAGAGCGACGAATGACTAAGTGTTCTGGACGGCGAAACCACTGGACGCGTGACGGTGAGTTGGTTTGCCTCAAACCATGCCGCAACAAGCTGGGCAGGCATCATCTCATTACACCGCGCAGTCGTAATCCTTAACATATCTTGTGTGATGCTGTTGATGATGGTGGCAAACCCACTATATAGCGCATGCTTTATTAAGGGAAACTGGCCACGAATCGTGAGGTATATTACCATTCGTGAGGTGAGGTATTACCAATCGTGAGGTATATTACCATAACTTGCAAAAAAATTACCAAATCGATAGAAACGAGTAGAAAGAAAAAAAACTTTTCCGTTTTATTTTTTTCTTTCCAGTGATGAAGTCTGCTGCATTCACGGGCAGGCCACGCTTGCATCCACGCGGCAGGCCAATTTTTGAAGCCGCATTCTTAAGAAAAGAAAAATGACGACAATCCAGTTTGAAATGATCAATTTATTCTGTTTGTTGCCCAATAAATGTTATGTGGAAAGGTTGCCAGACTGGACATCTCTAGATGAACGTTTAGAGATTGGACACAAAAGTGCAGTCCCATGAACATCAGTTCAATCTGACATGCTCTGCGGAAATTGATGCCCCCAAGAAATAACAAGAGTTGATCATCATTAGTGGATGGCTGACCAGATGTCACCGTCGAATAAATTTGTACCTATGAAACCTAATTGAAGTGACAAACCCGTGGTTGGTTGGAGATGGAACACAGGGCGGGCTAGGGAAGACTGACCCGGAGAATGAGTAATTTCATTAGAAAATAAACATTTTTCTGCTACGCAAGAAGACCAAGCGTAAACAGCGCATATGATGGAGGGGGGGGGTGAAAATTTTTAAGACTAGCCGCAGCACCTTAATTTTGGCTACCTGTGTTTCTCTAAGGCGCACCTAAATCTAAGTAAAGGAGTGCGTTTGTACTTATATCATATTATTGAGAGTTCGCCTGACTAAATTGATGCCTTAGGGATGATCAGTATATTATCACAGGATGCTTTAAGAAGGGTGTAGGATTGGCCTTGTGGGTCAAACTTCCTTTAAAAACTTGAAGGCCCGAAAATCACGCCATAAGGAGTCACGGAAATGCAAGTGCAAGCGGATGGCTGTGTTTGCGCTACAGCCGGAAATGTTCTATATAAAGTGGCCATGATACAAAAAGAACAAGAAAAAAAATGAGGCCGACCGTTTCAGTACATTACATTTGTAAGTAGTATGCAGCCTTACCAATGGCTCAATATTGCTCGAATAACGTGTGCGTTATTCCAGCAACCTTGATGCACTGACTGTGCGTGCATGGCCCCGTTACGCTGTGGCGCACAGAGTAGTCACCTGCGTAACCATGTCCGGTGCGCACGCGTAAATGAGCTCGTGACACTGCCGCAGTGGACCGACATTGTTGCTAGGTGTGTATTGAACGGACGTGTCTATGTTGGCAATGTCACAATGCTAAAATCATTGAAAACTTTGGTTTAATTCCCGGCGGCAACTGCTCCATTAGTGAGCGATCCAGTTAACTCCTAAAAGAACATTGATTCTAGCTACAGCACTAGATAATGGTCGGAAACGGTAATACGACAACCTGGTGCCAAAACGAGCCACACTATCGAAGTTATCGTGCTATCCACGAGAACGCACAATGACAGCGTCACTGCTTATGTCATTCGGGGCGAAGTTATACGAGATCGGCGCAGCTGCGCGGTGCTATGGCGAGCGAGGTGGGTGGCCATCACAACAATGGAACGTCTGCGCTTGACTTCTGTTATACACAAAATCAGCGCTACTTCGGGGAATGTCAACGTCGCTTATCATGGTATCATACATTTGGAAATATTATGTACATCTGGATGTTCTTCGGAACAGCGCTTATCACTTTATTAAGCTCACTATGACACTTCAATGGCAGTCATGAATGAATATGGGGGGAACAGTATGCAAGTTGGAAAAATCTAGAAGTATCTGAGACGGTGCTCCGAATAGTCGCGATGCGTGTGCTAACGTCGCGTTTCTGTTGAGGAAAGGTTTTGCGTACATAACTGAATAAAAGATGTGTACCAAACCGTCTTTGCGCCTTCTCTGCTCAACCGGTTTCGAGCACATGGACTGCTGACCTGACGTCCGACCATTGGCGTAGCCAGGGTGGGGGGACTCCCTCGAAATTTTCTGATGAATCCTATATTGCCTCCCCCCCTTTCCCATGGAACACAAATTTTCAGGAGAAGGGCTCAGAAAGAGCGACATGGATGATGGGCAAAGGCTGAATATCAAAGCTAGTCGAGGGCTATCGGTGGTTTGAAGGGAGTGGGACGGGGGGTCACGGGGCCTGTTCGCACTCCCGTGCACACGCACAAAAATTTGGAGGACGCTTAAGCTTCGCCTTTAAGAGTGGAAGGCGATAGCATTCAAAGATCCCTGACTGCTTCTCACGCTTCCCGGCAACTGCAGCGTTTTCAACGGTAACGTTTACCTGGAAACGCTTGCCGCGAACGCTATGCACGAAGGCGAGCGTTGCGGTGGAACCGCGACCTCTTTCGTGGGCCGCGACGCGGCGGAGGCGAGCGCCAGCTGGATTTAAGACATGGAACCGGGCACGCCGCTCCGTGGCCCCCAAGACATCCACCGCGCCGGCGCACTGAATATGGCTGACGCCACGGCCGGACTGTGAACGCGGCGGCCGGTTTGTGTGTGGATGAAAGGGTTTCTTTGAGTTTTCGCGTAACAGGAGTCTGTTTTCTCGTATAGTCAAATTACAATCCGAGAGGTTTCATATTGGTAGGTTATGTGCAAGTCGTAGTTTACAATTTTTTTACGCATTTTAGCTTGAGAAATTAAATTATTGCAGTGAATTCCTTGCACTATATTGAAGGCCTGGGTATATGTGGTCCGAAAATCTGTTTGTCTGTGTGACGTCTGGCGCTCACCGCCAGATTAACCGTGAAAAGAGCTTCGCATTATGCACAGGGCAGATAGGCGAAAACTGCGGCTGACTACGCATCAGCTTGTGTCTGATTGTAGAAAAGCGATTACGTATTGTTGAAGAAACAAAGGTAAGGGAGTTTTGCTGACCATTCTGACAATGGCTGACACACAAGGCTTTAAAGAGGGATGGTGCAATAAAGAGGAGACAGCATTGCTAAATGCCTGGAGGGGAGAGCAAAGAAGTACGGAGGGTCTATTTACAATAGCTACAGTATTTAGAAGAACGAATATTAGTGCAATTTACTCATACATTTCGCCTCCCGTGCAGAAGACACATGCTAATGGGCATGAATTGGTGCAAGCCGACGGGCTATTGTATCCCGTAAGATTACAGACATTTTCGGGTCCCTAGCTTCGTTCACGACCGGTGTCGATGCGTTTTCGAAGTGATTGCACAAGTTCATCCACGTCGCTGCAGCCCCCAGGCTCGTATGCCTATATGACAGGCACATAGCGATTACAGAAGGGAAGAAAAAAAAAAAGCTTTATTGCAGGGAAAATTGACAAGCATGCAAAAAATTGCTGAAGCATCCACACATTTTTTTTAAATTTATTTTTAAAGAATGATGACTTTGTCATTCTCTGGAGAAAGACCAGCCTTTGCTTAGTTTTTGTCGCCGGTTGCGCACGAAAGTGCACCACTAACGTGACCCTCCGTCGATAGGAATTGCTCAGCCTGACCTCGATGCTTGCAGAAATATGTGCTACTTGCAAGCATAATTGAGGTGGAGACAGAGAGGCGACGAAAAAAAAAAAACATTTTCGCCTGTAGGACCTCCCTTCCCTTGAATCCAATGTTCAGGGCCGCAATGTTTAGGAGCACACTCCTTGCGCGAATTGGCGCAAGCAGCGTGGTGCTTTCGTAGAGATAAGTAGGAGAAAGGTTTTGCCCGGCGCCTGTGGCAGGCTGAAAATTGCGACGACTCCGCCCAAGGCGCGCCTCAACCTCATTCCGGATTGTTTTATCCAGAATAGAAATTACACACACAAATAAATATGGGACAAGCGTTCGCATAAAACTTCTTGGGCATTGAGCTCCCCGCCAGGCCTTCGTGTCGTCGAAGAGCTTCTCATTTCTGGCACTTAAGCGAATCATCGGCCCGCTGCGCGGAAAAAATGCATTCGATTTGCTTGTCTATTGCGACGAAATATTGCGACTTGATTGTCTAGAAAACGCATAGTAAGCCACCGCCCCCCCTCCTTTTTTTCTTTCCCTTGTCTCTGACTTTTTTCATTATGTAAATAAACTTGAGGGAAGCTTGACTGGACACGTATCAAAGGCGCCAAGAACGAAGATGGCGCAAAAATATGGGCATAGGGAGAGCGTCTCGTCACTACCCGGTCCCTCGACACCACACAGCCATGCCCAGTCACCTAGCTGATGCTCACCTACCCCGTCGTAACACGTGCTGCCTGCTGCTGAGAGCCCATCCTAGCAAAACGTCTCTGCGGTATTCAGAACAGCCAGATCTCAGGAGACATAACACTTTCAAATCTCTCGGAGCTGCTAGCCCTTATTTTACTGCGAACCAAGGATTCCGTAATTGTACAAATGCTTCTAGCATAGAAAGCAGCCCTGCGTGGCGCTGTTTGCCTGATCGATGTCCGAGTATGATCAAATAATGATATGTGTCGCGTGGCGACGTCTATATAATTCCGTGTTGGCAAGTTGTCTCCAACAATCTCTTCATGTCGGACAGCAAGTCACCGAAAGCGAGTGCAACTTGCATCATATGATACTGTCGAAATACAAGTGTCAACGTTCGTTCCTGTATTTTGAATGTAGACGCCGAGCGCGCTTGAGTAATAGCCGATTTGCAAAATAGTGCCCGTCCTCTTACGTGCGTAGTCGTGGCCTAACCACTCGCTAGATCTCGTATTATCATAGACAGACGGCTATCATGGGCTCCCCAAATAAGAGCATTAGAGGAGAAAGTCAACTCCCTAATTAACATTCTTCGTTGATTTGCTGGAGTGAGATGCGCTAGTTCAACCTCTTCCTTATTACGCATTCACTCGGCAATCATTAGACAGAGAATAATAAACTGCTCCTGTGCTACATCGAATATCCTGTAATGTAGAGGAAACAATTCAAAGGTTGCTAGCTTTCAATAGACGAAGCGCCAATAATGACGGCACACTAGGAAGGAACACAGACAAGACAAGGCGCTACTTGCAACTGTTTATTGAAGTCAAAGGAATGATCTCCCATGACTTACTCGCATACTGTGCAGGGCATTTTATCTGATTGTAAACAGCAAGATAAAGGCTTAGATGTTACTTTTGAACTAGCCAAGCATAACAGCTCGCAGTTTTTAGATCTTGACATAACCCTTACTGACAAGAGAGAGAGAGAGAGAGAGAGAGAGACAAAAGGGGAGGAAAGACAGGGAGGTTAGCCAGTGTAAATACCGGCTGGCTACCATGTGCTGGGGAAAGGGGTAAAGGAAATAAAAGGAGAAGGAAGAGACATACAGGACAGTATAGAGAGCCTGAAAGTCACTGATGCACCACAACCCTTACTGACAAAGGTTTCTGCTAGATGTACCGACCCCGTGCCCGCAAGGAACTGTTGCCGTATGAGTCTACACACTCCAAGACTGTTAAACGTGCCATTGCCACTATGTGCCTTGCATCCGCCCTGAAAAAATCGGGCTGTCATAAGGCACAAGCAACTTTGACGAACAGATTTTGAAGGCGAGGAAGGCTGGCTTTCCTTGTTTTATTTTAAACGCACTTTCGGAGGCCTTATTGAAAAAGGTGAAAAAAGAAAGAAAGAGAAGCGAAGAAGGTCAAGCACTCGAAAAGAAAGCTAAACCAGTGGTGACACTGTATTCTCATAAAGTGGCGCATACTCTTAAACACGTCGCCATGAAACACAATATTCCTGCGGTTTTTTCCGCGCCCCAAAATCTTGCTGCTTTGTGCCGCCTGATTGCTTCATTGATTGCTTTATTGACTCCAAGAAAGTAGGGTTTTCTATTAAACATACAAACCATTTTGTTAAGTGTGAAGAAGGGGTCGTATACTGCATACTCCTGAATGGTGGGAAAGAGATATCGGTCAAACAGGCCGATGTATTAATGAACGCCTGCGGGAACATGAGCTTTCATTGAAAAATGGATATGTTTCAAGCTTGCTGCTTCATTGCAAGGCCAGGGGGAATGAGAATAAACTTGTGAAGCAAGGCTTCATGATACAACAACCAAGTTTAAAAGTAAAAATTCTGTGGCGCGTGACTTTTTGGAGGCCAACCAGATTAAGAAAAGTGGGGATGCGTGTGTAAGCACCCCGTCTCTGAATATTTACACAAATGAAAGCATGTTTTTAGACAAGCTTTAGATTTTGATTAAACGTGATTCCCTTCATATATATATTCAGTGTTATCGCAAGTGCGGATTCACATAATCAGTGTTCCTCTTTTTTCGTTCCCCTGTCCCCATGGCTATATAATCAGCCACCTTTGACTTCAATAAACAGTTGCAAGTAGCGCCTTCTCCTCTCTTTGTTCCTTCCTAGTGTGCTGTCACTATTGGTGCTTCATCTATTGAAAGCTATGCACCAACTAGCCCCACAACGTGTTTTGTTGCAAACATTGCTAGCCAGAAGCCTTCGCATATGTCTTGGTGTACAGCGTACATCTGCCAATGCTTTGGTAATTGCTGAGTCCCGCCAACGAACTTTTCATGCACTAAGATTTACGGAAACTTGTCACTTTTTTCGTTTGGCTAGACAACACGCTAATCATCCGCTATGCCAAGAACTTCAGGATAGAACCGCTTCACGCATACATGAAGAAATACAGCGGTGCAAAAATTACTGCGTGCTTACGAATACTGGATTATTTGCGCCACTCATTCCCCATGGCAACTAGCAATTCCGGAAATAGTCACTTCACTTCCCGGAGTAGGTCGCAAATGTGATATTCCCGTAGTTACGATAAAGTAATTTATCACATTTTACACTAAGTACATAGATCACATTCACATGTATACCGATGAATAATGCTATAAACAAAGCTCTGCATCTGCGTTTTATATACCTGCACACCCAGAGAAAAGAGCTTATCAGATTTGCCAATTTAGAAACGTCCACAACGGCAGAACTTTGCGCAACACTTTCTCCTTTACGTTGCATATGTCAGCAGTCAGAACCACTTCGCTGGGTAATTCTGAGTGACTCACAAGCCTCATTGCTGTGCTTAAATGAAATCAGCTTAAGAAAAGAAAACAGCACATTGACATACGAAATACAGAAGACATACGTCATAGTGCAGTTTTTGGAGGAATAAAAAATATCACAAAAATACTAAGTCATGAAATAGTTCTTTCTCGCATTGTTGTTATTGACAGGTACCCTTAATTGAGAGAGAGAGAGAGAGAAATGCAAATGAGATAAAGGCAGGGAGATTAACCAGACTTAAAACCTCCGGTTTGCTACCCTACACTAGGGGAAGGGAAAGGGCAACTAAAGACGGAAAGAAGAGCGTGACAAAAATAAAAGCGTGAGAAAAAAGCATGAAAAGGGACGAAATGGGGTTATTATAGTCTTTCTAATAGGCCATTCATTGAACATGGCCATAATAGGCCATGTTCATTGTGTCTTCATGTTCATGAAGCATTTCTATTTGTAGCATTTTGAGTGCCGCATTCAAGCGCCCAACATCTTCAGTGTGAGCATCTTGGTTTTGTGAACATTTATGCTGTGTGAACTCATGGGTTGCGTGTGAACATTTCGGTTTTGTGAGTATTTATGCTGTGTCAACTGTTCCGTTGCGCAAACATTTATATATATTGCAGTACTGAGACTCTGTACGTGAATGTTCGTTCATATCTTTATTTGTCCAGTTTGGTTACTGTTGACAAGATTACAACATTCCGACGATAACAATCACGTAAGAGAAGAGGAGTAGCCGGCGCACACACATGCACCAACTTCTCCTTGCAAACATTTAATTAAAAAAAAAGCAGCGCTTAGCTCCCCCGTTACCAGCACCGCAACAATTTTCTTTTTTCTCCTACACCGAAATTACTAAGCACTTTTATTTGGCTCGGAGGATCTACCCCCTCCCACATTGCAAACTGAATAGACCTCAAGCTTTGACACTAAGGCTTCTACAGACGGGGGCTTACCCAAACCTCCTACTTCTTCACAAGGTGTACCCCGAAATTCATACAACAAATGCATGTGCACTATGCAATGATTTAGCGAATTTACCTCACATGCTCTGGCGATGTCCCGCGTTACACAGCGATAAAAACAACACTTATTCATGTTGGGATGCGGTCCTACACAGCCCCAACCTCGAAGAACAGTTATGGGCTGTCCAACGGGCCCGCGACGCGGCGGAGAGACTCGGCCTCTCTGTCCCGACGTGGGAGCGGCCCGCTGCGCGCTAGTGCGCGCCCTAAAGGACCCTAATAAAGTTTTTCATCCATCCATCCATCCTTGCCTTTCTTGCTAGTGCCTTTATTCACCCTTACTTCTTCTTCGTCAAGTAAATAATTAAAGGAAACGCCAGTGCTTTTTCCGTTCATTTGAAACGGATAGCCGGCGGAATTTTATGAACCGTTTACAAAAATCCAAGCTTGTTGTCTTTCTCGACTGTTTGAAGTTCTATATATTTTATTTATTTCGTGCAATCTAGCTATTCTAACGCAGCTTCGAGCTCTTCTCCAGAGGCTCTGTTCCTCGCTCTAAGTGCAATCTCTCATGGGGAGGAGCGCGAGCTCGAAGGCTTAAAAAATTCTGGAAAACATTGTTGTCCTAATGGTTCCCGACCCCACACCTAGCCACCGAGAGGAAATGTATTGTTGTGGCTCAAGTGCTTTTGCCATCACCGAAACTAGAAGATCGAGTAGTAAGATCGAGTAGTATATATATATATATATATATATATATATATATATATATATATATATATATATATATATATATATATATATATATATATATATATATATATATATATATATATATATATATATATATATATATATATATAATATAGTCATATCAATGAATCCAACAAACAAACGACACCAAGGGCAGCATCGGGGAAATTACTTGTACTTACTAATTGAATTAAAGAAATAATAAATTATTTGAAATGAAAATAGATGAAAAAGAACTGGCCGCAGGTGGGATACGAACCCAAGTCTTCGCATTGCTCGTGGTATGCTCTTACCAATTACGTCGTTTTGCCACCCACTGTCTGGGGTATGTATGTTTATCTACTAGAACTTATCCCTGGGAGTATTACTGATCAATTGCCTTCCTCGAAAAAGTTCACGTACACGTGACACCTACGGCAGAAAGGATGTTCCACATCCGCCACCAAGGCCATGAGTGGCCGCGCAGGCTAACACTCCCAGGGTTAGTTCTAGTAGATAAACATAAATACCCCAGAAAATGGATTGAAAAACGTCGCCGCCGTAGATCAATTGGTAGTACCATCGCACGCATAATGTGAAGACGTAGGCTGATATCCCACCGGCGGCCAGTTGTTTTTTACTGGCTTTCATCATTTATTTAATTCAATTAATAAGTACAAGTAATTTCCCCCAATGCTGCCCTTTGTGTTTTTGCTTGTTCTCTTATTTGGTATGACTACCCGCCGTGGTTGCTCAGTGGCTATGGTGTTAGGCTGCTGAGCACGAGGTCGCGGGATCGAATCCCGGCCACGGCGGCCGCATTTCGATGGGGGCGAAATGCGAAAACACCCGTGTACTTAGATTTAGGTGCACGTTAAAGAACCCCAGGTGGTCGAAATTTAATGAGTCCCCCACTACGGCGTGCCTCATAATCAGAAAGTGGTTTTGGCACGTAAAACCCCAAATATTATTGTTATTTGGTATGACTAATAAAAATCGGGTCCCTCGGTTTCCTTTCTTCTCGTTCACATATATAATATTCAGGGTGTTTCAGCGAACACTTTAAAAAATCTTTAAAACTTGCCTGGCAGATATCACAATTATAGTTCAGGAGCGGGTCTACTCGAAGCGGCGGACAATACTTGCAAAAAAAAATTGAGGTGCAAAATTGACTAACTAATAAACATTCAGTATTTAGGTTTTTTAATTAATTACATCATGGCCCATATTGCAATTTACAAATTATAGCCATGGAGTTAGCAAGGCGGATCCACTTATAACGAATTTTCAAGATGACACCAGTTTCGAAATAATAATTCCCGAACTTTGTGGAGAAATGTATATGCGCTCCAGTTAATTTGTTAACAAAACAGTGTTTCATGCACTGAAGCACACAAGTACCTGAAACGCCAATGCATTTCTCCGCAAAGTTCAGGAATTTTTATCTCGAAACTGGTGTCATCTTGAGAATTCGTTCCAAGGGGATCCGCCTCGCGAAGTCCACTGCTAGAATTTGTAAATTGCAATATGGGTCATAAGATAATTAGCTAAAAGTTAATTAGCGAATACTTGTTAATTAGTCATTTCGCATTTCAATATTTTGTGCAAGTAGTTACCGCCGCTTCGAGTAGACCCACTCGTAAACTAGAATTGAGCTATCTGCCACAGGCAACCTTTAAAACATTTTGAAAGTGTTCGCATATACTATACACCTCGTATATACTATATAACTTCAAGGTAGAGGTATACATCTATGGTATCCGCAAGGTTATAATAGAAAAGTTGGTGCACTTCTTGACAAACAACTGTTTATTGTTGACGTTACGGCCGGAGACCGATCTTTCTCAATTCAGGAGAAACTATTCAGTGGTAAGAAGAATTGTAGTGTTTTACGTGCCAAAACCACGACCTCATTATGAGGCACGCCGTAGTGGGAGGCTCGGGAAATTTGGACCACCTGGGGTTCTTTAACGTGCACCTGAATATAAGTACACGGGTGTTTTTGCATTTCGCTCCCATGGAAATGCGGCCGCAGTGGCCGGGATTCTATCCCGCGACGTCGTGCTTAGCAGCCCAACACCATAGCCACTAAGCAACCACGGCGGGTCAGTTCAATGATGGTAAGAATAGATTGTTCTGCTTGTCGAGGCAAACGTCGACAATAAGCGGTGCTTTACAAGTGCATCAACTTTTCAGTTGAGATAGATAGATAGATAGATAGATAGATAGATAGATAGATAGATAGATAGATAGATAGATAGATAGATAGATAGATAGATAGATAGATAGATAGATAGATAGATAGATAGATAGATAGATAGATAGATAGATAGATAGATAGATAGATAGATAGATAGATAGATAGATAGATAGATAGATAGATAGATAGATAGATAGATAGATAGATAGATAGATAGATAGATAGATAGATAGATAGATGGTGAAAGAGGGGGAGAAAGGGTAGTGATCGACGGAGCACCCCTGAAATAAATTTCTGGCTGTGCCGCATGCAAGGACAATCGACAAGTGGTCATGAAGGCAGAGCTGCAATATATGTACTTGTATTAAGCTTTAAACGAAAGAAAGATATTACAAGTTATGCGTTCAGGAGACTCCAAATTTATGACTGAAACTTCAAAGCCATTTAATATTAAACTGCAGAAAGCATTCACGTATTCGTGCTAGGTTGTGGCCTAGAACGCAGTACAACACAGTACAACATGTGAGATGTCCGAGGTACCACCTAAAAGCTACATTCAATACCTTGTGTATACCTGACATCAGTAGTTTTGAATGCGCCAATCTATATGAATATAGCAACCCTTAGCGTCACCAATTAGTCTTCTTTTGGTAGTAAGATAGTGCGTATGCGGTTTGAATCGACATATCTTTGCAATCCCATCGTGTGAAGGCGTTCGACCTTTTTGTTAGTTCGAACACCTGCATCGACTAAGTAAAGGTAACGCTCGCATGAAGCTCACATTTCAGCCCTTCACATGAGTTTAGCAGGACGGAATGCAAACTTGAAAAGCAAAAATACTTTTTACACCCGATGAGTATATTTTTCTGGGGAAGGCCACACGGCCTTCCGTGCTTTTTTTTTTTTGTTTTGCCTGCCCAGTCAGATTGTGTTTCCCCTCCTCGACCGCTCTCTCTGCCTCATCTTGGAAGCGGCTGAGCCAACATCACGAGGGTGCTGGGGCTAGTTCCCTGTTGATTCACCCTACTTTCTCGCAGGATTGCTCGGGGACGAAAGCTCGCGTTGTTTGTCCAGACACCTGACGGATTGCCGAACGGCGAAACAGCGCCGCCTTTTATTTTCTGCCGTATGGCAAGCACGACACGGCAGACGTTACAGGCGTCCCGTTAGAACAATAATGATTCATATTTTGGGACCGATGGCAGTTTTCTGGGACACGTCGCGTGCACACATCGTCCCAGTTGTGCGAGAATCAGTTCGTCGATCTTTAATACGTTAGTGAGGCCTCGAAGAGGCGACAAAAAGTACTAGTATGGCATATAATGTCGCACTTGGTTTCTTCATGACGTGCATGATTTCCACTATGCGTAAGTTTCACTTTAAGGCATCGAATATTGTCTAGAAGCTGAGATCCAAGTGAACTAGTGCAGGTAGGTGAATCGAGGCACACTGTAGTACGCTGGTCTGGTGTTAATATTGGCTACCCGAACTTGTTTAACGTGAATCTAAATCTAAGGCCACAAGACTAGTGTTTATTGCATTACACATCAAAAAGAGCACGGCTCTCGTGGCTGGGATCGGAGACTGTGATCCCGTGTTCAGTAACATAACACTATATGTGAAAAAGACCGTGGTACTCGTAAAAGTATAAGTTCTAGATAAACGTATATTACTGCCTGCTTGCTATGAAGGAAGAAAACGACAGAAAGCTTTAGCTATCGCGCAAATAAACAACGTCAATGAGACAGATCATATCTTAATGGTGGTGGTACAGGCGAGTATAAGGATTACATACTTTTACTGCGAAAATCTTGAAGGCACTGCCCTTTATTCTCTCGCTCACACAACGTGCATTCTTGATTCGCGAGCTCTACATAAGTGCATTTTTGCCTGCACCTAGGTCCTTTGAATTACTGGCCTCTTGGATTAATTTGTAATAAATGAAACTGCTTGCATAATTTCAAATAATGGAAACACGTTAATATTTGTAGTCTGTAATCAATGAAAGTGCTTGCATAATTTCAAATAATGGAAACACTTTCATATTTCCAGTTTGTAAATAATGAAACTGCTTGCATGATTTCAAATAATGGAAATAGCTTCAGGCAACGTACCATTTTTATGGTCTTTGTTTTCGTGTAACTATCGTGAAAAAGGCGTGTTATGTTTAAGCATTCGTTAATTAGAATGCATAATTTACGGCCTTTGGCTTACAAAAATTTTGTTGGGACATGTTATCATAACATTAAAACAGGTGTGAAGTGGTTCAATGTGTTTACGAATACTGCTCGAAATTTGCAAGGGTTCATAAATTAAAGGTTAACGTCATCAACTTCTACCGTCAACGCAGGTCTACTACGTTAGATAATTATAGGAGCAGCTACAAAGCACCTCCAACGCAACAAAATGTTGTGGTTATGAGTCCGTACTCAGATATATACAGCGAGTCTCTGACGAACCTATATAATGCTAATAAGTTTCCTTTACAGCTCTGTAAAAAGACAGCGTATTTGTGCATATAGCCTATTCCAGAGGTACCTTTGTTTCTTCAGCCAGAAAACCTGTTTGAAAAACAGTTAGCTTTTTTGCAAGTTTGTCATTTCGCCAACTCTTTGCTTAAGTGCGCTAGTAGGTCCCTGCAGCGTAAGCATAAGGTAGTTTATTTAAACTGCAGTATCTTTATGAATGGGGTTTTCCTTTTGTCAAGCAAACCAAGTTGCAGTGGGTGAACATGTACATCAATCGGAATCGGTTCAATACTGATTACTTCATGGATAGTCATACTGCACCAGTTTTTCTTATTTTTCGCTGCTGCATTTATAAACTTTTATCCTCCCGCACAAAAGAAACGAATAACGGAGGACTTACTATCTAAATGACGCAGAAAAACGCATTCTGACAACACAAGCACGACAAAAGATTGGGAAAATTGAAACGTAGGCGAATGGAAACAAAAGGTATTTTTATGACTCCATAAACAAACGTGCATGAGAGCACGGACGTGGATGAAATATTTATTTACTGGTAGGGTTGACGCCGCCCCTCTCCACATGGCACATCTCATCTTACCGCAGTCGAGCATTTGCCTGCCAGCCATAGTTTCTTATAGAATATTCATTTCTTCATTAGACTTGAAAGTATCTTTCTCTTGTCACTAATATGGTAGTATATATTTATCCTGTTTCACATCTCTTGCACGTGTTTAATTGATTAGCGTTGTCTGAGCAGACACTACGCACTTTTTCATTTCTTCATTAAAATGTAGGTGCCGCTTCCATAGGAGAAAAAGCCGTGCTCCCAGAACACAAATCAAGAACAACCAACGATTCTCAAGTGCATTCCTTAAAACGCAACGCGAGAACCTTCCTTGGCTTCGATGGCGAAAGTATATCGCCTATTTTGCGGCTGCGAAAGCGACCGGATTCTCGCTTGCATCCACTTTCGCTTCAAAACAAGCCAGGTAATCGAAGTCCTCAGAGGCCGTCTCGATTTCAAGCCTTGCCGTCATGGCCAGCCATTTTCAGCGATGCCTACATACCGAGTCCGTTCAAGCCCGAATTTCTGGATCAACTTCCTAAGCCGTGGGCTCCGAACCGTGTAGAAGGCGAGAAGGTGACGCCCTTCTGGCATGGCATCTACGTCGTGCTCCCTGGAGGTGCGCCAAATGCGACGGGTCGATACTGGTGTTGGAGCTTGGTTTGGCCACCGAGGAGAAATAAAACTACTAAGCCGCCAGTGAGCAAAATCCCTGGAGGTTCTACAGCAAAACCTGGTGGTTCGAGTCGGGCAGCAACGAAAGCCACTGAACCCATGTCGGAGAAACCCCATTCAGAAGTAACGCCACCTGGTCCTTTCACAGCGTCTCCAGAGATGAACGTTACAGAAGAGCGCACTCCGGAGAACCCTTCAGCTCAATCAACGCTACCTTCGACCGAGGTGGAGACCTTCATGCCTCGATCAGGTACGGCACTCACTACCCAGGTGCCAAGGTTCACAGATGTGCCCAGCAGCGACCCCGAAGCAACCGGTGGTCAGGAGGTCGAAAATGCCGGTCCACATACAACGCCATTTGGTATTTCTGAGCTCCCAAAGACAACGGAATCGCCGCTCACCACCGCAAGCTGGATTGACGCTCCAATAGGACACGGGGGAACGACCCGGCAGAGTTCACCTTTTCCAGGCACTGAAACTCCCGGTACGGATACCATGACACCCTCCGTGGACATTACAATGAATGAAGTTCGCCCCTCTGTCAGCCAGAGTCCCAGCGGTGTTCTCGTGAACAGAGGAGTAGGAGTAGAAATTCGCAATTATACAGTACGATTTCCTGGTGTAATAAAGGATAACTAAAAGGCAGAAGTAACTCGCGTAATTTCATGACCTGTCAAGTTTAGTCGCTCGTGTTGTATAGCGATCATGATGAACCGGTGGAGAAATAAAAATTTGGGGTTACATAATTTCATAACCGAAGGAGGTTGCCGCAAAAGCCACGAGCTCCTTTGTATTCTTTGCCGTGTGAACAGCCATCGCTCCTAACAAAGGCATGTATGGTTATCATACCCGTCATCATCATCATTATCATCGTATTATCATTATCCTATTTCATATTCGCTATAGGACGAAGGCCTCTCACAGCGATCTTCAATTACCCCTATGTTGCGCCAGCTGGCCTTTCCTTATATTTGCAAATTTACTAATGTCACCAAATCCCACACGTCACTAAAGCAGAAATGAAGTTTAGACACGAGAAACTACCACAAGTAGGATTCCTTAAGAAGTCATGAAATATTTAGAAAACCGATTTTACGCGTCCGAGCGCCTATACACTAGCGAGGTGAGAATATATGCTGGCTATGCCGCATGAAGCAATGCCAAACTAAGGCAGGGGCATGTGTGCGTCGTCTGCGGTAGCACGGTTAAAAAATGCGAATTTCTCTGAAGCAGAACTGCGGCATCATATGTCACCGCATGGCGCGTTTCACAATGCTTTGCCGTAGCTGTGACAAATGGAGCCACCGTTTCGTTGCGATGACATCGTGAGCTGCTTGTGTGCATGTGACCATAGGCTAGGCTCTCATCCTTCAATGTGGGTAGCCAACCTCAAGAAGACCACCGAAATAATGCCAAAACTCTGCTGCCGAGGTAAAATAAAGTGTAGTGTAAGTCTACAACACCATTCCCTTCCCGAGAAGAGCCAAATTGGTTAGCAATGGCTACCCGTTTGGCCTGAAGTGGGTAGGCAGGCCTAGGCAGGTCAAGTGCTGCCGTGTCAGGAGATGACGTAATTTCCAGTGCATCAATGCAACAGGAGTACGTGGCAGACCTAGACAAGAAACGCTCCAGCAGTAAACAAGTGATCGCTGAGGGCGGGGAAGGGGGGGACATCTACAGTGGACATCATAGTTTCCCCACTTAAGCGGACACCCAACTAGTTACGCGGCGAGGGGGTGTCATCTGCATTTGGCGTTCTCAAAGTGTCTCCTTCTAAAGTACAAACCAGCACAATGGCGCTAGCTGCAAGGAACTGGCGAGAACCGCCGTATTAAGGATGACCCAGCTAATGGCCAAAGTGGCAAGATAGGACAAAGCAAGCGGAATACGCCTCCATGAAGCTTGCAGTAAAGCGTTAACATGTTGCTGCCTCCTCTCCTCTGATGGGCTTGGATATAGTGTGCGATGTATGACGCTGTTGAACAAGTCTAACGCGGTTGTTCCCGTAGTCTTTCATAGGACATTTATACCGGCCTCGATCTCCACCAGTAGATAGGCCATCGCTGCCATCGCTATTATTCTGTACTGCGATATAGGACGTATGTTGCCAAAGGCGATGTTTCATAAATACTCAAAAAGCATGATGTCGCCATTATTTGGCTATTCGAGCCCTTGAACGACCATGCTCTGCCATTTGAGGAAGCTCTACTACAATAAATATTCTGCGTAGAACATAGGAGCACGCAAACGTGTAACAAACGACATGAACTGAATGTATATGAACACGTCTGTGTTCGTCTTATCGCGCAGTGCAAGTTAACTTTACGTAATTGGTAAACATTAGCGAAAGTATGCAAAAACACTTATTTACTGATATTAATAATTACTATATAACCAAACCCTTTCAGCATCACCGACTTCAGCGAACCGGTGGACGGCTGTCTTGGTTTATGAACTTAAGATAAGCGATATCCATAACATCTGTGAATAAAAAATAAGTAATAGAAGGAAATAAGTACATTATTTGATCATTCTAGTGTAATGTATTTGGCTTCACCTTCTAAAGACTTGTTGAGAAAGGTCCTAGCCTATAGAAGCGCACGAGCCTTCTTTCTTACATAAAACGAGCTGAGAGCTTCTGAGTATAGTGTAGGTAAAGTATATCACACGTATCATGCTAGAAATTTGAAGTTATGGCATATACTACAAGCCGCAATAGGCTCCCATGAAGGAGTACAAACTACTGTTTTCTTGTAAACAGCATGTCACCGCTTGCTGCAAGCATCACCCACTAGTCGCAATGAAATGACTTTGCTGTTAGCGGCGCAGACGATGCACAAGTACTTCACGTGGAAATAAGTGATCGACCGCTTTCCGGAAAGCCGCAGGTCTTGATGGGACCACACTCTTCCGGCGACAAAAATTTGTGGACATCTCAATGTCACGACGAAGTGTACGCAGTGCGTTTCTGTACTGTTCACCACAGGTAAGCCATGTAATAATTGCGCAATGACTGACAGATGTCTTAAAGCTCAGCTTCCAAGGGATCAAATAGAATGCAATGGGTGCAAGCACGACAAGCTACTAATAGGTCGGTTGAAAACTGAGCTTCTAGCTACATTATACGATAGTACTTGATAAACAGCACGAAAAGACGGGATAAGATTACGGAGCTCGTGCTGACTATAATCTTGACCCCACTTTTCGCGCTATTCTCTTACCTACAGGTATCTGATACTTTTGATGCTGCGGTGCCTCCAACAGATGGCGCCACAGAATCTCATCGATAATCGCATACCTGATTAACTCAAACAGGCGAGGTGACTATTTGTCACTGCCTTGTTTCAAATGGAATGCCAATAAATCATCATCATCATCATCATCATCATCATCATCATCATCATCATCATTATCGTCATCGTCGTCGTCGGGTCTAATAGGACATTCCGGGGCTATAGTCATACTTATCACGATTCACTGGTATACCTCCTGTTTCGAACCATTCAAGCATGCGAAGTGCTGCCTGAAAACACGTGCACAAAGCAGCTCGTACGCTATAACCGTACGTAGGCTACCATAAAGGGCCTAATCCAACACATCAAATATACATCCCCGTCTAGAGTACCACACGGTTTTAGGCAATACGTGCACGATACCTACAAAGAGTTCAAATTCCGCTTGGGCAATTTCTGCATTAGGAGTAAGTACACGTCATGTTTATGCTACCTCTGTATGTTATTTCGGTAAGAACAAAGTTCATTGCGACCAGCTTGCAATGAAGCTGCTGTGCAACGTGCAGACAAAAAGTGCACTCCATAAAAGCGGTGAAAATTTTGTTTAGTCGTCATCAGATGCAGAAACTGTCGTTCATTAAATTGCATTTCATGGACTGCCCAGTCATGGTTTCGTAGTGCCGTCATTGGAAATTTCTAAGCAACATAGAAGAACCGACATGCTGGCAAAGCTTGCGCCCGAACTGTAGAAGAGTTCACCATTCCGTGTTTTTTTATTTGCGAAGTTTGAAACAATTCACGAAATTTTCGCGAAAAGATCTCAACGACTTATATTTTGAAGAAGATGTAACGTCAATCCTCTATTACCTAGACGACATTCGATCGATTGTTGAATTTTGGGGTGTAATGTCCCCAAGCAGCACATGTACGATGAGACTTGATAGTATGGGGCTGCGAATTGTTATCGACCGCCTGGAATATTTATTATGCACCCAAAGTATGGCTGTTGAGCGTTCACCGAGAGTTCATTGATGCGGCTACCGAAATCGGGAAACGAACCCGGGGCTTCGTGCACAACAGCAAAACGTCCCCCCCCCCCCGCCTCATTGCTTTCCTTCAGTGTCTGTCACTGAATGTGGAAACCCTGTTTTATCCGTTTCGTCTTGGTATACCATAATGTTCCGTCGTTTCACTACTTAGAAAGGGTGATGTTTTGGGCTGGCCGGTTTTCCATGAGACTGCGTGGTGCAGCGCGAAGTGGGACAAAGGACACGCAAAAAAACGAGGGCACGTGCTTACTGCCAACTGAAATTTTATTGTCTGGTACAGGGTGTTATGTGGAAAAAAACAGAAGGAAAACGACATGAGAAAAAAGGAATAGAAAAAATAAAAAGAATAAAAAGCGAAAAAATAAAAAAATAAAAGTTTTCTATATAACACCTTGCATCAGACAAGAAAATTTCAATGGGCAGTAAACTTGCCCTGGTTGCTTAGTGGCTATGGTGTTGGCCTGCTAAGCACGAGCTCGCGGGATCGTATCCCGGCTGCGGCGGCCGCATTTTCGATGGGAGCGAAATGCGAAAACACCCGTGTATTTACATTTCGGTGCACATTGAATAACGCCAGGTGGTAGAAATTTCCGGACTACACCTCCAAGGCGTGCCTCATAATCAGAAAGTGGTTTTGGCACGTAAAACCCCATATTTTCAATCGGCAGTAAGCGCATGTCTTCGCTTTTTGCCGTGTCCCCTGTCCCGCTTCGCGCTGCACCACACAGTTTCCCTACTGTTCCAAGCCTGTGAAGTGGGGAGAAAGTGCTCCTGAAATAAAACTGCAAAACATAGAGAACAGGGAAATATTTACTCGCGTCGTACTTCTACAGGTAATAAATAGTGAAGTGCCGACGCTTAAGGGGCCGCGTAAAAACTTTTGTACAATTTTTCCGATCAAGCTGGTTCGGCGCTGTGCCACTGCGATACACCACATTGAGCAACTGCATAATATTCCCATAAAAGCGCAGTTTCCTGGTGTATACATTCGCGTTTCTCGGCCTGCAGTCCTGTTTGAGTGGAATACAATTATACTTTCAGATCAGTGGCATAGTCGCAAACTGTACTGAAGGCATCTTGCCTTGTATATAAGGCTTCCATTAGGCTCGACGGCTCTCAAACCAAGTCAGTGAGCGTGCAGAAATTGGAAACGGAAAGTCGCCCTGCTGCGGCAGCGTACCGCGATGCAGTCTCATCGCAGGATCAACCTGATTCTGCTATTCCTCGGAATGCTAGCGACCAGCCGTGGGCAAACAGCAGGTTAGTTACATGCAGAAAAAACTGTCTTGTAGTCTGCAATGAGGGATCCAGAATTTAAGATCTACCATGTCGTTCATAAGAAAGTCAGGGATGACTGCGAAATCAGTTATATGTGCGTAAAGTTTGAATTCGTTGGTTTCTTGTTGCAGTAAGGAGAATTTGCTTATTATAGAAGAGGCTGTTTTCGCATAAAATTTATTATGCAGGGAGTGAAGCCGGTGGTAGCAGTTTAGCCCTCTGCCATGAAATCGTAGTGAAAACAAATCTCTAAGGGAAGAATATCGAAAGAATGAAACAACAAATACCTTTCCCACCGTTTTCCCAGGGTTTACTTGATAAAGATGAAAGAAACTATCACAAAACAGAAAATGATTGTTGTAATCTACATTTACAATGAAGAAAAAGAAAGAAAAGGAAACAGGGAGGTTCGCTTTTAGTGAATCTACATTTAAAATGAGGAAAAAGAAAAAAAGAAAGGAGGTTCGATTTTAGTGAGGGAAAAAACCACCTGGATCCAAAGCCAATAAAGTCACGAAAAAGGCAAGGAAAGTGAACCGTTTTCTATTATACTGTGATAATAATTCACGACTAGGAATAAATTTGCGATATGCTTATTGTATTACAAAAACGAAAACAAAGTGGAAGAAAAGGCAACCTTGTCGGCAATGGGAACCCAGTCACAACCTCCGCATAACGCGCCTGGGACTCTATCAATTTAGTTACTGCGAGAGCAGTCGCTCCATCCACTTCCTTAGGTATTTATGCGCATATATGTACAACATGGAAGTGTTAGTTAGCACCACTCGCAGCACTGGTGGTAGATGTAGAAAATCCATGAAACCGCAGGCGTCATGTAGTGTCTGAGCTTATCTCTAGTGAAACTGGTCAAGAAAACCTCGTGTAGCTACCTCCAGATGAGAAGATCGCCACTTTATTGGCTTTCGCTATACAGGCAAGGAAAGGAACAAAAATTATGTCAAGCAGACGAACCAGCGAGTTCCTTTGGATTATACCAAAGTTCTATTTTTTAACACCAGAGGGTTTGCCCTTAAATGGAAATACCACTGTACTCCCATTTACAAGACCGCTGCTAAAAAAAATCATTTTCTAGAATTCAATGGGGAACTTCTATCTTTCATAAAATATAAACATGGGCTCGATGAGTGAAAGCCGTGGAATGGAATGTCAACATGGCGTTTAATGGAACTATTCAGCATCGGCATTGCTGCGCCTGCCCTGTGTAGTCATAGGAAAAATATTCTCGTATTTCGCTTCGGTCTTCATAGTTATTCCGCTCTTTTTTCTGTCCAGAACCTCGTATATACAGATGTCATGGTGTAGTAATTACATAGAAATGGCAACCTATATTCCGTACACTCAAATTTGTTTAGATATGCCATCATCACTTTTGCCTAGCAGCACAATTTTCCCGTCATCCACTGCTTTAGGCAATAAACCACAGAAACGATGCACATATAAGTTCGAGCTTAGAGCATACAGAGACATTGTTCCCGAGAACAATGTCTCTGCAGTGTCTCTAAACAAGTGCCTGACACCTCTCGTTAATGTCATTTACTAGAAATCACAAGGAAGGATATGTAGTTTTAGAGATCCCGTTCAGGTACACACCGAAACCTGAAGCCAAAATGCAAGTTCGATGTCTGCTTTCTACACAACCGTTACAAGGGACAGCACAGTGTTCGGACTATCGCAAATCGCATAATCCACAACAGCAGGGCTCGACGCCGGAATGTCCACCTCGAGCCTCCTATTCGTCCTACGTAATCCCCCCCCCCCTTTACTTTAGCGAGATATCCCCAGTGATTAAAGGGTTAAACACCACTGATCAGTATTAATTCCGTAAGTACAAATTCAAGGCATCACGTATTACAAAATGAAGTGCAGAAGAATTGCGGCTCCGGCTCCGCCCATGGCGGCGGATTACCACCCCGCACGAAAGTCGACAAAGGCGATAGAACCTCACCACAAACTTTAATTTGAGTGGGATCCGAATCACTTTGGCGTTCCGGGTAATTTAGTCATCGATGATGAAGCAAGTGTGCCGCAGGTGGGAAATGAGACTTGGGCGTCTTACCTTCACAAAGCGGTGCAGGCAGCACCTCGCATCAAGTGTCTGTCCGAATATCGGGACGTGTGTGTTTTGAAGAAAAGCAGTGGTCAAAACAACATCATATTTTGCATCGATTCGAATATACAATTTACTATTAAAGTAACAGTCAGTGTGTCTATTGTTTCAATACACAGACGCTGCCTCCAGGCACTGCGTACGTAAAGATATTTTTCATAGAAAAGGTACCTTTTGCTACATACCCTTTCTTGCAGTGGGCAAATAATGATCGCCAAATGGAAAATTGTGTGTTCTGGACAAAATTCTTGGAAGGCCCGTGAATTGGAGTGTATTGCGAGATAGGTCTGGTTTTTTTTTAATTAACTATTCCCTGCGTACAAATTCCTACCATGCAGTCTTACTCTTCTGCGATATATAAAATGTTAACTGCGCCAACACCCGTTCACTCAGCCGGCTGTTCTATTCTCTGCCTCGTCGTCTTCTCTTCCAGCACCCGCCTTGCGAGCGCCCGATCCCAAGTTCACTCCGTCTTATGTAGATATTGTGATATGCATTGTGTGTACTTAATCTCGATCTGAACGGTCCGTGAACGCAATCCAACATGTAAATATATAGTTTGAAAGTGAAGCTTAGTTTGTGTAGTTCGACAGGTTCAGATGCGCTGGTCGGGGGGGGGGGGGGGGAGGGGGGAGGGTGCTTGGACTGCGCAGAGGACGGCGCGGGCGAGGGTCACGATAGGCAGAGTTGCAGGTATCGAGGGGCAGAAAGCGGGAGCAGAGGAGACGCGCCAATTGGCTGTTAATGCTAGGGATTAAACCACCAGGCTACGGCGGTGCAGGGGAGACAGCCCATGTGCCGGCAGTGAAGCGACGCTTGAGCGGTCGCCGCACCGGAGTGGTTGGGAAAGCTTCGCCTACGCCGATTCCCAAAGTGCATTGAGCTGACATGATTCTTCAACAAACTGTTAGGATTTTTCCTGCTTGACTTGCATGCGTTATGATGTACATTTTTCGTTTGAATTTACCGTGAAATATTCGTAAATGCGTTCGTATTCGTAAATCTGCATTTAATTTATATTCATTTTCTTGGCCGCTATACACTTGATGCGCATTGTTTGGCGAAGCGAAAGACAGTAGCATGCACAACCCATGGCACCAAATTTTCCTCTACACGCGTTTAATAAAGAGAGAGAAAGCGACATAGGGCAACGGAGTGACTCTGTCGAACCCCTCCGGTCACGACGGCGGATTTGCACATCCACAAGAAAGGGGACGTAGTGACCAGCGTTATTGTAGCTCAATTTGCCGAGCACCAGATGTCTCATGAGAACGTTGTAGGTTCGGCTACCATGCACCGAGTTCCATCAGGGCCGTCGGCAGGCCCGTAGTGAAGCCATTTGGCGACGCTATGGCTCGCAAGATGGAGTGGTCTGCAAAGACGCAGCCAGACACCCTCGCGGCGACCTCATGACCGTGGTGGTAGCGGATCACAGCGGAGGACTATTAGAACATACAACAATCACGGCTGACCGAGTGGTGGAAGCGGAGGAAACCGCGATTGCCATGGCCATGCATGCGGAAGCGAATACCGTCATCAGCGACAGCAAGCAGGCCATCGGCAAGTTCGTCCGTGGTAGAATTTCCAAACAGGCGTACCATGTCCTCACACGACGCCTCCTAAGCGGCTTGAAAACCCTCGTGTGGACCCCCGCTCACGCGGCTATGCCCAGCAATGCGTCGGCTCACAGGTTGGCTCGAGATCTCGTGCGCCGAGCCTCGTCCGCGGATGCGGACGGCGTGAATGAAGAGGAGAGACACGAGGAACCCTGCGAGACTTATTATGAAATAGCCCATCGGTATCGCTTGAGGCGTCGCGCGCTCCCACCACCGGCCAAGCAACCCGACAAAACGCAAGCGGTCGCGTTTCCGCGACTTCAGACAAACACATACCCACACCCAAAATACATTAACAAAATCACAGGTGGCAAGGAAAGCGACAAATGTAGGCTCTGTTCAGAAACAGGAACACTCACACACATAATGTGGGAATGCACCTCGCTCCCGTTTTCTCATCCCCCGTCAGCAGCGAGACTGACTGGACAGCCTGGCTCAGTTCCGGGGACGTCGACCGACAACTTGAACTGGTGGACTGGGCGGAAAAGGCCAAGCAGGCCCAAAGCCTTACTTGAGCCCTAACCCTCAGCCACGTCCCTCTTTACCCTTCCTCCTTTCAATAAAGTTTATCACCCACCGGTTGCAAGGTTGTCTTTGCGTGCCACTTGCATTTTCTTTTTCCTTTATTAAAATAAAATTATGAGTAAACGTAAACGGGATGTTTAATTATTCACCACATCAGCTTAAGAGGGAGCTTTAGCTCGGGCCCAACTCCAACGCGGCCTATTCAAATACATGTAAAACGCAAAAACGCTTTTCTCAGATAACCGATGGACCGATTTTTAGGAAATTTGTTGCATTTGAGAGAGAATTAAATTATAGTGACTGTTGAAAGCGGGATTTCGATTTAGGATCTGAATTTTGTGAAAAGAATTTTCGAAAATTTGCGAGTTCGAAAAAAACAGATGCACGAAGTTTATAAATTAATAGCTCTGCATAAAAAATATATATCGCGGTTCTGTAAACGGCATCCATTAGATCATTTAAGGCGGACAAATTCAATTGTCAATTTTCATCTTACGTGAATTTGTTACGCTGTGTACGAAGGTTCAGCAAATGGTGTATTCCCATATCACTGATTTTTTTTAGATTCATCTGTAAGATATCAATTTTGTCCGTTTTAGATGTACTATCAGATGGAATTCACAGAATTGTGTATCATGTTTCCTTGCGGACTTGGAGGGTTGTAAGCTTGGTAGTTCCGCTTTCTGAAAATTTTCGATTCCTGGCAATTTATAATAAAAAACATTGACGAACTAAGTGAAAAATTCGTAACCATCAGCCACTAGATTTTAAAGTTTTCAGTGCAACAAACCTCATCCAATATCATGTAGTGGTGGCCGAGAAAAACGAATTTTCCTTTTACGTGTATTCATATAGTAGGACCCGAGCTAAAGCTTCCTCTTAAAACAATGGTTAAATTTCTTGGTGATGTTCCTGGATTCAACCTGTTGGCTTCGTTCCATAGGTACACTGTCCCTCCTTGCATATGGGCTTCCGCATGATGGCATTAGGTTCACAAGGGTCCGCCTCCAAAACGTGCGCTGAAATGTGGCGGCATGGCACGTATTACTCCGGCGGAATGTTTTTCTGAAGCAGTGCTGAATAAACTACGTGAAATATTAGTGTTTTTCACAGCAACTTTTGGGAACCGATAAGTAGAAACTGGTGATAGTTTCAGAAATCGTAAATTACCAAGCTTTGAGACACTACCCGCTTCAGCGGCATAATTGCATTCTTTGCCCGAAACCCTTGAAATACAAATTTAGTTTGTAAAGATTATTTAATTAACCAGCCGAGTATTGCGATGTCTCCTGTAAATAGTATGCACTGATACAAGTTATCCAGTAACCGAGGAGAAATTGCAGTGCCGGCTGCAGTATTTTACGCGCTCGAATAAAAGGCTAGGTGCCCGCCGGAGTGAGCGCCTGCGCAATTGTCGTAGATCTAATTCAATGAGCGCAACACTAGCGCATTAGGTACACGTTTACGAGAAAACAAAGCTGAAAGAACATAAAACACTGTCTTGCGCCTACTTGTGTGTACTTTGTCAAAATAGACGGTAAATGTAAACCTAGGATAACATCCCCGTTATTGCTTTCAGGTTTGCAAACAGATGGGGCCCGGATTGGAAAACCTGTACTTCAGGACGAGCTGCAAGCAACCGAAGGCGGACCAGAACTTCGTGCACCACGATACCAGAGAGGGAGCCTGATTGATGACCACAGAATTCCTTTGCGCCAGTTACAAATTCGGTCACAGCTCATCAGAACAGCACGTTTTGAAAAACAGCTGCCTTACAATCTTATCGCTAATCGCGAAGACGACGGAAATTTCGGCATCGGGAACCGCTCAAGGATGCCATCAAGAAGCGCGCAGATTAGTGACAACTTTAAAAACGCTCGAGGCGTAGCTTTGGGTTCTAGCTGGCAGCCCGTTGGACATGACCCTCTTCAAACAGAGATAAGAGCTCGAGTGCGAAGAGAAACACAAAATACAACTCTACGGCGGCAAAAGCGTTACATTTGGCCATTTTTGGCGCTCAGCTGGCTGTATTTGCCATATTTATACTCAGGACTGTATGGTTACTCTGCGTTATATTCACCATTTTATTACAGTTACCCCTACTACACATACAACTACGGGTACGGGTACGGGTATTATCCGTACAGGTTTGTCATTAATCCAGTCTATGTGAACCCTGTCCAACCAACGGGCGCGGCTACGACGCCCGCCGCGGCTAGCTGATGGCGTCATTCCGTTGGTCGTTTTAATGTCCCAGAATCGCAATAAAAATACGTCTTGAAGAATGTTAAGTAGACGACGTTCGATTACTTCCTTTCACTTAGCTTCTAAATTGTTTCTTTATAACAGTTGTGTCGTTGTCAAATCGCTCGATTCACTGAAATAATATTAACAAACGGAAGGGAACCAGCAGCTTGCTGTTTCCTATTCAGTTTCAGAGAACAATCGGAGAACGCGCATTTCAAGCACAGCGTAACATGCGCACGCACTGTAACGGAGTTCAGTATATAGATATGACTATTGCGGAGTTGAGCAAGAGCAAACTTTGCCATTCCTAGCGAATGAGTTGAAAGATGTAAAGCAATTTTGAGCACTATGTGGATAGTGCTCATGCATCAGGCTAATTTTACACTTGCCCACATTTATTGGGGCCGGCTTACCTCTGTTTCAAATCGAGCGAAGGACGGACCAGACTGTTCTTTCGCGCGCCTTGGCCCGTGTCTCAACACTGGGAAGAATGTAGGTGATGACTTCGGAAAGGGAAGCAAAGCAACTTATTGACAATGTAGACACGCACAGTAAAAGTAATTTCGGCACGCACGCGCAGCTGTCGTCTGTGCAAGCACGCTTTGTCACGCGATTTTTGAGGAGAAAATCGTAAGCTTGACAGAGCAGCACCAGTGCTCAAACGAAGA
Source organism: Dermacentor albipictus (assembly GCF_038994185.2). Taxonomy (NCBI): domain Eukaryota; kingdom Metazoa; phylum Arthropoda; class Arachnida; order Ixodida; family Ixodidae; genus Dermacentor; species Dermacentor albipictus. The sequence goes on along the minus strand of NC_091821.1, from coordinate 143,241,469 downwards.
TGACCAAACTTAGATATGTTCTGCTGGCAATGATTCTCCTCGATATTGGTAAGACGACAGATTATTCCTGCTCTCAATTTTAACTGCAAGCAAAGAGAAAAAATTTGGGACAGCAGCCGTTTCACCAAACGTGCACAGTGCGTGCTTGGTGAAACAGGTATAATGCTGAAGTGCTGATCTCATGAAATGGTGTTTGTTTATCGAGATTATACGTTCTTTGGTCGTTTGCAGTTTCCTCGACAAGTCTTCACCATATATCGAAGCGCACGTACGGCTATGGCGGCAGGATGCGTGGCGGATACCGTGGTGGCTACGGCGGGTTCGGAGGCTACAGGGGAGTCGGCTCCTACGGCGGCTACCGCAGTGGTGGTTACAGGGGCATGGGAGGAGGTGGCTACGGTGGTGCAGGACTGAACGCGCTGACCACAGCCCTTTATGGCAGGGTACTGGATGGCATGTACGGTGGTGGCTTCGGCGGAGTTCAATACGTCTATGTTCCAGTCTACGTTCCCGTTGACGACGGCACAGTGGTCATCGTGGAGGAGGGTGGCGGCTACGACTTCGGCAATGCTGGTTCGGGTACCATTGACACGGGAGGCGAGGGATTTGGCTTCGGTGGCACAGGGAACGAAGAGGCGTTGATGTACCTGAATAGCGGTGACAAAGCGGCCACTCGCGTTAAGCCGGCGAGCAAACCTCTCCGCGTGAGCATGGGCCGGGAGCGTGTCGTACAGAGGTCTACGGAGCTGGGTCTCGGTAGGACGTACGCATTGACACCGCCCAGGAGGAGCCAGCTGCGCAGCCAGCAGGGCTAGAGGGCCCACGCCCGCGCAAGTCCTCCACTTTCACCTTAGGACAAACATCCATATGCGAATCGAGAAACTACGTTGCATGGCTAGAGAAGAAAGTTATGCACGTGATCGTAATGTGTACCAACGTCGTGTCAACAAAAACTTCGTTTTAGGACATCACGATAGATCACTATAGACGAGACCTGACGAGATCTCAGAGTGAATATTTTGATTCTAGTGCGCTTGAGTAGGTCCATACGGTAACACAGGAGAAGCCGTTGCCAGGCAACCTTGATACGTTTTATCTCTAAAATAAATCTCTGTTGCAGCATAATTTTACGAACATTTTATAGCCGTTATTTAGTCCTTTCAGCAGAACACAAGAACGTGCATTGTGATTCACAGAGTCGCAGTATATAGGTAAGAACGTTTTGTTAGCGCGGACGCCTACCAATAGTGACAGCAGGAGATGTCAAGGCAACGGCCGATGGTAGAGTGGTGCATTACTGGACAATGTCTCTAAGCTGTAAAATATATTACGCAAGTAGGCTCTCGGCATGTTAATTGGTTGAATGCTAATTGGTTGAATGTTAATTGGTTGAATTATTGGTTGAATTATGTGCTTGGGAGCGGAATGCAGGTGTGGAGCTATCGATATAAGAAGGTTGTTCTGAGTAAACTCGTTCAGCATTATTGCAGGTTTACACTCAGTTTGGCTATGAAAGAAAAAAACAATTAGGGCAATAACATATGAAATAGTAAAGCAATTAGTGAATATAGCGTTCTTTTTTTTTAAGTGCCACGTTAGTATGTTTGACTCCGCTTCTTCCTTACTTATATCATTTTTTTTACCGAAAAATATAGCTCATTGCTAATCTGCATGGTATGCTTTGATCTTCACTCTTTCTAATGTGATCGAACACTTCATTATGACACTGAAATCTTCATCTTCGTAAAATATTTCCTGCGTTAATGCTGTATTCCGTTGCAGCGAATGCTAGAATAAGTGTAAAATAAACGGCCAAAAGACAGTTTACGCGTCTCTTATTCTCTCCCGGAGAAGTTTAAGTGAATAAGCTTGAATCACTAGCATATATTGTTCGGCAACAATAGGCAAGCATCCGTCACTCTTTGATACCACCCTTTCGGAGTCTGTACAGAGCAAAATAAAGAACAACATGGCTTTTGAATCTCTGGAATACCCCCCTAGAACTAACAGGAACGGAAAGGGGTCGCGCCGGCGAGTATTCTTGACACAGGCGACTCATAGCCGCTTGGAATTAGGTTCGCGGGACCGCCTGCCTGCGGCAAACTATGCGCAAGCGAGCGCGTGAAAGAGACGGTGCTCCGCTTTCGTGCGCTGAGCTGAACGTCACTGACTGAAGTCTCAACGTGGAACCTGAATGACGCCGACCATCTGCGGGCTGAAACCTTGGCTCCACGACAATGTTCGCTCGGTACAGGATCTTGTTCATCGCCGGTATTGGTTTAGCCGCTCACGCACCAATGCTTGAAGCTGGCCCTGCGATATTATCTGGTAAGCACGAGGGCAACTAGGCTGGAAACCACTTTGCGACGTTGTCGTTTGACAATGTGCTCATTTTGCAATTTCTGAGGAAATTGCATGGTACACAGCGTAATTTTCGACTGTGCTAAAGGTTTCGACATCTCTTTGTTTGATTGATGTAGAGGTTTTATGCTGTTCGTATATTTTTTGAAGTTGCATAACAATCACAAAAGTCTGCAGGCAATCCTGATTATCTTAGCGTACACAATTTTATGTTTAACCGTGGCCGGTATCCCACAATTCCCATTTTGTTTCAGCTCTCTTAAGCATTCCGGTATCATGAGGCAACCTTTCACCACTTTTTTTTTATGGCAATGAAAAGTCATAATTGTCACACCTCAGCGGGGGAGAATAGTTATTTATCGAGGAACCCGCGGCTAACAAATAAATGTTAGGAAACAGGGCCGAGTCCACAGCTTATTAACATACATGCATCGATGAAAAAATAGGGTTAATAGCAATGAAGCCATGAACAGTGCCTGTCGTTTCATGCTGTATGTTGTGATCTGTGTATAGGTCTCTGTTGTATAGGTTTGATATGGATGAAAAGAACCAGGGGCCAAATAAGTTCGTCAAAGCTTTTCCTTCGTAAGAGCTCCTTGTCATTCGCTGGCCGCCTTCGTTAATGATATGTGCAACATCACTGTTGTTTGGCAACCGCTCTTAAGGTCAGTCGTAGCATAAGAACTGGGCCCCTATTCACAAAAAGCTCTTACACTTGAACTGTTAGTAAGAACGAATTACAACCAATTCTGATGCTGGGCATATTATTAGCGAAGGCATCCGGACAATGGCAAAGAGCACTTGTGGATTAAAAGCTCGGACAATTTGGTCGAAGAGGCCTAACTAACGAACAGTTTTTTCCACAAGATGTCCAGCATCAGGAGTGGCTGGCATTTGCTCTTGCATTTTCTTTTTGTGTTTCTGTTTTGTTTTTATTGTTTGTATACGCGCCCAGAACTAAACTGACTTTCTAGCAGTGTAGCAGGGAAACTTATTAAACTCGTGCCTGGGAGCATTACTGCACAGTTTCTGCACTAATGTTCCATACACACAAATGTTGTTCTAATTAGTTACAGATAACCGTCGAACTTCGTGTTGTGCAAGCAGGACTCCAGTTGTAAGGTTTACTTGTTTCTCGAAAGTTGCTCTTAGAATGAATAGTTGACGAATGACGAATAATTCTGAGGTTTTCCTTGCATTATGTACAGTTCAAAGAACGTCGTCTTGCGTGCTCTCTTTGCGCTAGCACTGTAGTGCATAATGCCACACAAATTAGCCCATAAGTGCGCTCCTTTCATCATTGAACTTCAGCCCGAAAACCGTATTTTGCTGTCTGCTGTGATTTATACTTTCTGCGACATCTCTAAATACTTCCCTGAGAAATTAGCACACTGAAAGAATTACCAAAAAGCGGCATTTTTAACGAACAAACAGCAAATGCCGAATGCAAGTGCAGCGAAATCTATGCGGGTGACTAGCTGCCGTTGTCGCACGACGAATTGGACGAAACGGTCACAAAACGATGACATGGCCACCGTTCACGTACGGAGAACGTCAAGCTAAGAGAAGAAGTTTCTGCTCAATATAAATAAATAAATGAACAGCGTTTTTATCTGCCAGAAAATACTTGTCATTGTTACATACAATGCATAATGACAGGCGGGCATTTTTTTTTGTCATCAGAAAGTATCATCTTCTAATATATGCCTATAGCGTGTTTCAGGCAGCAGTTGACCTTACAAGCGCACGCTATAGGTCCGATGGTCTCACGGCTTAGCCTTTAGAACGCCGGTCTTTGAATGAAAAGTCCAGGGTTGCATTCTCGGCGCGACCAGGGGAGCAGAGTTTACGTTTCACTGCTTGACAATCGAAAAGGGGTATTATTTGACAAGAGCTTGCCTGAATACCATGCTTGTCGCCTTGAATGCATTCCCACGGCCAATCATTATTTGGTGTTTTGAAAATTGTCCGCAGCACATGCAGCACGCGGTATCAAATATTGGGAAGCCAGTCGGAAGTTATGTCTGAAAGTCCTGAGAGACTGAGAAGACGAAATGTAGGGAGGCTAAACGTATAGCTCATGGCTTACTATGCAGTGCGCAGGAAGCGCAATGTGCTCATTACATAGCTTAGGATACGACGATCAGTTAAAGCGGACTCCAATTACCTATCATGAATAGGGACAAAGTAATAAAGCGATGAAAAGGTGACAAAGGAGCAAGTGAGCAACAAGATGAACAGCTGGGGTGTAAGCCCAGCCACCAGAACAAGAACATCCGTGCTGTCATCCGCGAGGAATTTATTTACATTGACCAGGAACTTTGCTGTGAGAATAGTGCTGGCAGTGAAGCACGTAGGTGGCGTGCAGCTGCTGCTGCTCGGTTGGTTGGGTGGTGTCTTGACGGATATATTTGTGTGCATATACCCGAAGTTTATATGTGCGCCGAATCAAAGTGGCAGCAAATGGCCTCATGTTCTGTAGATTATTTGATTTACTCGATTTTCTTTTATTCACAAATTTTTTATGGGCCACTGGGGGAGTGTGCACATTCTTGGCCAATCCTCCAGAATTGGTCTGTGCCACTATGACACAAAAGGTACAGATCCTTAAGTGTAGCTAGATATGTGTCGTACTTATCCGTACATAACCTGATATCGACATTCTTCTGTCTAGAAGAATCAATACATCATCTTCGACCTTGTGACATCGCTACGAAGACATCTGACACTGTGCATCCACCTGATTTCGGGTTCGCATTTTGACATTGGTTGATGCGGTGTAGTGTATAAACATAAAAAGTACAGGAGATTACAGTTATGTATTTTATGATGGATAAACGTAAACATAACATGAGCTTGGCCGCTACATAGATGAAAGTAAACACATGTGTACGCATCGCTGTAAGTTGTACAGCATTTAATTAACCACTTCACCAATGTTTCGCTTTACATAGATTCCAACGTGAGCTTGGATCATCATTTATTTTTTCTCTTATTTGCGTTCAGTCATATTCTACAAGTCTAGAAGCACAGGGAATCAAAAACACTGCTCACAGGCTACCAAAAAGCGCGTTTTCAGTTGCGGAGCACGTGTTTAGAAAATCCAAAAAGTGATGAAACCACAAATCATCCAGGAGAAATATGCCACACGGCTAGCCGCAAGTTATACCTACAGCTCTACTAGTTCTTTTTTGTCGTACACAATCTCAGTGGCGTAGCTAGGTCGTCTGGCACCCGGGGCCAATACCTCTTCGGTCACCCCCTCCCCCCCCCCCCACCGGGTGTAGTCGAGGAAGGCGAGGATATCGACATTTTCCGGGTTTCAGCACCAGTACAGCCACCTTGGATACCGCGCACGTGCCCCGGGTCCCCCCCTCCTTCGCTTTCTTTCGCAGAGATCGCGAATGCAGCAGGTATACATGCTGTTTTTTCGGCGCCAAATAACACAGGGCACTGCACTCATAACTTGTGATAACTGCATGTGCAGATCTTCTGTCCGACTGTAAGGCTTGGCAGCCAATACAAATGCGGCATCGTGGAAAATATGGCTCACGTCACGAGTAACAAAAAATATCGTTATAAAGTAATAATTACCAATTTTAGCGGCAATATTGCGTTTGCAAAATTGAAGCCCGACATTCATATCTTGCAAGACAACAACTTCACAAAAATCGTCGTAGGTACTATGGCGCGCAGTATTTTGGCTGTAGGCATCCCTGAACGAAAACGAAAATTAAATAGTGTCAGTGACGCTGATCTCCCCACCCTATTACAAAAACGGAAAACGCCGCCGGCCTCATTGCTGCGCGTGCGCCAATGCTATGGCAATTACGAGTTCTTTTCATTCTGATCAATAAAGCCTTGTTTTTATTTGCTGCTATAAGGAAAAACGGGATTATCCGAGCAGCGGTACCACCACAAGATTGGGAACAGAATAGAGCACGCTTCGCGTCGATTCTTGGCGTGACCACAAAAAAACAGACAAGGCCGCGATGAAGCCCGTGCCAGTGAAAGCTTGTCCTACTGTTGGTCTGCACTCTGCACTGCTGTCTTTGAAGTTTGTTCGTCTTCGCTCCGCGCGTAGTCTCCTAAATGCATGGCACGCGGATCAGTTCGAACGCTGGTATATATATATATATGTATGTGTGTGTGTGTGTGTGTGTGTGTGTGTGTGTGTGTGTGTGTGTGTGTGTGTGTGTGTGTTTGCGCGCGTGTGTGTGTATGTGCGTGCGTGCGTGTGTGCGTGCGTGCGTGTGTGCGTGTGTGTGTGTGCGTGCGTGTGTGTGCGTGTGCGTGCGTGTGTGTGTGTGTGTGCGTGTGTGCGTGTGTGCGTGTGTGCGCGCGTGCGTGCGCGTTTGTTATGCACTGTTCAGCGTTTATCACTGTATATATCATAATCGTCACACAACACCTGGAGTAGCATGTCAGGCGAACAGCCAGGCTGACATCTCCATCATATTGTTACGTAGGAAGACGCAGACGACAAGCTATGTACAAATATATTTACAAGGAAGATACGCTGCGCTTGGCCAAGAGGCAACAGCCCGCGCTAGCTTCTAAATCGTCGTCGTCGTCTTCACACTGCTGGCCTTTCGTGATCGCACATATTGTGCCGTAGCACTACCCCCGGCTGCAAAAGCGCCGTCCCGGAGCGACTAAAGATCGGACTCGGAAGCAGTGTAGTAGGCCTTGAGCCTACTGACGTGTACGACATCACTACATGCCACAGGAGAGGACGAGCTTGAGCCCACAGGAGCAATTTCGTAAGTCACAGGCGTCACCTGGCGCAGCACGCGGTAGGGCCCTGTGTATCGCGAAAGAAGCTTCTCTGAAAGTCCGACGTGACGAGAGGGCGACCACAGGAGCACGAGCGCACCAGGTGAAAACTGTACGTCACGATGGCGGGCGTTGTACTGACACTGCTGAGTGGTCTGTGAGGCCGTAAGTCGAGCACGGGCAAGCTGGCGTGCATGGCCGGCGAGGGCGATGGCGTCGCGCGCATACTCGCTTGTTGAGACCGCAGCAGGAGGAAGTGCCGTGTCTAGGGGCAAGGTAGGTTCGCGACCGTACAGTAGATAAAAGGGAGAAAATCCGGCGGTGTCGTGCCGGGAAGAATTGTACGCAAATGTTCCGTAAGGAAGGGCAATGTCCCAGTCGTGGTGGTCCTTGGAAACGTACTTGGCCAGCATATCGGTAAGAGTACGGTTTAACCGCTCTGTCAGGCCATTGGTTTGAGGATGGTATGAAGTAGTCAGTTTGTGTTGAATGGAGCAGGAACGCACAATGTCAGCGATAACTTTCGAGAGGAAGTTTCGACCACGGTCAGTAAGCAGCTGTCGCGGGGCGCCATGAAGCAAGATAATGTCACGCAAGAGAAAGTCCGCGACGTCAGTGGCGCAGCTGGTAGGGAGAGCCCGAGTGATAGCGTATCGGGTGGCGTAGTCAGTCGCGACGGCTACCCATTTGTCCCCAGAGGATGACGTGGGAAAGGGACCGAGCAGGTCTAATCCAACACGAAAGAATGGTTCCACAGGGACGGTGATCGGCTGGAGATGACCGGCAGGTAGCACCTGAGGTGTCTTCCGACGCTGGCAGGGATCACAGGCAGCAACATAGCGTCGAACGGAGCGAGCGAGACCAGGCCAATAGAAGCGGTGGCGGATGCGGTCGTACGTGTGGGTTACCCCAAGATGTCCTGCAGTGGGTGCGTCATGCATCTCAAAGAGCACAGTCTGTCGTAGATGTTTTGGCACGACAAGAAGAAGATCAGGGCCATCAGGGAGGAAGCTCCTTCGGTACAGAATGCCGCCCTGGAGGACATATCGGCGAACGGATGCGGCGGTAGGTGTAGAGCGCAGACGCTCGATGAGTACTCGCAGCGATAGGTCTCGGTACTGCTCATCGGCGATGTCGGCGGTCGGCGACATCGGTACTGCTCATCGGTACTGCTCGGTCGGTCTCGGTACTGCTCATCGGCGGTCGAGATCGTCCACGGCAATCTGCCAATAGCCGGAGCGAAGGTCAATAGAGGAGAAATAGCGAGCACCGTGGAGGCAGTCAAGGGCGTCATCAATCCGAGGTAGGGGATACACGTCCTTTTTGGTAACCCTGTTAAGGTGCCGATAATCCACGCAAAAGCGCCATGAGCCATCCTTCTTTTTTACCAGCACAACCGGTGACGCCCAAGGACTACATGACGGTTCAATAATGTTCTTGGCAAGCATTTTGCGAACTTCTGCGTGAATAACTTGACGCTCAGCTGGTGACACTCGATACGGGCGGCGATGAATAGGAGGGGCATCGCCGGTATTAATGCGATGTTTGACAGCTGTAGTTTGGGCTAAAGGACGATCGTTAAAGTCAAAAATATCGTGGTCACACTGCTGGCCTTTCGTGATCGCACATATTGTGCCGTAGCAATATCATTAAAGCCTGTTTCTCTTCCTTGCATGTACTTTTGACTGGACACGCTGCACGATCAAGTAGCACTGCCGAGAACTACGCTCGTAGCCGCCGAGACGATAAGTGTGGCGCGCCGGTGCCTGCCGACGCTGTCACTCGCTTGCCGCGCACTCAGTGGCACACACTCAGTGATCCAAATTGGTGGGTCGTTCAGTGAATAACCCTTGTGCCGTGGGTTGGATTCTACTCAGCATCGGATAAATTTAAGGGATATTTCTTCGTCATCATAGGGCGGAACATAACTATTTACCCAAGTTGGCGTCAATGACCTTCATTGAAAAGCGGCACATACATACTGACACACACCCAGTTGCCCAAGTTGGCATAAATCAGGTTCGTTGGAGACCACCAGCACAGACCCAGTGGCACATACCCAGTATACTCCCATTCGGTCTCAAAGAGGTCGTTCGGACAACGGTGCCTACCCAGTCCCGCGTCTACAGTGACTCATGTCGGCGTGAAAAAGATTACACACTGTACACACTGGCACAGACCCAAGTTGATCCGATGGCCGGGTTCCAAACGTGCTACGTCAGTACAGCAACCCTATGCGACACCTATTCGACCATTTACTCAAGACAGCAGCTTGATGCGCTAACCATTCGGCCATTGAGAGCAGGTTGCCTCAACCGTCCGTGGCAGTAGGATCACGCAGGCCCCATGGCAAAAGGCATCGTTGGGGAGCCGGACGCCTATTTAATGCAATTCAGTTCAATTTTATTCCATTTTTTTCACCTAAAAAAATGGAGGAGGCCAGAACAAAAAGTGAATCTTCGTTCACATGATGGGCATTCGGGGCCCCCTTACAAGGCAGACAGCATAACACTACATGTGATTTTTGGCATAAAAAAACACACTCAATATGTATAATCGTAATTCACAAAAAAAAGGCTATAAGAACATATAACTATAGAAACAAGAGAAACACAATTGTTCACAGATATACGTTACCGAAGTCACACACACAAAAAAAACTTTCTCATTGCTTTTTTACTGATACGTGCAATAATTATTTCATGTTTCAGCAAGTAGTTCAAAAGTTTAGGAATCATGTGATGTAACGTCTACTAACTCATAATTAAACATCTGTTCTGTGTATGGTATAATCCAAGTTTGGTAATTCAGAAGGGGTATAGGTGTGTTTTTAATTTAAGGTTTGCTAATGAACGTAGTGTTCCATGAGAAAATTGAAAGCTTTGTTTATTTCTGCGGTCTAAATTGTATGCATAGAAGCTGTGAAGAGAAATTATGCAAGAACGCGTGTCAAGTGGCGCTGTGTTTGTTTTTGTAGTGTTTCCCAGCTACATGATGGGTGGCTTTCTTTTGTCGTATCTGTAATCTGTTTATATTTGTTATTCTCGGCGTGCCCCAGACAAGAAAACAGTAGCTTCCTTGAGAAAAATATAATCCGTGATAAAGTGGGGATATACTAGCAAGGAGTAAAAAAATCTGATTTTGCTAATACACCAACAGCTGTGGAAGTGCGAGAAATGAGACGGTTGATAAATGTGTATCCCACGACAAATTTTTATGAAAGTATACTCCAAGAGTTTTAATGACATCAACAATCTCAATGGAAGGAATTACGCAAAACCCGAGTGTCCGTTAGTGAGAAGTTTGCCTGAGGAGTGAAAATAGGGCAGCTTTTGTTTTGCCTACATCTATTTCTAATGAATCCAAATTGCACTACGTTCTAAAACTTTTGAGAATGCTATTTACGTCGTTAGTTATACTCTGGGAATGCTGGGAACGGAGCAGCAGTGTTGTACCACCTGCGTTTAAGACACGTCTTGATGTATTACTAATATTTATTAGGTCATTACTATAAAAATTAAACAGTAAGGGACCTAAAATGACCCCTTGGGGAACTCCTGTATTTACGGGTTCACCTGAGGTTAAATGATCATTTCTTTCGACACATTGAATACGACCCTGGTGATATGATGCTATGAGACCTTATCGTAAACCGCGAACATGGTACAGCTGTAATTTTTTTAGTAAAGTTACATTAATCAGACGATCAAACGCCTTGGAAAAATCTGTGTGAGTGCCTATTACTGATTGCTTTTCTTCTAACGCTCTAAGAATAGAATCTTATTGACTTAAAAGCGCAAGTTCTGTGGAAAGGCCACTCAGAAAGCCAAATTGAGCGACTTCATTAATTAATCAGCGAACTTGGTTAGTCTAGATGGTGACGACCCTGGATGGTTCCTGCGCCAGTGATGGACAGGCGCAAATGAGGCAATCCAATGTCTCGATGTGGCCGCACACGCTGAAGGCAGGATGGTGCGATGCGACCCTTCCTGTAGCAACGGGCCGCCATGGAGGAGCAGCTAGTCCGCAGTACCGCGCGGGCTGCCGTATACTCGTAAATCAAAATACCGAGTGCGCACGTCCATATAGCTGACGACGGCAGAGACTGAAGCGAGGAGGGGCAACCCGTAGAGTTTCATGCAATAATTACTAGAGGGAACTTTGGCGCTGCGATCGTTCAGCCACCATGGGAATGATGGAAAGTAGACGGATTTGGCTGATCTTCGGGCTTGTGGATTGAGACGTTCCTGTGGCTTTGTTTACTATACGATTTATCTGCCTTCATTGTCCTAAATTTCAGAGAAATGTATACTTCTTTAAGTGCTGAATACTCTGCGAACACACACAACTGCTTTTAATTGCAGTGGTTCAAGCTGTGGAAGTTGCCAGATCGAAACGCGCCAGACGTCTCAACGCGCCGACTTGCCCGCGAGAAATTGATAAGGGTGTATGTCGATGCATGCGTACGGGGCATAATGGTTTCAATATCGGGCGTCTGTACTGAGATCCTGTGCTGAAATCCTGCCATCGAAGATTTTTTATTCATGTTTATCTACTTATTACACAGTACTTTGTTGAAATTACGAGTTTACAAAGTCACGAAGCCGTTTGAAGGCAGAAGGGCGAAGCTTAGGCAAATACATGTACTTCCAATAATTCCCATTCCGGCTGAACCGCCCCAACTGCAGCTCCCGTACACACTAGTGCCATAGTTCCCTAGAATACTTATTGTATGAAACTCCATGATTAAACCGAAGAGGAGGAACCAGGAGTCGCTCGCACTGATTCTCACCGGTCTTAGTGCTGTGTCATTTCCGGCAAGCAGTAATGGTGGCATTCCCCTCCCCCCTTCCCCCCGTTTTTGCGTCGATACATCTACGTTTGCGAACTTTTTCTGACATATTCACTCGTATTTCAAACAGGATATTTTGCAGATAAACTGGTGTATATCTGCACTATCTGAAACTACGGTTTATACATGGTCGAAGATTTGTTGCTTGGCCTTTAAAAGGTACGGGCCTTTCAAATGAGACTAATTTCTAGTTATACGTCCACGAGGGGGAGGAGTTGCGCTTCAGGCATCGTTCAGAAACGGCGTTGGGTGGAGTAGCATGACAAAATAATTGGAGAATAAGGTACTCACTAAGCCTCTGAACTGTTACAATGCACACGAGCAAGTTTCATTTTTTTTTCTTTTGGTACTTCGTCTTGCTTGCTTCTATGCGCGATGGTACACTTTTTGAAGATATGCTGTTTCAGTATCTTTTAAAGATATGGAGGGTGTGCTAACGCATTTTGCCTCTACTGGACATGATGTGAAATGTCTCTATAATCTTCCTACTCCGTTTGCCTTTTTTCGTGAGAAGTGAACCTCGTGTCGCCAAACGGTGTGCAGACCAGTCGCACTTGTTGATGTGCATTGCCAGTGTCGCGGTTATAGCTAAGTGTCTAAGTCTTGCATTTGCCCAGAGGGTTGTTCGACATACTCCTTCCCGCAGGAAACGGGTATGGAGTACTCTACAGCCCAACTCCGTGTCTATGAGAGAAAGCTTTAGTTTGGGGCCAACTCCAACTTTACAGCGAATCTCTATCTGCCTAGCCGATTTGTCCGACCATCCGTCTGTTGCCTGTACGCCGAAAACTCCTCCGGCGCAAGCCCATGCTCATGCGCGATAATAAAAATAGAAAGAGAGGCACCCGATTGGCTGCGCCAGTAATGGCGTCGTTCCTCCCCGTCACAGCCGAGCGTGTGAGCAACAGTTTCTCTCCGGCTCCAATATGGGTAGACCACGCGTCATACGTACTCCTGAGGATCAGGCAGCTTTCGATCAGCAACATAGCGAGCAGAACCGGCGACGAGCTCACCTACGCCGTGCCGTTGCTGCAACCCGGGCACAAGAACAGGCTCGTGCTGCCAGGCGCAAGCAGCAACTGCGTGCAGAGGATCCGGCAGCCTACCAAGCAGACGTTTAAAGAACCGTCGGGATTAAACCGGTGATAAACACCGGTGCGGCACGTTTCAGCTTCGCTGGTTAACCATCTGTACGGAGTGCTTGGGTGGTGTTTTTGTTTTTCTATTCAAAGGCAGTCAAAACGTAGAAATGCTTTTATGGAACAGCCGCTGGAATGATTTGAATGACATTTTTGCATTCTAGAGAATAAGTGAAATTCTAGTCACACTAGAAATCAGTAATTTAATCTTTGGCTTGCATTTTTTTTCAAATATAGCCGAAAATTGGTTTGCTAAAAAAAGCGCGAACTTTACAAATCCGTAACTCTCCACCAAAGATATGCATTATGTTCTGTAAACTGCATCCATTAGAGGATCTAAAGTGGACAAATTTTACATCTACATCTACAACTTACCTGAAATTATTACAATGTTAAAGAGGGTTTTGTAAATGTCGTATTTACAAATTAGTGTTATATTTTAAAGTGGTGTATAAAAAATAAATATAATACAAGCTACAGAGTCATATTTTATGGTTGAGCTTTTTTTTAATTTGGCGATTCCCCTAATTTTGTTCTAAAATTCTACCAGCTTGAATAAAAAATATGTTGCCTACAGTAAATAGATTTGAACTTTTGAGTGGAACAAATTTCACCAAAATTTGTGGAGTGGTTGCCGAAAAAAACTATTTCCCCATCAACATGTATAGACAGCCGCTCCAGAGCGCTTCCTCTAGCAGATGCAAAAATGTCTTATCTTCCAGAAGTGCATCAACGAGCAGAGGACTATTCTAGAAGATGTGATGAAAGAAAAATTCGCTTTAATACAGTTGTCTGGCTTTGTAGACCTTGTCTTTCTTCGATTTCTTTGTAATGCTATTATTTACCAACTACCATCTCCGTTTTATCGCCGTCGATGAATCACGTGTGCAAAATCAACAGTTCTTATTCTGCCCTCGTTGTATACGTGCGTGCTTCTTCATCCTCGTGTGTGTCTTTTCGTCATATCCACCAAGGTAGCTTACTGGCTCTATGGCGTTGTGTTCGGCAATTCCGCCGAGCATCAGAGATATTAAAGTATCTTTTTTGTCATTCTAGAGCGGCAAATTGCCAGTGGCGATTCCTCGTTAACTAAGTTGGTGTCGAAGACGTTCATTGAAGAGTGGCCCACATCTTCTTGCACATAGCTAACCAGTGACCCAAATTGGTATCAAATGGGTTCGCTAAAGAGCATCACATACAAAGCGGAAAATACGCAGTGCTCTAAGTCAGTGGGAAGGACATTCATTTAACACCAGTACAGATACCCATGCCCCATACCCAATCCGGCATTGCTAGTGGCCCATGTCGTCGTAAAAGAGGTTCGTTGAATAGCCGCATTTGTTTTCTGGCAGGCCCACGTCATATGGTAGAGCGTAGGTGTTTCCTGACACCACGGGCATTTGTCAATGTGCTGTGTGGGCTGTATTTTACTGAGTGTGTTTAAGTTCGGGTATGCACCCGTCTGTAGCAGCCTCCGAGCTACGGAGTCCTCTCTAGTGAGAGAGCTATGTGGCGGGGGGTACCTCTTCCTGCTGCCCTTATAGTGGTTTAGGATAGCCGAGTATTTTCTGGGGACTGGCTCGGTTTCCTCGAGATCATTGGCGGAGGGCGCTTGGTATGCAGTGTATCCTCGAGCTACCCTATCGACCTCACGGTTGCCTTCCACGTCCGTGTGACCCGGCATCCACACTATCGTGTGTCTAATTGGGTGTTCTTTTGCTGGGTCTTGTGAGCGGTGATCTTCAGAGCGGAGTGTGCGGAGCGCTCTGTGACCTGTTCTGCCTGACATGTAGTTTCGGCATGCTGTTTGGGAGTCGGTTAGCATTGTTAAGGACCGCCTAGTCCGATAGCCCTCCGCTGCTGCTAGAGCGACGGCCGCTTCTTCAGCCTCGACTACCGTGCAGTCCCGTAGAGATGCGCTGACGATTTCTCGCATGTCCGAGTTTATCACCACCACTACTGCGTTGGGGTTGGTTTGTCTCGCCCATCTGGTGTATGTGGCTGCCTCCACGTATACCGTTGTTGCCTGGGAAGCTAGTATACCAAACCTGAGTGCGGAGCAATGGGAAGGAATGCTCTCCAGCGACCGTCAGGACGTCCAACTAGGGGTGATCCGACGGGCCCAGCTGGCAGCGGCATCCAGCGAAGCCCTGGACTAGCGGCAGACGGCCATTGCTAAGAAGGTGGAAGACACCATCTTAGCATCAAGTTCATAAAATTTTCTAGAGCTCAATAAACGTTTTTCCTCCTCCTCCTCGTTGAATAGCGACACATATGTACACATCACCACATGCTAAGTGTCCCAAGTTGGCTCGACGGTTAGTTTCGAACTATGTTCCCTCAGTGCAGCAGACCGACTCGCTATCCGTTCGACCAAGAAGTGCACAGAGATCCAGGTTTACGAGAAAGCAGTTATAGATAGATAGATAGATAGATAGATAGATAGATAGATAGATAGATAGATAGATAGATAGATAGATAGATAGATAGATAGATAGATAGATAGATAGATAGATAGATAGATAGATTAGATAGATAGATAGATAGATAGATAGATAGATAGATAGATAGATAGATAGATAGATAGATAGATAGATAGATAGATAGATAGATAGATAGATAGATAGATTGATAGATAGATAGATAGATAGATAGATAGATAGATAGATAGATAGATAGATAGATAGATAGATAGATAGATAGATAGATAGATAGATAGATAGATAGATAGATAGATAGATAGATAGATAGATAGATAGATAGATAGATAGATAGATAGATAGATAGATAGATAGATAGATAGATAGATAGATAGATAGAACCTAACCGTTTTACCGCCTGCTTGGGTCAATGGGTAGTTCATGGTCTACTGGGTTGCGCAGATCGGGCTGCTGTGCTGACAGAACAGAGTTCGAAGCCAACCATCGTACTAACTTGTGTCACTTGTTATGGGACAGAGTATGCGTCATTTCCCTGATGCGCTATAGCAGTGTTTTAATGCTGACCCGGCAGTGCTATAACGCAGCAAGGACGTTACAACTAAGTGCCGTAAATACGCATGTTAATAAAACAGCACGTTGCTCGGGTGGCTGTATGAAATATAATGTTTTTTTAAATGTGCCCCATTAAGTTAAGCTGGGGCACTGCGGTGAAGTTCGACAGATGGCCGAAGGGACAATGTCCAAAATTCTGGGACATGTTCACAAAGAGGGAGAAAGAGAGAGAGAGAGAAACATTGAGTTTTGAAGTGTCCTATCGGCGAAGACGCAAGCTTTCTACTATGCAAAGGTTTGCAAAGAAAACAAAAGAACTCAGCCTTCAAACAACTTATAAAAACCGGCATCTTGGGTGTCCCTTCAGTCCTCGTCTTTTTGGCGCTTCAAAACTTCGTTCACACTGAACCAATTCGTCTACTCCAAGGTTCTTCCAGTGTGCGTGTGTGTATGTGCGTGCGTGTATGTGCGTGCGTATCCGTTACTCTCGTTGTTGCTCACGTTCTCTCTCCAGAGCTGAACGTGACGACGCTGTTGAATCCCGTACTGCAAGCAGTCGACGAAGGCGCCAGAGTGGCGAGGCAAATCCCGGTGTACAACCGGCGCATTGGCTTCTACCCGTATGGCGTGCGGTTCGGCAGCCCGTTTGCCAGCCTGACGGGGGGCGCTGCTGTCCCGTTTGGTGGCCTGCTAGGAGGACCATTCGGCGCCAACTTCGGGAGCGGAATCGGAGCTGGCTATGGGGGCGGCCTGGGTGGCTTCCTGCCCATACGGGGACCCACATCGTCCATCCTCGTGCCCCAGCTGGTTGTTGGGTACCAGAGACCCTACCTCCCTTTCCTCGTGGGTATACCGTACCCAGTATACATACCAGTACTGCCCACTACAGGCGCGGGCATATTTCCCACAGACGTTGGCTTCGACGCCGCCACCAACTGATTGAACTCTGTACTGCCTCCATGTGTATTGTTATGTGCTCTAGATGCCCGTTCACTACACTTGCAATACATCTTACCTGAGTGCATCCTTCAAAATTAAGCAGTTGTGTAAGACTGTAGTGTGTTGAATTTTCTTGATGGCTTAAAAGACGGCTGGCATTCCATATGCTACGAAAGGTTCAGGAGGGATGCAAGTGACCTTGACAATCGGTCATTGTCTTTCCGGTAAAGCCCCAGAAGACTGCCAAAATGGCGCAGCTGATTGCACTTAAGCTTCGTCCGGGGGACGTATACGCCAAATTAACAGGTAAATTTGCTCCTTTGGAAACACTGATATGTTGAATGACGTAATCACATGTCGCATTTAAGTTCGTGTATCCTATATCAAATGGGCAATAAAAATTGGGTGAAATACACGTTCATAATATCAAATAGGTGATCATTACCGAAAACAATGGCTGAAAGAAAAATGACTCGGCTGGAAAACCACGTAAACTGAAAATCAAGTGGTGCCATCTCGAAATTCTTCCACTAGTCATTCGTGGAACTACAGCATCATGCCGCAGTACGTGCTCAGTTCAATAATAATAATAATAATAATAATAATAATAATAATAATAATAATAATAATAATAATAATAATAATAATTTGACATAGTAGTTCTCCGGAAACCCGCAAGGTGGGGAGAAATAATGAATAAAGGGAAAATCAGACATCCACCCGTTCGTAGCGATTGCTACAAAGGAAACCGATACGGGTTCCTCGAAAGAAAAGCCTCATAGTTGAAGAAAAATTCGTCCTGGTCCGGGTCTCGAACCCGGGACCACCGCCTTTCCGGTGCAGCCGCTCTACCATCTGAGCTAAGCAGGGCGAAGTCGAATTTGTCGACAATACGAAGCAAAGGCAATACGAAGCAATACGAACCAATACGAAGCAATACGAAGCAATAAGCAATACGAAGCAATAGGAACCAAAGAGGAACCCGTATGGGTTTCCTTTGTAGCAATCGCTACGAACGGGTGGATGTCTGATTTTCCCTTTATTCAATAATATAATGTTTTTCGCTAGTAAGTGTTTTTGTAAGTAACCAGCTGCCTTCGCTAATGAAATATCCAGCATGACAACTGGCTGGCAGTTACTTTTCCGAAAACTTCCAATTCAAGAACATTTTCTAGAATACGGGTCCCGGTGTATTGTAAGACAAGTAAACATTAAGCGTGGCAAGCTTTGTGGAGTTCTGCGACACAAAATAAGCCTAAGTGAAAAAGCCGCGACATCCTTGACGGGAAACATATGTCGCAGCAGCTGTGCCTTAAGTTCTTAATCCATAGGCAAGTTTGCCATCAGCTTTTTTACTCTAATAAGCCAGCACACCCCCCGAGCAAAAGCAGTTCGGACGCGTAATCTACCTCACTAGATTGATTATTTGCTTCCATATATCGTGCGCGCAGGGCCATCATAAGCAACAATTTAGATATGGATCGTATAAAAATGTATAAAAGGTAAATTGAGAACTGGAAGTAGGAGGAATATTTGCGCATATCTAAGTTCTTGTTGACGCTGTCCTGTGATGATGTAGGCACGTTATTTAAGTGTGTCATATCGATGCTTCTTCTACGCCTTCAATAGTTGCGTTAGACTTCGGTGAAAATTTTTGAGTGCGGCGATTCTGTTGAGAGTGTTCAGCTACGCCAATCAGAGATTTCCCGTAAATTTGACAACTTGAGACAGGAAAATTACTAGTACCCCTTCGTTCTGCCAGAAGATCATGTTACAATTTCTAAAGTTCCTATAAAGTTCTCATTCTATATAGGCATACTAATTTTCATAGCAGCAAAACTAAGTTTCTTAGGTAATCATCCGTAATATTGTGTTGGATTTTGAGAACCACACTATGAGCTATATTGTAAACTCGCGAAGGGCATTGCAAACCTATTGATCGTATCGCGATTTCGCACGCCGTTTAGGAAATAATGTGGGATGCTAATCCCCATAATTTATTTAAGATGAAAATTCATGATCCTTCCATGGTTGAGGACTTTTGCGTTGCTTTATCAGTGCCTTTGGAAGAGGCATTCTTTTCAGTGCTGGTTTAACGTGCGGCTTTTCCTTCCTACGTGACTGTTGTTCCGCAGTGTTTCTTTAATGCCATCAATAATGGGCGACAACACTTTGTCGAATGCCTACGTGATGCTGGGTAAATATATGCAGTGGGGAAAAAGTATACGTCTGCTTTAATCCGGAGAATAATGAAGCCAACCATATTGCCTGGTGGACTAGTCGTGGCCAAGATAGCAGCTGCGAAGGGACGTTCTTCTTCTATCTGGGAAGCGCACTTTTGGCGCATTATCTGACGGGTGCTCAGAAGCATGCAGTCCTTATTTGTGGTTCTATCACATGGGTACCTTAGTTAAACGCCCCGATCGTCGTACTAAGATCTTCATTTACAATGCCGTACTATTCTACGCAGTTTGCTTTATTTATTTATTTATTTATTTATTTATTTATTTATTTATTTATTTATTTATTTATTTATTTTGGCTGTTAGTGGTGCACTAAGTGCCACAACTGCTTAGCCGTGTCCAGTCCGCAACAATAGAAATGATCATTGCCGCATCGTCATGTGCACGATGAAATAAGGTATGAGTTCAAAGAAGAGCACACGGTGTGCATAACCACTGTCGAATGTTGAACATTTTCGACTGAAAAATTGACGACCCACCATAATACGTCTTGAGAACAAAGGCGAACGCTAAATATAGCGACGGCTCATAGGGCAACCGCTATGGTTCGCGCTAAAGTGCGCGAGGCAAGTCTTAAATCAACGATAAGATGTTCAAGAGAAAACAAAAGACGAATATGTGCAGTGTAGCCGTGGTTGCAGTGAATGAAGGGGACTACGCAGGGACTCCCGATGGCATACCGAATATGTGTTCGGTCCACATTGTATTTCGGCTGTTTATTATTTTCTGGGGGCCCTGCTTATCAAATTAAACCCCTTGTGCTCTTACAGAAGTATACTCTAAAGAACATTTGCACCCTTTGGGGTGTATATTTGCCACACAACAATAATCGTCATCTGTCTTGCCCGAGAAAGGGCGGAACATCACGGTATTCCTGCCCCGACTTGGACGCGGTCAGTGGCTTCCGCAGGTCCCTGATAGGGGCCCCCGCTGAAGCTCCTCAGGATCAAATAAAGTTCATTGTCTGTCTGTCTCTCTGCCTGTCTGTCTTGCCCGCATTTCCTTTCTTTAAGGCTACGAGCCCGGTACTTCCAAGTCACGAACGGCATGCGCGTTATCAGCATGACATAGCATTCTCGACAGGAAAGTAACGAGCGCAGCGTTTTCAAGAAAGGAAATACGGGCAAGACAGATGACGATTGTTGTCCTGTGGCAAATATACACCCCAAATGGTGTAAACTTTTTTTTTAGAGTGTACGCTTATAATCTTAGGCTACCTAAGTTCATCGTGGACAGGAAGCAATTATACGTACACAAGCCTGCTGATTACGCGTCCGTGCAGTTCAGACTTTCTCTTTCTTTAATTTATGATATTTCACGAAGGTGATTACAATATCCCGGGTGTTCTTTTTGGATTCTACATAATATTTAAATAGTACGTGCCGCAGATACTACAATTCTAGTCCTTGAGCTGGATTATTCAAAATTGGTGACATTATAGTGGCACACGAAATCTGAATGCATAACATTTTTTTTTCTAAATAAGTTTTTAATTACAGTAAAAGCTCGTTAATTCTAACCGCAAGGGGAAGCCGCTTCAGTTCGAATTAACGAAAGTTCGGACTAACGAAAGTGAAGGAGAGCAACAGTACACTGCGATTTGGAAGCAGTAGGGAATGTCAGAAATTTGGCGTGTCAGAAAGTGATGGCGTGTGCCGCGGGCTCACGCCACTTTCAAGTCGAAGCTCTGGGTCCGACTGTGCCACACCACCGATGTCCACCGAAACGAACGTTAGCCGAGGCTTAACACCATCACAATGAATCGCGACAGCCGATACCTCCTAAGCTGAGAACAGAGGTACAAAACCGATGAAGACTGCCGAGACAAAGACGCCGAACATGTGAAGGTGGCGAAGGCCCTGATTCGGTGGTTCTTGACTGCAAGCGCAGCTGCGACGTACTTGATTCGCTGTGTTTTGACGCTTGCCGTGCCATCTCCGCACAACATTAGCAGCTGTACAAGATTTGCAAAGCCTCCGAGATTCGCAACGGGCAAGAAGTCTCGGAGGTTACGTAGAACGGAGAGGCGGCAGCCGCCGCTGCCTTCTGGCTGACCCCGCGTCGGTTAGATTTTTTTCTGATTTTGCCTTCTCTCGCCGTTCTCTCCGTTTAGGAGGCAATACAGCCTTGTGTGTAGGCAGTAGGCGCGTTTCTCTGGCCGTGTGCCAGGCGAGCGTAGTTCGAATTATCCGTGAGGGAACCTTCTCGCTTTCGAATTAACGGACTTTTTTATACATAGACTTCTGTGGAGCTTGGCCGGACCAAATCGTACAGTTCGAATTATCCATAAATTCGAATTATTGAAGTTCGAATTAACGAGCTTTCACTGTATTTGCTTTATGACACACATTGCAATTTTCGAAGTGTAGCCGGTGAGTTCACAAGGCGTATTCGAACGAATTCTCAGGATGACAGTTTCGAGGTATTACTTTCCCAAGTTGGTGCCGAAACACATTGACGGTCCAGTTTCTTGTGTGCGTCAATGCATAAAACAACGTTTTATTAAAAAAGTAAGTGGAACAACAGTGCAAGAGTGCCTGTTTTAATTATCCGCATGACTGTTATAACTTCCAGGATAATTTCGCTAGCACTCCACAGTTGTGCGCGTTACGCTATATATATAGACAAGAACGGCACCGAGAGCGGCGCTGCTGCGCCGGCGTTGAGAGCGCCGCATGCGGAGCAAAATTCTATTAGCGGTGGTACCCCTCTCCCATCTCTCGTTCGCGCCGCCTTGAGTGCCTCCTGCACTGCGCGTGTTTGGGCACGTTTCGCGCCGCGCGCGGTGTGTGCGCGTGGACATTTCCTTCGAAGGGCGGTGTACAGTCTCTCTCACATTTAGGGGAAAACTCGAAGCGCAGCAGCTCGCGCAGATGCTCGAGGGGCGGGATCTTGAACGGCGTCGTCTGCTACGGCGGCGCACACTGGCCGCATTGTCGAGAAACGTTCTACTGTCAGGTGCAGGGCGCTGATCACATCGTTACTGCGTGAAAGGAGCCGGTATTCTTTGCTAAGCGTTGCGCGACGCCCACTGATACGCCTCGAATGTAAGTTCATCGCTGCATGGCAGTCATAGACGACGTACTGATTCCATACTTTCTTGACGGCCCGTTTCTGGAAGGCGACTATATATTCTAACGCGATAGGACGCCGATCCACACTGCTCGTGCTGTGCAAGAACTGCTAGAAGAGCGCGCAGTCACTCTCTTGGAGCGGCCGCCTCAATCCCCGGGCGCCAACATCATTAAAATGTCTGGGGCTCGTTGAAAGTATCGCTGGCGCAACATCCCCTCTATCAGTCGCCCGAGGATAGGCTTCGATCCACCATCGTCAGTGACTGAGACGTGCAGCGAATGAACACATCCCTGATCAAGTCATTCTACACTTCACTGCCTTCCAGGATGAGCGCTGTCATCGCTGCCGCTGGGGACATGACGAGATACTAACTGAAGTTCCGAGCGTGACGTGTCCAATTCCCCACCGGCGGGCAGGGTCTGTCTGGTGTAGCGAATGATTATCGAGAAAAATCACTTCCAGCTCATTGTCTGAACCTAAAACGTTCATTTAATCGTGTCCGTTTGTTTCACCGTGTTCGACTCCCATTGTTGAGTGCTTTGTTTTCCTTTCGAGTCAAACAAAGACTGAGCACGTTGCGCGCACATCTTGGTGCGTTTTGTCGCTGCTCATTACGGTAGCACACAGAGTGAAGAAATATACGTGCACACGCTCAGTACTCCGGCCCTTCGAAAGAACAAATGAACCATGTTGTCAAAAGAAGTTTGTGGAACTCCATTAGCGCCAATGAAGCATCAGAGTGTGGCGACGCACAACGTTTAGTAAAGAATATCAGCTCAGTTCCCGCAGTACCGATGAAATCGGTGCACTGCCCCTGACAGTACCACGCTTCCCGAAAATGCGGCCAGCGCGCGCCGCCGTAGCAGACGACGCAGATCACGACACCGCCCCTCAAGCGTGTGCGCCTGCTCGAGCTGCTGCCGCCGCACGACTCCATTGCTTGCCGCATCGCGATGCAATACGTTCCGAGTTTTCCCCTTAGTGTGAAACAAACTGCACACGCTATATTTGCCTTTAAGAAGATCGGTACGCTTGACGATTATTTTTATGGCTGCAATGCGGCGAAAGGGCAGCGTCTGCTTAACCATGTAAGGGACGCTGAGCAGGTAATTGGAAACGACATCGTATGTGCCGCCGGAAAAATCGTCAGCACATACGATGCGGCACATACATACGGCACCTACGAGCTAAAGTCATTTTTGCAGTTTCTCACATTATGTTTGCTACAAATCCGTGTTGTCTCTGATGGCGACAAGGGACTTCTATCGACACTGTGCGGAAATAAACAAGATATATCGCTGCATAGCACAAGTACGACATGCGCACACAACTTTAACTAGTACGTCCCCTACAATATGGAATATAGGCAGCAATGTAGACAGCTTGGTCATTTTTTAACAGTACTCAAGAGACGGAAGTTGAAAGTATTATTAATCATTCCTGCTTCAGCAATGCCGGCGCGACCAAGACGCGGGTGTGTATCGTCCAGTAACCCGATCGATCGGTGCGATGGTGAAGCGGGAATGAACTCCGGTCATGTTCAATGCATCATGCACATATTCAATTTCTCGGCACGCGTGAACTTCGGCCACTGCTAGCGCATACAACAGACGTGGTTTCCATTCTTAGACAGCGCACACACAAACGAAACACGAGAAAGAAGACAGGACAAGCACTCGTTGAACTTAAAGTTTTTGTATGAATAAAAGGATTATGTACCGAGTAATTATTAATTTCACGTGGGTTAGATATAGAAACCGTCATACACTCAGGAGTGATCAATAAACGATCTCGCTTCGTTTGCCAGATGTTTACTTCGCTCGGCGCACCGCAGTAATCCATGTCTGTCGTCTGCTTCTTTCGTACCATTTTCTTGTGAATCGGTATAATTTCACTGGTGGCATCAACCTTTTCATGTTTACATTGCTGTTATGGCAGTTCACAACACAACAGTAATTACTAGTCTTCCGGCGAGGCGCCATCGCTAACAAAAGCTTTCTCGCGTGCAGCGCGCGCTCAGCCTGGCCTCCTCTGGCTCAGCGCGAGCGAAGGGAACCGGCGGAAGCAAACACCCGGGGGAGGGGAAACCGTGCCGCCAGGGGAGAAACGAGCGCTGGCGTCTCGGGCGAAACTTGGCGTGCGCTCGTCTATTGGCACAACCCTACCATGCACGATCACTTTCGATAGTTACGACATGAGATTCGGATATACTTCTTACAACAGTCAGAAACATATTTATTTACACGAACAAACAAACAAAACCAGGAAAAGTGAAGGAACACTCAAAAGAATCATGTAGGAACCGGGACCTGAAGATGAATAACAATGAAGTCTTACTTTTGGGAACACTTGAGACAAATACCCCGTCACCTGAAAAATAAGCCATGAAAGCATGCGAAAAAAATACGTCAAGGACAAGTAAAAACGAGAAGCATGTCACAACACAATAAAATCCGAGGACACCTAAGCACTTCTTATGAATTGTGAGTGCGAAAGCATTAATGTCCAATTGAACGCAGCTGGGCGGTCCTGCGAACTATGAACGCCTGGCGGGTAAGCGAGTGCGTTGAGACGCTTGCCCAGCGCCTCCTAGATAGCACAAAGCCGATGCACTTCGATCCGTGACGTTACGTTACTTTGCCCGATTGCCATAGAATCTAATGGGGAAGCTCCCGAGTAAGCCGCTGTGATTATGACATCAACGCTTTTGTCACGCCGGGCTTCGCAATGGAAATTTCGGACCAAGCAGCATGATGTCATAAAGCAGAATGCACAGGTCTGCTATGTATAGTAGGCGCTGGTTTAGCCCAGTGGGCAAGACACTCGGCCTCTGAGCGATGGGTAGTAGGCTCGAAACTCACTACCGCCAGTTTTTCCTTTCGAATTTATTCTGTTTTTCATACAATAATTTATTCATAACGATTACCGAGGGGAAGTTAGAACGTAGGTGAGAGCTTGCGCGGACAAGGAACACGCGGATACCCCATGGACCTTCGAGAGCGAAGATGACGTGGCGTCTTGGCGATTGTCTCTCCCCTCATGCAACACCTGGCATGCGGCACCAGGTGGTCCCTTTCGCCCGCTCTGCTCCGTCGAGGCACGCACGTGATCTGGCGTCGCAGCCAATGAGAATTTAAGTGCCCTTTCGTTGCTGCAGGCGACAGAGGCCGGCTTTTTCGCTCAATGGGCCACTTGATGCTTTCGAATCGCAATTCGAATTACCGCAGTCTTGAAACACGTGTTGGTAATCGTCTGATGACTCTTCGTTAATTTGAATAACTCGATGCACATTACCATCGGTTAATAGCAATAATAATATCACATTCCTATGGTTGTGCGTCTTCAGGCACGATGGCACACCACAAGTGTGCACATGTGCGTATATGCGTGCGACTCAGTGAGGGCACCGCACAGGCTTAGAAGTTTCGCCACATTGAGGCCACTGCAGTTTCGTTTCATCTCGCAAGACCTCATATATGTTTATAGCAGTGTTACCTGGATAAACAGAAAAAAAAACCAATCTCTAAAACCGGTACTCTCCTATGCTACATTGCATAGTGATACAGAGTTGGTAGGGATCTTCGTAAGTCGTGACAGTAAAGAACACATAAAAATACCTTTGTAATGACTTGTGCCAAGACATACGGACCACAAAAGCCTACTTACTTTCGTCCAATGAATTCTTTGTTAGCTAAGCCGATATGATACGACACCTTGCTGACGGTTCGCAGCGTGCCGCCTACAACTTCGGTTTTATTCATCTTTTTTTAAATCACGAACGCTGCACCGAGCATACGAGTAATAACCGGCTCTGTAAGAGCACCTTACAAATCAGAGAATATGCCTAAGGCACTTAAACGTTATGTCAATAACTCACCGAGTGGCTATGAAAAATATGAATATCCTAATGAATTATCATTGACGGCTGAAAGCCCGCATTGCATGCCCTTCGGATAGTCGAGCTTTTCTCCCAACCTTACTGAGCGTGCTTACTCTAATGGTGTTTGTGTGCCTGAATATTACTTTAAGGGGGGCGAAAATTAGACCCCGCTCGTTATTCTTCACATTGTATACGTTATATTTCTTCTTCACGTTGTATGCTGTTTTCACGTACTAGACCATAGTCTATCAATCAAGAAACGAAAATGATTGGAGCCCCATCATTTGTTTGCGTCAGCTAATGGGTATCACATTGACCCTGACGAAGACAAGTCGCCTTGTCGAAATGTTGGCTCCAGAGACATCCCTTGTTCAATTATCCTTCTTTCTTTCTCACCTATTGCATCCCCTTTCCCCTCCCCCAGTACCGGGTAGCCAACCGGAGATAATCTCTGGTTAACCTCCCTGTCTTCCCTTTGCCTTTCTCTATCTCTCTCTCTCTCTACTCAAAACTTTCTGAAATGTGCAATAATCCTTGCTAAACGAACTAGCATTAAAACGCGAATTATTTATAGTAATTCCCACTCTCATAACTGACTCAGTACGGAGGCTAATAACACGATTCGAATCAATGAACGAAGCAAAGAACGAACGCTGATGGTGACTGCGAACGTAAAGCGTAGGACGCAAGTTGCCGAGAGTGTCGCTCAACTTTGTTGCTAAAAGTGTGGATATGAACGCCCTGGGGAATTATTTTGTTTCGGTGGTAATTCGATTGGCTGGTCGTAGATATTTCTGCACTTATACAGCGTGTCCCCGATAACTTTAGCCAGAGTTTAAGAATATACGAACACGTAGCTGGACAGAACCAAGATAATGTTGTTTGCCGTGGCTTGGAGATGCTTAAATTATTTTTTTCATTCCGCCGAAATAAACAAGCGGTCTTAATTAAATAGTCAACTTTCAAATGTTACAATTATATGAAAAGTTTTATTGAGACAATTGTAGAGCAACATGAAAAACAGCTTTCTGTTGCTCAATACGTGCTAGATAAAAGTGTTTTTCCGAGCCTGAAAGAAGCCCACAAATGCACGCAAAGTGCCTCGAGCGGCCAGTCGCGCGGCAATTTCGCGTGCATTTGCGCGCTTCTTTCACGCTCGAAAAAACACTTTTATGTAGCACGTATTGAACAATGGAAAGCTGTTTTTCATGTTGCTCTACAATTGTCTCATTGCCATTTCTCATATACTTATGATATTTGAAAAGTTTAATAATTAATTAATACTAATAATCTATTTAGGCGGAATGAAAAAAAGTAATCTGAGTATGTCCAAGCGACGGCAAACAACATTACCTTAGTTTTCTCCAGCTACGTAACATTCGCATATTTTAAAACTCTGGCTAAAGTTAGCTGGTACACCCAGTATACTGTTCGAGACAATCTCAGGTAATGTCCCCAGCGGTCACCAAAAGCTGTGGCAAGAGAAGACACGCGGAAATCCATAACCCATGTGACTGCAAGTGTATGATCATGAACCTTAATGCAGCAAATAAATTGTCTCACCTTGATCCCAATAAATAAGCTCGTTTGGAAGCGACTGCCTATCCCAGATAGCCATGCCCGTAGCCTCCGTAGCCTGCGTAACCTCCGTAGCCAAGACCGTAGCCGTGGCCAAGCGCACCGAGACTGCCGTAACCGTAGTGGGGAGCAGCTGCGTAAGCAGCCACCGGAACGGCAGCCTTCGCGACCACAGCAGCGGCGACTGGTGCGTGGCCGTAGCCTCCTCCGTAGCCTCCTCCGTAGCCGCCTCCGTAACCATAGCCAAGATGTCCGCCGTAAGCTGGGATCACTGGCTTCACAATGGCGACCTGAGCCGGTTGGACCGAAGCCGCAGGCACAGCCTTGCCATTGGCTGACACGTAAGGAGCTGAGGCAGGTGCGCTGGTCTTTGTACCAGGCTCGTTGGTCTTGACGACGGCGCGGAAACCGAGCTTGTCGGCCACGTAGTGCACCTGCCGGTGGCGGCCGTCGATGTCGCCGAGGTAGTAGGAACCGTGCACGGGGCCGTACGCGGCTCCAGCTTCGTGGCGGCCGTTGACGGCGCCGTAGCCGTTGACGATGTCGTAGCCGAATTGGTAGTTCCCGTAATCCTGGACAAGAATCGGATGCGTATTACTGCAGCCTTAATATAATGTAATATATGTCATGGCATAGCTTAAATGTGCTGGAACTACTGGAGAATTTCAGTTATGCAATAACCACATTGTTAAAGGTTAACGACATTTATTGAAATACATCCTGAGGGTTGGAAATCAACCCTATAGTTCCAGCAAATTACGAATTTCCTGCTAATATTTACGATGGGTGCATTAAGTTCAGTTCAATGTGAGAGAGCTATCACCATTATTTACCACTGCGTAGATACGAGCCGAGTTGTTCAATACAAGGACTCTCAAACGAGCGAATATCATGTGAGCACACATCTCAGCAGGCATGAACCTTACGCGGCTCAAAGCATATCTCAAATTTAAATAACCTGCAGCTGATTGCAGCTGGAGGTTTCCGAATTTTAGCTAGGATAGCGAGTCATGAATAGAAATTGCATAAATGCATAAAATTTTCACCACCGCTCAAAAAAAAAAAGATTAATTCGTCGTCATGTAAAATGTATGGTACAACTTGCGTTCTTTTCCAGTTCCAATATCAGGGTGCAACGAGTATTTTCTCAATTGTGTTGTTTATAGTCCAGTAGCCTGAAAAGTTAGCAGCATTAGCAGCATCTTAATTGTTTGATGTAAAGCAATAAGAAAGGAAACTGTTTCAAGTTCAGCGGACAACCTTTTTTGGCATAGAAAGGATGTTTGTGTCACGTTACACAATGCGTTACTCACGTCCTGTTTCCGATGCTGCACACTGTGTCCTCCGCTAGACGCGACGATACCAGCGCTGACGGTGACTGCCAGGCAAAGGAGCGAAGAGATGCACTGCATATTCGTGAAAAAAATAGAAAAAACGAAACAGAAGTTGCAGTCTCCCGAACTGATATAAACGTGTTATTCAGTATTTAATATGTTCCTGTGAGACCTAAATATACCAAAAAAAAAGAAGAACCCCACAAACAATCAACAACTCGTTATTCTTGTTTAAACAGACGTGGTTTCCAATAGTGTAGGGATTTCTGTCGGGATAAGTGAAGACATGTTTATTCTGTGGAGTCCCTTGCATATCGCATAAGTTACTCGGGGGGCAACACATAGTCAGTGCACATTCTTTCACTGCGAATATCTATCGTTTATTTGGGCGTTACAATGGCTTAAAACGATACAATAATCATTCACAATAGCTACAACGTTGCCCTTATATCATGCCTCGTGCTTAAGGTGGTATGCAAACGATATAAATGAGAATTGGAGACATGCTCAAAGTTCACATTCTAAAGTTCCAGTATTACGTGATGCCAATTGTCAAAAACATGTAACACATCTACCGTCATGGCTCTGAGTGGCGCTGGATAACACTCCCACGGTCATACCTTTCACAGATACATAAATACTTAAGAATGGGGCCGTGGGAGGGCCGTTGTCATAGCTCAATGGTATATCATCGCACGCGTAAGGCGTAGGTTTTGGGTTCGGCTACCATCCACGGTAGGTTGTTTTTCGTCCACTTTCTTTTTCTGTTACATCATCATTTCTGCATTTCAATTTAAAGCAACTAACAATTTCCCCTACGCTGTTCTTGGCTTCACATGGTTGTGATTTTTAAAAAAAAATGTCCCTCCAGTACGCCGTTTGTGTGACGACGGTTTGTGTACGCGGTTTGTGTGTGTGACGACAGCAGCAGTGCAGTGACGATGGTGAAGACGACAATTGACGGCTACGGCGATGATGGTGACTGATTTTTAAAGCTTAAGCATTCTTAGGTGACTCAACCAGAAAATCTCTCCGTCAGTCCGCAACCCGTAAAACGATGCGCTCCGTAAAGAAAAACGGAATAAGTTTGAAAGGAAAAGAATATTGGCGGTGAGGAGTTTTCAGCTTACGACACTCCACTCAGAAGGCGAATGTCTTAAGCCCTGAGCAAAACATCCACGCTAGAGGAAGGTGAATATGTCTGAACCAAATGAATGTGTTGTACCGACGGTACAAAGCAAATGTCAAAGGAGAACAGTTTCTATGAAGGCGTTGTGAAATATTTGAAGACGGTAAAAGAAAAGCCACCTCTAGGACCATGTGTGGAGCTCACTTAGCGCCTTGTAGACATCCGGAAAATTCCGGTTTTGCAAAGTTTGCTATATATATATATATATATATATATATATATATATATATATATATATATATATATATATATATATATATATATTGCGCGAGAAAAGGACTCTGAAATAATATGGGCTGTCCCGCCCGAAGGTGCTACAATCTAACGGAGCGTCTCAACGCGCAAACTGCCACCAGGGACAAATGGGAGGAATCGGCAGGCTTTCATTAGCAACTCGTTGCTACCTGGCTCGCGCACGCGCCAGTAGTTTCAAAGCGCCTGCTGACAATGGCCCGAGTGAAGTATACGTACGATTTTGGGCCAACGGTTACAGCGTCTGGTTGTTGTGCTGAGAGACCGGCGTTTGATCCCACTATCGGATACGTATTCTTTTTATTGAAGATGCCCGTTACTAGGCCTACATGCCGACCGAAACATACCTACCTAGCGCAAAGTGCGTGCTTCGTAAGGATGCTTCGTATTAAAAATGCAGCAAAAAGAAAGAATGACAGGTCAGACACTGTCATTCTTTCTTTCTTAGTCTCTTTAGAGAACGGTCTCCTATAAACGTTTTGCTATGACCATTGTTACAGCAGAACGAAGAGGACGCCAAACAGTCGCATGCGTCTGCGGCCTTGTGCGGAACCGAAATTCACGGCTAGTGGCGGCTGGACACTGTCTGTACCACTGGTTGGCAGATAGCGCACTTACTATTAGTACTGTACGCCATGTGAGGAAGCGGAGCTTGTTCTTTCACAAAAGATGCGTTCTACTGCTCTACCAAAACCGTCCATGCATCTTTTGCACACATAATTGCACCAGTAAAATTGACCAAGCTCCCTCAATCGAGGAAGAACAGAGAGACCAACTCTTCAGACACCTGCCAGGTAAACAGTGGCGAGATCGAGTGGCTGAACAGTCTCGTCGAGGGCATCGAGTAGCTCACCTGTTCCACATCGCCTTCCCCCATGCCTGCAGCGAATACACTACATACACATTACCTGAGTTGTGCATGCTTGAAGATGGGCACAAGTGGCTGCATATAATTACTGAGGGTTGCGAATTGTACCGGTAGAAAAGTAATGAGGAAGATAGTTCCACGACTGTTTATTGCCTTTCTTCGAGACGAGGAGTTCGTCAATATATATGCTGACACACCCTTGCTAACAACGTGCGAGGTGATCAGGAAGAACAGTTGCCACTCAAACATTCCAGGCTAACCCCGCGGGCTGTAACACTACCATAACCAGCCCCACTACCATGTATATTACTTATTATGATGGACGAGCAGCGGATACAACCATAGAGTCTTGTTTTGCAATTCAAACCTTGTTGTACCGCGTTGTAGTCGTCAATCAATTACATGCTAACATCAGCAAGCCTCTCAACCTTGTATTCTCCTCTACATAGATTTGACTGTAGCGCCTAAAACTAGTTTGTACACAGAAATGCACCAAGCTATATAATACAGGGTGATCACTTTTAAGTTTTATGGAATTTTCAAATATAGCCTGTTGCAGGTAACATTGTTCTAGTCCTTGAGCTGGATTATTCAGAGAGGCGGACATTACTTGCACAAAAAATAGAAGCACATATCTAACTAATTAGCAAAATCCACTAATTGTCTTTTTAATAATTACGTTACGGCACATATTGCAATTTACGAATTGTATCCGGTGAGATTTCAAGGTGTATGCACTTGGAATGAATTTCCAGAACGATATCATTTTGGAGATATGAGCCATCATAATCCAGCTCAAGGACAAGAATTATTATACCTGTCACAGGGGACGTAAAACAATTCCTAAACTTTGAAATGGTCACCCTGTAGATGTATAAGATAAACTAAAAGCTGGCCGAGCCAGTTTGGTAACCGCGTTGATAAAACATCGTAAAATTTTAGGACTGGACGCCAGAAAAAGGCAGGCCACAGAGGCTGTATTCCTGTAGTGTCTTGTCCAAAATGTTGAGTGTTTTCTCATCGACATTCACTCGCAAAAAGCTAACCTCAATGAAACGGCCCACGACCGTGCGCGAGAACTTGCCCGCCGCGACGGTCCCACGGCCTACGAGGGGCTGGACATTCAGTTTAATGACCCGCTGCTCACTTACCAAGAGATCACCTCCCACTATCGGAAAGGCAGAACCAAATTCCCGCTCCCACACGCCAAACTCGAACGCGCGCAGGCGCCCGCGTTTCGAATGCTACAAACGGACTCGTATCCGTCCCGAGGCCTTCTAAGTCACTATAACTCAGAAATCCCGGCAAATTGCCCAGACTGCCCAGAACTTTATTGCTCACTCTCGCACATGCTATGGCAATGTACCGCGTTACCAAAGGGCCCTCTCTCCAGTGAGCCCGAATGGGAAGAAGCCCTCCAAAGCCCGGACCTCAAACTACAACTCAAGGCCGTCCAGAGGGCCCAAGAACTGGCGGAGCGTCACCACGTTCCCGTCCCGACTTGGGTGTCGCCTACGGTTTCTGCCGGAGGAGTTCCCCGCATGGGATCTCCAACGGATTGAAACTCCTCAGGACTTCAATAAAGTTCTTGACTGACTGACTGATTCTCATCGACATAGCAAGGCACACCGCAGTTTCCGAAAAAAAGAAACAAAAAAATTCCCATTTTTTTTCTTCGCGTGTTTAGCCACAGTATCGGTGCGGTTTAGGGAGATGGATGGAGAAGACATGCAAGTGCGCTCTGCCAAGCCAATCGGGATGAATCGGGAGCGCGTATCTGAGGCATAGAACACTGCGAGAATTAGACAATTATGCCTACCGACGACGCAGAATCTAACGCGATAAGAGCAAGAGGTGCCTCGATTGAACTTAAATCTCTTTACGGAAATTTCGGGCGTGTACCCTGGAATGCGACAGTGCAAGGAGCATCCGTGGACTATTACATGTTCTGTAAAAGTTCGGATTGACATGCAATACACGCAGTCATCTTCAATTTACCCGTTTCCGAAACTAGTTGCGCTGTTTGCATCAACGTGATCAATTACGGAAGTACCCATACCGAGGCGCTTTAAAGAATCTATCCGGACAAAGAGAAAGTTTTTTCTATACTGATGGCAATAAGGCCCAGACCACCCTTTGCTTGTCATTTTGCGCACTAATGGTTAATATTCACATAGCTTTATACTCGCGATATGTTTTTCTTTTCATTTTTTAAAATATCAATACATAACTACATTCCTTTTATAAAACTTCTACTTTTTCAGCTGCTTATCGTGAAATAATGTTTGAGGTCGCGAATAACGTAGTCATTACGGTGGTCTGCACCATGGAGGTCATCCGATTAATCAAATCTTTTCGCTGCGAGGCCACTATACTAAATAGAGTCGGCGGCACCATGGCCACGCAAGTTATGAGCACGTATGCTTGAATGTAAGAGACGGAGCACCTGCTTTGAATGGAAACATTCCTGCCTCTCGAAGCGACACCGTTCCCACATCTTTTACAAAGGCACGAAGGGCATTTGGTCAGCGTTTCTGTATTTCGAGCTGACTTTTATTGAGCCTGACATTTACTGAGTTCCACTGACAAAATCTCTGTCAAAACTGGCGTTCTTAAGAACTTCATTGCGATTACCGCTGTTTTAATTTGTGTGTTACAAGTTTAACCAACTTCAACGAACTTTTCTGGCAGACGAATTGATTCGGCATTCAATTTTATTCACCTCCCCAGATACATCTCTTTATGACTGGCCTGGAAGTGTCATATGCAGACGTGTGATCTCATATATACAGCAGAAAAAAGGCGCTTCATCACAAGGATTTAGAGCTTTGTTGTGAACAGCGCGGATTCTTATATTTCTGTTTTGCTATAAAGAAATGCGGCCACGGACTCGAGAGCTGGCTACAAGAACTTTAAGGTGCTTAAGCAGCATCTCAGCTTATCTAACGTGCAAAGCAGAAAGAAAAATAAATTAGTGGGAATCGCACGCTTTGTCCCTGGCGCTCGAAGAAGGAGACAGTTAGCTGCTAGTTTCGTATAGAACAACAGGTGCGGGACGTAATAGGAGCTGCTGCACGGTGCTCACGTATTGCAGTAGTGGGAATTTCCTCAAATAGCCAGTAAAATATCTTGACGTGGCCAGCAAAATTTACTGAGCTTTCCGGGCACTAAATTCAAATTTCGGCTATGCTACTCCTTGAAAGGTCGACAACTCCGGCCTTGAAGTGAACACTCTTAAGACTTAATTTCCGGCGAGACTATTACTGCATCCAGAATACATATAGCTGTTGCCGTCATCACGGATTAGGCAGCTTCGACAGGTCGACGTGCGTTCTTCGATATACTCGTTTTTTTTTTTTCACTTCACGCACAGAAGTGCTTCCACTATTTCAAAATGTGTTTAGACAGGTATTAAAGGAAAAAAAATTAAGTCCAGCGCAACTTCTAGATTCTGCTTTAACAGTAGCGAACAGATCAGTGATACGAAAACTGGAGGCGTCCCATATGCCCAAGAAAGAGAGGCACAAAAACCACACAAACCCGTCGACGTCACCTTCCAATTTCTGAGGACGCTCGTGTGGCCTCAACAGTTACTGCAGCATCTAATACAGTAGAATAAGGAATTGAATTACGGCCGACTCGAAGATTAAAGGGAGCACCAACTTGTAATTTTTCAATAATTCTGCTATAGAAAAGGATGGTTTCCAACAAAACGGAACCAAAAAAGTAGGTCGTCACTCAACGACATAATCAATTACGCAGTTTGGGCACTGGGAATAATAAAGGGAATCGCTTTTTTATGGCCTAGCTTGATATGTAATATGCCCTTATTGTAACTTTAACGCCTTCTAAGAAAGAATTGAGAAGTTGTTCTAAGTTGTCAACAATGAACAGCTGAATAATAAAGCACTTCAGAACGGAAAGAAAGAGGCAGCAAGCTGAATTGATGGTTTACGTTAGGAGTGAGTTCTTGACAGCTTGTTCTTGACGCAGCATTAAATATGCGTACTTTTTATCCTTGTGATCCCGTCCGAGAACATTAACGGCCACTACGGTCATGCACATCTCTAAAGCATAGACTGAAACGGGCGTCGTCGCCATGCAGTTGTACATCAGGGTAGCTACTATAAATGTAAGCACCATCAAAACGCACTCTAAGACACCCAGATTTCCAGGGTGTCTTTCTTATTCCCAGTCCCGGAGACATATCGTACCTAAATTTCGTGTTTGTATTTCAAATGTTTCCCGTAACAGGTCCTCAAAGCATTGCAGCTAGAGGTACTTACTGCATTTTATACACAAAACCAGATCGCTAGTTGAAGCTTTCAATTGGTACTCCACTGGAAGCACGGTGTCCCTTTTCCATGCGCTGCATGTTTACGCGGTAACGCAGTGGACAGCTGCGCGCGTTTTTCGCATCCTTCCCTTCGACGTGCTCATCGTCGCAGTACAAGCAACACACCACCTAGGGCACATCACCCAAGTCATAGCGCCCCCTCTCGCATGCTGCAGTGCAACGCCTCCCTGTGCCAAGCTGTTGGAGAGAGAAGTGGGCGCGCAGAACACCGCTACGACGGCACCACAGCCCGAACGCGCGCCACGAGGCAAGAACTGTCCCTCGTGACGAGTGTCGCCGGCGACGCACGTGGACGCACGTACCTTGGCGAACATGTTGCTGGGTTTCCGTCCCGTCGGGTGCACTACGTATTCCAGTCGGGTGTATGCGTCGGCGCTGCTTTCACTGTGACCACTTGATGAGGCGTCCGGAGCATTTTATAGTTCCTCCTCCGGCGGAAGAAACCACCGCGCCCAGAGGCCTCCTCGCTCGACCCCGAGGCGCCGGATGGAAGGAGGAGTGACCGCCTTTTGGGGCCATTATTGCGTCATCCGCTGCCCTGCTGTCTTGGACCATTCCGGGCGGCCCTTATTGTTTCTCCCGCGCGGCAGCCAACAAAACGGTATTGTATCGGCCGTAGGATGGGGAGAGCGAACACGGCTTTGTTCTCCAGCGGCTCCTGCCGCCACCGCTGACCAGGAATCGGGTCGGCCCAGCATTATCGCCAAATCACTGGCTCGTGCGCGCTTCGCGCTCTCGTCTTGCCCCAGCCTTGATGCGTTTTTACGTGTGTGCCTTCCCGGCTGGGCCAAGCGTGCTCCGCGGCTCTTAACGCCCGCGCACGCGTTTCCGCTGCGGAATGTCTCTCCTTTTAAGCAACAAGGCGCGCACCCTGACAGCGACGTTCCTACGCATGCCCGCGTGAGCCTGTTTGCCGAGACCTTGTCAGAGCCGTCAGCCTCAGCTTTCCCCTTCACGGAGTCGAAGCGACTCGCCGGCCGGCCCGATTTCGCGGCCGATCACTTGCCAAGTCGTTGACAGCCTCTTCTGTTGTCCGTCTCGTTTGACTATCGTGAGCGCAAAAGAAGAAAAGGAGGACGTACTAATTGCGCCTGCAGTTTAATGCGTCACACGCCTGCCTATCCAGGCCTTGTCAATCAAGCCGCCACATGAGCGGGCCGTGCTGGCAGCTCGCGGGGAGAGCACCGCGTTAAGCTCCTTACGAATTGGTCATCTGTACGAATGAACAATTAGCGAGCGCTGCTGGAGGAGGAGACGCGAAGCGGAAGGGAGGGGGGGGAGGAGGAGAGCAGCACCTGATAAACAGTGGCGTTCAAATAACGGCCATCGAACGGCGCCACATCCATCACCTCGTTTCTCAAGAGCACTCATTTATTGCCCGTCAAGTTGGACCATTGCGTAGTGGCCGTAAATGTGAGACATAAAAGATTGAGCACTCCAAGTTGAAGCTTATCGTATAGCCCAGCATAGTGTCCAAATCAATTAACCAAGGTAAGTATAAATCGATCGGCGGAACAAGGTTCGCTCGTTCTCGCGACAGATCACCTGGTAGTAGTAATTCCTTGTTTATCAACATCAATAAAATAAATTAGGGGTAAGTAATGCAGGAATACTGCTGCTGACCGCCCTGCAACTCTCTAGCTTTGGCTACTGACACCTCAACCGTAGTCAGTAGTGGGTTGACAGGGTAGGGGAGTACTTCCGCTCACTGTTTGATGCCTTATGTGGAATTGTTGATATTGCATTCCTTTTGCCTTTAAGAACGCAATGATTGACATACATAACACGCCTTAGAGAAAAAGAAATTTGTGGAAAAGGACAAAGAGGCGAAAAATTTACTAAATTACAAGTACTTTTATGAATTTAGAGCAGGAGTGTATGTGCGTACAGAGCCAAAGTCATGAGGCTATGCCACAAACACAGTTATGAAACGAAATTAGTGTCCAAATACTGCAAGGCCTAGAAGATTACGTGCTTATTCTTGTTGACTAACACACATGCAGCATTCTGTAGTGTTTGGAGTTATTTGATCCCAAGTTGGCTGTCGCTTGAAGGCTGCTCATTACTTATACCTTTAAATAGCTCTGCCACATTTTAGCAAGCTGTGACCTGATTCACAATGCATGAGCTTGTACAATTACTCTTCAAGCTTTCTGGTGCATAACTGCTGCTGCTACTGCAACGAAAAAGAAGAGCTAGTCTTTTTGTACATTGACCAAAGGTCCACCTAATTGAAATTTAGCAGCGGAATTGACGCGAAGAAAAAAAAATCTGCACAATTTTAACAGTCGTGTACATTTCCCGTACGTATTTTATTGCCCGAAGCTTACTTATTAAGTTAAATCTTTAAAAAAGTTTTTGATTGTAACCTAATAACGTTGGTGTTTCTGAGAAAGTGGCATTTGGAACGTTCAGAGGCTTTTGAATTGAATACTCTTGGCAAGCCTACTTTTTCGCCGTTCTTTATACAGCAAAGCTGTTATGTGGTGAGGTACGGGGAAAATTAACGCACTGTAAAAATTACTCTAACCGTCAGCTCCCAATGGCAATAAAAATTAATTACTATAACTATTTCCGCTAGCGAATATTAAGTTGGAGAGAACGTTTGGCATATGCGGAATATCAGAAGTGTGTCGGGTAATGTGCGGCTTGTGAAAATTTTCAAAGATCTGTTCCTTACGCTTTAGGGATTCACGGTTTATACTCAACAGTCCGTCGTCGCAGAACTATCGGCCATGTTAATATTGAACTTGACTGGAGCAAAATGCAGCTTAGGGGAAACATGCTGCGAAATACTAAATACGTACATACTAAAAATGCATACGAAACCTACTAAATTTCCAATTTCAAAGTTCTCGAAGATTGGGCATCGTCGTAAGAAATTATAAATGTGTCATTTGCGGCTCTTCTAGATGCCCGCCGAGCGACTAAGACGCTGGCTGTTGGCTAACCATTGGGCGTATAACAATGAAACTTTGGTTGTTAGGAGCAAGGCGCTTGAGGGATTTCCCATTATGCGCATTGGGGCACCATAAAGAAACTTTCTCACTGCCATCTAAACCTGTAGAGAGCTCCTTCTAGCAGCGAATTGCATTGTTTTATTAAGATGAAACTATAAACTGCAATCTGCATCGAAAATCTCATTTAAGCGAACGGCCACACCATTTCGGCTTTCTCCTTTAAACTTTGAACACAAGCTGGAAGCAACCATTGAAAGTAGTTGTTGTAAGCTGAGGAATGTTCCTTTGAGAGCGTGAGCAGTCGTGTGCTCATCGTCGCCGGCTCATGTGTGACAGTGGTACGACGCGAGGTGGTGGTCATAGGGTGGTGCACACGAATTGCAAGAACGTTTCGCTGGAACCGGAAGAGCCTTTTAACCGGAAATACTCTTCGAGGCTATAACGAGGAACGCCTTGGGCACCTCGGCCCATTTGTCTCAAACTCTGCGTCACTGGATCTGGGTTGCCATTCTGCAAAGTCAAACAAATGTGCTATTAAGGCAAAGCGTGCATATACAATGACTGCCCGGTTTTTACGTACAGCATCTCTCTAGCATATCATACGTCTAGCATCTCTTCCCGGTATCCTCAAACGCACAATGATATAAAGAAAATTAAATGTTTCGTGGTTGGATTAGAACCGAGGGCCCCCATCGTAGCAACCCAATTGTTGCTACGCGAGAGAACACGCGAGAGAACAACCACTTAACCACTTCTGTGGAGCAACCAGCGCTTTGATTTACACTGCGTGCGTTTCTTCACAAAGCAAACGAATTAATTTTAAACGTAAGAGCTTGCTAGTTTCCCCCATCCGTACCAGCGGCAGCTACTGCTTTGAGATGCTATGCGACGTCGTACAACGTTCGGGCTCGGCCAAGAAAGGCGGCAGAAAGGATGCGCCCGGCGTCTCGTGCTGTGCAACACTGCTACAGACGACAAAAGCGAGGCACACGTTGGCGACGAAGTTCGCGCGCAGTTTTCCTCCTCGCTATCATGTCTGCGCTCGACCGCCAAGTGCTGTGGTGCAACCGTCGCACGAAACGACGACGCTTCGTAGTTTGGTGTCAACAAGAATCGCGACAGCGCGAGACGTGCAGAACAATGCATCGTGCCGTCATTCTGACGATGCTACGCGCATAATTGTTTTCCCACATGGCGTTCAGATCTGAGTTATTTAAAAAAAATTACGGCGAAGCTGTTAGTGCGACATTGAAGTCCGACACCTGCACCCGAAATCATTACACGTACATTAGGCGCAGAACTCGTGTTTGCCCTGCGTCGTGGGAAAGATGAATGTGTCAGTGACATTATATTTGAAAGGAATCGGGTTAATGTTATAGGTGTTGCGTGGGCAAACGTTAAAGTCTTTGCGTTAGTAACGTGATTCGGAGAATGTTACTAATACAAGTGTTCGAAAGCTTTATGCGCACACATTCCAAGTGTACTGGGACAAGTGAATGGGCCAACGAGACTATATTTTATGTGCAGGTAAAATTAAAAGTTTGAGGTTTAGTTTGAGACCCTGGGGATGATGACTATAACCCTGTTTTCCTCGACCTTAGGGAGCTATATGAAGGGCGTAGATTGTCTGTCTGGTGTTTTGGGAGAGCTTAAGGGGGCAGTATGGATGATGTGAGGGTAAAGTCTACATTGTGTGAGTTTTTTACGGACTCTGTAGAAAATAACTATCACATTCTTGTAAGCGACTTGGGGCCCTATAACATAAAACTATTCGGATATATTTTTTTTTTATTTCAATCTCTAGACATCAAATTTGGTAACCGCCGAAGCAAGGAACGGGCGGTGGCCCGCAGCGTTGCCTCAACAGCCCAATCAAACGCTCGATTAGTTTAGACGAGCTCACTTTTCTTTGATTTCAATATGAATAGCATTGCCTACATTGAGCAGTTTTTCGTTTGTAATTGGCTGCCAGTAGGCGGGGAGCTGGCACAATTGCAGAGGGTTTCGATGGGGCCGAGAGCCAGCGCACTGTATATCGATAACCGGATGAAGAGGGAGAAGCCGGAGTCTCCGTTTCCCCTTCCTTAGCTTGCGGTAGCTGGCCGAAAATCGCGGTGGCATGCAACGAAAGGTTAAGAATGCTGCTAAGACGGATCCTCGGCAAAGAGTTGGCAGCGCGAGGTCATAAACATGCCGAAAGTGCTCGAAAACGTTACGCGGCCATGCAAAAAGATTTATTATACGCAAATAAACCCATGCTCTCCGGCAGGTGCGAGTGGCCAGTGCCTGAGCGATCGGTAGCAGCCATATTTTATTCCTTTTGGAACGGGGCAACCTGCGGCTATTCAGAAGAAAATCAGTTTTGTTCGGCATATTAATGCATCTTTAACGCGTACACGTAACTTTGACACGGTGATTTATGTCGGTTTTGTGATGTCGCGTGAGGCAGGTGAAGCGGGTGCAGCACGAAAACTTTTGACCAATGGCAAAGGGCTAATGGCAAAAAGGCGTCGAATGAGGAACAACTATTTTTTTCTTTTTTTCGGTCCAGTCATGCATAATCACTGTGTACACGTCATATCAGATGGGGAGCTATCGCGGTTTTCGTGACGTCGCGTGACAGACAGGTGAA
Source organism: Dermacentor albipictus (assembly GCF_038994185.2). Taxonomy (NCBI): domain Eukaryota; kingdom Metazoa; phylum Arthropoda; class Arachnida; order Ixodida; family Ixodidae; genus Dermacentor; species Dermacentor albipictus. The sequence goes on along the minus strand of NC_091821.1, from coordinate 143,200,041 downwards.
GGCGGGGTGGTTCAAAAAAGTTTGTGACCAATAGCGGATAGTTGACTGCAGAATTGGAATAGGAAAGTTTGGAATAGCTTTACGTTATATCGTCCATGTTTTTCAAATCGCAAAGAAAGTTTCACCGGTGTACTGGGAGAACTAAATGCGGCTGAGTTTCAATTTGCACGGAGTTGTGGTCGTGTTAAGGGTGATGTGTGCCCAAAACTTTAAGCCTTTTGTTTAATTATGGACTTTGGAAAAACATCTTCGTTGGAAATGGAGTCGCGCATTTACAAACTTACAGATTGCGGCGTTTTTTCTTCCCTTTTTTTTTTACTTTCCCCCAATTAAACATTTAGCTATTCATTTAGGCACCAGAATTTGCTTTCGATTGGGATCTAAAATGAATGAATCGCGCGTGCTTTATACAGTCGTAAATAACTGAGTCCACTTCTCAGCGCTTTTTACACCTTTCTTATTCAAAGCCGGGATGTTAATTCAAGATATAAAATGTTATTTTGAAAGAATGTTACGTATGTTCAGTTATGCACCATGAGAAATACGGGCTGTTGCGACACACAATTACTTCATATACACAGCCGCGTTTTTTTTAGCTCCTCCATTATATTTTAAAAGAGAATTATACAGGCAGTTTTATGGGGGCAATTTTAGGGCATCATAAGGAAACTGCACGCAGACCGTGTGTCGAAGGTGAGAGAAACATCGTAAAAGAACTGCGGGCAACACCCGCAAAGACGGACATGATACTTCAAATAAATATGAACGCAAGGAAGTGGCCGATGAAAATGATTGCAAGCGAAGAAAAAGCGGACACAAAGATGTCAGATATTATTTTCGGGCAGTCTAATTCGGCTATGGAATAAAATTGCCCTCTTTTTTACAACGGTATACGCTTCTATGACGGCACTTTGGCCGCAATGGTAAAGAATTGTGTAGGGAAAATCTGCAGGGTAACTCAGTGGATTGCATGTGCAATTTCACTGACCGCGAACTCACAACGCGGTTCACATGAAATAGGGTCCCGCAAGAAAGAGCACCGGCGAATTGTGTCGACAAAATAGAATACATTAAAGGAATTTGCCAGTAAGTAGTTATCACGAGCTATATCTTATTGATAACTCGTTTATTCAAGGACAAAATAAGAGCAGGGAGGAGATACCTTAAGTTGTACCGGCCCTGACTTAGAAGACGGACAGGGGGAAGAAAGGTGTGCCAAGTGGAGAATTTCAGACTGGTGTCCGATAAGTGCTGCAGGGGTGTGTACTGAGTGCTTTCTGGGTTCTTTTTGGGTTATCTCGGTGCAAATCTAGGTCCGACGTCATCAAATTGAGCATTCTGAGGTTAGAGGATCTTACAGTTCTTCTCAGTGACATTGGGTCAATATTGATAGCCTTTCTAAATTGTTCTTTTTACATAGAGGTGAATGTGAGCTTCCGAAAAGGAGCTGGGTAGGAGTGATCGTTCTTGCGATTCTGCGATAATAGTCACTGACCACGCAGGAACGTATTCGCCGTAAAACCGATGCCCGTTTTACAAAACTAATCATTTGCGCCTCTTTGCGGCTACAGGCCGCTTGTGGCGAGCAAGGCGCTTTAGAACGCGAACAGCGTATACTAACAGGACTTTTCATTGGTCCGTTTGTATGCGCTGTTTTCGTTCTAATTGTCATGTCCGAACTAGCCGGAAAGCCACCTTTGTTTAAGTATGGCTTCTTATCTTGCCTCTTCAAGATCGTAGCAGTCGTAAGCATGTTTATCATTGTACTGACGCAGTTCTTCACTGCTGGAGCGAGGATAGGTGCCCGGAAATCGACCTCGTTTAGCCATTTTGCTGTGTCGAGAACTGAAATTTGTTTATGGGTAGAGAGCCCAGTGGTACCGCAGTGAAAGCGAGGGTCCCTGTCACATTTCTTACGAGGGTGTTTGCTGGCAACCTAGGACATGTGAACTCGTGCGCCTTGAAGGAAGAGTTGCCGCAACATTACGTGAGTGTACGTCGTAGACCCTACCCCCCAAAATCAGCACTCTCGAAGCGCTATCGTCGAGTCTGCGTATAGGTTGTGTTATCGCTGCCAGGAGATTGTGCTGGTACCCGGTGGAGCAAAGGCAGATCAAGCGATGAGTGACACGTAGCGAAACTGCTGTCATGGCACTAAAGAACGGCCATAATTTCGTTTGCATCAACCGTAACTGAGAACTTAATCACAAAGTGTAAAAAAAATGTCCTCGCCTAAGACTTCAGCTTTCGGTACTCTATTAATTATTGATACCTGGAATAAGCGGTAAAGTGGCTTAGGAATATCAGGTAAGTTGGCGAACGTCGAAATAATATGCATGTCCAACGCGCATGTTCGAATATATGTGAAGGGAAGCTTAAGTGAAGCGGGTAAATAAATGACTTAAACTAATGGTGATGCGTACAATTTTGTTTATTTCATGCTATGCATTGTGTAAACTCATGAAATCTTTGTTTCCACTACAAAGAACAAAGCTTTATTGTCATGCTATTTTTATGACTATGTACTAAATCGCACTCAAGCTATGGCAAAATGAAAGCACCAAATCGGGCAGATGCACAGCGTGAGACTTAGAACGACAGAACGTCGAGCGCTTCGGTAAGGATTCACGTTAGAAAATGTTAGGCCTGCAGACACGAACACAGAAAGAGGGAAGCGGACGACAAAAATGCCGCGTGATAAGTGTACAGTATCAGACGTCTACTGTATCAGTGAGATACGCATACGCATTAGTGTCACAAAGGCGAAGGCGATGCATCATGTGTGCTGAGGGAAGAATGGCGATGACAGGTGCAGGCACAGAAAAGTGCGACACGTATGAAGCAATATTTACGGATTCTTTACCTCTTGGCTCATAGTGGCAAATGCGCATCCGGGAGGGTTAAGCAACCACCCAGTGACACATGCTAAGTGTTTAAATCAAAGAAAATAAGCTAAATCAATGACTCTGTTAAATATAATTCACCATGTCATTAACATATCGGTGTGCTATAGAGACGCCTGTGAGTCGACATTATATGTTCAAGCATTATGTAGAAAGACATTTTTTTTTATTCAGAACAGGTCAGCAAATAAGGCTTATATAAGCCCTCGTCGGTAGTTTCATATAACCTTTGCATATATATCCACAAATGTATCCCCTAAGATAGCGACCGGCCCAACAGCCAGGCATGCAGCCAAGCAACACATGGAAACGTAGACAAAGAAAGCTTCGCTTTGAAACCGAAAGCCCCGTGATGTTCTGTGTGGCTTACATATTGCGAATATTATCCTGAGCCATCAAGAGTTAGGGCAATGTATAGTTACAACCATTAGAAAGGCGTTAGTAAGATGAAATTATTATGCCAACCTTTACAATAATCCATCTAAGCAGTTACTCAAGCTGTGGCGAAGCAAAACGCCGATGAACGCTAGTATTGCAAAGACATCAATTCAGCAACCTGACCAAGTGCTGTTTCTTGGCGTCATACCTGACTCCAAGATGTACCCACTGCTGTTGTGCTGCAGACTTCCTTCCACCGCATTCTAGCTACACGTTAAGGCAACGCAAAGAATGACTAATGGGCGCTGGAAGAATCCCTCCTTTTCAAATGTTGCATTCTAAGCTGCTCGTGAATGATGTAAGAGTATTTTTAAAGCGAAGCTTTCTTTGCCTCTTCGTGCTGCCGCTTCTTGCCTTTCTTTGCTGCTGTGATGGTCCTGACGCGAGTGCCAGCAGGTTTCTTGGAACACCAGCAGACCACTGCGGCAGCGTTGCACAGTTTGTGCGTATCGCACGTGCTGTGATTGCTTTGCTATGCGACAAAAATGCAGGTGCTTGACTGTGGAGGTCGCGTCCTGGGCTGTGACAGTGTAAACATTACAATCGTCCAGTGCCTTAAAGGCCAAGTTATAGTCCGGCGTTCCCGGCGCGCCAGGCCGCGGCAGGCGAAGTCGGATACGCTGCGCTAGCGACGCCAGGGGTGCAAGAAATTTGCTTCCTCTAGAGTTCGGCGTGCGCGCGCAGCTCGAGGCTGGCGCCATCTGTGCGTCCGGGAGCGCAACTTCACTGCCGCGGCGAACAGCTGTTTACATGGCGCATGCGCGTCGTTCGGGTAGCGCGCGCGCTTCTCGTTCCGCGCGCTGTTTGTGCGCTAAAATGAAAACTTTTGCGGGATGGCGTTAACTTGTCCTGACAGGTTTACGTGCGAAAACCACTTTCTTTCTGACCTGGGCTTCTTTAACGTGTACCTAAATCTAAGCACACGGGTGTTTTTCGCATTTCGCCCCCATCGAAATGCGGCCGCCGTGCCCGACAGCCAGAACATCGCACTCATATTGCTAGTACTTCGGCTACGTCAAAAACGGAAGCGGACCATGTGTGTACATGCGAAAGCTATTCGACAAGCGCCCTCAATTCGGCGACTACCACCAGCTAGTACAGGAGCTGCGAAATGCAGCTTACCTGTGGCGAGACCACACTGCTTTCGTATAGCTTCCCACGCGTTGTTCTTGCGCTCTGTGTCGCGGTGGTCCATGCGTTTCATATCGTATACACATGGAAGGTTGCAAATCGCTTCAAGCAGGCGTTCTCACTCGCGCTGTCATCCCACACAGATGTTCAAAAAATCACAGCCGCACTGTCAGTACGCGACCGCAGGCCGCCATTCTTGCCTTCTGCTCGCTGCCGCTGCAGCGCGCAGTGCATTCTGGTCTAGCGGCAGCCGCGTGAAATAGAACACGCTCTATGTCCGCGCCGGCGGCGTTGTGCTCGCCAAGCGCGCCTAAGCACGCCGGCTACGCCGGGACGCCGGACTGTAGAGTGCGCGTTTTTCACCGACGTCGGTTAACCGCGACGCGCGTGGCCGCGCGCGCGCGTTACGCCGGACTATATCTTGCCCTTAAGAGAGCGCTTGGCGCTGGTGTCTAAACAGGGTGCTGGCCACGTGTGAAGAAGGCGCACGTAAGCACGTGCTAGCAAATGGCTCCAAAGCCTGGGGCGCTATAACGTAAAACTATTCCAAACTTTTCTATTCCAATTCTGCTATCAGCCATCCACGATTGGTCAAAAACTTTTTTCGACCACCCCCACTTCACCTGTCTGTCACGCGACGTCACGAAAACCGCGATACCTCCCCATCTGATATGATGTGTACACACTGATTATGCATGGTTTGACAGAAAAAAGAAAAACAGTTATTTCTGATTCGACTCCTTTTCGCCATTAGCCCTCGGCTATTGGTAAAAAGATTTCGGGCTGCACCCACTTCACCTGCCTGTCACGTGACGTCACAAAGCCGCAAGAACTCACCGCGTCAAAGTGACGTGTACGCGATAAAGATGCATTAATATGCCGAACAAAACTGAATTTCCTTCGGAATAGCCGCAAGCTGCCCCGTTCCTAAAGGAATAAAAAATGGCTGCCGCCGATCGCTCAGACGCTGGCTACTCGCACCTGCCGGAGAACATGGGTGTATTTGCGTATAATAAAACTTCTTGCGTGGCCGTGTAACGTTTTCGAGCACTTTCGGCACGTTTAACCCCTCATTCTGCCAACTCTTCTTTGCTGAGGGTCCATTTTAGCGTCATTGTTGAGCTTCTGTTGCATGCCGCCGCGATTTTCGACAAGCCACCGCAAGCTAAGTAAGAAAAAGCCGACCAATCGCAGACGCCGGCACCACCCTCTTCATCCGGTTGTCGACTTTCAGTGCAGTGGCTCGGCCCCATCGAATCCCTCTCCACTTGAGCGTTCTCCTCGCCTCTTGTCAGCCAATTAGATACGACAAGCCGCTCAGTGTAGGCAATGTTATTCGTTTTTCAAGCGAACAAAAGTGACCTCCTATGAACGTGGAGAGCGTTTGATTGGTCTGTTCAGACAACCCTGCGGGTGATCCGCCCGGTGCTTGCGTTGGTGGTTGCGCAAATTTGACGTCAGGAGATTGGAATAGAAAGATATTGGAATATTTTTACGTTATAGGGTGCGTGCACTCAGCGTCGAGGACCCCCAGGCCCGAAAAAAGCGTCGCGCGGAACAGGAGCGCCTTCGCTACGTAGCAAAACGTGGTGCAAACCGCGAATGTATGTATATAAGGTATACATATTAATTGAATTACGCACAGCCCCATCATTCAATTAAAGTTTAACACTTCTGTCACGATGGGATGTGTCATGTGAGGCAACGATAATGCTCGACCCTCTCAGACATTATGAACAATGATGCATAACACCTCAAGCAATCACGTCTTCCTGTGTGTTCTGTAGACTACACAGACAAGCAGCAGCGGTGCACGCAAGGTAACGTGTAACATTAACTCACCACTCTCGTACTAGGCTGAACGCTGAAGGAATTGCAGATTGGCCGCCAAAATCACCGCTAATTATTGTCAATCAAAGCAAACAGCATACAATGCTTCACTTACGTCGATTCCCACAGTGCGTGCGATCCGCCATTCTTTTTTTTTTTGCTTTATTTATTCTATGTAATGCGGCAAATTGGGCGTGTTGGTGCATATTTGAAAAGGCAGCAGCACAAAAAGACACGGACGGAGACAAGATGGCGCATGCCCAAATAACCCCTGGCTCTCGGGCAGCAGGTATATATTCGTTAATCATTCACAAAATCAGCGCTCATCCTAGTCGTCTCGTCTGCGTCCGTGTCTTTTTGCACTGCCGCCTTTTCTTTATTTTGCCTTTCAAACATCAATATGACAGTCTATAGTCGTTATAGCTCAAGAACCTCAGGACAGCTTTTCGTGTTCTACAGACAGCTGCCAACAACAAGGTACTCCATCAGCTTCAGTCACCATCCGTCTGTCTTCTTCGCTCCCAGATCTCTTCCAGCGAAGTCAGAGGTGGACTTAATCTTGCGCTTCCCTGACAGCCGACATTCTCCGCGTCCTTAGTTTGCTGTTTCCCTGGAAACTAGAACACTTCAAGCCTCCGTTGTCATGCGACAGCGTGGAATCTCATTCCAAACTTCCTCATTTTTACACCAAATGCCTTACTTTCGTGGTGGAAGCGGATCTGGTATACTCGAGCACGTTTGCTAAAGGTACGGCCAAGATCTTCGGCAACTCTTTTGACAACGAAGATGAGCTAGTGCAACGTGTATGTCATTACGGCTTTTTATGGCTGCCACATTTTAGAGATGAACAAAGGGAGCATAGAAATAATCAATGAAATTAAAGTATTAGGTACATACTTCTCTAGTACGCTATGTGGACTCTGTAGTTCAATATCTTAGCCGTATCACAGGAATGCTAAACAAGAACAGATATCGTCTACGAACATCCGTAAAAATATTAATTTACCACTCACTATTTGCATAACACATTATTTATACACACTTTGTGTGGGGCACAACAACTGAAACTAACCTCAGGAAAATGCACTTACTACAGAAAAAAATCGTACGTATCATTGCAAACGTGCCATATCACATTCATAGTGAGAACTTCTTTAAACAATAAAACATACCCACAATCTACTCTCTATACCACCGCTCTCTCCTTTGTATATGGCACTCAAACTCAAACTTTGAAAACAGCGTATTTAATGAAATTGCTTGCCTGCAAAAAAAATAAAAAATACAGCTACCTTTATTACTCGTCGTGGAAAATATTGGTCTATACCCCCTTCAAGAACCAACTATGGCTTGCAAATGACGAAAAATAAATTACCCAGAATGCTTAATCTATTACATGACGCCGGAATCGCCATCATTAACATAACATGGTAAGAACTCTCGTCACTTATCAGAACCTTTCCTAATTAATGAATCAAGCCTAATTTCTTCTTCACCTGTACTCACATGTGCGTCTTGCTAAATGTTTGTAATGACATAATTTCTGCTCATCTTTTATTTCTCCTAATCATTCCAATATTAATCGAGCACCATATATTTTCACCTTTAATTATGCATCGTCAAGTGTACGTGATTTTCACTTTTATTTACGTAGTGCCAAGTGTATGTAATGTGGGGGTGCGTACAATCTGCATTGTTTTTATTTGTCATTATCCGATTTCTTTGTTCCCCTATAGAAAATTATCTTGAACTGATTAATGATTGCACTTAATATTTATATGTAATGTCTTTTGTGTATGGTTGATTGCGCGACTCACTGCCACCATGTAACACGGGGGCTAAGGGCACCTCAAGCTGCATCACTGCAGCTTTTATCTTATCTTCCGCCATTTTATTGTATTTTTAGCAATGGAAACAAATAAAGAAAAGAAATAAAGAAAAGAAAGAAAGAAAGAAAGAAAGAAAGAAAGAAAGAAAGAAAGAAAGAAAGAAAGAAAGAAAGAAAGAAAGAAAGAAAGAAAGAAAGAAAGAAAGAAAGAAAGAAAGAAAGAAATACTTCTTCTACAGAGTGTGAAAACGTTGTCGTCAGAGCCTGAAAAAATAGAAGTCCTACCAATCACAGCTTGTTCAGATTTCAGAAAGCAAGGCTGTTCTGCAATAATCATATCAAGGGTCGCCTTCTCCATAGGTGCACACTGTGTTCATTTCTCACGGTTCTATCATTCGGCTTGTACCGGGGTCAATTACCGAATACTTTCCAATGTATGAGTTTTGTACACATGGAAGCCGGCTGACCCGTTCTGTTTGTCTGGCCGATGCTTCTTTAAGTGGTGACATGGAATATACTTGCACAGGCCCAGCGCCCGCCATATGCACACGTGTTTTCTGCCTCGTCTTCTTTAGCGTAGTTGACGTGTTAGATGTAGAGAATCGTGTTCCTCTATCTAGTTTCTTTTTTTTTTGTTAGAATCCTATAGTTCAAGCCCCTATATTCCTTAGGCGTAGAATGGCACATGAATCCAAAAAAGAAAAAAAGAACGACTCTCTATCCCAAGCGGAGTTGTATTAGTCTAGCTGTAGCCACATTACAAAAACGTACTAAGCGGCAAAAATACATCTCGCCAGAGCAGAAATTAGTCACACCAGAGCCAGTAATTCGACACTGCCTCCCTGAAGTTCACAATTAACACACTTTTCCTAAGTTCCCTATGGTTACGCAACACTTCAGTAGTTGCGAAGACAGTCGACAACTCGAAGCACGGGAAGACTGAATATGTTAAATCAGTTGTGCAGAAGCCTGCAAATTTAAGTGCACGAAAGCGTCGCCCTGCATGGCTTCCGAAGCCTTCCTCCACTCTGGCGTTCCTCTGCGATTTGCAAGCCTCCCGGCGCACTGAGAGCGTAGAGTGGAATAGAAGCTCGGACTAGCCGGTTCGACATTAGGAATGATAAAGCAGCGCGAAAGACATACACGAACCAGGAAGACTCAGTACACATATACAGGCGCTGTATATGTGTCTTGAGTCTTCGCTTTAATCCATGTCATTCGCGCTGCTTTACTATTCCTAATGATAAACCGCCGTGGTTACTCAGTGGCTATGGTGTTGGGCTGCTGAGCACAAGGTCGTGGAATCGAATCCCGGCCACGGCGGCCGAATTTCGATGCGGGCGAAATGCGAAAACACCAGTGCACATTGATTTATAGGTGCACGTCAAAGAACCGCAGGTGGTCGAAATTTTCGGAGTCCTACACTACGGCGTTCCTCATAATCAGAAAGTTGTTTTGGCACCTCAAACCCTATAATTTAAAATTTCTAATGGTAGTGCAACCATCCAGGGACGTGTTGGTGCCGGGTTCAATAGCCGGTACAGGACAAATTTTTCTTCAACAGCGAGGTTTTTTTGCTGAGAAGCCCGCATTGCGTTTTCTTTGAAGCTGGGTGGTACGGTCAGATGGACGACAATATCCCTTTCATAAAATGTGGATGTTAGAACGTGTAAAACGTGATGTACTTTAGTCATGGGTGACTTAACGCAAAAGCGGCGAAATGGCAGACTGGAGTTCGAACAGGCACTAAAAAATTATGGGATCGATTCTAGAAACAGTAGAGGAAATATGGTGATAGATTTTAGGAGAGTAATAGAATGCGAATAATGCTGTTATTGAGTCGAACTCGAGAAGGGAGAAGGGAAGTGCAGTTGAGGATGGCAGGAAACTAGGCGAGGTGATGAAATTAGGAAATTCGCAGGCGCAAGTTGGAATCAGTTGGAGCCGGACAGGGGTAAATGGAGATCGCTGGGAGAGGCATTCGTCCTGCAGTGGACATAAAAATAGGCTCATGATGATCAGTGGAATCCTCGCAATGAATAAATGAGAGAAGAATGGGAAGCGGGGGGGGGGGGGACAATTTTGCTGATCATGAACATATAATGCCAACGGACAATGATGCCAAGGAAAGCGTCGGGTAAGCTAAATGTGGTTGAAACTGGAATGCAGAAAAATATTTACACAATCCACCATTTTCTACATTCCGATCTCAACCACAGTAAATATCCCCGATGCTTTCCTTGGCGTCGTTGTCTGTTGGCTTTATGGGGTCTTGGGGTGCTATAACGTAAACCATTCCAAACTTTTCTATTCCGATTTTGCAATCAGCACTCTGCGATTGGTCAAAAACTTTTTTGGACCACCCTCATTTCGCCTGTCTGTCACGCGACGTCACTAACCCCACGATGGCTCCGCATCTGATATGAGGTGCGCCTATATCACACACCTATATTGCCAGTACCAGAGCTTTCTCACCCACATCATTTGAGGTTTTTTTTTTGCCTTTCCTCGACTTTTTCACTTGAAATTCTACTGGGGCTAATAGTTTACTGCATCATTGTTCAGACGTCCACGGCTTTTCATTCATATTTTCGCGTTGTTTCTGCCTATCCTGACAATAGGAAGACACGCGCATTGTAAGCTCTAGCGGCATCTGCCTCATCCGTATTTTCCCACTTCAACATTGTTTTAAAGTACCACTGTAAACACCATGCACATATACAATATATTTAAATATACACACAGGACAAAGTTCATTATATTTTTGAAACAGTTGGAGGTAGCCAATTAAAACTTATTTCTAAAAGCATGAATAGCCTATGCCTAAAGAATGAATATGTTGCTGTATGTTCACCACGCTTCAAATTGCTTTGCGTGGTTTTTTGACCATGAAAAACAATATAGACTTCAGTGACCCCTTCGGCAGAATCTTTCATTAATGGCGTGTGAAATGCAGTTGAATTTTGTGTGTCTCAGTATTGCTTCTCTTTCTAGTAAGCAGTGCTAACGACTAATGAAAAAAAAAATTCTAATAATTTCCAACATTTATTTGCGATGGAAACATCGTCACTGGTATGCAAGGGTCATGAATATATACAGGGTCTCCCCAAAAACCATCACACCAAGATTTTTAAAAAGAGTAATGCATTACGCGAAGAAAATCTAGTGCATACTGTTTACAGTATATTGCAGTAGCTGGGATCTTTTTTTTCGTTACTGAGATTTAAGAAGGTAATTGTAATTAATTATCTAACCTTAGACAAACTATCCTAGTTATCAAAGTGTCAATGAGGCATTTGAAGGCACAGCCAAGGGTCATCTAACTCTGGCATTTTCGGCGACGTACTAATTGCGTACTAATTTTTTTCCGGCTGATACATATACCCCGCGAAATATGGAGAATACCTCGTGACTACGCTCCCACCCGGATCATAAAGCAGCGGCCTCAAACAGGCTCCCTCTGAGTTATCCAGAACGAAATATAACAAATGAATAAAAACATAGTGATTAAGCTAGTGTCTTATCTGCCGCGCCCCAGCCGAAGTGACACGTCGCGTTAGGTGCTAGTTGGAAGCAAGCTGTGATAGCTGTTGTCTTAGCGTAGATAAAGTGCACGGATGTTGCTGTTTTTTTGTCACAATAGGCTATCCCCACAAAAGCGAATTGACGTCATTGCAAATGTTTAAAGGTGCGTTTTGTTTCGTCCCAGTCACCATGTCTTTCTCTAATGAGCAGAATGTAAACATGATCCTCGCCTTGGGATCTACAAATGGCAACAAGAGGAAGGCCGCAAATATATGTATCAGTCATGTAACTGTGGCAGTAGATCAAACGCATCGACTGTCATCAGAAGTTACGAAAACCTGAGACAAAGCGGCAGTTTCAAGAAACAGCGGCGGAGGACTCCATCTTTGAGTCCTAGCCTACGCACGGATGTTCTAGCATTTATGGCTTCAAACCCTTATGCTAACGTGCGGGACGTGGCCGCCCAGCTACCAATTTCCAAGCAATCAGTTTGGAGGATTCTCAAGGACTTCCGTTCATCCGTGCCACCTTAACCCGCACCAATGCTTGGAAGATAGGGACCTGTAAAATCGTCTAGATTTCTCCAATTGGGTCCTCGCAAAAGCCGACGAGTCAGCGGACTTTATGAGCAACATCATGTACACAGATGAAGCCAATTTTCGCAGAAACGCCCTGGTAAATTTCCAAAATGCACATTATTGGAGGGACTCCAATCCACACTGGGTAAAGCACAATCGGCACCAGTACCAGTGGTTGCTCAATGTATGGTTCGGAATTTAAGCCGGTGCTATAATCGGTCCTATCTTCTTCGATCGCGCACTGACTGGACAGCGTTACCTGAACGAAATGCTTGAAGGAGTGGTGGATGAGTTTCTCGGCGAAGTTCCGCTGTCACGTCTTCTATTTTTGTGTTATCAGGAAGATGGGGCACCCGCACACAGCAGCAACCGAGCACAAAACTGGCTTGATGCGACTTTTCATGCGCAATGGATCGGAAGGCAGGGGCCTGTAAATTGTCCAGCTAGGTCACCTGACTTCTCTCCACTCGATTTCTTTCTTTGGGTTTATGTGGCAGATCATGCTTACATGATCTAGACGGATATCAGATTAGTGCAGGACAAGGATAACGGATGTCTGCCGTAGTATTCAGGCGCCGGTCAACAAGAAAGCCGCTGAAGATGTGATAAAACGGACAAAAACTAATTATATTATTTTTTTCACGTTTAAAACAAAAATGTCAGCGACAGGCCGGTACCTTGTTCTACACAACGCCTCCTTGCCTCGATTTGGAGGGGCTAGAAAGAAAGAAAGAAAGAAAGAAAGAAAGAAAGAAAGAAAGAAAGAAAGAAAGAAAGAAAGGAAGAAAGAAAGAAAGAAAGAAAGAAAGAAAGAAAGAAAGAAAGGAACGCAGCCGAATTAGAAGGAATAAAAAAACAAAGGAAGATACCAAGAAGCCCAACCGGGGTGTTGGAGAAGCATGTGTGATAGCGGCAAATAAAATTATCATTATATTAGGATATAAAACATAACACACCAGCGAATGGTGGATTATGTTACCCAACAGGAGTAGCTAGAGCTTGCAGTGGCGCTAGATGTGTACTCTCTAGCTGAGACGGCTTGGCAAGGTAAGAGGGCAGCTTCTGGCGCGAGTCGACTCTACTTCACGCTTGCACAAGACACCTCGAGCGGGAAGACAGAAACTACAAGACCATACACTCTGCCATGCGCTGTGAATGTGCGCGGACACGTTCTTGCCCAACTTTGCGCATGTACGGCCGTTTCTTCTGCTGCCATGCTATGACGGGTTCAAAGGACAAGTGCGATTCGTGCTCGCAGCCCTTCTTCCGTCGACAACAATTTCTCCGTTGCTGTGCGCCTTGCGGCCGCCGATTCCACTGCATATTCTGAAACGTCGCTGACGATGATTACAGAATGTCCACAGAATCGAGCATTTATAAGTGCTCCCAATGTAATAGACGCAACTGGTGCGACAGTATATGGGGCTCCAAACGCCGGCTGTAAGGGCCTCGCTGGAGTCTGCTTACAACTTCGTGTCGTCGTGAAGGCCCTGTGTGACAGGATCGCTTCATTTACAAGTGCGGTGCTTGAGCTGAAGAAGGACAACGACAGCTTTCGCTTGCACTTTGGCCGGAACACAGAATTATTGCGCAAATGCGCACAGCAGCAAGGTTACGGAAACGAATGGCCTCCTTTGGCGCATTCACCGATGTCCCTTTGGTCTAAGAGAACTTCTTGTTGGGCAAGTTGCTATCTATCCATTATAACTATTTTAAGGCGCCAAAAACCACACAGCACACAAGAAAAGTCAACGGGACAGAGCGCCTTTGGTCACACGTCGCAAGTCAACCTGACCTCTCCACCGGCTTCGCGTCGGTACGTGAAGAACAGCCCAGCGTCAAATAGGCACCGGCTCCTGTGAGTGGGCCATCGTGGGAAGCAGATATGCGTCCAAGCCTACAACCAATTCAGTCAGTTCCGGCCCAAGACGACGGCGAAGCAGTCGCTAAGGTCAAGTACTTGCAGCACGCTGGTTTTTGTACCGGGAAGGCGCTCGCTTATCGTGTCGCGCTTGGCCCCTTCGACGACTTGTAAGATAATCTGCTACGCTGAGAAAAGTTGTTGATTGCAGCGATGTCGACTGCCAAAAGCTCAAAGCGAAGCACGAGAGTTTAAACTTCCTTCAGGGTCACAGTGAACGTCTTCCAAAAAATCAACTCTGAAAACATTTGGCCGAAGGCTTGCCTATTCAGGCTTTTCTACGGCAGGCACGATGCATCGAGGGGCGCCAGCGACAAAATAGCGTATTTCTTTTATCTAACGTGATTAATGAAGTGCACCGCTTTTTTTTATTTTTTTTATTTTTTTTCTCCGCGTAGTGTAAGCACGAAATCCTCCTATTTGCGCGGGAACGTGCTAGCGTGCTTATATCATGTTTTATTAACGGAAACTTGGTTTTCAAACAACTTAATTCCTAAGAATTACTTTCCACCGGAAGACACAGGGCACAGATGTGACCACGTGTTTGATACGCGTGCGGAGCTAATTGTCGTGCGGAACAATCCTAGCGTTATAAGGCATGCGGATCTTGAGATTGCACCAGAAACTGTGTCGGTTGAAATTCTTAAGAGCGCCAAGAATTTGTTGCTCTGCGCAGCCTACACGCCTCGTAACCTAAGTAACGTGCAGTTCTCTGAGCATATGACTAACTTAGGAGGAAGAAGAAGTCCCTCCGAGCGGCCGCTGCTTCTTCGGTGAGATATTATTTTCTGTTTTCTTCGAAGAATCAGTGCTGTGTTGAGACTTCACTGTTGTCCAGGGAGAACACACATCCCGTGGGATTCCTGTGTGCTAAAAATCAGGCACAATATCGCGTGGTTTGGCTGCGCTCCGCAGCGCATCTACGCCTGCCACGACGGTGGGCAGCAAAGAACACCGGCACGAGCCATATGTCCGACAGCGCGTTCCTAGGCGCATGAGTGCCGCAGAATCGGCGCCGTACTCCGAAGTGCCTCAACACGCGCCCAATGTCATCAAGCCGGCGACGCTAGTTTTCAACGCTGCCCTACCTTCAAGCGCACCTTCAGTGAATATGGCTGAGACAGGCGAAAGTGAAGCCAAGAAACCACGGGTTGACGACGACAAGACATCTACCTATGAGCTAAGTGATGATGAAGACATAGACTGCGATGAAACGCCGTTCTCCTTGGTAACATATAAAAAGAAGCGGCCTGAGGGAATTCCAGTTGTTTTTCGACCCTCACAGGAAGGACGCAACTTCTGGCAAGTGAATCCAAACCGCGCTGCGTCGGAAATTGTCACCGCGGCAAAGGAAAAAGTACAGTCATTCCGCGTGAATAGAGATGGAAGTTTTTCTGTCAACGTTACTTCAGTCTCATCTGCAAGACATCTGCTGTCGATGAGCCAAGTGGCTGGTTTGGGAGTCAAACCATTTATTCCGGCATCTTATACCAAGAATGTTGGCAAGATACGCCATGTGCCAGTTGAGTATACAGAAGAACAACTGGTTGACTTCCTGAAGGATTTTGGCGTGACATCTGCCCGTCGTCAGGCACGCTACAATCGCCAAGAAGACGGAGCGGTAGAATCACGCCCTCTGAGAACTGTCATTCTCCATTTCAGAGAAGACAAACCAATGCCGCAACGAGTGCATTTAGGTTTCACGAGTCATCCCGTAGAAGAATATCACGGCCCTGCTCTGAGATGCTACAACTGCCAGAGATTTGGACATTTATCGAAGAACTGTCGCAGTCCACGTCGCTGCAAGATATGCTCCGAAGACCACGACCATTCAGAGTGCAAGTCTGTGTGTCAGCCAAAGTGTGCCAACTGTGGCGGAAACCATACAGCTTCCTTCTCCGGGTGCCCTCAGAGCAGAGCTGCCTCAAGGCTGCGCAGACATGAGTTGAAATACGGAAGGCTACCTCCTCGTAATGCGCCACCACCCAACCTTGATGCTGTAAGATGCGCGCCTCCAACCGCCAACAGAGAACAAGAACAAGTGGTCAACATGAACTATTCTGCAGCTCTAGAGCACTCAGGTCGACAACGCTCTGACAGCGAGCGACACGATCCACCACCAGAGAACACTACTCATCTTGCCCAGGCTTCGAGTGACCTTCGCCGACCTTCTAAACAACGCCCTCTGCCAGTGACACGGCAACCTCACCTAACATCTGAACAACTACCTCAACATTCGTCTCAACCACACCTGTCACCCCAGCGACCATCTCAGTCCGCTCTTCAGCGACCTGCTTCGAGCACACATGGAGCTTCAGCGTCGTTTGGTGATTACGCGTCTTTACCCGTGGCACAGATGATCCTGCCCATGCTATTCGCAGCTCTGCGTGCAATCCTCAGCGCCATTCCACACGCAAACAACCTTCCAGAGGTAAAAGCACTGCTTTCTATGGAATCGTTGGTGCTTCCACAACCACCAACAGCTCCACTGCAGGCCTACAATGAATAATCGCTATAACAATGTTTTCATATTTCAGTGGAATGCTAATAGCCTTCGAAATAAGTCAGCTGATTTCCGCAAACTACTAGCTCAACATAACTTTCCTGTTTTATGTATACAGGAGGCAGGCGTACGAGATGAGTTTCGTCTTTCGAACTATGTTATATATAAATCATCGCGCATTGCTGGAAGTAGCAGAGCGATGTTATGCGTGAGAAAAGACCTACCGTCCTATTTAATACAGTCGAGCGATATAAATATACCGGAGTTCGTAGCATGCAAGATATCTTTTAGAAATACAAGCGTCACAGTGATTAGTCTTTATCTGCAATGTTCTAGCAAAATATCAGTAGACAGCTTGGTGAACGTGTTTGGTATCGCGAACTCACATGTGATGGTTTGTGGAGACTTCAATGCACATAACGTCATATGGGGTAGTGAATATAACGATTCCCGTGGAAGCATCATAGAGTCTGCCGCAGAAAAAAGTAATCTTATCGTGTTAAATGACAGCTCTCCAACGTTCTTGCGGGGGTTTCGTTACTCAAGCTGTATAGATGTCACACTCTGCTCACAAGACCTTCTTGATGGCGTTGAATGGTCAACAGACATAGAAACGCACGGCAGTGATCATTTTCCGATCCTGGTAAAACATCGCCTCATACGGAGTGAGGGGACCCGGCGCTACTCAAAATATACTAATTGGCAAAGTTTTCGGCACCAGTTAAGTAACTCATTGGGTGAAAACCCGAAGTTTCAAAGTTTTGCAAATATATTGTGTGAGTCGTACAAGGTCTGCACAAAGCAAGTCATTGTTCCGAATGAATACGCTGCAGTCGACGGGGAATATGAATGCCTAAGGGCAATTCGAAGACGCGCAGAACGGGCTTACCGCCGCAGTGGAAAACTAGATGACTACAAGATGGCACAGAAAATTCAGTCAAATTCGCGCAGACGCTTCCAAAAATTAGGAACGAGAAGATGGCGAGAATACTGCACGTCGTTGTCTCCGTTTACTCCAGTTCCCAGAATATGGTCCGTTGTGCGATCTTTTAGTGGTCCAGTTACCCAGAGCCATCCCTTCCGAGCCCTTGCCGTAGCTCGAAGCACTCCGGAAACATTTGTTGCTGACGAATTCTGTCAACTTATATCCAGACCGGGAATTTCATATACTTGCCTACAATTCGCAAGTTCAACAACACTAGCAGACCAGAAGGTTCGTGCATGCTTTATGTCACAACATCCTCAACTTGACTGTGAGTTTAGTTTAAATGAATTGAAAAGTGCTCTTTCGTCATGCCGTACAAAGAAAACCGCAGGCCCAGATGGTGTTACGTATGTGATGCTAAAGAACCTAGGTCCAGTAGGAAATATGACTCTTTTGGAGATATTTAATGATATCTGGTTAAAAGAGACCCTCCCGGATTCATGGAAATTAGCTCGGGTAATTCCAGTGCTAAAACCAGGAAAGACCCCACTTTGCCTTGACTCCTACCGACCCGTCAGTCTCACAAGCTGCTTTTCCAAACTAATGGAGAAGATGATAGACAGTCGATTGCAATGGTGGTGTGAACACACAAATGTGTTTTCCGACCACATGACCGGATTTCGACAAAATCGAGGTACAATGGATGCAGTATTAGACATTGCCACATGCGTCGAACATGAACGAAGTTGCGGAAATGTGACAATAGCAGTATTCTTAGACATTCAAAGAGCATACGACACTGTAAGTCACATACACGTCCTTGCTGGTATGTTAGAGCTTGGCCTACACGGTCGAACGCTGCGCTGGGTATCAAATTTCTTGAAAGATAGAAAAATATTTATGGAAACAATTGAAGGAGAAAGTAATTATCACAGCATCACGCAGGGCGTTCCGCAGGGCAGCGTTCTCAGTCCGTTTTTATTCAACTGTGTCATGGCAGCCTTGCCACAAAAACTACCGTCTGCTCTACAGTATTCTCTGTACGCAGATGACATCTGCATATGGGCCTCTGGATCTCATATACAAGACATTCAAAGAACGCTGCAAGAGGGTCTTGATACTATCGACACCTTTTTAAAAGAAAGAGGCATGAGTCTTTCATACGCAAAGACAGCCGTACTTCCTTTCACTAGACGACAGCTGAATAATTTGCAACTTACGCTTAACGGGCAAAGTTTGATGTTTGTGAAAGAGCATAAATTTCTTGGAGTTATTCTTGACCGCCAGCTAACATGGGCATCACACATCCGCGCAATTGAAAAGCAGACCAACGCAGTAATAAACGTACTTCGGCGACTCGCTGGCACAACGTGGGGAGGATCAGTCTCTTCGCTACTACAAGTTCATAATGCACTCATAAAACAAAAAATTGCTTACTCGGCCCCTATTCTCCATGGATTATCGCAAACTTCCGAGGAACGTCTTCAACGTTTACTAGCAAGGGGGCTACGAGTGTGTCTTGGGGTTCCGCAGGCTACCTCGAGTTCTTTAGTAATTGCTGAAGCTCGTCACCCTCCATTTCCAGTCATACGAACGGTTGAAACATGCCAACATATTTATCGCATCTTAACCCAACATGAGAAGCATCCATTAAACCTCGCGCTCACCGAAAGAAACAAAAGCAAAATTCACGATGTTGTTCGAGAACATAGAGCATTGTTACCAAGATTTGAATTATGCAAAGTGGATGTTAGTTACCCTCCCTGGATGTTAACATGCCCTAAAATAGAATTATCGGTTGACGGGATTATATCAAAGAGAGACATGTTCATAGTAGCCGCACAGCAACTAGCACTCTTCCAAATTTACTCATTATATCCCCAGTACATCCACGTTTATACAGATGGTTCGTGTCATAAAAATTCTTCGACTTCAGCATTCGTCATTCCACATTTAGCGCTAGAGCAAACATTCAAATTATCCCGGGAGACATCTTCCACCATGGCAGAACTATTTGCAATCCTGTGTGCTTTGCGTTTCATAACATCAGAAAAACATTCGCAAAAATGGGTTATCTTTAGCGATTCGCAAGCCGCTCTCACATTACTACAGAGCAATAAGAAAAATTCTTTGAACACTTCGCTATTGTATGAGACGCTCAAAGAACTTACTAAAGCAAACGCAATGAACCACGTAATTGCATTTCAATGGATACCTGGGCACTGCAATATTCCCGGTAATACTGCAGCGGACGCAGCTGCGAATCGAGCGCACAATAACGCAGAGACGACCAATCTTCCCCTATTGCGTAGTGAAGTCCGTCTGATCCTGAGACAGATTTCTTGTCGCCTCAGTAAAACTACCTGGTTTGACCAACAAACTAAAAACTCGGAATTATACTCTATAGACCCTTGTATAAACTTATCAATGCCGGAAACTCTAAGAGACAACAGAAAATTTGAAACATTGGTACACCGACTGCGTCTTGGTACTGCATTTACGAAACACTTCTTGTGCAGAATAAAACGTGCCTCTAGTCCGCAGTGTTCTTGTGGCCACCCAGACGAAGATGTGCATCATCTTCTCCTTGAATGCACGAAATACGCTACACAAAGAACGGTACTGCAAGCTAATTTGTGTATATTAGACAGAAGACCGCTCACTCTTAAAAAGATACTTGGCCCATGGCCAACTGCGGGCCTTCAAAAAAGAGCACTTCTTGCTCTGAAAAAGTTTTTGGAGGACACCAACATTTTGGGAAAATATTAGGTACCCGATATTCAAATGCGCTAAATCAGTTACATAAATGTTGTTCATGGTCCATAATTGGTTTATGTGATGATCGCAACTTTTACGCGATATGTATGATTCTGTTTTGTACTTGCAGTGTATTACATGTGCTGTGTGTTTTGGCTGTTCAAAACATCTGTCTTTATATATGTGTACGTGGAATGAACTAATGCACAGAACTTTGCGACTCATGTACTGTTGGACCGTATAGTTTTTATTCACACAGTGTTCTACTGAGTGTTATATTTTGTGTCACTATTCACCCTTTTTACGTAAATTTGTTTCGTTTGCCAAGTGACAAGGAGTAGCCGGTGCCACCATAAAGGCGCCAACCTCTCCTAACATTTCACTTCAATAAAAAAAAAACTTAGTTGAGGTTATTGATGTTGCAAAATATAATGTACTGGTAGCTGGCGATTTCATTGTTACGTCTATTGATTGGGATTCTTCACGCGCGACATCCGTATCTGTGTCATCCCCCTCACTATGATGCACAGTTCTTTTTACGGAAATTTTTTGGATTAACGCAGTTTAACACGGTTTCAAATGCCACTGGAAATGTCTTATATCTGATTCTGGCTAATTTCTGTGTTTCGGAGTGTTATGTTGTTGTTAGCAGTTTAGTTCCTGCTGAACAATGGCATGTTCCACTCGAATTCACAATTTTGCTAGAGGTGATTCATGCGTTGAGCGAGCCTGTTCTTCATTTGTTCTTCCGAACAGCGACTATCTAGGTTTTTACAGCTATTTGAATGTTGCCGACTGATCTGGATTGTATCGCACCACAGATATCAACAAAGTATTTAGCATGCTTACTGATAGTTTAAAATGGGCTTTCGAAGCCTTCATTCCCTGCAAAGTTTTGTTTCGTGCACTATCTGACCTGGTTTCCTAAGCAATTACGCAGTTTACTTCGTAAAACGCTAAGGTACCACAGGAAGTTCAAGAAAACAGAATCATCGGGGTGGTACGAAAGCTTTAGTGCCTCGCGAAGCCAGGTGAAACGCGTAACGTGTAGAGACAGTGACGCATACATTATGCTTGTCGAAGAGCGCGTAAAATGCAATCGCAAACGTTTCTGCAGCTGTGGTAAAGGTTACAGCTCTGACCAGGCTGAGATCAATGTGATAAAGCATCCTTCTCGTGGAATTCTTAGAAACTGTGACAATATCGCCAACGCATTCGCTGAACATTTTTCCTCAGTTTTAAATACAGCGCATGCTCCTAGTTTTGGTGACTGGCTTACGACCGAATACCAAGTTTTGTTATCAAAGGATGTTCCTCTATTTTTGTTCCTCTCCTTACGCACGTCTTCAATCATGCTGTGCGTACGAGTGTTGGAAGAATGCAATAGTGGCGACAGCTCATAAAATTGGCAGCATGAACAACATCAAAAACTATCTCCCCGTCTCCGTTATGCAGATGTGTTTGAAATCGCTATGTTTACACATTTGTTGTTTTACAGCTAAGCTGTTCGCCACTCGGTGGTCGGCGTTTTTCGTGTCCGCGTCCGCGTCCGTTAGCAAAAATGTGGGCCGATCCCGACGGCAGTGGCCGTACCCGTAAGGCAGAGGCTTCAAGCAGTCAGCAAATTGACGCGAATAGTGCCTAGATTATTTGGAATCCATACAACATACAGAACATCATTCGTTTCAATAAAGAACAAGCACTAAACAATCATCCATACCACATATTTGATGACTATGCATGCGTCCGTAGCGTGATGGTTTCAATATCGGGCTTCTGTACTGGAGGTCCTGTGTTGAAATCCTGCCGTCGAACATTTTTAATAATGTCTATTTATTTATTACATAATACTTTGTCGAAAATGACGAGATTAGAAGGTCTCGAAGCCGTTTGATGTCAGAAGGACGAAGTTTAGGCAAATCCATGTACTTGCCATGATTCCCATGCTGGCAGAACTGCCCCGATTGCAGCTCCCGTAGACACTGCCGTGGCAGCGCTGCTGTGGGTAGGCCACGCAGAGTCAGGGCTAAGAACCACAGTGAGCACAAAGCCATTATCACTACCATTATTCATACACCTATCAGCAGGGGAAGTGGTTGGACATGATGGACATACACTTTCGCAGAGCCGAGATGGCAAGTCAGGCTTTTTCTTTAAACATGAGGTTAGTATATACCAACATGATTTTGTTCATGGTAGGTCTGTGGAAACAAACTTTGTTTCTTTTCTTAATGCTTCGGGACCCGCTGTTGCTAACCGGAGACAGACACAGTATACTTAGACCTGGCAAAAGCCTTTTATGCTCTTTCTCATGACCTTGTTATCCATAAACTCTTTAGTTACGGCATTAGTTCCAGCCTGTACGGCCACGGCGGCTTTAGGTGCACGCTAAAGAACCCCAGGTGGTCGAAATTTCCGGAGACCTCCACTACGGCGTGCCTCATAATCAGAAAGTGGTTCTGGCATGTAAAACCCCATAAAAAAAAGTTCCAGCCTGTGCACGCTGATGAAAGACTGTCCACTCGGTCAAATTACGTTTGCGTTGGTGCTAAGTACTCTTTGCCTTATGAATCAACTTCCTCTGTTCCGCGAGGGTCTATCTTACACCGATTATGTTCCAATATCTTTGTTAATAATCTGGAAGAAAGTTTGTGTAATTCGCGGCTCCTCTTGTACGCTAAAGATATTAAACTTTACCGTAAAATATCATTGTGAATTATTACAAGAAGATGTGAATTCTGTCGCGGAGTGGTGTGCTTCCAACATTTTGCGTATTGATCCAACTAAGGCACTTGTTGTTTCCTTTAGTCGTAAAATGTCCACTTTACTGTACGAATACTCACTTGATAACATTCCTCTGAAAAGACCGAGTTGTATATTGGTTGACTCGCGACTAACTTTCGAACGACGTGTTTCAAGCATTGTTAATGCCTCCTAGAGAAAGTTAGGTCTTATATCAGGAATGACGAAACCTTTACGAATGTCAACTGCGTTGTTCTCTTGTGTTCTTCTATTGTCCGCTAGAAGTTAAGAGTTTAGACTGGTGTTATTTGACTAAGGTGGCATCTGTTGCATTTGACCAATTTGACCAATGTGGCAAAAACTGAATGTGTACAGCGACGTTTCATTCGTACCTTGCATGATCGAATTGGGAGGCGTCGTGTATATTTTATGCATGTGAGCATGTACTGCCCGTGTTTAATATTCGACCCCTAGAAATAAGGCGAAAACATCATGATTACTTATTCTTGTATAAACTAATTCCCAACCACTTCTCCTGTCTGCGGTTACTGTCGACTGTAACGTTTTGCGTGCCTCGCCCAAACTTGCGTAATCCCAACATTTTTTACGTGAATTCCATTGCACCTCTAAAGCTATAACACATCTTGTAACGCAACAAAATTCCTTTCGTTATGATGTTGATATTTTCAAAACTTGTATTTGCTCTTTATCTGACTTCTCTCTTTGACTTAATTCAATTTTTTTTTTGCATTTGTACTCTTATTATTTCATGCTTTCGGTTTTGTTTTTCTCTTTTCTGTTCTTTATGTTGCATGCTTACCAATACTAAGGCGTAGAGCTGTTCTTGGGAACTTTCAGAAACAAATGAAATAAAATGAAAATCCCCCCCT